>NC_068312.1:26639369-27839369 GCF_025860055.1 Xyrauchen texanus
TGCCACAAGATGTCACCATTGTGTCACAATTTCACTCGGTCTAAATGGGTTGTATATGAAAATAATTTATAAAGCTTTCTTTATATATAAGGAAGGGGGTCCATCGCAATATCAACATAATAGGAGTCCTCGGCGGCAAAACAATTTTTTGAAAACCCCTAAACTCGTGCGGACTACAAACTGTGCTGATGATCGTGAAGACCTATAGGGGGCAGCATCGTCTTTATCTGTTACAAGTCGGAAATCAAGCAGAGGCGAAGAAAATTCTCCCGGGTTTTTGAGATTTGGATGCAGCAGTTTGTTGACATCAAGACATAATCTCTGATTAAGATCAAACAGTTATAAAAGATGTCGGGTCTCAGTCAGGAGCTAAAGCGTTGGGCTATTGATGAACTTAATCTGCCAGCAGCCAGACTCCCTGATGACGGATATATAAAGACGTACGTTTGTGGTTATGAGTCATAACATTAATTTCTCACCAAAGCTTTAAGAGTGAAAATATGTTTGCCTTTTTCTTTTAGGTTGTGCGTTGGTCTCGGAGCTTCCATTTGGAAATATATCACGCAGCATGTGTATAAAGAGAGGTGATGTCCTTAGTTTTAATAATTTATAATGCTGATATTCTTGATGCAGGACATATACATGATTCAGAGTTAGCCTGTGTGTGTAATTATCATCAAATGTCAAGCAGTGCCTTGCCGTAAGTGACATACTATCTATCCTTCATCTTAAATTGTGTATATATATAGATATATATATATATATATCTATATATCTATCTATCTATATATATCTCTCTTTCATTCAATTTCTATGACCTCATATTAATTGAGAGACTAAGAGGAATATGTATTGTTTTAAAATATTATTCTTCAAGTTTATTCTTAATGCATTTGTAAACATATCTAAAAGGTGATTTAAAATGAAATGGTAAATAACGAATAAAAGAAATGGCAACCTCTTGAAGTACTTAAAATATTCATGGATTTTGTCAACTACCCCTTTTCATGTAAGCAATTTATAAATACTTCTAGGAATGTTCGGGTCATAAGGGGGAATCTTCAATGGTATCCTTTTATTTTTTGGACAGCCTGCCCTGTTACAGTGTTTCTCGATCGATTTTACACATTTCTTCACACTCACAACACTGCTCTCAAAACAATTAACACAGCCATCTGAACACTTTGTAATTGTCCTAAGCAAATTGTAAATTTTTCTTGATTTTCATTATATTCTCCAAACACTACACACAAATTTCTCTGATCCATCCAAAATTCATGCTTTCCATTTAAATTGATATACTCAAATGCACATGCCAGGTTGTCAAATCCTTCATATTGATATCTGCTGTGATAGTAATGCACACAGCAAAGAAAATGCAATTTTTCCACTCAACTTTCATGACATGCCATCTATAAAAGGGATAAAATATGTAAATGCAATGAGGAAGACAAGACAAAGAAGAGGTGCAAACTGAGAAGAGGTAAAGGAAGAAGTGATGAGAAAAGGGGAAGGTTTCCTCAACTCTTTCAGGGGTGAGCACTGAAAGAGTTGATTAAAGACCAAATTTAAAGACGACACAGAAGAAGCTCAAATGATCAGAGTCTTTCTAATGAGCCTAATGTGAGCAGATCTACAGTGATTTCCATCTCTATAAAAAAGGGAGGGAGAAATGGCATTGGTCTGCATGCCACAATCAATGTCCACAATTACTGTACCATCTGTGCTTACAGTGCTGTCTTACATATGTCTACAACCGTAAAAAGCAGTTAAAAAAAATAGAAATGAGAGGAAAACACATGAAATTTTTTTTTTTATTGTGGATTTTAATGATGAATGTGTTATTACAATAGTATAGTTGTGTGTCTAAAGCTGAATATGTTATGAATTCAATAGAGAACACATCTATGTCAGTATTTAGTTTTAATAAATGCATTATCAGAAATGAATATAGTGCTTCATTATGCAGTGAAATTGAATTGTTCTGCAAAATTAAGTGTCTGTTTCATCGTCTGTGTGAATTGTTTTGAGAGCACTGACTATAGTTTGAAGAATTAGTAAAAAGATTTATAAAAACTATAATATGCATAAATGCATATTATATGGCATATATGCAATATATAAAAGTGATCATGTGTTTAGTGTTTATACTGCAGTGTGTCAAAATGTCCCTGACCAAGTTGTTCAAATTAGACCATCACCTTTTATATGAGCTGTGGAGTCATTTGCCTTGACAGTCTGAATCCTAAGGTACAAAGTTTTACAAGATGAAGAGGTAAGAAAGAAGCTTAATTCCAATTTCCAACTTTAAAGTAAAATTGATGATACTGTATGTGAAGGTTCTCATTAATTATTCTGTGTAGCTGAAACACTTGAACAGTCAGAATACAGATGTAAGAAGGCTTGAGCTTCAGAAAGAGATTGATGCCCTTCAGACTGATCTTGTTCAACTGGACACAAAGATCAGTCGGGTGGAGGATCAGCTTGCTACTGAAGGTGAATTCTCTTTCTGTTTGTGTCTAATGATTCTCTACTAGACTACATATAGGCTATGTGATGTCAACATGAAATCAAAATTGATCACATTTACTTTAAAGGTGCATTAAATATTTCCCCTTATTAAAAAAGTTGAATCCATAAAAAAATTAATCATGTACACTCTTTTGAAGTGAAGACTCCAGTGATTTCACGCTGTTTTAATTTAAATGGAGCTGGGCTGCCTCATAAAATTATGTGGCATCCATGCCTCTAGATGTCAGTAGAAGACTAAGATGATTCCCATATTGGCCAGCGCAACACAAACAAAAATGTACTTTGAGGAATGGAATATACTTTATTGTCCCCATGGGGAAATTTGGTTTGGATTCAGTTTTCATTATTTCCAAGATACACTTTAAAAGTTTAAATTATCCATACAACATAAAATTACATACAGACACAATGTAAACAAGCAAGCACCCAATACAATAAATTATGTTTGGTACAAATTAGTTCTTAAACCTATTTAAAGTTTTGCACTTTCAATGCACATTCCTGGTCTTATTTGCACAATTCATCAGTGCATGAATTTTGTTAAAATGCAATAACTCACTCCGCCTCTGAAAAAAAACTTATGTCACCAATCTTACCTATTTATCAACCACTCCAACATAAATGTATATAGAGACCACCTTTAACGATCCAATACATTTCCAATGGATAAGTAAACATTATAAAATAATGTCCTTTCAACTGCTTTTATTTTCAGCAAACTTCACGTGTAAATATTTCTATGAACATAAAGATTCAACAACTAAGACATAAACTGAACAAGTTTCACAGACATGTGACTAACAGAAATTGAATAATGTGTCCCTGAACAAAGGGGGGGGGTCAAAATCAAAAGTAACAGTCAGTATCTGGTGTGACCACCAGCTGCATTAAGTACTGCAGTGCATCTCCTCCTCATGGACTGCACCAGATTTGCCAGATCTTGCTGTGAGATGTTACCTCACTATTCCTCCAAGGCACTTGCAAGTTCCCGGACATTTCTGGGGGGGAATGGCCCTAGCCCTCACCCTCTGATCCAACAGGTCCCAGACATACTCAATGGAATTGAGATCTGGGCTCTTCGCTGGCCATGGCAGAACACAACATTCCTGTCTTGCAGGAAATCACGCACAGAACGAGCAGTATGGCTGGTGGCATTGTCATGCTGGAGGGTCATGTCAGGATGAGCCTGCAGGAAGGGTACCACATGAGGGAGGAGGATGTCTTCCCTGTAACGCACAGCGTTGAGATTGCCTGTGATGACAACAAGCTCAGTCCGATGATGCTGTGGCACACCGCCCCAGATTACGACGGACCCTCTACCTCCAAATCAGTCCCGCTCCAGAGTACAGGCCTCGGTGTAATGCTCATTCCTTCGACGAGTCCAACCATCACCCCTGGTGAGACAAAATCACAACTCATCAGTGAAGAGCACTTTTTGCCTGTCCTGTCTAGTCCAGCAAAGGTGGGTTTGTGCCCATAGGCGACATTGTTGTCAGTGATGTCTGGTAAGGACCTGCCTTACAATAGGCCTACAAGCCCTCAGCCTATTGTGGACAGTCTGAACACTGTTGGAAGGATTGTGCATTACTGGTTTAACTTGGCATTTGTTGTTGCCGCCATCCTGTAACTCTCTCGCAGGTGTGATATTCAGATGTACCGATCCTGTGCTGGTGTTGTAACACATGGTCTGCCGCTGTGACGATGATCAGCTGCCCTTCCTGTCTTGCTGTAGCACTGTCTTAGGCGTCTCACAGTACGGACATTGCAATTTATTGCCCTGGCCACATCTGCAGTCCTCATGCCTCCATACAGCATGTCAAAAGCACGTTCACGCAGATGAGCAGGGACCCTGAGCATCTTTCTTTTGGTGTTTTTCAGAGTCAGTAGAAATGTCTCTTTAGTGTCCTAAGTTTTTATAACTGTGACCTTAATTGCCTACCGTCTGTAAGCTGTGTCTTAACGACCGTTCCACAGGTGCATGTTCATTATTTGTTTATGGTTCATTGAACAAGCATGGAAAACATAGTTTAAACCCTTTACAATAAAGATCTGTAAAGTTATTTTGATTTTTACAAAATTATCTTTAAACTACATTGTCCTGAAAATGGAACGTTTCTTATTTATTTTTTTTGCTGTGTTATATTTTTTTAAATACATCAGGTTTGGGAGTAAAATGAGTTGTGAGCGGCATTTCATGTTCACTGAAAAAAAGTCCCTAATATTGTTACCATCTCTCCTCTCTCTTGGGTGCTGTGCAGAGCAGAATGTGAACAGGAACTGGGAGGATTTCATGGAGAACAGACAGAGAAAGCTCCTGTTGGATTCCTTCAGGCAATGCTGCACAGAGGACAGAAAAATCCTCCTGGAAGACACACACATGATTGGCACCCAACGACATGCCCTGGAAGAGCTGTCCAAGTGAGAAAAGTGGTGCAGAAATTACACACTGTAGCTTTAAAGGAATAATTCACCAAAAAATGAAAATTCACTTCATTTACTCCATATGCCATCCCAGATGTGTATGACATTCTTTCTTCTGCAGGCCAAAAACAAAGATTTTTAGAAGAATATCTCAACTGTAGGTCCATACAACACACGTGAATGGTGAAGCTCCAAAAATTCACATAAAGGAAGCACAAAAGTTATCCATACAATGGTTAAATCCAAGTCATCTGAAAGGATCTTGGCCATCATGATTGTGATCGACATCATGATCATGCAGAGATTCCAATGGTAATGTATTAATTTAAAAAGTGGTTCCATTTTAGTCTGTTCTCACTCAAAGCCTATTCGATTTTTTCTGAAGACGGATTAAATCACTAGAGTCTGATGGATTACTTTTATGTTGCCTTTGTGTGCTTTTTGGGGCTTAAAAATTTTGGCCACCACTCACTTGTATTGTATGGACCTACAGAGCTGAGATATTGTTCTAAATGATTTCACACATCTGGGATGGCTTGAGGGTGAGAATTATGAGAGAATTCAAATTTTTAGGTGAATTATTCCTTTAAATCTAGCTAGTGATGTTAAAAGAGTTAACTGTGGTTTTACCACTGTACAAAAGTAGCTCACTGACACAACTATTATAACATTAAATATTGCATAAAAGCAGCATGTCAAAAATCTTTCTTTTTCTCATGTCCAGGAAAGCAGAAGTGAAGCTGGTGTTTGGGTCATCCAACAATGCAGACTGTGGAGCTGGTGCAGATCCTCTGGTTTTAGTAAGTGACGCTGTATTGGGTTTGTGATGTACACACATTTATAAATTATGCATGTATTCATTTAGCATCAGTTAGCTTTATGCTTATTGTACTTAGATCGAAATCTTACCTTAAATGTGTTTCTAATTCATTTCAGAGGGATATCAGAGAGCTCTGCAATGAAAGAGTTCTCTTTTTCCAATGCCTTCTACAGAGCGAACTGACAGCAAATTCATCAGCCGAGTAAGAACTACTGGTCTCGGATCCTGACATTGTAGATGAGTTGCTTCTCCTTTAACCATTCTAATTTATTAATTGTTTTATCCAGTTTTAATCATGATCAAAGGAATGCTGTGATCCAGCACTGGGTGAGTGCAGTGGAGGTATGTGTAAATATATGCATGTTATTTTTTTTGGGGGGGGGGGTTCTGCCCTCTGATCATCACCTTACCGTGTATACATCAACATGTTTCATTCAGAATGTCCTACGTTCTCACCCTCCAAACCAAGTGCTCTCAGCTCTTCAAGCTCTGACCTCCAGACAGCAAGTGGCACTAGAGGAGAAAATTGCATCTTTGGATGTAGAGCGTGATGTATCAGCTTTAGAGTAAATTACTACATCGTATTGTGTATAATATTAACCTACTGCCATTTTCATAATTTTTTAACTGCCTGTTACTCTGGCACTGAAGGTTTTGTTATGAGAGTGATCATCTTATAGATGTGTCAGCTAAGGAAGAGGAGTTGCCACCTGTTCGAAGTCTATTGCAGGTGATCATCAGAAATAGTAATCTTTTTGTCGAATACATTGAATAAACCTGGGAATGGAGAACACAAGAATTTTGCTCACTTTGTATTTTTGTGCAGTCTGTCTGGGAAGAGGTGGAGCAGAGTTATGTTGAATTATCACAGGCTCGATACAGACGTGGGCAGCTGGAGACTGAGATTTCAGCTTTGATGAGTAAGGCAGAGGTTGGTGTGCTGGCACAGGAAACAGACCCACTGGCCAGGTGAACTTCTCGCATCAATAATTTTCATTTTCTTTTTTTATTGTTTCATTGGATTTTTTCACCCATTGTAGACACCATATTTAAAGGAATAGTTAACCCAATAACAAAATACTCTGATGTTATTTCCTTAACCTCATCGTTGTTCCAACCTTTCAGGACCTCAGCCAAAAAGAGACGTTGTACGAAATGTAGCTAACAGCTGAACTCACAACTCGCTTTAATGCAGCCTGATCTCATGAAATATACTTGAACATGACAACATTTTTACAATTCAAAATGTATGTGCTTTATAAACACGTTTGGCTGCAGTTTTCCAGTGAAATGTCCAGCTGGGGTCGCCAAAAGTGAGTAAAATGGTGTCGGATCCAGGCGAGGTTTTAAGGTGAATTTTAGATGGATGTTTTTAAAGCATACCTCCCTAACCTAAAACCTTTGCCTGAACCAAACCAATAGTGTTTCAAAATATAAATGAGACATTTAAAAAAGACATCCTTACATTATCAATGCCTAAACCTATCCATAAGTGTTTTAAAATGCAGAAGCAAAATGAAAAAAATGAAAAAATTCTGAACAATTTTTTTGCCACTTCTATGACTGTAATGAACCGCAGTCCACCGACTCTAAAGTCCAATGCTCTATCAATTTAGCTATTGCACAAAATAATCGTTTTGGAATAAATGCATAAATGTAGGGGGTTCTGTAATATAAGCATAACAATTTATAGTTTTTCAAAAGATATGTTAGAGTAAAAGTGTTTCGATTTCATAAAATAGTAGGGTCTAGTAATAGAGACAAAAATAAGTAATTATAAAGTCATAATCAGCCATTTAAGTCCTGATTTGAGTGAAAGTGAATAAAATACACAGTTGTTCTTGCACCCAAGTTCATTTCACCTCGAAACTGCAGGGATTTGTACCTGGAGACACGTATAACAAGTTTTGCAAAAATGTATATAGTCACATTTTCACTATGAGATCAAGTTGCTTTCATTGCATGGAAAATTGATGCAATTAAAGTAAATAGTGACTGAGGCCGATTCAGCCTAACAACAACATTTTTTATGTTATAAATTAGGATTGATAGAAGAATACGAGTTTTGCTCTGTCTTCGAGCAGGTGTGTGTTTGAGTTGAAGATGGAGGGAGTAAAGCAAGCAGTAGTAAGAGACAGCATCAGAGAGCAGTGTACTCAGCTGCAGTTACGAGTCAGAGAAGCACAGGAAGCCATCAGGACCCTACATACACAGTGGCAAAGTGTCATGGACTTCAGACAGCTTGTGGTGGGTAGCAAATGAGAGGTCATTGTTTCTGAAAGTCTGTAAACTCATGGAATGTAGTGGTTAAGTGTTAACAGGAATATGAAGTGAATGACAGAATGGGTTTTGTCTGTGTAGGAGAGGAGACAAGAACAGATACGGAGCCTGATCAAGGGGAACTCCTCGGTGAAGACTGAATTAACCCGTGTCCATGCAGAGGTACCATCTCATTCTAGAACATTACTTTTTGTTGCACCAAGGTATGCAGTCTGTTTGGTTTTAAGGAATACATTAAAGGAATAGTTCACCCAGAAATTCAAATTGACCAAACTGATATGACTGACTGACAAAATGATGTACTTTATAGTTCTTCTGTATATGTAACAAGATCATTTAGGTATTTTATGGTGCTTTTTTGTCCTTTTTTGGAGCTTGACTGCCCAGATAACAGTTAGGGGTGTAACGGTATGAAATGTTCACGGTATGATAACCTTCACAAAAAAATACAGCGGTATCGTGGTATTAAGATGTCTTGCTAAAATTATTAGCAGTTTACTATTTAGTTATAAAATACATCTTATTAAAACACAAAGGCATATTTCAGTTATAACCAGTTCTTTAACTTTATTTTATATTTTTTTATATTTCTTTAAATATAAAAAAAAATCCAAAACTGAAATATGCCTCTGTGTTTTTCTAAGATTTATTTCATAACTAAATATTAAATTGCTAATAATTGTAGCTTTATAAATCTAGAACATCTGGACACTCTTAATCAGACGGTGCAGAATAGATATAAATGTAAAACACAAAAGATCACAAAACAGGACAGTAAAGCAATGATGAGGATACATTTTTGCAACATAACCAAATGGTTATAACTAAAGAATGATGTAAAAGAAAAATCTGTAGTTAAAAGAGAATATACTAGTCCCAGGATGTGATGTTGGGACATTTTTCTGGATGGATAAATAAATACATTTGAAATCTTTACAGATATTTTAAGATTTTAAGAAAATATCAATATATGAAATGTGTTTTTTTTTTTTTTTAATAGCAAATAATATATATATATATATATATATATATATATATATATATATTTTTTTTTTTTTTAAGATTTCAACCCAAGATAACAAATATGCATTTCAGTAAGTAATTAGTTGCTTTTGGAATTTAGTTTGAATAACACTAATTATGCCTACTGAAGAATAAAAAAAACTTGAAATGGAAAGGTGAGTACTTTTTAAAAACTATGCTCTTTCATCATATGTTATTTATTACTATCAAAAAAGTTTAATTCATTTATAGTTTGTTGACATTATTTTCCAGTACTTTCTACTATCACTGTCCATTTCTTGTATGCCTGAAGTACTTTTATAAAACCAGTTTTTAAAAAGGACTTTAGGACTAATAATAATAATTGTTTTTATTTGTAAACGCATTGTAGGCCTATTGTTTTGCTGCACTTACAATGACCTAACAATGTTGCATACAGTATATGTGTTTAAATCTGTTTTCCGGACAAAGCACAAACATAAAGTTAGACTATCTACTGTATAATTCTAATCAGTTATACAAATCTTGTAGATCTGGGAGTGTTATGAAAGGAGGTTTATTAGCCTATATTCTGTATCTGCCTGAGCCGACAATTTGGGCAACCATCAACATTGATGGTGCCTTGTGGGTCTTTTAAATAACCAAAATACACACCGTGGACTTCAGCTGCTTGGCTGAGGGGAAAAAAGGTTCAAGCTTTTTAGCATTTCAGTGCACTGTGCTCTCTCTGTTGTGCAGTTGTGTGTGTGTGTGCCTTTTAAAATGAAGTGACTTGAGTGAAAACGGAGGACATCGCAATTTAAAGGTTTATATGATGCTGTGTAAATCTAGACGATTCTCTCTTAATTGAACTGAGATTTAAAATGTAAACTTTCATTCATTTACTTGGATTTTAGAAGAGAAAAAATAAATTCTGAGAATGCAATACCGTGAATTATAAATGTCAACGGTATGATAATTGTCTCATTTTAAAACCAAGGTATTCTGTGAAACTGTGACACCTTTACATCCCTAGTTACAAAACACTTTCATTGTATGGAAAACAGCAGCTTAGAGATTCTTCTCCAGATCTTATTTTCTGTTCTGTGGATGAAAATAAGTAATATAGATTTGGAACATTGTGAACTATATAAGGTGAGCTATTCCTTTAAAAGCCAGCTTGATCTCAATTCTCAACAAGAACGATTTGATAAATTGTAACAAAAAGCTATTTTTTCTTTTAGGTTGGACAGTTTGTGCAGGAAAACCTCAGTACTCAGTTTGGTAATGTGATTAAAGCTGGAAATGGACTGCGAAACTCTGTATCACAAGGGGCCAAGCACTTCAGTTTTGTGTCACTGGCTGCACTGGACCGCAGGGTCATGAAGGGGTCAGCAAATCTTCAAATGATATTTTTTTTCTTCTTCTTGCATCGTTAGTAGGATTTAAACGGCATGTTAAAATGATGAAGAAAAAAAAATACAGTATAATCAAAAGTACAAAAATATGTGGAAGTTGCTCTTTGGTAGGGGGATTTTTTTTTTTTTTGCATCATTGAAAGCAATTTTGAAACTATCAGCAATAAAAGAAAGAAATGTGGATTGCAAACCAATTCTCATTTCTTTCTTTTATTGCTGATAGTTTTGTATTGTTTCTACCATAAATTAGCCTATCCAATAAAGGCACTTTTATCTAATAACTAATGTGTTCCTTGGAACTTATTTTTCGAAGCTTGTTAAAAAGTCTTGATTCTTCAATCTGCAGGGGACAGAAGCTACCAGCAGCTCAGCTTTCTATCCACCGGTTACAGTCTCCTGCTTTCCAAAAACTCTGTGAAAGTCTCTCATTTCCCATGTATATGGTGAGACTCTCTCTTATTGTTTCAATAGTTCTCATTTTATTACTCCTCTTCTGAAGGCTATGTTTTTAGTTATCTATTATTTTACCATCTTATTGATGCAATGTTGAAAATTCCTTGCATTAAATATACACATAAACATGACCACTGTACTACATTTAAAAACAGCAGACATCTTTGGGTCATCATTGTGCGATTTGATAAAAATGTGATTGTAGATTGTGCCTTTATAAGTAAGTACTATTTGTAAGACCCCCAGTGAGCAAGCCAAAAGTTTATGTGCCACGCCCAATGATTTTGATTTTGTCCATCAAAATCGGACCATATATACTCTATGTACTATTTGTACAAGAATCTCCCCAAACTCATTGATGATGATTGCAAATGCATTGCCTGCAAAGGCTGAAAGTATCCATTTCCTAAACCCAATTTGTATGGAAACAAATGGAGTCTGCCTGGTGTATTATTTACTTTCATTAAATTTCCTGTTTGGTCTGTCTTCCAGGCTTCAGAGGAGCTATGGTCTCAGGCTGCAGCCCGGCGGCTGGAGTTACGACATCTGTGCAGACTCCTTCAGCTTCTCTCAGAGTCAGCAGCAGACACGCAGAAGCTGACGGCAAAGCTGCCCTCCCCTGATCAGCAGAGTATGTCATTACAGCACTTTTTAAATAATTTTTACAGAAGAGGTTCAGATTCCCCTATATGGCCTGCCTCCTTGGTTGATTCCATAGAATAATTACAACTGTAAATTTCACTGTAAACTGCATATGTATTTATAGGTACCAGATATACAATATATCTACCTCAAATAATAGACAATTGAAACCATCCTTGTTCTAATTAACATGTGTGCTCAATTACATTTGACATTTTCTTGACCGACATTTTGTTAAGCAAGATTTTTATTTTTTAAATTGGAAAATTAGCACAGCTTGCAGTTGAATTCAGCAATTCAAGGGAGTGGTTTAAGGGTCCAAATTACCCTCACGGAGAATATACTTTTTTTGTTTCAGCTTTGCTGCAGCGTGTGAAGATGGTAGATGGTGAGATTCAGCAGACATTGTTCCCTCGGGCATTTGAGCTCACACAGAGATGCTCTAAAGGCCTGCTTTACGCAGAACAAGTGAAGACTGCTATTACACACTGGTAAATGTTCTGATATGGGGGCAAAATAGTCTCTAACATCTTAGGTTCTAAGAGTGATTTTTTTTTTTTCTTGGATAGAATTATTTAAATATGCACTCAGTAAGTTTTACACCTAAAGAAATGTATTGCGGTTTTGACATGTATGTATAAAATCATGACCATTGACTTTAGATGAAGACTCCAGTAACCTTATAAAAGCTGTTTTATTCTACATGGAGAGGGTCCTCTGATGGGGGCTACCATGTTATGATCACATGAGCATCTGAAAACTACTCACTTAATCTCAGTAACCACCTTGTTATTGGATAATTTCACATATGGATTAATTGAATCAAGCCTGACTGTGAAAATGTATTTCTACAATGGCTTCAGTAACTGAAAACTATTGTGTTTGAGTAATGCTGCATCTGTGCCTCTAGGTTACTGTATGTCCAAAAGACATAAAACCTTACTGAGTGCATCTTTACAATTCAATCTACATTTGCAATAGTGATGATAAATTGTTCAAACTATGATTTATCATACTATTTGACTATGCAGGTGGGAGCAGCCTGGACAGTTTGCCTTGCCAGAGATGCAGAGAGAAGGACTGTCTTTCCAACAGTGGCTACAGCGATGGAAACTGGCAACAAAAGAATCCTGACTTATTTCTCTATTTGTAATCAAAGTTTGTGTAGTGTATCTCTATACAATTTATATTTTACTTTCATATTTCAACACTTTACTCTTAAAAATAAACTGATTATCATTCAATATGTATTTAAGGATGTTAAATCTTTATAAACATTTTTACTGTATTATGGTAGGCTAAATTATCTTTTAATGTGCCCGTCGTTACTCCTCATAATTGCATTCTTACTAAAAAGCATTCCAATTAGAGAGCTCTCTAATTGCATTTTTATTAGTAAGAATTAAAATTACAGAGCTCTCTAACTGAATTTTTTACTTGCAAGAATTTGAATTAGAGAGCTCTACAATTGTACTAGTAAAATTCAAATTACATAGTTCTACAATTGAAAATGTTTTGTTAAATATTTCCATTGACTCCCATTCATATTTAATTACAGAATACTACAATTTAATTTTTACTTGTAAGGATTCCAATTAGAGAGCTCTACAGCCGTGGCCAAAAGTATTGGCAGTGACATACATTTTGTGTTTCACGAAGTTTTCTGCTTCAGTTGTTGTGTTGATTCGCATTGTTTCTAGATTATTGGGCAGACTGATCAGATGCATTTTAAATAATTGCAAAAAAAATTTACTTTATCACAAATACCCAAATTTCACTGTTTTTTGGCGCTGGCATAAAATTACCAGTGCAGAGTTTGCTCAATATTGGCAGCAGGTTGGTGTGAGTGCATCTGCACGCACAGTGAGGCGAAGACTTTTGGGCAATGGCCTGGTGTTAAGAAGGGCAGCAAAGAAGCCACTTTTCTCCAAGAAAAACATCAAGGACAGACTAAAATTCTGCATTCCTGCAGAATTTCCGTTCAAGGATTGGACAGTAGAAACTGGTGCAAAGTTATTTTCTCTGATGAAGCCCCCTTCCGACTTTTTGGGACATCTGGAAAATGATAGTCCGGAGAAGAAAAGGTGAACGCTACCATGAGTCCTGTGTTATGCCAACAGTGAAGCATCCTGATACCATCTATGTGTGGGGTTGCTATTCATCCAAGGGAGTGGGCGCTCTCACAATTCTGTCCAAAAACACTGCCATGAATAAAGAATGGTATCAAAACATCCTGCAAGAGCAACTTCTCCCAATGATCCAGGAGCAATTTGGTGATGATCCGTGCATGATGGAGCACCATGTCACAAGGTAAGCATGATAATGAAGTGGCTTGGAGATCATTACATTGAAATTTTGGATCCGTGGCCAGGCAACTCCCCGGATCTTAATCCCATTAAAACTTGTGGTCAATCCTCAAAAGGCGAGTGGACAAGCAGAAGCCCACAAATTTAGATCAATTCTGAGCACTAATAAGGCAGGAATAGATCGCCATCAGTCAGGATTTAGCCCAGAAACTAATATCCACCATGCCAGAGGTTATGAAGAACAAGGGTCAACACTGTATATTTGTATTATATATATTGACTCTTTGAATATATTGAATGTTTTTGCCAATAAAAGCCTTTCAAACTTATGAAATGTTTATCATTGTTTTCCAGTAGACTATAGAAACGTGAAAAAATTATCTACAAATACTGAAGCAGCAAACTTTGCAAAACACAAAATGTATGTCACTGCCAATACTTTTGGCCACGGCAATACAGTTTAATTATTACTAGTGAGAATTATAATAAGAAAGCTCTGTAATTGAGTTTCTACTAGTAAGGATTCCAATTAGAAAGCTCTCTAACTGAATTCTTATTAGTAAAAAATCTCCATTAAAGAGATCTTTAAATGCAAGCTCTGTAATTTGAGTACTTTCTAGTAAGAATGTAATTGCAGAGTAGAGGTCTGTATTCCTGCGGAACTTCCGTGGGACCCGATCAGATTTCTTGCAGTAGAAGGTGGTAGCGATGGTATATCCATATGTGTTTTGTGCTGGAGTGGGCAGTCAGAGAAGAGCCTACAAATCCTATATGGATATCTGTTTTTAGATTATGAATGTAATAATAACAATACATTTAATTTGAATGACAATAAACAAAATATAACATAAAAAAAAGCCCCATTATCTTGTTTTCCCCTTTATGATAGCATTAATTCATAAAACAAAACTACTTTCCACGGATTTGTGATTACATCTCTGTAATCTGCAGTCCATTCAAAGCTATTATGAACCATACTCATGAGTTTCTGTGTAAAAAAAAAAAAAAACACCTTTTAACTGTTACAGTATAGAAATATGTAATTTTAAAAAAGCATCGACTTCTGTCCATAAACAGTTGCCACATTTAAAAAGATGTTTTATTATAGCCAATGTCTCTTGGTGTGGGATTTTATTGCTCTTAAATATTTTTCATGTAGAGGTTAATTAATATAGTGACTAGTAAAAATGCAACTGCAGAGCTCTGTAATCGAATTGATTTCTTATTGGTAAAAATGCAATCAGTGAACTCTAATTGGAATTCGTAGTGGTAGAAAATACATTGTAGAGCACTCTAATTAAAATATTACAAGTAAAAATGCAATTATGTTGAGTAATGCTGGGAACATTAAAAGCTAAATCGGCTTGCCATACTGGATTTCTCAAACTTACCTGTTGGTCTCTAGAAGAGAGGATCATTTGAATTTCCTCCAGTGTTGTGGCTTTTCTTTTTTGTGTTACCTAACCTGAGGTTTACTGAAGTGTATTTATTGGATTATGAATGTAGCAATCTGTCAAATTAACACAAACACTTCTGGTAAAAATATAATTCAACCAATTTGCATTAATTCACATTCATTCTTCACAACAAAAGAACAACAAAGCATGTACTCGTCTTTCAGGGTGTTTTATAATACTTAATATCAATCTAATGCAACTCAAGTTAAAAACAGAAATTTCTTTTATGGAATTGTTTTCACCCTCAATCAAAAGCCCACTCACAAATTATTTCAGAGGCAGCTGTTTCACAATGGCTGTTTTCTTCTTTACACCCTGATTCAATGGCATTGTTTCTGGCTTAAGGCTTGGATAACATATGTTCATAATAGACACTTTTTTGTAACCAAAAACAAATAAAATCATGAATCGAAATGTACACATAAAAGTAAACACAACATCTGAACTTAAAATTAAATGTCAACACAGAAAATTCAAAAATGTCCAAAGTTTTGTGAGTGATGGCAGTAGATTTCTTTTAGTGGCGCTGTCTTTTTTGACCAGTCTACTCCATACGAACAGTGACATGAATATGATATAAAGATGAAATGTTTTTTAGCAGCCCAATTATCGTATTCTGGTGAACAGGTTTAAAACTGACACAGATTCCTGAAAGACAAAACAAAATTACACGTTAAAAGACATGAATGCAATGGAAAACTTTTCTTCTCTGTCATCAAGGCATAATCTTTTAACTTATTACAGGGTATCTGCAGGTTCAAAGGAATGAAATTCAAGACTACTTGAGGCCAAATCAAATTAAAATGTAAGACCATGCTTTCGCAATGAAACAAATGTTTTTAAAATACAAATAATTAATTAGGAGGACAGTTCAAAACCACTGAGGCTCCTTGGATGTCTCAGGAAATGTTTATTATATTGTGCATTTATGTATTTTCTTATATATTAATATTAATCCTAAATGTCTTATGAATCAATTCTGGATGCATTGCCTAATGTTATCATCAAACTTTTACTGTCTTAATGTATATTTAGAAATTTTAACTAATTAGATTACCTAATGTTTACTTTATACTAATGTTTAGAACTCATTTTTGAGCCACTTGTTGAACTAACGTTTCCCCATTGTTTGGTATTTGATGACTTCACTTTATAATCCATCTCAGCACATCCGTAAAGCTCTAACAGCTCAGATGCTGTTTTAAAGGTCTCCTCTTTTCAAGCCCTACAATTTTAAGACCTCTGCAAATATATTTAAGACTTTTTATGGTCTTAAATATTAAAAAGTAAAATAAAACTTAAGGACCCGCAGATACCACGTATTACAAAAAATTAGAATATTGGGTGAATTTACCTTTGTTGATCGTGTTTTACTAAATACATTCCAAAAGCGCAGAGTTTCATCACCCGCCCCTGTCACTATCGCCTCCCCATCTGGAGACATCGCCTTAAAAGATAGAAGGATTGTATCAGTAAACAGTCCCAAGTATTTGAAGTGTGTCAATACAAAATTAAAAACCATAGGGAAGAGATACTCACCAGGTAGAGCACCCTGTAAGAGTGGCCGGTTAATTTGGCTACTTGAGTGAGCGAGGGGTATTTCCATACAAGGATCTGATTCTGAGAGTAACCATGTGTGCTCACCTGGAGAAGAAACATTTTAGACTTTAACAAGAGTTTTATAATCAAGCATTATATAGTAGAATACAATCATTTAAACAAGCCAAAATAAAAATACAATCTCATTTGCAGAATTTAACATATTTCTGGGCAAGTATAGTATTCACAAAAAAACTTAAGGCTATAAGTAGCCCCTAACTCAGAAATGTATAACCAACTCTTAAAAATGATGGGCGTGTCACTCCTAATTTTAGTCTAAAAGTAATTTAAAAGTATAATAAAGCTAAAAGTAGCTCCTAAACACACGACAAGTTACAAGTCATCCTGAAAACTTCTAAATTCCTAAAGTGAATCACAGAAAGTTCATAGCAATCCATGCATTACATGGACTTACTTCCCAATATCTGTTTAAAGCAATATTCCGGGTTCAATACAAGTTAAGCTCAATCAACAGCATTTGTGGCATAATATTAAATTACAACAAAAAATTATTTTGACTTGAAATCTGGATTACAGTGAGGCACTTTTTTTGTACATTAAAATACTCACCTTTTTTTATTTTTTTTATAAAGATGGGTGTAAACATGATTTTAGTGTGATAAAATAATTTACTAATCTTTTCTATGTAAAGTTAAAGCCAATTTTTCAGCTTTGTTGACATGATGATATAATGTCAACAAACCCTAAAACCCTGAAATGACTGTAAAATTTACAATTTAAACAACTTTAGAGCTCAAATAATACACAAGTTTTAATAGAAGTGTTTTTATAAAAGTATAAGCTTCACACTTCTGCCTTTAAACCCTCCAAAATATGTCCCCATTCACTTCCATTTTATTTTATCTATTCCTTAGTAAAACTTACTCTTAGCAGTTTTGTAAACTGCTAAACTCTTAGCTATGAACTCTCTGGAGAACTTCTAATGGTAACATACAAATCTTTGTTGATACAGGCCCTATATAATTGCACTGATCAAACAAACCATTATATTTACCAGGGACTAAAAACAAAATGTTTTTTATTTTGGTTCGTTTTGAGCAAAAACTTTTTTTTTTTTTGTTCTGGTTCAAAAGTTCCACAGCCTTCTAACCAAATGGTTACTGGTTAGAACAAAATAAAATAACGGTTAATAAATATTTACCTCTAATAATGTTTTCCTTGTCTCTGGATTAGCAGTGCATGTACTGTATGAAGTATTTAAACCTATGTCTTCATTCAGAGAATGCGACATCCACAACAGACAATTAGGGAAAGAAATGTGTGATGCAGAAGTTTCCTTCAGGTTCAAAGCACATTTGTAACTTTTTTAGGCAATATGAAATGGTGTAGTTCCAAAAATGGTCTGTTATAAACCCTTTGGCCTTAAGTTTCATGAAAAAATTATCAGAACAAAATGATCTGGTTATAACTGGTTTCCAGCATTTAAAAATTACTTTGTTCTGGTTTTCGGTTACGTTCTGTTAAAACTGATGTTATTTCGTTTTTGGTTTTCTTTCTTTGAACCATTTTTAGTCCCTGATATTTACCAATCAAAAACATGCATTTCTCATTGTTGATTGGTCATTTTATAAGAATATACATACCAATTCATTGGTGTGTTTGGACCAGGCCAGATTGCAGACCTGTGACCCTGTGTCGATACACTGCAGTGGCTGTGCTGTGAGAGTGTTCCAGAAGCGGATGCAGCGGTCTGCCGTCCCCCCTCCGGAGGCCAGCAGCCCATGCTGGTGAGGAGACCAGGCGATGGCCTTCACTGCGGCTAGGTGCTCTGTGTACTGCTGCATCGGTAATACGCTGGAATGGTTCCACACTAACAGCTGCAGGGATAATCAGAATGCTTTTAGTGCAATTATCACTTTATTTTTTTGCATTAGCATTTTCAGAGTACAGCAGAGAGAAGACAGGAAATGATGGGGAGGGCATGATTGGGAAAGTCACCTGTTTGTGGCTATGTTGGAACAGCACTCTACTTTTACTGTGCAGTGTATGCAAATTTTCTTTTGCATAAAATACCCAAAATACCGACTACATTTGCTAAAATAAGCAGAATACAAAAGAGCTTACTGTCTGGAATGATATATCCCACAGTGGAACACGCTTGATTTAAACTGGAAACAATCCCAATATTTAAGTCCTTTTTACTATCAATTTTTCAATCTTCACTTTCAGAAAGTGAAAGTTGAGATTTATAGTAATAAAAATACTTAAAATCAGTTTTATGCTGCCTTTTTGATTTTTGGAGCTTCAAAGTTTGGCACCCATTCACTTGAATTGTAAGAACGTACAGAACTGAAATGTTCTTTGAAATGTTTTCGTTTGTGTTCAGTAGGAGACAAAGTCATTTACATATGGGATGATATGGAGGTGAGTAAATGATGAGAGAATTTTCATTTTGGGGAATAAGCATTCTCTCAAAACAAGCAGTCACCTTGTTGTCATTTCCTCCAGAGGCCAGCAGCTGATGGTCAGTGCTCCACTTGAGTCCGCAGACTTCTTGTCTATGGCCCAGCAGCCTGCGCTCTGATTGCAGAGGTGGTGTCCTTATGTCTCTCTGAAGGATCATTCGGTCACGGCTGCCAGATGACAACTGATCTGCATTCCAGGCCAATGCACCTGAGGGCAGATTTCTGAGTTTTCATAACTGGCTTAATTTGAACATGTATTACAAAAGACATGAGGCATTACTCGAATGATTAAAAATAGTCCTAAACGAAAAATCAGTCCAAGCTTTAGAGCGTGTGGCATCACATATATTCATGACAAGATGCGAGGAGTGCCAAAGGAAAACAGAACATTCCAGTAAATGACACCTGGATTTATAACAACAACAAAAAACTTCTTACCGACTCTTGCTGTGTGTCCTTCCAAAGCGAACAGTTTTTTGCCAGCGGTAGCATCCCAAATTTGTACAAAACCTTTGTGTGTACCCACAGCAACAAGATTACCCTATAACAGAGTGATAACTAATTTTAGATAGCTAAACCTATACTAAAGCAACAGAGTATCAGATGTCATTCTGGTTTTACTCACTCTCTCAGACCACCCCACTGATGTGACTGAATCTCCCTCTACTGATAAATCACATAGTCGTGTTACCTGCAGACAAAGCAAAGAGACAGTTAATAAACTTAAAGGAATCGTTAACCCAAAAATGTTAATTCTCTTATCATTTACTCGCCATTATGCCATCCCGGATGTATATTCATGTAAATGTACATTCTTTCTTCAGCAGTATTCTCTGCACTTTTGGACCATACATTGCCAGTGAATAGATGCCAAAATTTTGAGGCTCCAAAAATCATTTAAGTCAGCATAAAAGTAATCCATATAATCAATGTCTTCAGAAGCGATACGACAGGTGTGGGTGTGAAACAGATAAATATTTAAGTCAATATTTACTATAAATTATCCTTCCTGCTCAGTCAATCTCCACTTTAACTTTCACATTCTTCTTCTTGTGCTTTTGGTGATTCAGGTTCTTCATGCATATAACCCACTACTGAGGTTATATGCATATTGATCTGTTTCTCACTTACACCTATCATATCATGTCTGAAGACATGGATTAAACCACAGGAGTGGTGTGGATTACTTTTATGACACCTTTGTGTTTTTTTGAGCATTGACATTTTGGCACCCATGTTCTTGCATTGTATGGACCAAAAGAGGTAAAAAATATTCTTCTAAAAATCATAATTTGTGTTCTGCAGAAGAAAGATAGTCATACACAACTGGGATAGCATGAGGTTGAGTAAATGATGAGATAATTTTCATTTTTGGGTGAACTATTCCTTCTTTAGGCTGGAGCTTGTTTGCTCCTATTTTGAAATTGTGGAACTTTCTATGCCTTCAACAAACTTTGATTACTTAAGAGGCTTGGATATAACAACATACTCTTACTTCAAATTGTGGTACAAATGTCAGATAAGTCCAAGTGTTCATTGGAATTATCCTATTATTAGATATACAGTACTTTAACAGACATATATCAAGACCATACTTACTTGACTGGTGCAGGCACTCCAAAGGTAAACACAAGTCCCCAGCCCTACACTGAGAACATTTAAGGAGGACCAGTCCACTAAGTTGAGGTAGAAGTCATCTTGTAGCTCTGGTGCATCTAGCACCTTAAATGGAATCTTGGAAATTTTGCGTGTGGGTTTCCTAGGCGACCGCAGCAACTTTTGACTGTAAACCAAACCGTACATGCAATTAAAACAATATATTATGCTTTTTGATCTATTATATGGTATTTTGCAAGAGAAGATATTTAACATACCTTTTGCTGCTAACAGGGGAGAGGGAGTATGGAGAAACACTGTTATCATCAGGCGTGGATCTCTTGGCACTGAGAGAATACTGAGCACAGAAACACAAGCCCAAAGTTGCCGTTAAAAACACAGATCTACATACTGCATATTATGAACAGATCGGAGAATAAAAGACACTCACACTAAAGAGGCTCCTCCTCTCTGGTGTGGAGGGCTGTAGTCTCCTATCTTCTGTTTGAGGATCCAGAACCTTCTCAATCCCAGCTCCAAGCAACTCATTTTTCAGCAGTGCAGAATAAGCCAAGCCATCCGCTATAAGTCAATACAATAAAAGAGAAAATTGACGTTATTTTGCAGTACGACTTTAAAAGTATTACAGCACCATAGACTGGATACGCATATGCGATCCACCAAGAAAAAGTACTTTCAAAGTCTGTCCACAAAAGTCTGTCCACAAAGAAAGTGTTATATATAAGTACCTATATAAATGGTCTTTGGAGGTTCTTAAACTGATTCAAGACTGTATTAGCAAACTCGTTAAACTCACCATTGGTGGTTTTGAAAATTTAGTAAGCCGAATTTAAGGGAAAATCATGAGTGATGGTGCATTTAATCTCTTCTTTTAAAAAAAATTGAGCTAATTTTTGGAGGGTTTTAAGGCAGAAATATGACACTTCTAATTTTATATAAAGCACTTAAATTCTTCTGTAAAAACTTGGATATTATTTGAACTTTAAAGTTGTTTAAATTGTTGTTTTTGCAGGATTACAGGGTTTACGCATTCGGTCGTCATGGCAACTAAATTGTCTAATTGGATTGAACTTTAAATTATGTGGTAATCAACATTATGCCACAAATTGAACCCGGAATTTTTCTTTAAGCAGCATGATTCTAAAAAATAAAAGGCATACCTCTGTGTCTCACACTCTTTGGAGTTTTCCCCAGTTTATTAAAGGATGTAGTTAAAATGGTACACAATACAATTATGGACAGAGCTCATCTCAGAACTCACCTTTGCCAGTATCTGATGTTGCATCTTTGGGTTTTTTATTCTGGCTTGGGGACTTTTCATTTTCCTGTAATATTGGAAAAAAATAATATAAAAAAAAAAACATATACATGTACATCTATAAATATACATTTACAATATTTCACTCACATTGATTCTGTGGAAGTTGATGCTCCAGTTAGCTCCAGCTCGAGACGGTATGAATCTGTCACCATGCTTGCTGGGTGATGACAGGGGTGACTCAGGGGTGGGGGTCAGGTGACAAATCACATCTTTCACTTTCTTTATATGGCAATCCCGACAGTAGAATAAAACAAGGAATAACATAAAATTAATAATGGGAAGAGGATACATTTAATATTGTTAAAAAATAATTATTACGAAAATGACTTTAATACAAAATATAGGATTATTTACCATTGGCATTCTATATTGTGTTTCATTTACATCTGAAACATTTGGGAAGATGACAAACTTACCATAGGGCTGGTGTTATCATTCTGGACATTGATTTGCCGCAGTAACCGGCGCTCATAGTCCTGATCCATGGATGTGATTCAGAAGTCTGAGAGTGTGGAGATCCAGGGGCACAATGTCTAACTACATGCATGAAAAACATTTACACAAAAGCAAAGTTTAACAAATGAAATGAGACAAACTAATTTTTTTAAGGTCACTAATGTAACCATGTGGAACAACCACAGCTGCAAGACTACACTACACTTTAAGTTGCATTCATTTGTTTGCTGTTTAACGAGGCAGAAAGCTGTTCAGAGACTCGTCAGCAAATGCCAGCTGTTCAATACCCCATAAACAGGTGTCAAACAGCAGCTGTTCCAATTGACCAGCTCCCAAACAATTGTCATTTAGTGACGCGAATTGACTAGTTTGGCTGCAATTCGCAGTATTTTACAGTTATTTAAAATACATAGTCTTGAAATGCATTCGCTTGGTTATCCAAAGCAAACAATGACAAATCAAAGACGGCAAATGCTTCTTTAATAAAAGCTGCCATACAGAGAGAACAGCACACATTAAACTTATCCCCATTTTAAAAGTCTTGAACTCTCGACCCTGAATGTTGAGAGTCTACAGTCCTTTACAAACATACACAGCAGTGTGAATAATTGCAGAATGGTCTGTCTTTCTGTATCTCTTCGTCATATAAAACAATAACCATCTAAATGCGGACAAATATTATACAACAATACAAGCTGTAATAATGTAAAGCACACATCAAAATAATTCGTTTATTATAATTGTGCTGATTGACAATGGATCACTGAGTAGCTAGTTAGGCTAATTTGATCTCACAAGGCATCAGACCTACCTTGATCGCGTTATTCGGTGACTTTATACTCTGATCAGCTCAACATATGCCGAAACAAAGCCTTCAAGTCGAGATCCTAAAAATGATGCGGAAATATTTGAAAACTGGTGTAAGATATGCCGTCCCGATATCATTAGCAAGCCGAGGCTGTTGTTACCGCAACGAATCATGGGACGTAGTTAAGTGATGACGTCACGACATTTGAAACAAAACAAAAAGTCACGTTGCCTTGACCTATCAACTAAACCAAGTCTTTCTAAACAGTCTCTGACTAAACATACAAGGTTTTTTCTCTTTTACTCTTTTATTATACTGTCTATATTTTAATTCGATGTAATCTATTTTATGTATATATTTTTTATATTTCCTTCTTATGAATGTGTGCTTTCATTATTGTTTTGCAGTTAAAAAATAGCCATGTTGCCATGTTTTAGTGCCATAATTAATGTAATACATTTTGTACGAAGAAACACGTCTATGATTATGTATTTGAATAGAAACGCATGCATTTCATTTTGGGGAGTTTGTGTATACATTTTGTTTATTTATTTTATAAAAAGTATCATTATAGCATGCAGGTGTAATAATCCTCTTGAATGAGAAAGAAAAATATAAATAAAGAGAGAGAGATTGGGTAAATCAAAGTACTAGATTAGAATAAGCCCTAAAATAAAAGAGTTCTATTATACTAAACTTTTCGCCTTCGACTATCAAACATACAAGTAAAGTAAATAAAAAATAGGCTATATTAAATTTATCTTATGAAATTATTTTATAAAATTATCATAATATGTTATCAGAGATTTAGGAAACATGCTAGGAAATACTGGTTTCTCCGAAAAAAAATGCTACAGCCTGTATATTCTATTTTGAAATGTCCATTCCGGGCTGGAATTTCTGTTTGTGTTTTGGCCTGTATGATCCGCCCACTGCCCATTTCCCAATAGTATTTCGACACTCCGGGTTGCCAGATTTGAAATAAGTTAGCGGGAAAACAGCGCGCTGCAGCCATGGAAACCAGACATCTAGCTTACATTGACAGTGTAAGGCGCTTGTCATTGTGCTCAACCTGGCAACCCGCGTGAGCTTGGAGTCTGGGGAGGAGGGGGCAGGGGAGACATCTCAAGTCAAGTGGTGTCCTCTCTTGTCCAATATTGACTGCAGTACCCATTTTAAACGCTTGATGTCAATGTTACATATTGCTCCTTTAAGTAAAAAAGAAGAAGAAGGAAAAAAGAAAATAATACAATATTGTCATTGACTAAGAAGAAATAGATGTTATGTCAAAATGTATTTCAATTGATAATGATAAAAGTGTAATATTTATTTATTATTATTATTTAAATGATATTATAATGTCTCAATATTATGCACATAAATTGAAATGCCTTTATTTGAACAACCATATCGGGTTGGAACGATATCAAAAAGTAAAAATATGAAAGCAATTAGACCAGTTCCCTTATGTACCATGCACAATCCCTTTCTATAAGGTCATTTGGGTCAATTATTATTTTATTTATTTTGTATGTTCACCCCGTCGTGTTTGTTTTGAAACAATGTACAATTGTTATAAACAATGTACTCTTGATTGAACAATTCTTAAGTAATAAAAACAGGTCTATACTAATATATTTCTGTTGTATAATAGTATACACCAGAAATAGCTTCTCCCAAGATACTTTTAATTTGACATTTGCGCAGGTCACCGGATATGGATGTGTTCGTGCTGGGAACTTTTTGTTCTGCTTCCTTTTACTCCATCTGATGATGATAAACGAATGTCATCTAATCGAGAAATATTATCTTAAATTAATTCCGTGTGCAAACACTGTTTGGTATTTTCTGTACACATTACACAAAAATGCCGCGTTCATACTTGAAAATGGACGAGGCGAGAGATGCCGCAGAGATGAAATACTTGCTAGCTTCAAAAATTAGGCGACGAAAAGAAGAAATCCAAAACTACTTATCAGAAAGACGAACTGAAATTAACAAACGGATCAGATATCGAAGGCATCTTTTTCAGAATTACTTGAGGACGAGAACGGTAAACTGACCATACATTAAAACGAGTCTTTTATGTGCAGTAAACTATTTTTACAAAGCATTTTCAAGACATTATACCAAACAAACGTCAGTTTTATTATCGAAATAGCCAACGTGATATGCAAACAGTAATGTGAATAGTATGTATTCACAAGAATAGTGTAGCATCACAATGCTTATTAAATTGATGCAAGGCTGACAGCCAGTTGCTCATTCCTCTTCTCTGGCCATTGCATTCTAGTCGCCTTCACCAGATGAAGAAGATCTGCAACATCATGTCCCAATCCCTGCAGACCCTGACTGGTGGGAGAGAGTTGTGATGGCAGAGTTTGGACCAGAAGACTGGCTTGACAAGTTCCATGTCACAAGAGACATCTTCTTTCTTTTGAGCAGCAAACTCAAGCCCCAGCTCGAGCAAGCGTATATACAACAAAGTGGACAGACCATTACGTTAGAGAGGTGTATTGCCATGGCCTTAATGCGTTTGTCCACCAGCACAGAATACTGCTTCATAAGTGAACTCTTCGGTGTGCCCATCTCCGCCGTCTGTCAATGTGTGCGGGAGGTGTGTGAAGCCATAATTTTGTTATTGAAACCACTTTATATGCAGTTGCCTGCTCATCATGAACTAGAAGAACATGCTGAGGAGTTTCAAACCCAGTGGGGTTTTCCTCACTGTATTGGTGTCATCGACTCCCTTCACATTCCTATTCAAACACCTTCCACGGACACTCAGGATTGCTGGAACCCAAGAGGATGGCCCTCTGTGGTCCTCCAGTGTTTGGTGAATGCACAAGGGACTTTCTGGGATGTTTGTTCTGGTTTTACAGGCAGCACAGATGACATGACCATCTTGCAGAGCTCAGAACTGTGGACCATGGCAGAACAAGGAGGCCTCTGCCCTCAGCCACCCAAAGATCTTCTGGGTCAGCCATTGGGATTTCTGCTACTAGGGGATGCTGCGTATTCACAGCAAACCTGGCTACTGAAGTGCTACCCTCTGGCCTCAAGCCTTACCCCACAACAGCAAACATTTAACATTAAGCTAAACCACTGCCATAAAGTAATTGAGCATGCCTTCCAGCGCCTTAAAGCTCGCTGGCAGTGTCTACACAATAGAAATGACAGTAACTTGGACTTGGTATCCAAGATGGCTGTAGCCTGCTGTATCTTGCACAATATCTGTAATGTGCATAACATACCATTTAAAGAGGAATGGATAGAAGCATTGAGTCAGAATGAGTGTCCACAGCCCACAGATGTGTCTACAGTCTACATAGATGATCCAAACGCAGAGGCCGTTCGCTCTCTGCTCTGTAACTATTTTGAGCAGGAACAGCAGAGAAATCCATCCAACTGGTCTCCAACTTCCAGCCCAGTTGTGCCTATTGTACAAGAGCCCCCTCAAGTGGACAGTACAGGAACAGCATAGCTTGTACTTTTTTCTCATTGATGGTTAATATGGACATTATTCAGAGTTAGGACTCTGTCTTTAATTTATTGTTCCAAGTTCAATGGAAGTTAAGCTTAATTTGTGGCATAATGTAGATAAAAAATAACAAAAATGATTTGACTAATTCCTTGTTGTTTTTTTATTATTATTATTTTTCTTAAATAAGCAAAAATCACCTGTTACAGTATGGCACTTAAAATGGAAGTGAATGGGGCCAGTCTGTAAACAATACAATTCACACTGTTTTCAAAGTATAGTCATAAAACATGAACATTGTTTGTAATCACAATTTTAGTGTCATTAGAACTTTAACTTTCCTTATTTGTGTTAAATAATATCCAATATAATAACTTTGTTGTCAATGCAATGTAATGACGGTAAACTGGTTGTAATCTGGTAAATGGTGTAATGTCGCTAAATTCCTGATTTTGTCACACTAAAATTCTGTTAACACATATTGTTTACATGTTGTGGCTGTACTTTTGAAACAGTGTATATTTTAGTCTTTATGTATTGGCCCATTAACCACGATTTTTGCCTGTTTTTAAATAATCAAGATATGAGTCTATTATGATAAATAAATATATATAATATCAGCATTATGCCACAAATGCTGTCGATTGAGTTTAACCTCTATTGAATCTGGATCAGATTATATCATACAGTCCTCTTGTGTGGCTCGTTAACAGATTTGTAAATATTGGATCGATACATATCCCTTTCATAGTGATGCAGTAATATTTGTTTACTCTTGGTTTTGTGGAAACTAATAAATTGGTTGTGGTGGCAAAACATGTTTTTAAGTTGCGATACTTTAAAAGAAAAATTGTAAAAAACATATATAGTTTTTTACAATTTATATATATATATATAATTTCCCCCCCGATAATTAGATACAAACATAGCTGCGCTGTTTACGTATTTTGAAACGTAGTCACTCCAATCCAGTAGGTTGCGCTACTGTAACACAATCCTTCGGAAAACTCAGTACTGGAATATGTGAGTGAAAGTTCTTTTTCGAGTGGACAGCATGGGTTAAACTTCTCACTAAAACTGAATGCTTTAATCCTTAAGTGATCATACCTGTGATGCATTTTTAACAAAAAACAAAATAAACAATCCATAAGCGATAAGAAGCATTGCACTTGCCTTGTCATTTAATGCCTTGTCATTTAAAATAAATTTGTGAATGCAAAGGGGTAAATCAAATGATGAAAATCTCACAAAAATGATGACCAATCATAGCACCAATATTATTAAAAATCGAAATTGTTGAAGTTGATAAAAAGTTACTACCTGTAATCAAAGTATAGTCTCAAAAAACTAGCAAACTTGAGAGAGAGAGAGAGAGAGAGAAAAAAAAACCTAGTTAAAATATGGCCAGGGATTGCATGTTTTGTGTTCTTAAGCAGACAAAAGTACATTGTTAATTTACTGATGATGCAAGAATGATAATGATAGGACTTTTAAGCCTCATTTGAGCCTAGGGGGAGGAGAGAAGACCACTTACAGCCGTGAGAGGCTGAACCAAACCACAGAAAAAGACTAAAAATGATGGAAAGCAAATATGCTACACCCATTCATGATCGGCGTTCTGACGGAAGCTTCTCATAAAAAGGAAGCAAAAAAGACAACCATAATTAAAACAAACTTTACCCTAACGTTTTCTGTATTTAACTACAAACAGGGTGTGTTGTGCAATAGTGCATATTTCTTTTTTCATTATTATTATTATTATTATTACTGAATATAGATAAACCTGAAACCATTATGCTATTTGAATAACTGGACTTTCTGCAAATTGCGATTTACCTTTTTTTGTCTCTTCTCATGAGAATGTGGCATCTGTGCCTGTGAACGTTGATTTGACTGCTAAGTGAAAAAATAATAATAATAATTTTGCAACATTGCTGGCCGGTGGGGGTTTTGTTGGAGTATGAGTAATATATATCATATAATTCATAAAGACACATATACTGTGGAGAATCAGAACTGGAAATCTGTCTGGGTCACTGGCTCAAATAAGCTCTTTGTCAGTCAGTCAGAGAACCAGTTTGTGCAGCATCAGTCTCTGGTTTAGAACCCCTCTACAGTGGAAACTCCCATATTGATCGGCATAGTGACTGCCAACACATCTCTAACCATTGTCTACTGGAACTTTCGTCTGTCTCAGACTTTCGGCTAGAAGATCGAGGATGCACCTTGAGGAAGCGCCTTTCTAAGTGAGTAGAATTTATGTACCAAATGTCATTGGGTTTTATTGCCTTAAAGTCAAGTCAAGTCAAGTGGTTTTTATTGTCGTTTCAACCATATACAGTTAGTACAGTACAGAGCAAAACGAGACAACGTTCCTCCAGGACCATGGTGCTACATAAAAACAACAAAGGACCAACACAGGACCACATGAGACAACACAACGAAATAAAATACCTATATAAACAAAAACCCTTTTTCACTGTGCAAATACCTATATAAAAAAAACAGTTTTCACTGTGCAAAAAGTACAAGACAGTACAACAAATTTCTGACAATGAACAGGACAATAGACAGTGCAGCGCCGACCAGTACTCAGTAGTGCAAAAAGATGACAGTTTCTAAAAATGTAAACATAACATACTATGAGATAGTGTTCTATGCACATAGCAGTTATTGGGGTAGCAGACAGTTATAAAGTGACAGTAATTAAAGTGCAACTCAGGACACGTGTGTGTGTGTCAAACCAGTCTCTGAGTATTAAGGAGTCTGATGGCTTGGGGGAAGAAGCTGTTACACAGTCTGGCCGTGAGGGCCCGAATGCTTCGGTACCTCTTGCCAGACGGGAGGAGGGTAAAGAGTTTGTGTGAGGGGTGTGTGGGGTCGTCCACAATGCGAGTAGATGAGTCAAAGCACTGAGTCAAGAACAGTAGTGTATTGTTGTATTACAAGCTTGCCACAGATGTTTTGTAGGTGTCTGTAAAATAATAATAATTATTATTTTTCCAGGAAAAATATCTAAATATCCTTAAAACAAGATACATCTAAATTACAAACAATACCCATAACATATAAGTCTTAAGTGATAGCTTAAATTATTTTTTTTTACCACATTGGCAGATAGTTTTTTCTTGTTTTAAGCATAAACTCACTGATTTTATAATTTAACTGTTTATGCTTAAAAAAGAAAAAGAAAAAACTATCATCTCAGAATTTTGCATAAGTACATTTATCTTTTTTCTTTAATTTATGTTTAGATATATTTACTGAAAAACAAGACAAACACTTATTAACAATGTTTTTATTGTAGTTGTGATGACTTTGTTTATTTTATTTATTTATTGTTCCCATCCTCAGAGATAAAAGATTGAGAAAATCTGCATCTAAATTCTTTCTCCTGTATTAGATTTTGTTTAATGATCATCATCATTAATACTTTCCCATGCATGGGCAATCAAAACGAATTGGAAAATGTTTGGCACAGAATATGAAATGTTTTGCAGAAAACAATTTATAATTTTTGAAAGAAATGTCATTAAAATCCCATTTATAAGATACTTGATCCCACTGCAGTCCATATGGAACATCTCTGACAGGATTAGGTGGGTTATAGTATAGATAACCCTTGATTAAAGGTTTTACCTTCATGGAAGACTAAATACAAAATGAAGAAATTATTTTTAGCTTCTCTAAACTGAATTAAATATTGATCATATTTACTTTCCACACAGATTGAGTACTTAGTCCTGACCCCGATGATAAAGAGGACGAAGAACCAAACAAAGCGGGATGAGGGAGAGAAAACAAACAAACAAAGAAGGAACACTGACCTATATGACCCAGAAGAGGACAGGAAGGGAATTCTGCAAGGATTTAAACTGTCTGTGTTGTTCCGTAACAAATTCGATTTTTATAATGAATGACACTTATAATGAAGTTTATTAGTCACTGTGTATTAGTTAGTGTCAGTGAATCCATTTATGAACAACCTTCTATCTCCTATTTCTCCAGAAGCCCTTTCCAATTTACAGAAATTAAACTGTCAATTCTGTCATCTTTCTTCATTAGTATTGCTAATTTATCCCTCATGTAATATACATATAAAAAAAGAAGAAAAAAGAAAAAATATACAAAGCTTATAATGTACAAAAGTCTTTAGGAAAATGTGTTTTGTTGTAGGCCTATAACATTCTAACCATTCTTTTTCATTTGTATTAATCTAAAAGTTGATGTGTAAATATAGCTGTAGATGCACTCACTTGTAGGCTACTCTCTGAATGCAGTAGCATGATTAGCATGTCTCTTGCTGGTGTGATGCTAGCATTATATAAGTTAAGGGGGGTCCGTGTGGTGGTCCGTTGATGCAAGTAGATGGGTTGGGGTGTTTTGGTCCCCCTGGGTATTCACTGTCAGTCCGGGGGTACCTATAACCCCGTTTACACCTGATATTAAGATGCGTCTCGAGTGTCCGTTATTGACACTTGACAATGACTACATTACAAAGCCACAGCATTGGCCGAAATAATTACTTTTGCTACTTCAAAATTAACTTTTGATATGCAACAATCAACTGAGATTTGTTTTACCATCGTGTGTGGAAACGTTTAAATCACGTGTGTTACAACTAGCCCCACGTTGTGCCCCGCACCCATAAAAAAATAATACAATAAAATACTTTATGTAACTTGACAAGAAAATTATAGTTTTAGTGGTTTAAATGTAGTTTAAGAGGATATGAACGTTTCTAGATTTAAAATCCCAACAACAGTTTCAGATCACTTGATGGAAATGATGCGTAGGCTATATGGCTTAAGAGATGATACTGACATTTTATAAGTGCAAACTTCAAGACACTGTCAAGGACGCATGAACGTGACTTACATCAGATTGGTCAAGGCACACCACAGAAAGCAGTCATATTTACCAAGTACATCTCGTTAAAAGTGCCACACCCTGTTTAAAAATGTATGCAGCACTTTGATGATGATATATTTCCTTTGTCACATTTTTCAGTTGCTCTCTTTTGTGAAAAACATGATTGATTTCATTCTGTTTTAAACAGCACAATTTACCATCATCCTCATTTTTGTTACACCATTCTCACAGCAATGTCCATTTGAGGTAGTATGAGTATTAATTATTCATCTGGCCCACCTCAGTGAAATGTTATCTTTAAACATACAGCATTTCAGTAATGTCTCTCCTTGCAGAGACGATGAAGAAGAATAAGATTTGGAAAAGCGTGCATTTTATGAAAACAATGCGGCTGAATTGGAAGCAAATGAGGAAACCAAGCAGACCTCTTTCTAACAAGAGCAACTTGACACAGGGTCACAAAGTCATGTACAGCTTTGAGTGTATTAAGAATATTTCTCAATGTATTAAAATTTCAGTAGTTTATTGTTTGAATAAGGTTTATCAAATTAACCAAAAGTAAACTTCGAGAAAAAAAATCTCTCTTGCTCTTGTGTTTTTTTAAATTGTATTTATATATCGCGTGTTGTTACTTACATCATCCACTAGATGGTGCAGCCTTCACCCGGTCAAACCTTTCAACATGAACATGCAGCTTTCCCACTGTATACAAAAGAAACCAGTTGAGATTCTTTTCTTGGCATTTTCTCAATGCAGTCTTTACTACTATGGTGTAACTGTAACATTCATAATTTTAAACATTCATTTGGACAGTGAGAATGTTGAAAGATAAGAATAATGGCTCAGTGAGTCACAGCATTCACATAATGCTGCTCTGATTAACTGCGCTTTGATTTGTATGACAGATCTGGGTTTGCAATGCATTTATGTTGAATGGATAAGGCTATGAGAACCATTACTCATTTTGAGTGGCAGTTTGGACATGTAAAATGCTTCCAGTGAAATTATTTAATGTAGAGTTGTGCTATGCTTTTGGAACCATTTGGTCCTCTTGCTTTTGTGCAAAACTAAAAGCTGTTCCTCTGTGCATGAGAGCACATTTTCAGAGCATAATATAATGAAAATGCTATTTGTGGAAATAAAAATAATAATAATAATGTGCCAGATGTTAATATGCTTTTAATGGGGAGCTGAAAATCACATTTGACACTGTGTTCTCTCAGTGGTTGAATTGTGCAGTACATAAAGTGCACAGTTTTTAGAGTGAAAGTAGACTTTGGTCAATCAACACCTAAATGAACAATCTGTGAACAGTAAAACTAGTGGGCTGTTAGTGCAATAAACTTCCTGAAACAATAAAACACCCTCCCAACACAACTAAACCGTACCTCCTTTTATACTGTATGTTTATGAACATAAACTTTAATCTTTTAGTGTTAATTGAGGACTCTTTCAGTGAGATGTTTTTCTATATCATTATCCTTACTCAATTGAATTTAAGAACGTTTTTACAAGCAATTTAATTTTTTTCATTCATATTAAGTTCAGACAACACAATTTAACTTAGTAGGATTAGGTCAAATCAATGTACTATAGTAGTTTTAACTCAATTTTATTAGGTTCATCAAACAAAATGTACTAATGTTTAATTGAATTAATTTTCTTACGTTGGTCCAACTTTATTTATTTAATATATTATTAGCTTATGCCAGGTGAGCAAGTGTAAGGTGTTCCCATCCAGTCCATACAAGTCAACTAGGTCCAAATATTTGAAGCTCAAAAAGCATATAAAGGCATCTTAAAAGTAATCCACATGACATTAGTGGTAAAACATAACTCCTTTTTCACTGTACATCTGGCCTTTGCAGTCATGAATTTATGCTAATTTACACTTCTTGGTGCTTGATACATGTGCAGAGCGCTTAATAGGAATAGGAAGTGTAATCGAGCTTAAAATCATGATCGCCGAGGAGCCCACTGTTGCCAAGATTTATAGTGATAAAGAAGTTATATTTTGGTCTCCTCTTACTCAAAATAGATTAGATCGCTTCAGAAATTTTAGAGTCTTTTGGATTACATTTAAGCTGCCTTTATTTGCTTTTTGGAGCTTCAAAGTTTTGGTAACCTTTCATTTGTGTTGTATGAACCTACAGAGATGACATGTTCTTCTAAAATCTAAATTTGTTTTCTGCAGAAGAAAGAAAAACTTACACATTCGGGATGGCATGAAGACAGGTATGAGATATTTTTTGGGGTGAACTATTCCTTTACGAACCATACATCCCTAACTTTTTCATAACATTTAACTTTTTAAACAAACATTTTTATAATTACCATTTGACAATCTCATATATGACAGCTAACTATTGTTCTAGGTATACTTATCAATGTTTCCTATACAAGTGCTGATGACTGACAGTAACTTAGCCTACAAGTCAGCAGCAGAGAGTAAAGCATGAAGAGAGAGAGAGAGAGAGAGAGAGAGAGAGAGAGAGAGAGAGAGAGAGAGAATGGTCTCCTCTTTAGTCTCATTCACCCACTGCTGCCTTTGACATTTTTATTCCACATTTCTTGAGAGATATCTTTGTTGCTCCACACATCACTAGGCAGTCTGTGATAGAGGAGTTAGTCTTTCCCTTCTAACATTAATTATTACCATGTAAAATGGCAAAACCTCAGATACAAACACAGGGAAAGCCAAAGAGTAAGTGATACTGTTGAAACACTCATCAGTCAATCAGTTGAGCTCTGCACCAGATCTGTGTGAATGAAATTAGCTTTCAATCTGTTCTGTTTCTTTCTTAAATCAATAAACCAAATTCAATTTGTGCATGAAATATCTCTGAAATGCCATGATGTTTGCACACATAGTTTAAAGTGACATTACTACTTTACCTCTGCCATTCCACAGAAACTGATATACAGTATATCAATATTCAAAATAGTAATTGGTCACAAAACCTCATCACATACACTTTGCTAGGGTGCCTGTTAAAAGTAGGGGTCACTTAAATACTGCATGGGCACACAAATCTTGCTCACAGAACTCTGTATAGAGTGACCTGATTGTGATCGTATTGCAGAGGGGAGGGGTCCTCAGGGAGCTGCAGTCCTTTGTTAAGACATCTGGAGCCCATTACTGCGGCATGCTTTTACAAGCACTTCACATCACATACTGTACATTGAGATATTAAATTCATAAGCACAGCCAGAGAGCCAGAGAGAAATTGAGGAGAGAGAAATCACTTTGAACCTGCAAGTCTAAATAGACATAATCAAAACAGCCACAATTCAACTTTGTGCAGTTCTAAGTATGCAGAGTAAAAAATAGACCACCTTCTTCCTGTACATGTAAAATGTATATCCTGTATTAATTTAAAATGAAATACAAACACAAAGAGAACATGACAGACTTAAATCAATCCTGTATTCATTTATGCTTGCCAGAAATTGCTGTAAAAATATGGTGACGTTTCTGATATAATGGTAAAATATCAATCTACTTAAACCAACATAATAATAGTGGAAACATTTCTAAACATAAAATGTAACATAAAACACTCCAATGTACAAAATATAAAAATATTGGAAGACATTATTGTATAAGACAATATACAAAAACAATTAAAATAGAATATAGGTCTGATCAAAACTGAAGGAACACCTTCTTCCTGTTCTTACTGTAAAATAGGAGTCATAAAAAACTAATTTAACAGTATTAAAAATAACACACACACACACACACATATATACATATATATATATATATATTATTGTAATTCTTAATAACTGTCATCAGTAACATTGCTTTATTTAATCAATTTGAATTTGTTTTGTTCATTACATGCTAAAACTATTTTTGAGAGAATTTCTTGTTCAGCCAACTATCAATCCGTAATGCGAGAACTTTCATTTTGTCAACATTAACATTTCAGTCTTATGTATGATTTTAAATAACTTGTATGCTATATTATCTGTTATATTTACCTCTGAAGACAGGTATGTTTTGCACACAAACCTCAATAACGGTGACAATCTACAGACCTAGTTATTATACAACAATGAACCAACAAAAAACAACAATAACAAAATAAATAAAGTCAGCAAACAATGAGCATATAACAATAACCATATCATTAATTCATGTTGCCATCATGCTGGGACCCACAAATCAGAAACATTGTTTGATAGGAATTTGTTTGTTCAGACAACTCGGTTAGGCTAGCTGGGAGTAATATCATTGGTCTAACATGTTTTTATGTATGCTAATTAATTCACATGTCGTAGTATCTGTGACTAAAAAAACATAAGCTGGATAAAATGTAATTCCATTCTTTACAGTGTATGTTTTGCTCACAAATATTTTTACACTAATTTACATTAAAATTACATTGCCTTGTTAAATCTAATATACTTTTTCACTCTAACTTATAGTCAGTCAATTGATAGGTTTTCACTGTAGCATTTTAATAATAAAATTGCACAAAAACACTCATTTACTATTTGGAGCACTGTTAGCCAAAAATAAAAATACAAATAAATAAATGTATAACACATTTTTTTACTGAATCACATATGGGTAAAACTGGGTATAACTGAATACTCTGCAGTACTTATTAACATGTTTACAATTGATGCATGTTTACATTACTGCAAAAGCCATTTGTTTACCTACTCTGGTGGCCAAAAGTACAGATTTTGCTCTTATGGAAAGAAATGGGTACTTTTATTCACCAAAGTGGCATTCAGCTAAACACAATGTATAGTCAGGACATTAATGATGTGAAAAATTACTATTACAATTTGAAAAAAAAGAAATAAATGTTCAGAACGTTTTAAGCTACTTCAAAAAGTTCATTAAAAATCCTCCACATGCAGCAATGTCAGCTTTGCAGATCCTTGGCATTCTAGCTGTCAGTTTGTCCAGATACTCAAGCATATCCCTGTTATCTGTTGCAGGCAGTTTACACAATATAGATGCAAGGCACAACACAACCCACACAACCTACGGCCACTTTGCACTTCAGCGATGCTCCGCTCTCTTTCTCAGTGGGACTTTAGAACTGCCAGTCCGCGAACAAAGCTGACTTCATTTTAGGCTTCGCCACACAGTCCACCCTCAGCATCCTTGCACTGACAGAAACATGGATATGCCTAGAGGATACAGCAACACCTGCTGCTCTATCCATCAACTTCTCCTTCTTTCACACCCCTCAACACACCGGTAGGGGTGGGGGAACATGTTCGCTCATTCCAAACAACTGGACATTTTCACCATACTCTTTTCTATGTAACAACACTTCTTTTGAATTCCATGCTATTACTACAATGCAACCAACAAAAATACAAGTTGTTGTCATCCATCGCTCTCCAGGTACGCTGGCAAATTTTCTTTTGGAGTTGGATGTCCTGCTGTCCTCCATTCCTGGAGGATGATAGGCCACTTGTGATTCTTGGAGATTTCAACATACACCCTAGGCCACTGAACTTCATGCTCTTCTGGCCTTGTTTGACTTGGAAAGACTAAGCACTACAGCAACTCACAGATCGGGCAACCAGCTGGACCTCATTTTTACACGTAACTGTACCAACTCAAATATTCGTGGGACTCCTTTAGATGTCTCTGATCACTACTTTGTTCAAGTCAACATGACCCTCCTATCTATATTAAAACAGACTAGCACCTATTACACCCCCCAGCCATATTTTTAATATATATATATATATATATATATATATATATATATATATATATATATATATATAGACTTGTGTATTCTATATATACTTTATTTTCTATTAAATTTTTACTTTATTAATTTTTTTTATTATTTTTTATTATTATCTTGCTGCTGTATTGTTGTGCACTGGAAGCTCCTGTCACCAAGACAAATTCCTTGTATGTGTAAGCATAACTGGCAATAAAGCTGATTCTGAAGAAGTTGTTGAATATGAGTTTTAACCAGTTCATACAGAGCAGGACAAATCCTACGATAGGGTTGCCAAGCTGGGGCCCATATGGATACCAATGGAATCTCATGGGAGATTAGATTAGCGCAACCTTCTTCAAAATCTCCTTTGGAAAATAAAGACTGAAATCAGTGAAACAATTATGTTTCCAGCAACTCTTCACTTTCCGTAAGTCCATCCAGATGGGCAAGTCTAATTCACCCTCACTCTTGGTAGCTTCTGCTAAATGGACAGAAACATAAGCAACACGTTCAGGACCAGATTCCAGAAATGTCAAATTCTACTTGGGGCCCAAAATGAATTAAATGCTTGTCCTGTTCCAATTACCACTCGGGGAGATATCTATACATCTGTACAACCAACAAGAACAATTGGGCCAAAATCCATACCTCTTTCAGGAGCAACCAGCAAGGGTGAGACTAACAACCCCTCTGGCAGAAAACCTTTATCTGGGTCTGTGGGTTCTAGCAAAAATGAAATGCCACTGGTCAATGCAACCTGTGGACTATTCACAGGTACCTGTGTCAATGTCCCGACAGCAACACATACAGCTGTCTTACCCTGAACGATCACCATATATGTTAAAGAAGAGTTTACTCTCACTTCTGTCTGCGGTCAAAACCGAAGGGCATACTTCTATGTCAGTGTTGCCATCTGCACACACACAAACCATTCTTCAAAACAACTCATAATAAAAAATTGTAATCAAATTCATCACCAAAATCCCTGGTACTACCAATGTTTTATTCTGAAAACTGGAATTAACAGGTTCTTTTACAATCAAATGCCACATATTGGAACTTGTGTCCCAAACACATTGACACATAACTCAGTGTACCCTACATAGGAAACATAAAGTCCATTTGCTGCCTTTAAACCCAACCAGATACACTCCTGCAATTTCTTGTAAATGCAGAAAATGTGATTTAAAAAAACTGTTCCATCACCGTAGTCACCATACTGTCAGGATCTATTAGACATCGTACTGTAACACCTCCCATTTGCACATCAACAAATGGGCATGAACTAATCAAATGATTGTGACCTCAGATGTATTTACACTAGAGCCCTCACCCCCCTCCTCCATTCTGTGGCGCCATTGTACTATAAAATCCCAGTTTCATTATTCTGCCTGAAGTAACAGGCAATATGCCCCAGTTGATCACAACATACACAAATAGGCTACCCATCAACAGAACGTCTAAATCTACTCCTTTGAGTTAACACCCTTGTCCTATTAGATAAGTTACTTGAACTTCCTCTCAGAGTTTTAACAAGCATGCCTAGCTGAGCCTGTTGTTTCAAGACCAATTGTTTAAGTTCCTCAAACTCTGACTACCTGGCTTCAATTGCCTCTGTATTCACCACAACATGAGTTTCATACTGTTAAGATGAATAGCCCACCTGTCTCTCTCTTGAGGGCTGTCCTTCTTCCACCCAATGGACAGCTTCTTTGCGAAGATCAAGAAGTGTTGAATCTACATGCCATTTAACATAATTCTTTAATTCACAACATAGCATATGAACATTTACACTCCCACAAAATTGATTTTGCAAAATAACAGGATTAGGAACAGCATTTGGATAGCTTTTTTTTACTTTCTCCATCAGAGCCATCAATTAAAAAAGAAAACTTTTTTAATGTCTCTTCCTCCTTGTTTACGATCAAAACGCCATCCTTGTAATGAAATAAATGAATGTGAGCAAGAGTACAATTCAATCAAAACATAAAAAAAACATTTCTGCATCTTCCTGTACTTCACTTAAAACCTAAATTTAATTTCTGTACGGGCTTCCCCTTCCAAATGGACATATACATACAAATCTTTTTTCCAACTTAGACATATGATTACCTCTAGTACAGCTTTGCACTTCTTCAACCCAATCCTCAATACAAGGAAAGACTTTAGGCCTTCCTAAGAATTTAGAGCATATACGTTCTCATGATACATACTGTATATGAATTCCCAACGTTGGGTTATAGCAGGTACAAAGTCACTTGTGGCTTTACCTCCATTATTTTGTTGTTCTCTCAGTCTCTAATTCGGTTCTTGTAACCGCTGCAGCTCTGCTTGTAGGTCCTCCAGTCCCCCAGCCATCATGCCTTTAATGTTTTTGTCAAGCTGCCCAGGAGACAATCTTAATTCAACCACTGTTCTTTCAAACAATACTACTGTCCTGTTCCCAAGCTCAATACTGCTGCTCTTAAACAAACCTTATCCTGTTGTCTACGCCAGATTGTTACCCTCATTCAACAGAATTCAAATTAATGATGAAAAATCTTAAGGTAAATTACAATTTTATTGACAATTCATCTCAAATATTAGTCATAATAAAGGGCAAATAACTGTAAAAGAGCCACAGTGTTTTACATGTATTGAAGAGCATTAAATAACATGGATAAATAAAAAACAACACCACATGTAACAGTCTTCTTCACTCTAATCTCTTTAAACATGGATTTTAACTCGGTGTGTACCTCAACTTGCGGTTATCCCATCTAAAAGATAAGACAAAGGGGATAAACACTTGTGAAATAATAATTGCATCCTTAAAATATAAATATTTGTATATTTAAACCAAAAATAACCACAAATCAAATACACACTAAAAAACAAAATAAAACAATACAAACAATAAACCAACCCGTAACTTAACACATGCAAGCAACAGCAGGGGCGTGTCTAGAGCATTTTCAGTGGGGGCCATGCTGGGGCACTGCCTCCAAACGGGGTGGCCGCCAGTGACCAAAAAAAAAAAGCTAAATTCTACAGTATATTACGTAAATCCTATTGATTTTTTTTTTTTTAACTTGAATAATGTTACTTGTAAACAAATGTAGTAATACATTAACAAAAGATTAATTTAGTTTTTTGTCATCCCTGTATATATCCATTAAGTTAAATTTGAGAGCCAGTGTTTATTATTTTTAGTGTTTTCATAAAACTAACAAGTTTATGAAATAAAAGCTATTTTAATAATGAGCAATTTTAAAAACCCAGAAGCAGAAACGATGTCAACTATTTTCTTTTAATTAGTTTGGCCATTACAATATACAGTAGTTTTATTCACAATCTCTTTCAAATAATAATAATTAAAAAAAAAAAAATCCCCCCACTGTAATAATTCAAATGTTTTGGCCAAAACATCATAGTGTTTCATTCAACATTTCTTTCAGATTAATTTACAAAAAAGCTGAGTAACACGGAGTTAAAGTTTTAGCACTGTAACAGTTCAAATGAAAACACCACAGTTTAAAAATAAAATATGGAACCATTACATTGTGCTCTGCTAATATATTAAAGAACAGTCTTTAGTTTAGAAACAATAAAAACAGTAGCAGAAAGAGAGGAAAACAGTCGAAAAAGAAAGAAGGCAGACCTCAACTAAAACAGCTGGATTCTTCTGTTTCGGTGGTGACCGGCAAGCTCACCATTATTATTTATAATGGTTGCAGAGTTATTATCTATATTGATTAAAAAAATAATGGTATTGAAGGTCTTTCAGTGTTGGATAGACATATACTTATAAGCCAGTTTGCTGACGATACAACATTGTTTCTAAAGAATGAATATCAAATTCCATTAGCTTTACATTCTATTAACCAGTTTTCTAAAGCTTCGGGGCACATTTAAACCTAAACAAATGTGTAATGTTAACACTGCAGGAGTTTCCTTTGCAGTCATTATCTAATATACAAATTAAAAGGGAAGTTCAATATTTGGGGATTATTATTTCTAAAGATAAAGATGTTATGGAGGATAAAAATGTGTTGAATAACATAGATAAATGTAAGTCCATATTGAATAGATGGCTGCAGAGGGATCTTACAATTTTTGGAAGGGTTCTTTTATCTAAAATGGATAGTTTGTCCAGACTCATCTATCCAGCCTTCTCCTTGCCCATATCGACACGAATGATTAAATTAATAAATAAGGTGCATTTGTAATTTATTTGGAGAAATAAGTGTCAGTACATTAGAAAGGAGGACATGATTAAAAAAATATGAAGACGGTGGGGTGAATGCTATCGATTTTGACATTATGAATGGTGTTTTGAAATTGAAATGGTTAAAATCCTTCATTCAAAATAGCCACTCCTTTTGGTTTATTGTCCCCAATGCAATCTTTAACAAACTGGGGGGAATACACTTTCTGTTATGTTGTGACTTTGCGTGCACTTCGTTACCAGTTAAACTTTCAGCCTTCCATCAGCAAGTGCTGCTCTATTGGAAACTATTGTTCAAACATAACTTCACTCCTCACAACACTCAGTTTGGAATAGTGGATATATAAAATTTGGCAGAAAATCTGTATATCTTGAGGAATGGATATCTAAAGGGATTTGGGCTATTGCCCATTTCTTGGATGATAATGGAAATTTGTTACTGTATAGAGAGTTTTGTGAGAAATTCCAAGTACAGTGTACCATTAATATTTTTACTAGAATGATTAGAGCTATACCAATTCCTTTAAGATTAATGGTTAAAGAACACATGTTGTACTCCAAAATCTCCCCAGTACTGAGACAGCTCTCCTTAGAAGGTTATGATTTTTGTGATAAATTTACAAATAGAGTCATTAGAATTTTTTTTTACAGGCTTATTAGCCAAACCCAATTAGACGGGAATACGTGCTTAAAGATTTTGATATGGTTGAAATAAAAAAAAAAATTGAAAAATTATTTGTCTTTTCCTCTTCCTCCTAAAGCTAAGGAGGTGAACTTCAAAATTTTAAATGAGATTTATCCTGCTAAAGAATTTTTAAGATTGAAATGTAATTTTGATGTGAATAATTGTGTTTTTTGTGAAACAAATATTGAAAATCTAGAGCATGTCTTCTTTGATTGTGATCTGGTGCAACCCTTTTGGAGTGAGGTGCAGAATTGGTTAAGGTCTAGGAGGGTTGAACTCCCACCTCTCACATGGAAGTTAATTAGGTTTGGTGTTTGTCTGGAAAACAAAGATTGTGATTTTGTTATTCATTTCTTGTTATGTTTTGGAAAGTTTTTCATTCATAAATGCAGATGGTTTAAATCTAAACCCAACTTTAATCACTGGATGAATGAGGTTAAACTCTTGTGCAAATTTTTAAAATTTGTTAAAAATCAGAAAGCCCTTAAACTGATTTCTCTTTTGGATACGTTTAAATTAATTTAAAAAGTCCCTTTTTATTTATTTTTTCATTTTATTTATTTTTGTTTTGTTTCTATTTAATTATTAGTTTGTTCATAGTGTGTTTTCTGTTCTTTGTACTAGCTATGCTCAACCTATGGCTGAACAATTGAGGTTATATTCAGAGATTTGTTGATGTACCTTGTTTGTTTGTGTTGTTGAAGGATAACAGTAGTTATTTGAGAAAATTGTTATGTATATTTTGATAAGTCACTTGTGATTTGTATCCTTTGTTTGGCAATAAAGATGACTTTATTAAGCTTTAAAAAAAAAAAAAAAAACTTTGAATCACGAACTTCAGTAGAGTCTATAAACTGATTGGCCGTAAAATGAACCAATCACAAGACATCTTATGGGGAATTTGAAATTGCCAGCTCTGTTGTGTAGCCCTGTCCCACTCCACCATGGGAGGGCTACACAACAGAGCTGGCAATTTCAAATTCAGAACTTGGGAAGGAAAACAAAACAATACAAAAAAATTAGGGCTGTCAATCGATTAAAATTTTCAATCAAATTAATTACATGGTGTCCCGATTAATCAGTCGCGATTAATCGGATATACAAATATTTGCTGAGAAAGCCCCTCATATAACAATAATTCAATATATAAAGATTATTCATATTTATATCAATATATAATTATACATAGTTATCTTTAAATATATATATATATATATATATATATATATATATATATATATATATATATATATACACTCACCTAAAGGATTATTAGGAACACCATACTAATACTGTGTTTGACCCCCTTTCGCCTTCAGAACTTCCTTAATTCTACGTGGCATTGATTCAACAAGGTGCTGAAAGCATTCTTTAGAAATGTTGGCCCATATTGATAGGATAGCATCTTGCAGTTGATGGAGATTTGTGGGATGCACATACAGGGCACGACGCTCCCGTTCCACCACATCTCAAAGATGCTCTATTGGGTTGAGATCTAGTGACTGTGGGGGCCATTTTAGTACAGTGAACTCATTGTCATGTTCAAGAAACCAATTTGAAATGATTCGAGCTTTGTGACATGGTGCATTATCCTGCTGGAAGTAGCCATCAGAGGATGGGTACATGGTGGCCATAAAGGGATGGACATGGTCAGAAACAATGCTCAGGTAGACCGTGGCATTTAAACGATGCCCAATTGGCACTAAGGGGCCTAAAGTGTGCCAAGAAAACATCCCCCACACCATTACACCACCACCACCAGCCTGCACAGTGGTAACAAGGCATGATGGATCCATGTTCTCATTCTGTTTATGCCAAATTCTGACTCTACCATCTGAATGTCTCAACAGAAATCGAGACTCATCAGACCAGGCAACATTTTTCCAGTCTTCAACTGTCCAATTTTGGTGAGCTCTTGCAAATTGTAGCCTCTTTTTCCTATTTGTAGTGGAGATGAGTGGTACCCGGTGGGGTCTTCTGCTGTTGTAGCCCATCCGCCTCAAGGTTGTGCGTGTTGTGGCTTCACAAATGCTTTGCTGCATACCTCGGTTGTAACGAGTGGTTATTTCAGGCAAAGTTGCTCTTCTATCAGCTTGAATCAGTCGGCCCATTCTCCTCTGACCTCTAGCATCAACAAGGCATTTTCAGCCCACAGGACTGCTGCATACTGGATGTTTTTCCCTTTTCACACCATTCTTTGTAAACCCTAGAAATGGTTGTGTGTGAAAATCCCAGTAACTGAGCAGATTGTGAAATACTCAGACCGGCCCGTCTGGCACCAACAACCATGCCATGCTCAAAATTGCTTAAATCACCTTTCTTTCCCATTCTGACATTCAGTTTGGAGTTCAGGAGATTGTCTTGACCAGGACCACACCCCTAAATGCATTGAAGCAACTGCCATGTGATTGGTTGATTAGATAATTGCATTAATGAGAAATTGAACAGGTGTTCCTAATAATCCTTTAGGTGAGTGTGTATATATATATATATAATAAAAATATTCAGATAATTAAAATGCATTACATTCTTGCGGCAGAAGAGTTAATCATTGATAAGACAATACAAAAAGCGGCTTTAGAATACAATGTATTGTTTACTACCATATTATTGATCATAAGTCAATCACTGGCATACAGTTCACAGCAATCCATTTCACAAGTGAATTTGTCAATCAGTTGGAGATTTATTATGAGGGCTTGTTTAAGAGCCTGTCAATTTACACCTTCGTCAGATATGCTTGTGTAGCGTCTCGGGTGCATTGCATCATAAACATAAAATGTTTAGTTCACTGTTTCAAGTTAAATATAGTTTAATACTCAATCTCTAAACACATCTTGAGATCCCTTAGTTCACATTTGTGCTCCTTCAAGTGTTTTGAACGCAAGAATGTAACGTATGTTTGCGTTGTTCTTCCTACTGAAGTATTTTCCTCACTGTATAAACTGTGCTTTGCTCATACAGCTGAAATTTCACTTACTGCCCTCTGGAGAACAGGTGGTACTACAAGCTTGCATTTCTCAGGAATCTTCCTTATTATGGTGCAATTAATTGCGTTAATGTTTTTAACGCATTATTTTTTGTCAAATTAATCATGCTGAATTAACACGTTAAATTGACAGCCCTAAAAAAAAGAAATATTTGCTAGCCAGGTTCTAACTACAACTACAACTACACACCAGACACCTGGGCAAGCTGGCTAGCAAACAGACCACTAATTACCATAATTTACAAAAAACTAAATCAAACAACAAAAAACAGTGACTGATAAGATGCAAAAAATAAATAAATAAATCACTTATACATTGCTGCATTAACACTACACACACAAAATAAAACTTTTAAACCCATTACCCTTTAGCTCGTTTTCATCATCCAAATTTGAGAGGTGAACATCCTCGTCTACTTTACAAAAATTAAAATCACACAAGAAACATATCAAGACAACTACATTTGAGTTACATTACAAAACCTCAAACAATCTAAACAGCCCACCTGATGGGACAAGACGATAATGCATACTGCTCACACGCTCTGCTGCTACAATGCTAGCACTGGCATCAGGACCTAAACAGGAAGTGAGTAGCCACCAACTTCTTTTTCTTCTTCTCATTAATGATGGTTTGCAAACTTGTAAGTGCATTTACCGGTACTACCACCTTCTATTTGCATGGATCAGAGACTGCTCTTCATCTCTGCCTTCTCCTCCGCCACCCCCTTCAGATCCGCCAAGACCCCAGCTTCAACCGGTGATGAGTGTTCAGCTCCTCCGGTGTACACACCAAAATCCATTCAGTTCCAAAAGAGGAAGAGAGAGGAGTAGCTACCAACCTTGCCTGCTTACAAATATATTCCCTTTTGGCCTGCTCACATTTTTAAAGAGATAGATTGTAGCATTATTAAATCAAGTGGCCATCTATATATAATATGTTTAATTCTGTGACTATGACTTACCATAAGGTTGAGGTTCTGTGTTGATACAGATGGCAGTATTGTCCCAATCAGTGGGCCAACATCAGCTCAGCCTATAATTAAATTTTTCCTTTGGAGACTTGTTTCATCCAATGTGTGAGCTGCATTTCACGTGACTCCTGAGGCCTTGCTGTTTTCTTTGGAGTGGAGGTGCTGAGCTTAGGGAAGCCTGCCCATTTTTTTGGGAGCTGGGTTATTATGACTAAAGTTTCATTTAAAATAGTCACACCAGGCACGACATTAAGGCTATTTTGCTCTCCCCATCTTCCTGCCAAATTGAATCCCTATAAATAATTGGATACCTTTCCATGGCCATATACAGGAACATTACATATTTTGACTCAAGAGGACACATTTATGTCACATCACTTTTGAGGCTTTACTTTTGTGGTATTTAGCAACTTCCTGGTTATCCTTGACCCTGTGGATGAACTTCAACTTGTGATCACAGTTCCTCACATCATTACTATCGTAACTGATTTCTTTGATGCATTATTAGCAATTTATGTGAAATTTGAACATTGACTTTTTGGCCTCTGTTGATTTAACAATCAATACATAAACTCACAATTCTCCAAAACAAAATCCACTAAAAAGGCTATTCATACTGTAAATATATAACATTTATTTCCAAGTTACATATATTTTAATAGACCTCACAAAAAACGCAATATAGAGATACAATTTGTGAAACAGAATCATACAAGAGTATGATTACAGTGGTGTCTGCAGGAACACTGCAGACTTTCATGAAACACTGAAGTACACTGAAATTCAACAGGTTATTATGCAATTTGATTCCATTTTGCAGTGAGCTCATGAATGGCTTGTGCTGCGGTTCATGCTAAGCTTTCACCTAGCGCTAACTTTTACTCATTCACCCCCTTTACATTATAAAAAAATTACTTGTGCTGGCTCATGCTTTTTTTGAACAATTAAAATGATATAAATCTTGATTTCCTTTCCAAAGCTGAAATTATAATTTTCCAAATGCGGCTCCAACAATCTTGTATTTGGTGTAATGGATTAGAATGATTAGAGTCAGGTGTGTCAAGCTCAACAGCCAAGTTGAGCTTGACTGAAAACAAACATACAACTGCAAGTGTTCAGTTCACTCTTTCATTCCCTTTCTTCTGTTCTTTGCAGTTTCTTCTCGCAGAATTAATGCTGTCATTTAAAATGTCTGCTGGTCCAAAATATGTTTTGCATAAAAATGTGTCTCTCTCTTCCAAGGTTCCCACTATCAAGTAATAATTACAGAATCTATCATCTAAGATGCATCATGAAAAATATATCTAATTAGAGAAGCAGATCAGACATGTAGACTATTAACTGAGAAATTAGGCGATCTCTCCTCAGGATCTGTAAGTGGTGGTGAGAGAGCTTCGACTGAGCTAAAATTAGCTTGTCCTCAGGCGTGAGGCCTGACTTCGCCCAGGGCCACAGTGAAGAATGACCTACAATATATCAGTGAATAAAATATCCAACATACACACAGCAGCATTATTACACTTCCAAAACATACATGACTGATAATCAAGATCCATCAACATAAAGAACCATTCAAGTTCTCAAGCAGTTCTCAAAGTGATTGGAAAAAAACACAAAGTCACGTCATTTCTGAGTTGTAGCATAGCTTTGTTTATTTTTTTTATTTCATTTTAATTGTATTTACTTTTTTTGCATAGGGAAACATACTCACTTCCAGTATTGTATTCATTAGCTTTTTTTTTTTTTTTTTTTTTTGCGAACAGCGAAGGCTGAATACAATGTTATAATGAAATATTGTTAAAGCTGTCATTTACCACTCACACCAGTTCAAAAACACATGGCAAATTTAGTTTGTTGTGCATGATAAAAACAGAAAGTCTTTTCTCGTCTGTTTCTAAACTGACAATACCGACTTTTGCTGACGTTTAGCGAGGTTCTAGAGGAACACAGACAAGAAACAAAAATCTGATGCTTTCCAAAAGAACATGGATGCATGTTATCGTGCCAGTTGTGGGATTTATTCTATAGAGTGTGTCTGAACTAAATGGCCACATGCCCCATCGTGGTGTGAAATGTGTTTATCTGTGCAGCAAGCAAGCGCTTAATGAGTAACTACTATGGTAATATTTGTAAAGAATAATGTGATTAAAAAGAGGAAGGAAAAAAACAACAAAAACCTTGAAATTTAACACTGCATTAGAATGCTCTCTGAAAAATATTTCAACCTTCGTTCTTTCACCTTAAAGTCAGCCTCCAAACACAGAAAACAGCATGCTTTCAATACAAACAACAATAGAAAAATGAATAGAAACTACATCTTAATTAAATTTACAAACAAAACAAGTGAAACAAACTAATTGTTCTAATGGTAAGAGGACACTATGAATTTGAAGCATACATTAGATGCATTACAGGGGTATAAAAATTTGTGAAATTGGGCTATTGGAGTAGGCGGTGTGTCAGGGTGTTTTTGGCAATTAATTCATGATACACTTATCAGAATATTGCATAACTACAAAGCCCAGGAATGGTCTTTTCTCCCATTTGAATAGAGACAACTAATAGCAGGTATTGTTCAACCCCTTTTAAAAGTCATATTTTTACCCATAGGGCCAGACTTATAAAGCCATTACAGTCAAACTGTAATATTCCCAAACTTTTGTCATTGTGAATATGTTGCAGCACTAAGAAGTTGTTTTATGCTTTGGCAAATCGGACTCCTATAACAAGTATTTGATAAACACAAACTGTATCCAATCCAGGCCAACACTGCAGAGATGATATCAGTGATACAACTAACAGAAGAACAGAAACCAAAGCAGTAAAATTAAGTGTTTTTATCCATTTTGGGATTTATTTAATATACCAAAGTATTGGGATTGTTAAGAGCGAATAAGGGTGCCTAAAATCATTAGAAATAAAAAAAAATGTAAGTATGTTTTTAGCATATTTAATATTTTTTATATTAATCTGCTATAGCACTGTTGCCAATATACACAGTGTGTCACCCTACAATCTATAATGAAATGTAATTAAAGTTTGGATCAAAAACATTGATCACCCCTACAGCTCAATTATCAGCAATGTTTGAGCAGTTTGAATTACATACTTCATGTAAGCATGGGTTAATGTCGGTATAACCAATGACCTCACATATACACAAATAGATCTGTGAAACCCTCTCTTATGACAGCCGTAAAGTCACATGCCAACTTTCAGTAGCTAAAATACAACCTTGCAAAGACAAGCTCAAACCAGACAATGGCCAAAACACAGCAAGTATGGGCTGCCAAATTGTTCTTTTTAAATGAGCTATAGTCTAACCTAGCCTAATCTTTTTTTTCCACATTTTTGATTGCTATAATGGTAGGTTAAGCTTAGCCTCGGACACATTAAAAGGGTCCTTAATATTAGCTCTGCTTTGCATAAAGTCAATTTCAAAGTTTCAGAAAACTTTCTGCATAAATATTTCAATAAAGCTAGGTTAAGATGCATAGCTGATGTTCCATAATTTCAGATTATTTAAAAATTACTCTTATTGTCTCATTTTTTAGCTGTTCTCCAGGGTTTCAAACCAGTTTAGACTGACATAACTGCACATGACCCAACAGAGCAATCCATTTTAAACTCTCCAGCTTCTTCTGATATCAAGCATGTCATGTATCAATTGATGTCACAACAATGAAAATGGAAGGAAGGAAGGAATATGCAGAAACTGCATTATAGTGCTTCAGCCCTGAAGAGGTTGTCCAGCCCTTACTGAGAAGAGAAGAAGCAAAGACTTGGGCACAAGTTTACATTTTTATCTACCTCGCATGTGCAAAGTTCATGATATTGCACGGTCTAAATGACACTAACAAGAAAAGAAAATGGTACAGTGAAACACTCAAGCAAGTCTAATTCCTTCACATCCTATTTTTGTCAGTGGGTTAATGGAAAGTAGGAAAACCAAACTATGAAAATAAGCATTTTATGCCTTTGAACATTCTATTCAGTGGAATTATATGTGTCATAAACTAATTAAAGTCTCTGGACCTTGGAATTTATCAATCTTTTCAGTGATGCAAGAAGTGCATTCCACAAATTCTGCTAAATAAAGGTATGAGTAGCTTACAAAAACAGTGGTATATCACACCACAAAAAGTCACATATTGTGTAAACCCACAATCTGTCTACTACCTCACATCTGCAGCAGGTGACTGGGTCAACCAAAGCACTGTATTTTGAACTCAACATTCAGCTCTAGTATGAATCCAGGAAGGCACTCAGAAGAGTGAGGTTCGTTCATACACACTGCTGCATAAATCTTGCTCAAATGAGGTAAGTCAGTCATGCCACTGATTGTCCAACAGTGGTTTAATAAACTGGCTGTGCATACCTTAACCTCAATAATACAATCTGACTGACCGCCAAGCTTTCAAATTGCGCTGGAAGTTATGGTTTGAAATGTGGTAGCTGGTCCAAGATGGCAGACCAGGACTCTCTCGGAAAAGAGATTTTAACCTCAAGAGACTAAAAAAATAAATTAGGACCATCTTGGACCAGCAACAAATACGCAGTCAGCTGGTCATCCATACTATAAATGGAGGCAGGTCGATCAGCCGATGACGAAATTGGACCAGCTGATAACCAGCATGGACAGGCAAGAAACAATTGTCAGCAGGGATTTGGCATGATTTCAGTGTCTTAGAAGGGTAAATCTATCATATAAATTAATTTATCATATAAATGACACAAAGGCAAATAAAAGGTTGTCATTCAAGCAGCTGTGATCTCTCTCTCTCTCTTTCTTGCATTCTAATCATTAGTCTATCAGCATCATGATAGATCAAGGCTGAGAAATATCCTCAGAGAAGCAAATCTTAAAAAAAGAAGTATTATTAGACAAAGTTTCAATACCAGATTATCTAGTGCAATCTTCCAAGCAGAAGTACAGAAAAAAGTGTGTTTGAAGGTTATAATGCTTGCATGCCAAAGAGAAAAACAAAATAAGTGCAGAACTTAAAAGAAAATCGTAAAGATTACCAAAAAAAAAAAAAAGAATCAATGGAATCTGCATAAAATGTATCAAAGCTCGATAAAGCTGTTGGCTCTGCTTAAAATGATGACAAGTGATGCTGAATTTATTGGAGTCTGTATTTTCTGAGCAAAGTAATACCTGATAACTGTGTGAAAAGTGTGTGGTAATGGTGCTGACATTATGCTTTCAACAGCAGATCCTTTAGAAGGAGCTTTCAATTTTTTGTGGCTTGGCCACAAGCTTATGACTACTAAATTCAAACATACAAACAAAAACATATTTTCTCATACAAAAAACTTTTTATGTACATTTAGCCTTTCCCCCCTCATTCTACTGGATAGACGGTAAGCATTTATAAACAAAATATCTGTGTTCAAAATTTCAACAACAGGCATAAACATGATACTCTGCTCAATAAAAAATATTAGTTAAGGGTTTCGAAATAAAACAATTAGATACGTTTCTTTTTTACATGCATCAGCTCAAATGCATCATCAATGTCAAAGCAAGTTCAATCATCATCTGTGGTCACTTTAGAAAGCACACGTTATGGGTAACGACCCACTCTTGTGAAGTGTTTCTATCTGTCAGTCTTGTGTAGCCAATTTTATTTAACACTGAAAGCAAACAAAGAAGAAGACAGCATGCTCACAGAGCTCTCTACAGAGCCACTGTGCTGGCGAAACCATGATCAGACCCCGGTTCTACTGATCCCACAATCTCACCCTGGCCAGAGGGTTGACAGCTTTAGAAAGATGAAAATGGAGCAGTGCAAATCTTCACAGGACAGGCGGTGGGCTGTGCAAGTCTGAACAGGAGAGATGCTTCCACTGACTGGAGAGCCCTGAGACCTTCAGTTTGGGAAGCATTTATATTTTCATGTTTTGTTTACGTCGTTTTGAACTTATAATGACAAGTAGCGATGTGGATGCAGCATCAGCAAAAGCTAAGGATTTCAGTTGCTGATGCCATTGTATAAATGCATTTTCACAGTCAGCTATTATTATTTTATTCGGTGAATGAAATAGTCTGGTGATTAGGGGGTTACTGAGATAAAATGAGTAGGCTAGTATTCATCTGTCATATGATCTCAAAATCAGCTCCATGTAAAATGAAAGCTTTAATTATGCTGCTGATATGACTGAAGCCTTCATTGCATGGAAGTTTTTAACATATTTTTCAAAAGCAGAATTACTTTTACAATTACTACACAATTACTTCTACAATTACTACAGTTAAAATATTTATTTAGGGGTAAACTTTTTGAATGAGGAAAATGTGAGTGTACATTTAAATGAAAGGAGTTCGCCATTTCGGTTTCAAAAAAGAAACTTGCCTGAAATTATTCCAAAATTGTTCATCAGCACTCATCAATGACATTTTGTCATCACCGAGGATGAATCAGGGGTAATAGGGCCCTCAAACACTGTTCATTACCAATAATTGTGGAATCAACCTCAACTTCAACTCCAAGGCAGACCCCTGGCACCATCGCCTGCCCTGTTAAACACAAGGAAAATCACGTGCTGAATGAGGATAGCACTTCTGGAAAAGTGTGGGTCTTGGGAAAAATGGAATGCCAATCTGCTTTAGCACTCCAATTCAGCCAGGGTGACAAAAGGTGGGTTCAGGAACCCTCTGCGCCACAAGCTTACAATAGGCATCATGTAAAAAAGACTCTTGTTCTTTCTCATTCAACTTAAACTTTAAATAGCTACCAGCAAATCATATGAACTACCAGCATTGAATATCAATTGCAGAAACAATACTGTACACTGCATCACAAACTACTATGTGGCCTTTCCTGACCCAGCTCCAAAAATACACAATATCTTCTCTTCACCATTATCCTCCCCTGACACTACACAGTACGTTTCATAAATTATCTCCTACCATCTAATTAAAGAAAAAAAAAGAAGAATAATTCTGGTGTATTAAATCATTTTCTAAGAAGACACAAAGTGAGCAGTAAAATGCTATTTTGCTTTTCTTGTGTCTATACACTGAATAGGACAAATTCATTTAACCTAAACTATATATGATTGCAGTCTACAATTAATGAAAGGACATATACAAGGGACTTGGTTAGTCAAAACAACTTAATCACTAATCAAAGAAATAATCTGTCACACATTATTACACATTCTATTGCAGCCAGTTAATGGAAACCTCACAATTTAACATTGTAGACCAAACTCACTTATGTTTTAAAGGGATAGTTTATCCAAAAATGAAAAATCTGTCATCATTTACTCACCGTCATGTCATTTCGCTTGGTTTCTCACCAAAACCTATTGTATACCTTCAGAAGACTTGGAATATATATGCACATGTTTAATGGACTATTATTATTAAACTTGTGGGTGCTTTTTAAGCTTTAAAGTGAGAAAGCGAACTGTCATTTTATGAAAATCAGGAAACATGACATTCTTTAAAATATTTCCTTTTGTGTTTCACCAAAGAAAGATAGAAATTAATTTGGTTATAATATGACTTGAGGTTGAGATCATTTTGACAGAACTTAGATTTTTGGGTTGTAGGGTACAACAGGGCTAAAGGCTCCACTGGGTAAAAGGCTCCATTGAATTGATTTTCTCCCAAAAAACTAAATAGCAACAAAAACTACCACAGCACTTTTCTAAATACCTCTTTGTCACAATACAGTGAAACATTTTCCTGATCCATGAGATCTTTGCAATTTGATCTAATTTTGTATAATGTTTTAAAATGTTGCAAATTTATGTAGCTAATGAAAATCCCTGAAATTAACACATTTCTTTTGAGTCAAAATACCTATTTATCATTTTCAGTTTTGTTTAAAGTCATTAAATCAATCATTTTTCAATAACTGTCCAATGAATGAAAGGACAGCATTTGGGGTAAAAAGCCCCTGTTGCAGGGCCTTTAGGCCCCTATTAAACATATTATTTTTTAAAAGTGGAACAAATATATTTGTTATAAACTTGTTCAAATTGGAATCAAATAGACTCATTCAATCATAATAGAGATTTGTTTGTTTATAGAATACTTGAGATGTAATAAAATGCCAAATGTGATTGAAACGAACAGAAAAATTGATTTTTTTCTGAAGTGGTTATTTTGAGTAATCATCATCTTAATTTGTTCCTCAAGAAAGCATATGGCTGTCTCAACATTATTTGGGATAGTTGCCAAATTGTGCCCTATTACTATTGCCCTGGTATCTACAAGATATCACTATAATCTGGCCACTCCATTTCTATACTCTGTTGTGACATTGAAACACAAGATAACATACATTCTAAGATAGCAATCATTATAAAGCCTAAAAATTAACAGGGAATCAAAACATCAGCTAAAAGCTGATATGGAGAGACCTGGTACAGCATTTTTCATAGATTTTGTTACTTTCTTATTACACAAATTAATTGAGTAAAATCAAATGGTAAATTTTTTTTTTAAATGCAGGGAGGATTTCAAACCATGAAAATGTATCTACGGTGCTTTAAAATGAGGAAGAAGGTAAAATAATCTTGTAGGTAAATTGTTAGTCTTAATCTGATTATGACAGATTTCGAACATGCAGCATTTTTTTTTCATTTGTGAAACTGGTTACATCAAAAAAGACAAAATGGTTAACTTTAAAATTATGTATTATTGTTCTTAACTAAAGGCAAGGCACATAATATGTTTCATAAAATATCGTGCAAAATAGAAGAGGGATTGTTGGATAAAATTCAAAACCAATGTGGTACAAAGGTAAGATCCATCTGTGTCATTGGCTCTTTGCTCGAGAAGGGTCGTAAGAAGAGGTTGAGAGCATTTAGCTTCAGAATTAATAATAAGATTATCTGCCATGCGCCCATGTTAGCGATACGGTGGTAGATTTCTTTTTTAGAAAGCACCATGCAGTTATATATAATTCATATATAGAGATAATTTTCATTATAATTTTCATATCAGCACCATTAAAACAAGTCATGTTGTATGTATTGTGGGGCTCACTATAGTCAAACTCAACCAAATTGTTATGCAAAGCCATATAATAGGGTAGCTAAAGCAACCAGAGTGTGTGGATATTATTCCTTCTCAGTGTATGTATTGAGGGGTACCTGCTGAAGCTCTGATATGTGCTGATTTTGTTATGTTCTGGCAGATTACAAGGGGGAAAGGGTGTGCATTTCATTTCTGTAGCCATCTGTGTTGCCTCAGTGTAAGCCCATGCTGAGTGTAGCTGATCAGGGCTTGGGGGCTTGCTAGGCTGTTCAAATATTTCGCTGGGCTTAAAAACAATCCATCTACGTCTACAACAACCTGCAGTAGATGAAGGAAATTTCCAAGTCTTAAAAAAATCACAAAATTTTTTCATAAAATAAGAATTCAAATGAAAATCTGGCAATGTTTTAGGCACTTTTCAAGTGATTTGAGTTTGATAGCGTTGCAGAGTAAGCCCTGATGTTATTTTGTTAGTACAAATCAACACATCTCGGATTGCAGCAAAACCCATTTCTGAGGCAACCAGTCACCATTCAGCCATTGGAGACTCAGCGCCACCTCCCAATGAACTGGGCAGCACAGCCACACACTGGCTTGAATTTTTACAGTCATTGTAGTGCATTGTACCTTAGTCTCACTGGTGTGCATCAAACATCCAAATTATTGACATTCCTACGGATTAACGTGCATAATTTGCTTAAAAATAAAAACAGTCAATTTCCTGGGATAGAAACATGGGACAAAGGATAGCCTGTTTTTGTTTAGTTATTTCTTAATTTACACTGCATGTATATAGCTCCCAAACTGTGGGAATCATAAAAAAATAATCACATAAACATGGAGACATTTACAAGGTCTGTGTAAATGACTTTACATAAAAATGTTGGATTGTTCTGATCAGCTAATTAGCTACTAGGAAATTATCCCTCATCTACCCTGTGAACAGAACATGACAAAAAAAAAAAAATATCTTTGACTTGTAGCATTCCATTTAATTAGGCCAAATAGAAATTTGCAAAAGAGGAAAAATGAAAAATTCAAAGTAGTGCAATGCCTGTAATTTCCAATGCATTTAAACAAGTTACACATGGAGAAAAAAAAAAAATCTATCCTCTACACCAATACTGTCTTAGTAGTGACAGAACTATAGTTCAACTCCCTTTGTCACTATGTGGAAAAACATCCACTTATCTACATGAATCAAAAACCCTATTCTGTGAAGTCACAGAGATGAATACGGGACTACCAATGTGTCTGAATTTTGCTCATGCACAAACACAAACACACACTTTTCCCACAGCAGAGTACAGGAAATACGAGGCTTTCATATTGCGAAGTGAAGAAGGTGCTAATTCACCCCGGTATTCCCTGGTTCATCTTTTGAAGGCTGTATTACAGCTCACACACACACCTAGTGTAGCCTTTAACAGTACATGCCATTGCTCTGAAGCATTTATATAGGTGTGTTTGTACGCAAGTGTGTGTGTGTGTGTGTGTGTGTATGTGTGTCTACTCTCGGACTGTGACGTATAATGTCACAGAGGTACCACTAATCATCCTCCGATGTACAAAAACATGACAGGCTTCCACCAAAAAGCGGACTCCGTTATAAACGGTGGACAATGCGATTTAGAAAATATCACACTCCGAACAAAACCAAGGACGCAGATACATGATTGTCAATAAAATTGGATGAAAAGTAGCCTTTTTGCTTTCCTTGCCAAAATGTGAACGGAAGCATCGAAACCTTTTTGTTTCCTTTTCCACTTCTCGTTGCCCCGCACTTCTGCGCACTTAAAAAAGAAAATAAAAACAGACCGTGCTCACCTCCAAACCTGTGGCAAAATTTTCTAGCGGAAAACCCCTTCCTCTGGGTTTCTCTTCCCTGTTCATTAAGAAAATAAAGGATACTTGTTTGCATATAGGAAGAAGCAGCACCTGTAGCAGAAGGAGGGGATTGAAGAGAGGCATTCCAGGAGACAGGGAATCAGGATGGGCCCTTCTATATGTCCGTGAATTTACGCCATTGTTCAGGCTGCCCCCTCCAGCTGCCCCATCCTTGTTTAATCTCGCCTCGTTTCTCTGCTTTTCTTCCATTCCATCTATGGCCTTTCTCTCTCACACTCTTCTCTGTTTCCATTGTCTTTTCAAAAAAGTGTATTGGATCTTATATGTTGTTATGCATATATAAATATGTGTGCACATATATCTATACACAAATATTGTGTATAGATATATGTGTGTGTATATATACAAATACTGCATTTATATCTGATTTCCCTCTTGCATCTCGTTCACAATTTCTTTTCTTGTAAATTCCACAAACAAGTTTTGAATCTCAGATCCATGTCCGTGCCTCCTCGGGTTTGTCTGTGTGTTTGTTTTTAGTTCCCCAGATACCAGGACTGTAGGAGAAAAAGAGAGAGAGAGAGAATAAAAATGAATAAGACATCTGTACAAACACAAGTAACACAATAAGAGAAGCAGAATTTGATATCCACCTTGGGAGGGATATCTATGGGAGAAAAAAAGTGTTCTACATCCAACCACATTTTAGTCGATATGTATCAGTTTCATCTAAAGTTAATATGCAGGGGGATATTAATACTTTTTGGCCCCAAAAAGTACTTGGACATGTAAAAATGAAGGAATATCATTGAATAAATCAAAAGGAATGATAGCACTGATATTTAAAGGAAGATAGCTCAAACTTAAAAAGGGTAGTTCTAGCACAAATTGTTTACCGATGTGCATTTGTGATTTGAGAGAAGCTGTGACAGTGGGGCTGTACATAGTGTCCTGTCCATAAATATCTAAATATTGCAAAACCACCCCATTCTGCCATCTAATCAGAACGTTATGAGTTGGGCTGTTACAGGTTCACTGCAATCAGTTTCTCATCTGCAAATGGGCAGCAAACACTTAGTCAGGGCACAGAATGAACCTATTAACACAAATACAGTGTTAAAGCTATGAGCTCCAGACACACAGTAAAAGAGAAAAGAAGAGAGAGAGCTCAGCAGGATCCCACCCAAACATTTTAAAAAGTATAACAGGATTTTGGCTTTCACTCACAGACCACTAAGTCTTTTTAAAATTTGACAAGGTTTAAAAACAGAAAAAGGAGTTCATGCCATAAGCCCCTGGCTCAATATTTTCCTTTAAGTTTTAAGTAATTTAACAGCAGTCCAACAGACGTCTTTAACTATACCCAAATGCATTGATTTAATAATGCTTGAAAAAGAATTGTTCCTATTCCCTGTTGAACTATTTGTATACATCAGACTGATGGTTTGATACTTGTGCAGCACCAAACCACAACCTATTGACTCCACAAGTCCACAGGCAACAAAAATATAGTGCCTAGATATTACATATTAGCACAAGTTAGGTTTAATTCATTTGACACATTTCAGTATTAAAAACCAGTGTACTCTGCAGTGGTGGCGCCAAGGAGTTTTGGCTGTACATTGATCATTGGACATGTGACTAAAATGTGACTGTTATAATACCAAATGTGTGTAGTAGTTCTCACATAGAAAGATATTACATTTATGATAGCCCTAAAATGACTAATTATATTACACCCTATTTACTCTCAAAAGTAATAGATTTAAAATAAAGGAGGGATTTAAAACAAAATGAAGACTATGTGAGCAATATCTTACAATTAAGAGCATAACAGTAAAAAAAATACAAATGAAATAATTTTGTTTTTTTTATAAAATATTTAATAAAAACATAAAATAGAGAGGGGGCAATGGCAATTGAAATTGTATTTTTTTTTTAAAGATGTGGGGCTCTGACAAGATAACTTACTTTGCTTTCCATCTTCACTGTCCTTGTAAAGCTTCCTAAACCCCAGTTTCTTGCGAAAGAGATGAACATGAAATGGAGCTTAGCTTAACCTTACACAACCCGGGACACTTCAACATAGTTAAAAACACTTTCCAGGAATTGAAATTAGCTTATAATGACAATAGACACTGCTGGGAAATGCAAATATGTTGTTTTGAGTGATTACTACAGTGTTTAGAGGGAAAATGTTTCCCAAATCATATTTCGCGTTGATTACTGGATCAAATCTGAGCCCAGGAGAGTTGGCAGTGTGGGTTGATTGTACTTGTTTTTATGCCTTATGAGTTTGACAGCACAATTGCAGCGACTACTATGTCAAAACCAATTTCATCCAAAGCCAAGGGGGAACTAAAGTTTCCCTTTGAATACTGATGAGGGAAAATTGAATGTTTAAATATATTCTGGAATAATACATATATTCCAGTGCTCTGAATATCATCTTGGCTTCACGTTAAAGTGACCACATGCCATTTTAGCATATTGAAAATGTCTCTCGATGAAGTAAATACACAATCCTTAACCTCTAGAGAGGCAAGATGTGATTTAATATATAACCAGTTTATGTTATGGAAACTCAATCTTTTCCTCGGAATGAAAATGAGCCGCAACATGACATGTCTCTCTTCTTGTTTGAGACATTTTTGCGATAATCTCCTGTCCCAACTCAAAGACAAATGGCCTGCTTAGTATTTACACTTAAATATGATCAAAACTGCTTATGAGAAGATGTCATGTGTAGCATCTGTTCTTATTATTTCTTATATTAATGTAGCAAAGGCAGACAGAAATGGGATGGGAAGTGGGGACTCATTATCAAATCCGTCTTTCCAAGTGCTGATACATGCAAACCAATGCAAAACCACTACTGAAGAAGTAAAAATCAGGCATATATTTGACATTACCCAATTGTGTCATGCACACATGAAATCCAACACTGAAATATTTGTTTTCTGTATGGAAGTTCTCAGTGCCCAGTTATCTTGGCAAGCTGAATTACATGAAACTAAATGATAATGAATGGTAGTAAAATAAATAAATGGTGTAGTGGAAGATTGGTATGAACTAAAGAACAAATTCAAGTGCTAGGATTAATGACTAGCAAAATTGGGAGCAACTTTTTTTTAAACTTTTGTTACACTGTTTTTATCAAGACACATTTATTTATTCATAAAATAATATTATTGTTAAAATCATTATATATATATATATATATATATATATATATATATATATATATATATATATATATATACAGTATATTATACTTAATGTATGAATATATAATGCATGAATATATAATTTCCTTTGCATAATGGCACACCACTGTACATTTCAATGAGCAAAAATTGTGAAGACAGCAAGCAAGTTCAAGACCAGGTGCTAAAATAATATTCAGGGGAATCTGAAGTGAAACCTTTCCAGCTTTGTTTCATCCCATGGGTTTGAGTCTATCATTACAAAACTTTTTGCCAGCTGCCATTTGGATATTATAATTTTGCACTAAGGCACATTCAAGGCCCTATTCTGCTCAAACTTTCTCACCGTTTCAATTTGTCCTGAGGACAAAACTGCCAGTAGAACTGAGGCCCAGGCTAACAGTGGTTAGATGTTCATTCCAAACTAAATATTTAGTTGCCTAAAAAAGCTGAAGCCTTTGTCTTGGTGACAGGTGGTTTAGGTTATAAAAATATAAAGCTGAGACGAGGGCGGGCTCACGGATCAAGAAGGGGGACATATTAGACCGCAAGAGCCTAACAAATGACAGTCGCTCTCTTTAATTACAATGATTCGGTAGAGCCTGGAGGTAAGGCTGAAATACGAGCTTCCATAAACAAAGATTGTTAGTAAGGTAGGTTTTTCAACAGAGGGAAAAAAAGAAACAAAAAAAGTCCATTACATTTTATTCAAATGGAAACAAAGAAAGAAAGAAAGGAAGAAAGATAGAAGAAAAAGAAAGAAGTACAAAGAAAAGAATGAACATAGACTGAAATAAAAAGTATGAAATTAACAAACAAACAAAAGACCAAAAACAAACCAAAAAGAAAGATGAATAAACATATAAATGTACATACAATTCAAAAGAAACACATATAAAAGAAAGATATAATGAACAAACAAATGAACAGGCAAAAGAACAAACAAACAAACAAAAGAAACAAAGACTGAAAGAATAGCAAATTAATTAACAAACAAAGAAAGAACAAAAAACTAATGAACAAACTTAAAACAAAATAAACAAATTAAAAACAAAAAGAGAACAAATTAACAAAAGAAACAAAGACTGAAATAAAAGAAAGATAAAAATGAATGAATGAACGAACCAAAAAAAAGACTGAAAGAAATAAAGAAACAAACTTACAGAAGAGGGAGAGAAAGAAAAGAGAGAGGTGAAAAGAGAGACAAAAGTGCAAACAAGTGTACATTATATTGCCCAACAATTTCTAGACAATCAATGATTCACAATCCAGTCTTGGGGAAACCAGGACAGACATCAGCTTGATTGGTTTATATTGGACTTTAATTTCCACTCCCTCAAGCACAGGTTCATCTGACAATTACATCATGTCTGGTTTCCCCTAGCAACCAGACAGCCTTGGATGTGACCAACCCGGAGCAAGTGAACAGGACATGCTCTCCCCTCTTCAATCAGTTCACTTATTCTTTTCCCCTTCCTCTCATTTGTCTCTCTCCTCACTGGACCTCATTTCATGATACTCTCACAGGGACACAGACTCACGTCTAGCCGAGAGCTAGAAAAGTTTAGATTTTCCTTTAGTGTACAACTGGCATGAATCATCAATATAACAATGGTAACAAAAGAGCGTTAACGGCACCTGCCTGTGTCTGTTTGTTGATGTTGGACTGATGATATTTATATTTGCATATTAGCCCAAACAATGTAGATCATTGTGTCAATTGCAGCATTGAATACAAACTAGATTCCTTCTCTCTGTTAAACTGCACCTGTCGCAAAATGTGAAGATGACCATCATGATTTTATTCCAAATAAATTGGTTTTGGAAAGGAAAATTCCACATATGTGTTGCCACATTGAGTTCTGTGGAAATAAAATGCATCCTTGATGAACTTCTAATTGCAAATTGTTCAGGGGGTAAAAGTGATTAGATAACATTAGAGTCAAGAAGATGTTTTCTGTCATGGATAGTTAGATTGTGTCTGTTAATTAAGTTAAATTGCATAAGCAAGGGCCAGACTATCATTCTTACATTTCAAATTGCAATGTTGCAGTTCTTTATAAAGTTAACAGCCATTTCCGTGTAACTCATTTTATATAAACATCAAAGTTAATTTGTACTCAAATTTGGCCCTTGCTGAGTGTTAATTTTGGACCTCGCACACAAACATCCACATTTATATGCACAAGTATTTGTTCCTCTCTTTGCTCTGCCCTTTAGTTTTCATACACTCTGTTTCTCTGTCTCTCTGATTGCACAACTTTGTTAAGTACAGTTTTTTTTATGGAGCTGAAAGCACTGCAATGCAGCAGCGTGCTTGGACTCCTGAGCCCTGCAGTTCAGAGAAGCACCTTGCACACTTCAGATCATGCCTCTGCTGCATTCCCCAGCCAAATCAAATGCAACTGCAGCCATTACTTACGTTAGGAAGAGCTTTCAAGAATTTATATTTGGGTACTCATTTCCTTTAGGATTCGAAGACTTCAAATGCTATTTGGTACATTGTTAAATAATAAGAAGTAGGGCTGCTGAGCATGCAAAAGTTTACTGTGCTAGTAATAAATAAGGTATATTAATAGGATTTTATAGTGTGTAATCCTTCGGACCAGCGAGGTCTTCAAGCTTTAAGATAGTTTCATGTGGCCCCTCAAATGTTTATAGTTAATCCTTGAATCTGATCGCAAAGCAATTTTCACTTTCTGAATTTTGGTTTGGCTTTAAACGTTATCCCATCAATCTGTTAAAGTATAAAGCAATATATGTTTCAAATGGCAATTACAGGCTTAAAAGTGAATGTAAATATGCATTGTAGCCTAGGTGATGACAACAAACAAGCCTGTGTTCTCGCATCCATCTAAAAAGTTGGTGTGCGCCAAGTTTTGCAGTTACTGGTCCCCAATGGAGAACATCATCTAGCAAGTGGCCCCCTGGTATTTGAGGCCCATGGCTTTAGACCCAGTTCTATGCTTGTACCACATACAGTTACGGTGTTAGGATTTGCTCTAAATTTAATAAGAAAGACGGCATTCGGCTGGCTGCTTAGAATCCAGCAGCAGATACAGGATCTGCTCAACTCTGATCTATAATTGAACACAGAAGTCTTTGGTCTCTCTCAGGGCACTGAGTTCAAGGGAAATTTTCAAGTACTGCAAGACTTGAAATCAAGATTGAATTTTGAAATGTTCACAGTGCTTAGGTTTCCTATAGTTATCAAGGAAAAGGAAAACTTCCCAGTAATTAAAATGCAGTTATTCCATAAGTCTATATAAAGCATTACAATTTAATTTGAGGTGTGGACGAAATGTGTTTTTCTGTGTATAAAGAGATTTGTGTTTTGTTACCTGTGCCTGATAAAGACTGCCAGGGTCTCGAGAGCCAATTCCTAAGAAGGAGCGGTTGGCAGGTGGTGTCCCGGGAGCAGAGTATGCTGACAGGGAGAGAGAAAGAGAGAGTTAAATAATAAAATACCGCTTTTGTCTGGACACTGGCCATTAGTTCTAATACATTTCAATTTGTCAGCACTGTTTCAAAGGCTGAGGAAGAAGAACAGAATCCCTCTAACCATTCAGAATCCACAATAACCTGAAGTGTAGCCTATATGAAGTCCTTTATAAGAAACACTACAGACGGGGTGTTCAGCTCGTCAATCATGTGTGAGAGTGTGTATGGCGTTCATGTGTTGATGCAGCATATGGGGCAAAGTTTATGTGTTTGTTACAGTCAGACTGTGGAAATAAATAAATAAATAATGAAACATGTTGGGAAATCTTCCCAACAATTAAGTAATATACATATGAAAAGTGTTTGTGCATAGTAACAATATATTCATCCATCTTTATCAAACTGGTCTTTAGGCTGACATGATAAGGGGACTGACTCTAGCTGAATAATCATGCTGAGCATTGACCATGTGAGATGGTATATAAAGGCGATTGATCATGGGAATATCTGCAGTACAGTGGTTGGTGCCAATATTGAGCTGTTCTCTGCATTTCTTAATTAAATTAGCATGATTAATGGACAGGGCAATGAGCATTGGCCCATTCAAGCTGACCGACATGTCATCTATAAAGTATCTGTGTTTATAGGCTTTTCTGATTCAAAGACACTAGCTGTGTTTATGTATATAAAAGCAATGCAAAGTGATTTTACCACAGTTAATGTGTTTATTGCACTTCGCCTAGCTTTAGGCACACCCCTTAACTGCTGTAAAATCACTATAAAGCACAATCTCTCATGGGTTATTGCATTATTATATATATATATATATATATATATATATATGTGTGTGTGTGTGTGTGTGTGTGTGTGTGTGTGTGTGTGTGTGTGTGTTTTGCAATAAAGTATGTCAGTATAATCATCAGGTGATAAAGTTATGTTTATGATGTAATCCGTGTAAATGATGTCATCCAATTAAAAGCAGCCAAGACTTAATTAAGGTATGGTGAAAACGATCATGTGTTGTTTGTCTTTGTGACTGTTTTTGTGGTTCTTGACATGAGCCAGGCCATTTACTCTGAGCCAGCCATTTTTTATTTGCCCATCAGATTATTAGATCACTGGTGCAAAGGTTGCAAAACTTTGAAGCTATTATGAAAGTCTGTTATTTAATTTAACACACCACTTTTTGAGACAGCCCTGCCATTGGATTGTAACTCTACTTTTATAATAAGGGGTTTAACTTTATCTGTTTAAGTGTGTGAATGTTTTTTTGCGGGTTGGGGGGGTGGTCCTAGATAAGGTGTCCATGTGGCCATGTCAGAGTTGGGACAGAGAGGGCAAGCGAACAGATGGACATTACAGTGTCCCACTTACTGGGGGAGGTGGGTGAACTGGTGGCTGCGTCTGCAGAGGTGGTGCTGGATTTGGACTCAAGGGGCAGCGTCAGTCGGGGTAGGCCAGGGGGAAGCGGGGGGGCCAGCATCTGAGAGGTGATGTAGTGACTGGATACCTTCACCTGACCACTGCCATTCAGCTGCAGAGGAAGAGAGGGCAACATTCAGCCACATTGGGGAGGGGCCCCTCACTGCCGCTACACAGCTAACATCATAACATATGCAATTACTTTCTTTTTGTGTACATGTCTCTCTCTACCTCTAAAACTATTATTTTTTTTAAAAATTTTTTTATTATAAGTCAACATGAAATTAAACTTTTTAATTGACTATTATGTTCTAAAATGGGGTATTTACTTTCTTGATTCACATTCCTGGTCTTATATTAAATGAAAAGTTCACCCAAATATGAAATTCTCTCGTCATTTACTCACCCTCATGCCATCCCAGATGTGTATGACTTTCTTTCTTCTGCAGAACACAAACAAAGATTTTTAGAAGAATATTTCAGCTCTGTAGATCCTCACAATGGAAGTGAAAGGGTACCAAAACTTTGAAGCTCCAAAAGCACATAAAGCAGCATAAACGTAATCCATATGACTCCAGTAGTTAAATCCATATCTTCTGAAGTCTATCAATCTCCACTTTCACTTTCTTTATTTTTGGCAATTCACATTCTTTGTGCATCTTGCCACATACTGGGCAGGAAGGAAAATTTATAGTAAAAGAAATGACATAATACTGATCTGTTTCTCACCCACACCTATCATATTGCTTCTGAAGATATTTATTTAAACACTGGAGTCATATGGACTAATTTCTTGTTGCCTTTATGTGCTTTTTGGTGCTTAAAAATAATAGTACCCCTTCACTTTAATTGTGAGGTCCTACAGAGCTGAGAAAGTCTTCTAAAAATCTTTGTTTGTGTTCAGAAGAAGAAAGAAAGTCATTCACATCTGTGATGGCATGAGGGTGAGTAAATAATTATTTCAATGAGAATGTTTCATTTTTGGGTGTACTTTCCCTTTAAACAATTTATCGTTACCCCACTTTTCATAAAACCATCAATTCCCGATGGATATAATATCCTATTTCTCTTAGTCACTTTACGGAAGTTAAATGGGTAGCAAACTTGTCTTTAAAAGTGAACTAATGCTGCTTCCCATTCAATTAGGAAAGCTGAAATTTCAAACTTCCTACTTGGAAATGTGCAATAGAACAACAATTAAAATTGGAGTTTTAACTTGGAAACTTGTGCAGAAATGTTCAAAACTCAAATGAGGTTGTATTGCATTGCACACAGCAACCAGAAACATGTACACATTTAATGAATAACATTCCCTTTCGAGCAAATAAAATGCATAAATGAGCCAAAGTTAATCAAACGTTGTAAGAGACAAACTAAATTATCTTCTCTCTTAATAATTATACACCTGTAATAACAAAATTATAGCCATTTTTCTTTTTATATGTCAGTTTCAGAGCATTGGACAACATTATGGTCAGATGCCAGACCATATTGCAGGTGCAACATATTTTCTATGCCACTGATATAGCTAAAGTCTTCATCTCATGTGAGTACTTAATTTTAAACATATTTTCAAAAGTACTTATATTTTCAAGTTTAAAACTGTTTAAAGTGGGAAAAATTACATTTAAAAGGCCTACTACCCCTCTAATAAAAGTGTATCTTTCTTGCTTTCTTTCTCCATCAGCAATTGGGAAAAACACACTGTTTTACTGAACTGCCCATTATGTTTTGTTTATTCGTTCTTCCCTTGCTGTGAATCCACACAACCCTCCATCATGCTCCATTTCTCTCTGTAAGGGTTTGGCTCCAGGTTGCATTCTCTCTCTGTGAAACTGCACACTCACTGCCCTGCACAACAATAGCTGCTGAGTGAGTCAGCGGCATTGTGGGCCTTTATATGTGAATGCTAGGTTACAGTCAGACTGCAGTAGGGGGAATTTCAATTAGTCTGCAGAATCAATGGGGCCTGGCTGCCACAGGGCAAGATTCATAAATGTATCTCACTCTCTTCCTTTCTCTCGCACATACACATTCACATTTTCCCCTCTTTCTACAGGTTAAGAAGTTTACATACACCTTAGCCAAATACATTTATACATTTTAATACATTTAAACCTGCTATTTAATCGTATAAAACATTTCCTGTCTTAGGTCAGTTAGGATCACAACTTTATTTTAAGAATGGGGGTTAGTAGAGGGAATTATTTATTTCAGCTTTTATTTCTTTCATCATATTCCCAGTGGGTCAGAAGTTTACATACACTTTGTTAGTATTTGGTAGCATTGCCTTTAAATAGTTTAACATGGGTCAAACGTTTTGGGTAACCTTCCACAAGCTTCTCACTTTAAGTTGCTGGAAATTTGGCCCATTCCTCCAGACAGAACTGGTGTAACTGTGTTAGGTTTGTATGCTTTCTTTCTTGCACACGCTTTTTCAGTTCTGCCCACAAATTGTCTCTCTGATTGATGTCAGTGCCTTGTGATGGCCACTCCACTACTTTTACTTTGTTGTCCTTAAGCCATTTTGCCACAACTTTGGAAGTATTGTTGGTGTCACTGTCCATTTGGAATATCCATTTGCAACCGAGCTTTAACTTCCAGGCTGATGTCTTCAGATGTTGCTTCAATATATCCACATAATTTTCCTTCCTCATGATGCCATCTATTTTGTGAAGTGCATCAGTCCCTCCTGCAGCAAAGAACCCCACAACATGATGCTGCCATCTCCATGCTTCACAGTTGGGATGGTGTTCTTCGGCTTGCAAGCCTGACCCTTTTTCCTCCAAACATAACTATGGTCGTTTTTGTTTGTTTCAACAAACTAGAGGACATTTCTCCAAAAAGTAAGATCTTTGTCCCCATGTGCACTTGCAAGCTGTAGTCTGGCTTTTTTATGGGGGGTTTTGGAGCAGTGGCTTCTTCCTTGCTGAGCAGCCTTTCAGGTTATGTCGATATAGGGCTTGTTTTACTGTGGATATACTTGTCTACCTGTTTCCTCCAGCATCTTCACAAGGTCTTTTGCTGTTGTTCTGGGATTGATTTGCACTTTTCACACCAAACTACGTTCATCTGTATGAAACAGAATGCATCTCCTTCCTGAGCAGTATGATGGCTGCATGGTCCCATGGAGTTTATACTTGCATACTATTGTTTGTACAGATGATCGTGGTACCTTCGGGTGTTTGAAAATTGCTCCCAAGGATGAACCAGACTTGTGGAGGTCCACACATTTTTTTCTGAGGTCTTGGCTGATTTCTTTTAATTTTCCCATGATGTCTAGCAAAAAGGCACTGAGTTTGAAGGTAGGCCTTACAATACAACCACAGGTACACCTCCAATTGACCCTATCAGAAGCTAATTGGCTAATTGCCTTAAGGCTTGACATAATTTTCTGGAATTTTCCAAGCTGTTTAAAGGCGAAGTTAACTTAGTGTGTGTAAATGTCTGACTCACTGGAATTGTGATATAGTCAATTAAAAGTGAAACAATCTGTCTGTAAACAATTGTTGGAAAAATTACTTGTGTCATGCACAAAGTAGATGTTCTAATCGACTTGCCAAAACTATAGTTTGTTAAAATGAAATCTGTGGAGTGGTTAAAAAAGGAGTTCAACTGTATCCCCCTCCATTTCTGTACCAACATCTGCATCACCCCTAGACACTGAGTGGAAATACGGTTGCATATGACTCAGATCTTGTGTGGGCAGGCAGTCCTAGAAGCCATTCATACTTGCGTTAGCTCCGTCTGTCACTGTCAATATAACACGAATCAGCCAGTTTAAATTCTTGATTCCACGTTGCACTGTGTCTCGCTGTTTTTGCAGCATCTTATGCAAGAGTGTCACACCTTTAAGACACTGTGTTAGGTAAAAAAAAAGTTTTCATGATATTTAGCGAGTTGTTTCATTCTAAATCCAAATCTGAATTACTGGTGAGAAGAAGGGAATAACTGACTCTAGATCAGTAGCTGCAGGCAACTTTATACTACATTGTTTGTTGAATAGGAATGTCCTCATAAAAGTAGAGTAATTTGTAGATTGAAATGTATTTATTAACACTGCAGCATTAAAAAATACTACTCAACTGGCTTAAGATATTCATTGAAAGAAACTAGTCTCATGGCTCTCAGAGAAACAAAACTCAGCCAACGAGGTATTCATCTGGAGTGGAGAGTAACACATATACTGAGTAACTGTTGCCTTTGAGTGTGAGGAAACAGGGTTGATGGACAGTGTTGTTTAGGCTGCTGGTCACTTTAACAAAGAGGTGAAATCAGACCGTTGTGTTTTCCAACAAGGTAGCGGTCAGCTTTCTTTGGCTCAGATTACATAGGCTACAATCCATGTAGCACATGTTAGCATGTTAATCTGTCACTCATTCCCTCTGTCTGTCTGTCTCAATCTCTCTCTTGCACACACACACACACACACACACACAAACACACACACACACAGTGGCAGGAAGGAAGCAGTCTATCTCTTAATTAGCACCTTGTGATATGAGAATAATTGAAGTACAGGTTCAAACTCATATTTAATTCTGCATGTTAACAAAAGCAGTGCTGAATATGAATATGAATGAACACGACAGGCTCAGAGCTATGCTTGGCTCATGTCCCACATGGGGTCCCACCAGAATTAGGGCTGCTGATTGGTTAAGCTGATCAAGCAAGGCTGATGATTGGGTTATTTGGGTTATGTGACATATAGCCTGACATTTGATTGGTGTAGTGTGGATGACTGGTGAAAGGCATATAAATTGTGACTACGTGATATAGGGGCGATCTTACCGGGCTGGGCTGTTGATTGGATGGGTCACAGGCCAGAGAAACCAGGTCCTTGAGCGGATCTTGAGAGCTGAGGTGCGGGGGATACCGGATGGCCGTGTGCGGGAAGTAGGTGGAGGCAGTCTGGGGGAGGATGGGGCCGCCGGGGAAGTGCAGAGATGTGGAGGGGTGTTGATTCCGAGAGATACCTGAGAGAGACATATTACCATTAAGGAATTATTCACTGCAAGTCCTACTATACGTAAAAAAATACACTCCCCCAATTCACTTTCATTGTAAGTGCCTCACTGTCACCTCAATTTTTAATTTTTTTTTAAGAAAAGGAGGGGCATGTCAAAATACATTTTTGTGGTAATCAATATTATGCCATAAATGCTGTCGATTGAGCTCAACTTGTAATGATCCCAGAATATTCCTTTAAAGGGATGGTTCACTCAAAAGGAAAACTGTCATCCTCATGTTGTTTTGAAGACTTTCTTTTTTGCCAGAAAGAAAAAAGTAGATCCTCTGTCACCTTTCACATTCATTCTATCTTTATTTGGCACAAAATGAGAGTGAGTAAATTATGACATTTAAATTGAATGGACATTTTGGGTGAACTGTTCCTTTAAATTTTGGTCTATTAATCAAACAAAGTTATTGTATGTCTTCTGAAGACTTGGAATATATCACAAAAGTCATGTGGACTAATTTTATGTTGCCTTTAGTCATTTCTGAGCTTGTCAGTCCCTGACATGGTTTTATAGTATGTGAAAGGGCTGTGTGAACATTCTTAAAAACATCTCCTTTTGTATTCCATGTAGGAAACAAAATCATACAGGTTTGGAATGACATGAGGGTGAGTAAACATTGGCAGAATATTGAACTGTCCCTTTAAAAATAATAATATTAATGTTCACTAGACTTCATGTTCTAATTATTTTAGTGAACCCAGCAACGCACCTTCCTTTTAGTGACATCCCTGTGTGAAAGACCAGTTTAGACCAGCATGAATTTCTATGCTGTTCCAGGATTGTTTATGCTAGTCAGTATGGGTTTGGAGATGGTCTAGCTGGTGGACCCCATACCCAAAACTTCAACCTTCTGGTCAACCAGCAAGGTCCTTCTGGTTAATATTGGTTGACCAAAGAAGTCTTGCTGGTTAAGTTAGTTAAAAGCACTCTTGGAGACACATACACACCAGCATTCAAACACAGAATACGGCAGTCTAATCAGCAGGTATGTTTGACCATACAAGACATAACCCACATCCTAATTAACAAGCTTTGCTCTGTTGTCACATCCTGTTGTATTTAATAATCATAACTCTCTACAGAGTACTTTAGAGATGCTGTAAAACATTGGGCAAGGCGCAGCAGAGGTTGCTTCTGTGCAGGCAGCATAAGGCTGTCACGCTCCACCGATTCATCTGAACAGCCAGGCTAATTGCTTTAGCATAACTCAACTGGCTGCGAGACAACTAATCAGTCCTCAGTCTCCCATAAGCTATGACCTGACAGGAACAGTAACGCTGTCTGTTCGACTCCAGTGGTCTTCAGAAGCAATATGATAGGTGTGGATGAGAAACAGATCAATATATAACTCCTTTTTACTATAAATATTCACTCTTAAAACAAGCTCTTTCAAAACATTGCTCTGTTTGTTTGAGCATCCCAACTAGCCTGACATTGGTTCAACCAATAGTGTGCATTTGGGGTGGGACTATCTGTTTTTTGACCAATGACAGATGGGGAGTGTTTTGGGAATTCAATTATTTTCACAATTCCATTTAGTAACGCTAGTGGCAACAAAAATGACACGCTTGAGCTTTAACACAATAGTAGAAATAAATAAAAAGGGAAACTGACACAAAACATGTCCATAATTGTTTTGTTAAAGCTCAAGTGTCATTTTTACACATTCATAGAAATTTTTACCTAAAACCTTATTGTTGAAAAGAAAAAAAATCCATGAATGTGTAAGGTAAAGTGGACATTTATGATGTGACTTTTCACTGTTTCTTTTATAGTTTTCTCCATTACAATCACATTATTGCCTTCACTAGTTCATTTTAATTGGCTATGCAGTTTGAAAAATACATTTTTAAAATTACAAATATTCCATGTGGTCTCTAAATTAATATGGAGGCCCTAAATTGCATGATAACCAAAATAATTTTTATTAAAATAAAATTATAAAAAGAATGAGCAAAATTGCTCTTTAAAAAGTTTCAAAGGGAATACAGCATGTTACACAGCAGGATGCTTAAATTTATATTCCTTAGCAAAATAATTTTATGCCAACTACCCATTTGGTTCTCTAGAAAACTAGTCTAGTGTTACTAGTTTTTTGTGAGTATGTGTCTGGAGAGACACTCAGCTAATAACAAACAATGCATGTGTATGTGTGTGTGTTGTCCCCTCACCGCTGTGCACGGCAATGACAGGTCTGTGGTGCTGTGTGAAGCCGAGGCGTGGTGAGCTCTCCTGAGGAGACGGACTATCCATCTCTGTCTTCTTAACTGTAGGGGAAATTCCTAAATGAAAGAGAGAGAAAAAAGTCAAGCGAAATGTGTGTGTGGGGGGGCACACTTTGCTAATTCAGAATACTGCTAATTCAGCTCCATTGCTTGATACAAGGACAAACTTTTGTAAGTATACAGGAATGCTTAGTCAGCCAGTTAATAAACACAGCGTGGTCACTCTCAGTATCTCTGTCAGGTCAGTGTAGCCGCTTGCAGTCACTACAACTGACCACAAGGTGGCACTGAAGGAACTGACGTTTACCTCGGTGCTGCAGTGCTTTGTAGAGAACGAGTGATTTTCTTCTCTTCTTGCGGCAAGAAGAGGGGAATTATGAGAAATATGTCTGTAACTGATGACCTATGCCGGTAATTTAAGGTAAAATCCAATGATATAGTCTCTAAATATTTTTTTTCGAGAGTGCTCTATAATAATTCCACACTTAGAACCTCCCTATATGGGTTTTCCCTTATAAGTTTTTCCTAAAAAGCAAATCATACATGTCATAAGTTGCAAGTAATTGCTTTGTTTTCAAAGTAGCATATGTGGAGACCTTTCATTCAATGTATTGTTTTATTGCTTGTAGTTGATTCACCATCATTTAAGACAAAAATCATAATCGCATTGAGTTCCCATCAAAAGCTCAGCTTAAAATTATTTATTCATTCCATTGATCGAGGTTTATAAGTGTGTGTGAGTGAGGAAGATGTCCTAGGTGGCTAGTCTTTTCATTGGCATTGCAATTCTGCAGATCTTAAAGTAATAGGCCACCCTAAAATGTTCAATATGTATTCACTCTCCTGATGTTGTAAACTCATACAACTTTCATCCTTGGAACACAAAAGAGGAATTTTTAGAAGAAATATCCTGGTTATTCTTTCCCATACAATGAACGTGATGGAGGACTGAGGCTGTCAAGCTCCAAAATTACAAAGAAAGCACCATAAAAGTGCCATAAGAGTGGTCAATACAACTATAGCACCATATTTCAAGACTTCTGAAGCCATGCGATAATTTACGCTAATTTAAGTAATTATTCACTGAAAATCTTGACATATGCCTTAGCTCTCTTTGAGAACACACAAATAAAAGTTCATGACAGAAGAAGCCATATCCGATTCCTGAAAAAATCATTAATTTGAGTCTGAGGTTTTCATTGAATCTCTTAATTCAGTTCATAAAACTGGTCTAAATAATTTGTTAACAAATCTGGCTCTAAAGTTCAACTTAACCATCGAGGCAGTTAAAGGAATAGTTCACCCAAAATTTATTATTATTTTCATTATTTATAAATCCTTTTTCACAGTACATATTACCATTGCAGTATCTTCGTACAATCATGGTTTCAAGCTTGATTATACTTACTAGTGCTTGACGAATGTACAGATTATGATCGGCAAGGAAACTGCAAATGCCAACATTTATTGTAAAAAAGGAGTTACATTTTCTATTGGAAAATCTATTGGATTTCTTCAGAAGACATGGATTAAACAACTGGAGTCATATTAATCACTTATAAGCTGCCATTATGTGATAATAGGAGCTTCAAAGTTCTGGTCACTATTGACTTGCTTTGTATGGACCTACATAGCTGAGATATTCTTCTAAAAATCGTTGTTTATGTTCAGCAAAAGATAGAAAGTCATACACATCTGGGATGGCATGAGGGAGAGTAAATGACGAAAGAATTTTCATTTTTGGGTGAACTATCTCATTAACAGCCCACTAGAGGGGAAAATGATCAGTGAATAATGACTTAAATTTCAGTCTGTTTCACACACAGCCATTTTAGGACTTCAGAAAACTTGAAATACAATGCACTAGTTGTATGAATAAATTTTGGGGGGCCCCAGTCCTCATTCACTTTTATTTGTAAAAGAGTGGCCAGGACATTCTTCAAAAATTTCAAAATGGGTTTGGAATGACATGAGGATGAGTAAATAATAACAGAATTTTCATTTTTGGCATAACTATTCCTTTAAGCCACATGTACCTGTAAAGGTGATGGAAAAGCCTGAGCCATGAGCAATCAGCTGGGAGATTGTTAAAGAGTAAGCTTGATAGGAATGTCTAGACAGGAAGTGAGCTGGGCAGGGCCAGTCCCCCACAGGGGCTTCAGCTCTGCATATGGTGATGGTATTTGCCCTTGAGTCTCTGATCTGAGACTAGTTTTGCCATTTCATACATACTGGTGGAATTTAGATGCCTGTCAGCAAATCACACACACCAAAAATATTTCAGCACAAACAGTGCAATGCACTGCCATTAAATGGATAGTTCACCCAAAAATAATTATTATGTAATTTATTCACCCTCATGTTGTTACAAACCCATATGACTAATTCTGGAACACAACAGAAGAGGTCAGGCAGAATGTTAAGGACTGACAGCCTCAGTCACCATTTTCTAAGTGAACTATCTTTTTAAAACTACACAAGCACTTATGAACCGCACAAATTCTCCTGACTCACTGTTCTCCGTATCCTCTGATGCTCTCCACAAATTGAAATCAAACTACACAAATTGCTCACAGAAACTTACCTCATATACACCCTCAGAAGTGGATAACAATATGGTTTCTATACCTACTGTCTGCCCTACTTAATCAGCAGTTCATAGCTACCGCAGCATTAAAAACGAGCTGTCTAAAATGGCTTTGAGTGATTTCTAAGGGACTTTATAGTACGTTGATGGCTGTCAAAACCTCTTAGATAGTGTCAAAGGCATTGATGTTTCATACCTATTTTGTTCAATAGTTATGCTTTAACATCAAAAGCGTTCATTCTCAGGGGCCAGGGTAGCTCAGCAAGTAAAGACGCTGACTACCACCTCTGGAGTCACACGTTTGAATCCAGGGCATGCTGAGTGACTCCAGCCAGGTCTCTTAAGCAACCAAATTGGCCCGGTTGCTAGGGAGGGGAGAGTCATATGGGGTAACCTCCTCATGGGCGCTATAATGTGGTTCTTGATCGCAGTGTGGCGCGTGGTGATTTGTATATATAAATAACGCCTCCAAAATAGAACATATAAAAACCACATATTTGCATTATGAGGATAGCAGTTGACAAGTCAACCCAGTCATTCCAGTCATGAGTCGTTTAGTCAGAAGAACTTTACAAAGGATCATGTTAATTGTGCATACATTTATGTTACTGAGCAGATAATGGGTAAGGATAAGTCATGATGGTAAACTAGACTTTAAACAACCCACTAGTGGATTAGTGAGGTTGATTAGTTTACCTAGATTTTTTTAGAAGTTTTTAGATTTTTAGCAGCAGTGCTTTAATTAGCTGACAACTTCCTGTGTTTTAGCATGGAACAAACCTTGTGGACAAGTTACATCTTTAAACAGCATCACTTCAGCATTTAAACCACATTCAGACAGATGTACAGTTGAAGTCAGAAGTTTACATATACCTTAGCCAAATACATTTAAACTCAGTTTTTCACAATTCCTTACATTTAATCTTAAAAAACATTCCTTGTCATAGGTCAGTTAGGAACACTACTTCATTTTAAGAATATGAAATGTCAGAATAATAGTAGAGATAATTATTTATTTCAGCTTTTAATTCTTTCATCACAATCCCAGTGGGTCAGAAGTACAATATATATTTTTAGTATTTGGTAGCATTGCCTTTAAATTGTTCAACTTGGGTCAAAATGTTTTTGTAGCCTTCCACAAGCTTCTCACAATAAGTTTCTGGAATTTTGTCCCATTCCTCCAGACAGAACTGGTGTAACTGAGTCAGGTTTGTAGGCCTCCTTGCTCACACACACTTTTTCAGTGCTGCCCATAAATGTTCCATCAGATTGAGGTCAGGCCTTTGTGATGGTCACTCCAATACCTTGAATTTGTTGTCTTTAAGACATTTTGCTTGTCCATTTGGAAGACCCATGTGTGACGAGCTTTAACTTCATGGCTGATGTCTTGAGATGTTGCTTCAATATATCCGCATAATTTTCCTTCCTCATGAAGCCATCTATTTTGTGAAGTGTACCAGTCCCTCCTGCAGCAAAGCACCCCCCACAAAATGATGCTGCCATCCCCATGCTTCACAGTTGGGAAGGTGTTCTTCAGCTTACAAGCCTCACCCTTTTTCCTCGGTTATATTTTAGTTTCATCAGACCAGAGGACATTTATGCAAAAAGTAAGATCTTTGTCCCCATGGGCACTTGGAAACTGTAGTCTGACTTTTTCATGGCAGTTTTGGAGCAGTGGCTTCTTCCTTGCTGTGCAGCCTTACATGTTATGTTGATATATGACTCATTTTACTGTGGATATAGATACTTGACAACCTGTTTCCTTCAGCATCTTCACAAGGTCCTTTGCTGTTGTTCTAGGATTTATTTTCACTTTTTCATCTCTAGGAGACAGAATGCGTCTCCTTCCTGAGCGGTATGATGTCTGCGTGGTCCCATGATGTTTATACATGCATACTATTGTTTGTACAGATGAAAGTGGTTCCTTCAGGCATTTTGAAATTGCTCCAAAGGATGAACCAGAATTGTGGGGGTCCACAAATTTCTTTCTGAGGTTTTGGATCATTTCTTTTGATTTTCACATGATGTCAAGCAAAGAGGCACTGAATTTGAAAGTTGGCCAGAAAATACATCCATAGGTACACCTCCAATTTACTCCAAATAGCTCCAATCAGAAGCTAATTGGCTAATTGCCTAAAGGCTTGAAATGATTTTCTGGAATTTTCCAAGCTGCTTAAAGGCAGAGTTAACTTAGTGTATGTAAACTTCAAACCCACTGGAATTGTTATTTAGTCAATTAATATGAAACAATCTGACAATTGTTGGAAAAATGACTCATGTCATGCACAAAGCTGATGTCCTAAATGACTTGCCAAAACTATAGAGTTTTAATGACTTCAACCTAAGTGTATGTAAACTTCTGACTTCAACTGTATTAGTCGTTCAGTCATTTGGATGGTGTGTCAAATGAAAAAATTGTCCAAATTTTAAAAACATGACTTGGCCATGTTTAAACATCAGCAGAATATGGTTGTCAGACCTGTTTTGAGTGTTTAATAAGTTTCACACACATGATGGTTATTTACGGGTATGACAACCGCATTCTATAACTGTACTGACACCCGCAAAGAGAGCCACGCTGCACTGTACAAGCAGAGGTGCCGTGTATTTCTTTTGAGTTTTCATTAACTCACGGAGACTGAGAAATGAGCTGTGTCAGGTTCAGACGTTGTCCTCCATCGGAGTGCAAGCCGTGCGACACAAAAACTGCACTCTGCATGTGGTTAAAAACCATTCAAAGCCGCTGTCAATTAATTCTGATCTGATGGATGAACTCTCTCCTTGATTGGACTCATTTATTTAATAACACGGCAAAAAATTTTATAAGACATACCGGTGTTATGGACATCGCCATCTTTTAGTCACTGTCACTATGGTTACAGCTTTAGAATACGGTTGTGACTTTGGTTGTTCGTTCATACAGATAGCATTTGAACTGCAACTGTAAGGTGTTGTATGAATGGTACATTTCAAGAGAGAATATGATTGTCACACCCAAACACCAACTGTGTGAACGTAGCCCTTGATAACACTGCATTGTGTTTCATTCCTTTGCTAGAACATGTTTTCTGTAAATGCCCCCTAAGAAACACATCTGATCAGCTTCAGGTGAACCCATAACCAACCTAATTATAAAGGGGTTACTTGTGACTGGTTAGTTCAAGCAACCAACGAGCATCAATACAGTAGGTCTCTCTTATTGTGCAAAGAGAGCAGCTACAGGAGTTACTGCCACACTGTGCTGCATTTGGAAAATCTGCTCCAAGGAGCAGAGCAGACAGCAGTACTGCTTTCTGCAGACTTTCACAAAATTGAGAGTTCATGAATTAATTAGGATTTGGCACTGCGTTAAGGAAATTCAAATCCAATTCTAGCTTAAACCCGTGATTTTAGACTTCCTCTAGTGTAGCTGAAAACCTGATATGTTTGTTATTCACATACTTCAAAAATAAGGTCCACAACTGTTTATGGATGGAAGTGCACAAGGGGATGTAGCTCAGTGGATGGAATGCATGAAACCCTAGGTACAATTCCCAGCGTCTCTAAGAGGAACTTGGAGTAGGTGGTGTGGTGTAGTTGTTAAGGCTCAGGGCTGGTAATGGCAAGGCTGCTAGATCGATTGGCACAAAGAGATCCATGAGATATCACCAATGTGTCCTAACCCAAAGTTGCTCCAGGAGGATGGTTCTTGTAATAAGTTCAATTACTGATGTCATTGTAAAAATGCACTAATCACAGTCAGCCATGATTAAATTAATCTGCGATTGAAAATGCAATTACAGGGGATGATTGAGATAAAGTGAGTAATATTCGGCTGGTCATATGATCTAAAAATGCGGCATTCATGAATGTGCGCCCATCACGATATTTAGAACACAAAACCCAAGGTTAACTTTTTATTCACGTTTACTACTCTATATTTCTATGTTTAAATGCATATTTATAAGACGTAACACAAGGCTGACCTCCTTCCATGTCCTCCTGCCAGTTGCGTGAACTGCTGGCGGGCGAATTGGGAGAGGTGTAGTACTCGCCCCCTGGGCTGGTGTCTATATCCTCCTCCATGGATCCTGACTTATGTCTCTTACTTCTGTGTGAGTAAAAGGGTGATGGGAGGGGAGAAAAAAGGGGGTGGGGGTAGAGGGGAGAGAGAATAAACAATGAAAAGCGCTGTTTATTTCAACTATATTTCTTCAAGCCTTTAACATAATTCTTCACGTGTAACACACAGAGACATACACACCCTCACAAACAGTCTGGCCATGATTGGATGTCCCCCATCCATGATTCCCAGGCACTCAGCTACATAGAGCAGATTGCCAACATTCAACCTTTCTTTTAGCATTGCAGTGGGTTTAATGAAAATAAGCATTTATCAGGACTGAGGCTTTGGCTTACCATAAATGCAAAAAAATCAAATTTCTTCTGTTTAAATCACTGCCCTCAACTGAGGAGCAGACCTGAGTAAGGGGCTTCATAAACTGTGCAGTATATACACTCGTGCATTATTCTCAGGTGCATGTAAGGATGTCATTTTGTGATGGTTTTATACAGATTTGTGCTCAGCTGAGTTTTTTTTTTCCTGACGCTTCAATGACAAATTTTATTGTCAGCGAATCAAAAACCTTTAATTCAAAAGGTGTTTGGCTCTCTTTGTCTTGCCCTGCAAATATTGCAATACTAAAAGCTGAAATATGTCATTTCTGCACCACTAGTGTAACCAAAACAACAATAATAATGATAGTTTTCAAACAGGTTTCTTGAACAGTCCACCTATCTGCTATTAGTTAAACAAACAGAAAGTTCCGCCCCCATCTCATGCATTGGTTGAGCCAACATTGCTATGTTGGATTGGTTGGGAAGCTCAAACAAAATAATTGTATTAACAATGCCACACAGTGTTTACACTTTTTGGGGAAATCAGCCTACAGATGGTTTATTTATAGTTGTCTCTGTATAATAAGCTGGGTTAGAAAGTATCTTAAATCAAAATAATTACACACTTCGGCTTTAATAGACAACATTTATCATTGCAAGATGCTGACAGGCACATTTGAAACTCTCAAAGTCTCGACAAGCCACCCGGAATCTCACGTGCCGCATCCTTGTTTGGCTCCTCAGTTTCAGCCTGGTTCTGATAAGTAGGCCAAACCGACTCTGGTTTGGACCAATCAGCATCTCCAGCAGGCTGTTCAATCATGGCAACAAAGAGGACCACCAAACTCAAAAATAACAGCTGGAGGACAAACATCTACATGTAGCCACTGTAGCTTCTGGTTTTGAGGTAGTAAGGTCAGATGCCGCTGCAGCTTTGGTAGCAGCCAAAGTGCAAGATACAGTATATCAACATTAAAAGAACACTCAGATCCTTTTACTGTGGCAGTAATGTGACAATAAATTACTGAATCTCCGGACCAGAAGGGAGGGAGTTTGAGATTTCATCAAAGCTGGACATGGATGTAATTCATGTTTTAAAGGAATATTCTTGGTTCAATACAAGGTAATCTAAATCTACAGCATTTGTGACATGTTCTTGATTATCACAAAAATAAATTTTGACTTGCCCTTCCTTTTCTCTAAAAAAAGCTAAACTCAAGGTCACAGTGAAGCACTTACTGTATGGGGGCAACTTTTTTAATGTTTAAAAAATATATAAAATATAGCCACAAGACATAAACAATAAGCATGTAAACATGATTTATGTGTGATAAAATCACTTACTAACCTTTTCTGTATAAAGTTAAAGACAATTTTACAACTTTGTTACCATGACGAAAATGACTGAAAGAATTACAATTTAAACAACTTTACAGCTCAAATAATACATGAGTTTAACCAGAAGAATTAATATGTATTAATGAATACAGTGATTTTATAAAATTATAAGCTTCACATTTCTGCCTTTAGACCATCCAAAATTTGGCCCCATAGACTTCCATTGTAAGTGCCTCACTGTAACCTCGATTTGTAGCTTTTTTTAAAGGAATGACGAGTCAAAATACACTATTGTGGTAATCAACATTATGCCAAAAATGCTGTCAATTGAACTTAACTTGTACTGAACCCGGAATATTCCTTTAATGCAAAATAATTCTGCATTAAACAAATGTTGCTTCATATTTGTGTCCTTTTCTTCAAACCACAAAAAAGGCATTCCTGCTGAAAAGATCTGCTTAGACTGGCATGCAATACCATGTTGTGTCAGGTTGGTTTTTACAGGTTAGTGCTGGTCTAGATGGTGAACCAGCGTAATCATTCATTTCAACTACAAATATTGCTGGTCAACCAGCATGATCTTTCTGATAAAGCTAGTAGTTAAAAGCCTGGTTGGGACACCAGCACACAAGCAGCACATGAAGGGGATCAGCATCCAAAACACAACATATGCTGGTATTTTCAGCAGGGATACAGACTTTCCATTGACTTTCTATTATCTAAACCTACCTCTTAACCTGACCCTGTATTTGTACATTTTCACCATGACATTTATATTTATTATGTTTATTAACCCGTTTTCAGATTTTACGATCCTTGTGAGGACAATAGGGACACACTCACACAGATCTCATTACTGTCAAAAGTAGCTCAAGGACACAGTGCCTTTGACATGAGGCTTTCTGCATGTTGCAGCCAGATGTGCGGTTGTGTGTGAGCATGCATACAGGTGTGGTGTAAATGTGCATACTGTATGTGTGTTCAGCAAGCATGAGTGTACTAACCCACTAGAGGAGGTGCTTGGTAGGGTTCTTCTCATTCCTACACCTGAAGGGTTCAAATCATAAGAAAGATGCCCCTGCAGCTCTCCGAGAGAGAAGTTTGGCCCTGTGCCCGTCACCACTGGTGCTGCACACAGAATTCATGATAAGTAAATAACAGAAAACAAGGAACATAAAGAGTCAATCAATGACAATAGAACTATTGCAATTTTTAGCAATAAGTGTGTAACTGTTTTATGATATAATATTTTCTCCTATCCCAGCTTAATATGCAGGGACAACTACAGTATTTTACTATAGTAATTAAGGATGTAGGATGTTCGTAGGATGATTTTTCTGAAAAGTGGAACACTGTGGCTCTGTGGCTACCCTGTCAAAACAAGTTTGTTTGAGCATTATGACCATTCCGACACAGCAACACTGACTCAACCGATGGTGTGAGTTTGGGGCAAGACTGCCTGTTTGGCGAGTGTTCAGGAAACCTATAGGTTTTACTGAAACAATTACAAAATTTATGATCACCAAAATTATTTTTCAATTCTATTCGGTGACACTAATGGCACAAAAATCTTTAACACTAATAATAATTTTTTTCTGTGACTATGCCATGGTAATGCCATGGTTTTCATTAAAATGTATTGGGGAATACTATGTAAATACCATGGCATATGAGTCTTTCAGGTAGTCATTCAGTACCATGGAATTTATCATGCACATATCATGCCATTGCATGCCTAAGCTTACCTGAGCTGACCTCTTTTCTGCTATGATTCCAATACTTTGTATGTTTGATTGTACAGTGATGGATTGGTCTACATGGACAGGGTTGTGTTGTTTGTTTGGTTATCAATGAATGTTTTATATGCAACTACTGTGTGAGAAAAATGTGTCTGCTGTTTCAGCATTTATGACTAGTACCTGTTTTTCCAAATGGATTAATATTACAAAGAGTGGTGTTAACACTTATTTCCAATGTTATGTTGGATTAAATCTGGTCTGGTTTGAGCATGTTGTTAAACACTGATAAAACGTTCATCCAGTAATGCTTACTTTTCCCTCATTTGGTTTAATTATTCTGGGATAAATTGGTCAACATAGGGTTTGTCGTTTAGAGAAAACACGCTTGTCTCTTAGGACATATGCATAATCATTAAACAGATCTCAAATTAGATAAACAAACACATTATATATGTCAGCCCAAAGCCTCCTGGGTTCAGATAATGAGAAAGTAGTCTTTCTAAGCATTCATGTCTTTATTGTTAAACCACTGTCAATAAGCATGAATCCACAACGTAGTGTTTCTTCCTCAAACAGATGCATTGTCGCTGTTATGAGACCAAAGTATTCAAACATAAAGAAAAAATACATTTTATTTGTCTCAGGCCAGCTGACAGATGACTTATGAATGCTTTTACCATTTTATTTCATTCACAATCCATCAATCTTTTTTCACTGTGATTGAACATAGGTGTGAGGCATAATACACAGCAATCTTGTTTAGGGCACTTATCTCTTTATCAGAAAACAGAAAGCCACCTGCGAGCTAGAAAATCATTTCAGCTAAATACAATCAATTATGTTAGACAGACTGGCAGTATTCCTTTCCTTCTAATGAGGAAAGGTCAGAGTTCATATGAAACAGCTGTGAAAATTGACAGATGTGTCTAAAATATAGACAAGGCTGTGGGGGAGATGGGAGGGGACAGTTGAGGTGCAAGGACAAGAAATAAGACAAGAAACTCAGGTGTGGGATATGCGGCCGAACAAATCTCTAAAATGAATCATACTTCCTATTGCTACTTGAAAAATAGAAAACATTCTAGGAGAGTTCATTTGAACCAAGCTTGCTTGGTTGTATGTCTGCAATTGCTGCAATACAATTTGGCATAAAACAGCAGTGTAGCATTTTGTCACGCTTAGGGTAACCAGTCCCAATAATTTACTAAGAAATGTAAATATGTCCCAGTTTCAACCAAGGGGTCAAGGTCAGGATAGGTAGCATGGACAGTTAGCCCAATAATTACACCATGTGACTGCAAAAAGTATGTTTCGCAATTGAATGGCATTCAAAAGTAGTTATGCATTCTGATGAATATTTTTTGGTTGTTGAAAGCAACACATCAATTGCAAATAATGAATCACAGCATAGTAGATGTTTTGCCATTGCCTGCTTTTAAAAAATATATTTTGAAGACCTCTTGAAAGTTTGATATTTGCTTTTTCCCCGGTCTGCTAAATTTGATGTCACAGCTCAGGATAGTCACTAGTGAAGAGCTTGGGACCAGAGGTTGCGCTAGAAATTATAATTTATTTTCTGTCACTCTTATAATTTCTGTCACTGGTATAATTTTAACCAACCTACTTGTTTTCGTTTTATAAAAACTGAGAATTCATTCAGGGGCATAGCATAGATTATAATAGTATATACAGTAGGCCTACAGTACATTACAGTGGATGAGTATTGTTAAACCAATTAGTTCTAGGTTAAAAGTTCTACCTGTCAATCAACCGCTGCGCTAAAACAAGATTTTAACTTTGCCAGTTACGTGCGGATTTATAAAGTAAGAACCGATTGGTTGGAAAATTTGAAAAATCACATACACTCATGCGCAGAGTATGTGAGCGGAGCAGAAGCAGAGTGATAAGTGGAGCGTCATGATTTTGCCTTGAGCGAGGAGCAGAGTTTTTGAAAGTCGGAGCGTCATTGTTTTCTTCCATTCCAAGTGTGCTCAACTTACACTCCATTACAAGCAAAACAAATGGCACCAAATATCAGCAAGAATTAATGTGTTAAGCACAGAGTTAAACACCATTAACCTACACACTCTCACGGTGAAATCGTCAGGATTCATACGACTTTTCTAAATTTGGCTTATTCATATAATATTGTGCGATTGCACTCGTTTGAATTCCTAAGACTTTCACTACAGCCAATGACGTTGCTGGACATCGTTTCCATCTAATACTTGATTAATTCACACACAACGGCTTCCTATCATGTATACAAACTCTACTGATTGGTTAAGTTTAGGTAAGGGTTTTGGGTTAGGGCATAATATTAATAAGTATGTCCTTAATGACTCGTGTGCGGCACTCACGCTTACTTCCGCATAAGACATCTGGGAATTTGCAGGTGATGAAATCGAACGAGTTTATGCGAACAACATCATGTGAGACCATACGTAACTTGTAAATTATGTATGCCTTTTCATGAGATCGGGTTGCCATTAACCTGAAACAAGCCCGACGGGACCCATCAAACCATCGGGTTTCAGGCTGTGTTCACATCAGATTTTCAGCGAGTCAGGGGCTGTTCACACATGTTTTGCTGTAAACACGCACTGGACAGTGGGCTTTCATCGGTGTGCTGCATCTTGCTCCACTCACATACTCTGCTCATGCGCAAGACTTCACGGAACTTCATTGTACTTAAAGTGACACAGATGAGAAGCAAGCACATCAGCTCAAGTTAAAATAAATTTACTCCACTAAAATAATGGAGAATTCTGATCTAAATATCATGTTTGCGCTAAAATGAAATGCATGTATAATTGGCATAAACAGTGATTTTTTAGCCCTTTCTTTTTGCTCTTATATTTTTTGCGCTTTGTTATAATGTGGTAACATACAGTATTAACATACTGTAATGATGAATGTATGCAGTAATGAAATCATAGACACTCTGTGGCATGGGGGGCGTGGTCATGTGTCGGTCTGCGGGAGAGAGAGAGCGGTAAGGCTTGTCACCTGGTTTGTAATTACCTCTAATACCTGTGTCTTGTTATAGTGATACGGAGAGAGACATTTAAGGGACGCCAAATGTCGAGAGCGAGAGAGAGAGAATTGCCAGAAAGCACGACAGACGGGAGAGTGTGTCTCGATCATGCTCTATAACTTTGTATACACATACATATCTTTGTGAGAAAGCACGAGCAATAAAAAAAGGTCTAAACTTGAACCTGCCTCGTTGTCTCCTGACTCCTCCATCGCTCCAATCAGACCAGTTCACACACTCCCTTCAAAATACTAACGGATGTGGTAAAAAAAAAAAGATCACCTGATTTTACGATCAGGTGTCAATGGTGATGTCTGTAAAATGACGATGGTGCCTGTCCACTTGTGATCAGATTGCCCTAAACCAGGGGTGTCAAACTCAGTTCCTGGAGGGTCGCAGCCTTGCAGAGATTAGTTCCAGCCCTGCTCCAAAATGCCTCTTTGTAATCTACAAGCACTCCTGAAGACCATGTTTAGCTGCTTCAGGTGTGTTTAATAAGGGTTGGAGCTAAACTCTGCTAGACTGTGGCCCTCCAGGAACCGAGATTGACACCCCTTCCCTAAACGCATCTTAATACCAGTCAATAAACAGGGGCAGGGCACACACAGGGAGTGAGAGAGCGAGAGAATGAAATCGATTATGATGCACTAGGTTTAAATAATTTTCTTGTTTCTTTTTGTCTGTCAAAATGACGGAAAGCATTTGGAATTATCCATCAAAGTTTCCAAAAAATCTGTAAATGATGGAGAATTTTCAGTTAATGCAACCGTCCTCCTTGGGACTGTGCATGTTTTTGAGGTGCCAACAGCACTGTCAGGACTTCTATTTCCTGTAGTGCCAAAATAATTAGTCACATGACATTTATGGCTCAGGCGATTGGCTCAAAAACCTGGATGCAAAACTGCAGTAAGTGCCGATAAGCAAAGATGGCAGATTTCAAATTGTGTACTTCTGGAGGGTCCTGCACCAAGCAAGCAACTGTTTTTGAGAAGAATGAGAAAGCTGACAGATGGCTAATGAATTCTCCAGGTATTATAGACGTTGGTGCAAACCGCAAGGTGAGACAGTGGGCTGTGTGAAATTTGTCAGTTGGGTCATATACAGTCTAATAGAAATCAAGCTGTATTTCTTAGGTAATTTTTTTTTTATTAGATTTAATAAGTAGACATGGTTCTCAAAGACAGCAAAAGCATATCAAAATAAATAAATGAAGGAATCTCACTTCTTGATACTTGCACCAGTTCTGTTACACTGAAGACCCCCGAAGTTACAAAGCTCTCTTGAAACTCTGGAGCATCTGTTAAACAAAAGAAAACATGGAACAAATGATGGGACAATTATTCAATTTGGTTTTCATTTGCAAGTCTATTTGGATAAAAACATTTACTAATTGAGTCAATTTAAATATACATTTATTACATGAGGGGAATTTGTTCAGCGGAGATTTTAGTCCACAGAGGGCAAAATGAATTAATAACAAGTTTTTGATGTGGTATTGACAAATACATAAGTACCACAAGAACCAAAAGCTATCCCATCATGATCATAATCATCCCACAAAATGGACAAGACTGAATGTTTAGACACCATGCTTAAAATATAATCTACTGTCTTGGTATTAGCTAGTCTCCCAGTCTTGCCAAGCTGGTGTTCAACTGGTTTAATTGGTGAGCCAGCTATTGTTTCCCAGCTGACAAGTGCCCAAAACCCCTCTAAAACCAGCAAAGAGACATCAGGACCAGGCTGGGAGACCAGCTAAGATCAGCATGCCATCTAAGGATGTTTTTGTCCACAGGTCAAGACCGCCAACCAGATCACACAATATTTGGCTCCTAATGTCTTTCACAGACAGACTTTCATCCACGTTTGATGCAGAGAAACTGGCAAGTTTTTCAGACCAGCTCTGTTGAAACAGCCCTGTGGGTACATGTGTGACATAAACTGGGCAGAGAGAGAGCGAGATGTGTGTGGGTGTACGTTTGTGCATCTAGGTTGAGTTGGGTAAACAGGATGTTAGTACAGTGCAGGAGAATGCTTACAGGACCGCACTGCACTATACTGTACAAATGCTGCATCAAATACAGTGTATGCATGTATACTGCAAGTATTCCTGTATATGTGTGTGTGTGTGTGTGCGCGTGTGTGCGTGCATGTGCGTGCCTGTGTGTGCTCTCTTACCCATGGTGGCTGCTCGACTGTCCTCCTGATCTGAACCAATGCCTGTGCGAGGACTGCTGCTCTGTTCAGCCTCTGAGAAAGAAATATAGAGAGATAGTATAAGAAAAAGCAAGAGATAAGTACCAGCTCAGCTGATTTTCTAAATAGATATAGAAAGGCAAAGGGGCGAACTCAAATGGGTTTGTAGAGAGATAAAACGTATGTAAAACATATAGAACTTTTCATGACTTTTTCAACTTTTTCTTTGTTTTAATCAATTTAGATTAACTTTAAAGTAAATATTTCTGTAAATTGGCAGTTTAGCAATTATAGTAATTTTTTGCACTGTTATAATGAGAATGGTATTTAAAAACATCCATATGAGAATAAATAAATTAATTAGTTCATTTCTAACTTTTTAATGATCTTATTCAATGAATTTAGTTAATGTTCTTTGTTAAGTTTTTTAATAAGTGTTACTGTCATGTGTATTTTGTTGATTCATGATTCAAAATAATATCATGTCTTTTATTTTGAAATTCTAGTTCCTGTTTCATGTAATTTCCCCTCTTCATGTGATTACATGTTTCCCTCCATATTCGTGTGTCTTGTTTTCATTGTTTGATTGTCTTATCTTGTTTAGAGTTCTTTGTGTTTATTGGTTATCTTTGTCATGTGTTCTCTCATATCATGTTTTTAACCCTCATGATTTCCATGGTCAGGTATTGTTGAATGTATCTTTGGTTGTGTTTGGTAACATGTCATGCTAAGTCTACGTCAAGTAAAGTCTATGTCAAGTTTTAGTCAAGTCAACTCAATTGCACTTGGGTTCTTCACTCTATCGTATTCATCATTGCCAGCGTTAGCAACATCGTTACTGTCAGGATATAAACAAGGAGGCAGAGGTAAGTGAATCCAAACACAGCTTTATTTTAGGTGGCAAGAGTGTTAGGTGAGTAATTTGGCAGTTCAGGTGCAGATACGGCGAAGATCACTCGGTGCCGGACAGGCAACAGGTAAGCACAACCACTTCGGGAATGTGGGAATCAAGTAGTCACAGTACAGTGATACAAATCCTCTCTTTTTGGAAGCAGATACTTGGAAACGGGTTCAGAAGACTCACTGGCGAATCGGAGGGATACAGGGGCACTGGCGATAGGAAATGTAAACAGGAGTCCTGGAGACAACAGAATGAGGACACAGAAGTTAGAGGTATTCAGGTAAGTTAACGTTACTTTTCAGCAATCGGGAGGCTTCAGGGATTCAGAAGATCACGGTGAGAGTCTGTTCCTGTTGGAGGCTTGACGCTGAACTGGGGTTATGGTGAGTGATTTATAGTACGTGTTGATGAGGTTGTTAATAGTGAACAGGTGTGTTAGATTAGTAATCCGGGGAGAGTGATCGTTGAGTGGAGGGTGGAATCAAGCCTGGTTGATCTCTCACAGTTACAGTTACCAAGAAAATATAGACAATTTTTTTTTATTTTGGAGTTCTGATAAGGTTGAAAACCTGGATCTATGACAGTATTATTTCGTTATTTTACAATGTGATACGGTAAGACTAATGCTAAAAATATATATATATATTTTTTTTAATAATCTGTTTATGTTCTGAAAGGGTAAATATTAAATTCTCTTTTACTCTTACAAGTTATATCTCATCTTTTATCATCCTCGTTTTTTATATTGCTTATTATATTAATCAATATCCTATTTTCCTTTTACAATAAGGTGAAAGTAACATACATGTAATCTAAGGGGTGACTGAGGGTCTGGCTCTGATGCCAGAAATGCAGTAACAGTAATTATTCATTTAGCCTGGCTCCTGGAGAATATGCATTTATATTATACTGCATTTATTCACAAAAATATACACCTGTTATAATTATTACATCATTTGTATTCTATATTCTATAACCATTTGATTCTATTTTAAATCAATCATTATTAATTGAATGAGAGAGTTTAGTTATGATCTTATTTTTATCCATATTTTTATATGATTCGTAAAAGTAACCATTGCATAAAACATATCAACCTCATGTAATCATTTAACTAAAGTGTCTAATTTCTTTATGATTTTATTGTCATATTAGGTGACAGTGTGCTGTATTAGGCCTTGTGTGTGCTCATTGTCTTTCTCCGTGCTCTGTCCTCATTTTCCACAGATGGCGAGGACCTGCATTCTACCAATGTTAGGGAGAAAGCCTCCAGTCCTTGGAAGGAGATAATACCTACCAGTTGCAATGTCTAAATCATTCAGTGTTTGCATTGTTTATAGTGTGTTTATGTGCCTTTGTCATAGTCAAAAATCTCAAAGGATTTTAATTGCTCTTATTGGTACCTTCTTGATGTAGAGAAAGAGGAGTAGTCATAACTGATAGCTAACCCATGACATCTGCACATCATTTCCATAAAAAACAATGATGGGAACTTGATTAATGTTATGGCTAACTAATTGTAGTTTGTATGAAGGTGGAAACAGACCATATTTGTAACGTGCTAAAATGTTTGAAGTGACCTATCAGAATCTTAGAATGTGTTGTACTGTGACACCTCTAATTCTATTTACATATGACTGCAATTGCCTTCTTTTTTCTCCTTCTGTCTTTGTGAACTACTGGATCCCATCGACTTGTGAAGCTTATTGGAAATGCAGAGAACAATCAGTAAACTCTCTCTCAATTGATTGCAAACCTGTTTTTATTCCTAAATATCCATATTAGGGACCCAAAAGTTCAATACTCAAATTACTTCTCAATAAATATAATGAATACAAAATATGTAACATGCAAATACAAAACATACTTAGACAAACAACATTAAATAATTATGCACTGATTCTATAATTTATATACTTTTATATTTTTAGTTATTGCAATCATATGCAAACTGCTGCAGCATTTATTCAAGACTCAAAATTTTCACAAGAGAAAGTTTTCTCAAGCATGCATTCAATAAACTGAAACCTCTGATATGTTGGGATTTGGTTGAACATGTCAGCGATAACTTTGGTAATCTGACATATGAGCATGTTGCTGCATAAACAGCAGGGAGGGTGCGAACACTCGCATGTTTTTTATAAAACAAACAAAGGTTAGTGATACAGGCATACACACTCTGATACCCCGCAAGGGCTTTGCCAAATGGTTCATAATCCTCGTAAATCAGAAACACACCATATCAAAGTGCACTAAAACCATTCAAATATTCTCTTTCATTTCAACTCGTTTGGCAAGGCCGGGCATAATCTCGTTGAACCTTCTTCGCTGGGAGAGCACACTTTAGATTGTATTGCCAAAGTGTAAATTCATTGAAGTGACACAATAATGACTAAATCTAATCCAAGCATAAAACCTTCCTATTTGTGCATGTTCCTGCTCTTTGCCACATAGATGCAAGAGTAAATGGAGATAAACACATAAAAAAAATTTGAGTTAAGAAGAAGTGGAGGATTTTCTCAATAGGGAATTAAAGAATGGCCTGGTTACCACAAGGAGTCTGGAAGGCATTCAAAGAAAAGGCCATAAAAAGCTCAAGCTGGATAAATCAACAAGAATGCTCCCTATCAGATGGGCCACACGCCACTGCCAGTTCAAAGCTGAGGAGAGTCTGACCGGCTGCAGACGTCCAAATGCAACACATCATTACGACTCTAACACTCTTTATGGCCTGCAGGACTCACAAGCTGACCACAAACTACTGCTCAGGACACACACACAGCCACATGCAAACACACACAGGTGGCGGCAACAAAAGAGCACTGCACGCTGATATCAAAACTTTGATTTCCCCGCTCGGATAATGAGTCCAGTGTAATTTTCTTCTGCCACAAAATATGAAATTTTTGCTTAAAATACATGTCTAATTATGTTTTAATGAGTAAAAAATACACCAGCTTCGGAAAAAAAATATTATTTGAAAAAAAAAAAAAAAAAAATGTAATAGCTTCCTTTCATGTCTTCCCAAACCTTTCTTTGTTCAAGGAACAGACAGAAACTTGCCTTAAATATCTTGCTTGATATCATCATTAACTTTCTTATGTAAAAGAGCAGCTTGATCATTCTAGTATAAGAACTCTTTTGTGTTCCACAGAAGAAAAGTCATACTGGATTGAAAGAGTAAATGAAGACAAAATTATAATTATTGGGTGAACTATTCCTTTAAAAACCCTACAAATTTTTTCAGACATTTCAAAGGAGGTGGTTGGATCTGGGCCAAATGCTTGTTGATGTTTTGATTATGAAAAATTGCTGAGGCCTAAAACAGTAGGAGAAAGATGGATTCTGAGACTTCTGGACGCCGTTCCAAAGGAGAGGAGTGATGTTTTAAAGTGCATCAAATAAAAAATAACCCAACACAAAAGCATAAACAAACACGTTTATCATCGCAGCGATTCTGTGCAGGCCAGGATGATTAGCACTGCCAGCTACACAGAGGGATGCGCTCCAGTTCCCTCTTTCTTTCGGCTTCTCTTTGACTGTTTTCGGTGTCCTGTACACTCCTGCCAAAAGCTGCAGCGGTTTCTAGGCAAGCAGCCCTCTGACCAAATCCTTGGCAAGGAGAATCATGGGGGAAGGAAAAATAAAAGTGCCAGTTTGAAGATGTTGGCACCAAACACCTCAGTGTCAAAAAGGCCACGTGAAGCTGTGAGGACACCAAAACATAAATGAGAGAGTAATTGCTACTGAAGTCAGTGAGGGGTCAGCCTTTCACTGTACTTCATGCTGTACATAAACCTATGAACAAAAAAGCAGATATGCAGGTGGAAAATATAACGCTATAATATGTGCTTGAACAATGTCCGTTTTCTCTCTGTGTATGGAGTAAATGTACGCCATGTTGTATAGTGATTTCTCAAGAAGCAACACAAAATAACCTAATCCAAACCTAAAACCTGACACATAAGGAAAAAATACAGAAACCCCTGGTTTAAACTTTTCGTACAAAGGCCCAAGGAAAAAAAGCAGAAACGCATATATAGATTTTATAAAAAAACCAAAAAAAAACCCGATATTTTTTCTAGGTGTACAAAGCAAGCATACAGCATTTCGAAAAGCAATTTTTTTTAATCATGACAAAACATCTAAAACCTTCCTTTTTTTTGCGTTTCAGCTATTTGTCCCATTGATGCAAAGGAAAAACTCATATACACAAACTAAATAAGAGAGGATTTGCTTCTGAACCCAATTCAGAGGTCCACTTTTTATCTTTCATACATAAACCCGAGAACAAACAGAAGAAATGCAGATGGAAAATATGATGCAATAATAAGTGCTTCAACAACGTCCATTTTTCTCAGTGTTTGGAGTGAATGTACGCCATTTATTGTGATTTCTCAAAAAGCTACATAATCAACATCATTCATACATTAATAAAACCTTCCCATTTGTGTGTGTTCAATCTCTTTGTCAAATGAATATAAGGGTAAAATACAGTAACGTATGCAACATAAAGAGAGGAATTGCTTCTGAACCCTATTGAGATGTCCGCATTTTATCTTTCCATACATAAACATGAGAACAAAAAGTAGAAATGCAGATATGATACAATATTATCTGCTTGAACATCAATCATTTTCTATTGCTGTACGAAGTAAATTACTGGACCATTTTGTTCAGAACTTTCTCAAAAACCAAAAGACATAAAGAACATAGCGACAGGAACAATTTACTTTCTGAAGAAGAAATGCAGATGGAAAATATGATGTAATAACATGTGCTTGAACAATGTCCATTTTCTCTCAGTTTATAGAGTAAACATCTGCCATTTTGTGAAATGATTTCTCACATTTTAAATTCCATTCAGAAAGGACTGGGTAGTTTTCCTTCAAAAGACACAAGGAAAAGTCAGACCTGACACCTGACATCATTTACCAAAGAAATATTCTCCAATCTATCAAGATGTTTGCTTCCCTCTCCTTCAAAAATGTTTTATTTTACTTTAGCATCTTTATGATTTATTGGCCTTCATCATAGTAACTTTTCATCGTTGTATTTGTTTTCCATACTAAAACTGTCACTGCAGTTAAAGTGGTGTTATTTCTAGTGAGCGTTGTTGCATTTTCTTTTCGTACAAGCTACATTTCTAGGCAGGAATCATTCATCGACAGCAATTTAAGTTTTTTTGTTTTTGTTTTGGCAGACATTTCATGAGCAGAGAGGAGTTTGCCATTGGCAGCCATTTTAGATTGCTCTTTTGGCTCTCTCTATCTCCATCTCTCACACTCACTCTATCCCTCCCTCTTTCTCTCAAGCAAGAACACAAAGTATTAGTAACCTTACTTAAGGGTGCCAGCTTGCCCTGTGCCAACTCACTCTGTTCAGGGCAGATGAGAGAGACAGAGAGGCAAATGGCTGCTACTAAATAGTTGGCAGAGTCAGAGAAGATTCTGAGTGGGCAGAGAGTGAAAGTCAGAGAGAAAGAGAGAAAATGAGAGAAAGTTTTAGCTGTGGAAATGACCTTACGAGAAAGACATTCCTATGCACTGCCTCAGTTATTAAAGTGACTAACAGCTAAATAACAACATGAGGTATTATGCAGTTAGTCGTGGCAGGAAGAGTGAGTTAACTTTCGCTCTTTTTGACACGTAAGAAAATAAACCTTGACTGCAGCTGAGCTCAAACGTCTGCAAGAACTTCCTCCACAAATCGTGCACGTCGGAACACAGAAATGTAAGTCTATACACTCCAAATCCACCAAATTCCTCATCAGCTAAATGATTAGACTTTCAAATCCACACGAAAGTAAACAACAAAAACAGACTTTTGACACATAAGCTCTGTTTACTTCCTACATAGGCAGCCTTCTATTTGAAATTAAACCTCACAAGTGATGGATTGGAGACGCTACACAGGCAGCTACTCTGCACGTCAAACAAATAGCATTCCTCAAGTGAAGTGCACGAGAATTACAATAGATTCCAATAGAGTTTGACATTAGCAAGCTGGTACAGATCAATACACAAAAATACAGGGTAAAATAGTCCATTTATATTAGATTAACTATTTTTAAACTGTACATTTCGGTCGACAGAAGGTAACTTAGAAGGCAGCATAAATATGCAGCATATATAGCTGGTGGCTGGTTTTGGAGCATGGTAGATGCTTTTTCTTCTTATCTAAGCTAGTCATTAGCTGGTCCAAGATGGTCTCCCAGCTTAAGGTTGTTTTTGGTGGCTCATTGATAACCGCAATGAAAACAGCTTAGACCAGATATGTAACACCTTAAGTTGTATTTTTAAGCAGGGAAATGATTTCACTATGCAACTGATAACAGTGTTTATCTGTACGCTAATACATGTGTCTCTGTGTGTATGGATCCAACCAACATCCTTGCAGGATTAGTTTGTAACTCTTTATTCACAGCTGCATCCAGGGGCCTCTGGGTAATATGGGCCTTGCTGCGCAAGTACCAGCCCATCCTACATGCGATATAGGCAGGCCACTGGGCTCCAACATGCCCGTGCGGACCCCATTTCAGAGTGATTATTCAAAAAACTTTTTAAGCTAAGGCCAATACAATGACTTTTATATTGAAAAACTGAAATTACTTTAATATTGAAAATACATACACATTTTACCATACATGCACTTGAACCTCATTATTTGACATAGAAATCATAATAATGGTGGAAACCTATATAAAATGAATAATCACAAAATTACAAATAACTGCAAATTACCACAAATACAATAACAGCAGCATATATAAAATCTGCAAACACTAAAGTTATGAACAGTACATAGTAATTTGCACAATTTATTCATACCGCAAAGCATTAGTGGAAGCTGAAGTGCGAATTGATGTATGAAAAATATAACTTTGTAGATATTTCTAGTCGTTGAGGTTTACTTTGTTTAAAGTACTTTGTTACTTTTGTTTAACAGCGTTTGTCAAAGCATAGTGCTTTTCACTATTTCTCAATAATAATCAAGGGTAAGAATTAAAACAGCAGATGAAAACGCAAGAAACACTTTAATTCAGTTAATCAATAAATCTGCTAAATATCTGCAAAGATCTACACTTTAAGAGGTATTTTTATTTTGTTTTACATATATTTATATTTTTATTTATACAGTATATGTACATTTTATGGCAAAAAACTAAACAAATAAAATGTACACATAGTTATGTGAGTAATTGACATAAAATCATCAGTGTCCTGCTGTGTGACACTTTGATCTAACTATTTTAAACATTTTATGATCTTGTATAGGTATACCGTATATACAGTACATATATAATATATTATTATTATACATGTTGTTTCCACAACCTTATATTAACTAAGACAATAGTTTATTTACACTTCTAGAAAAAAGTTGAAAGGTGATTAAGATCTTTAAAAACTTTGAAGAAATGCTAACTTGTCACAGCACCTAAAATACACACTTTCCCTTGTACTTTCATGTACATTTTAACTTAACATCTATATGTTGGGAAAAAAGTTTTCAGACATGTTATTTGCCTGAACTATAAAGTGTTAATTTTAGAGCTTTCTCTAAAAAAATCCACTCATCACATTTACAATGGTTTTATATTTTTTAAATGTATGACTTTTTTTGCACTGTGGGGCCCGTTGTCATGACTAGCAGTCAATAGATATTTTTTTTTCAAAACAATAATTTGAAATTGAGCCAGAAAATCAAATCTTTGGTTGGTGTGTTGTGGGCTGTGTTTGGTGGACCGCTCTGGGCCAGAAAGTCCAGGGTCCACTTTTTAGTCCCAGTCTGCCCCTGGCTGCAGCTGAACTGACCAAGGGAGACAATCTTTAGTGTACCACACTAAACTCCATTGCTCTGAAGGAAGAGGTTCTTTTCTCCCAGTGTAGAGATGCTGTGGCAATCCCGAAACAATGAGACAGAAAGATTGGAGTGCATTCAGCCAGCAGTAATACTGAAACAATGAGTTGTTCCTTTACACTGCAACTATGGAATTTTATTGAAACATAGAACAGTTCAGCGCCACAATCGTGCGTTACCTGCAGAGCATCCTGAAAAACTTTTATTAGTGGTGTTTGCTAAGGCAAGCAACATCATTATTGCAAAAGTCTGTTCTAAAACTCTATTAGCCAAAGGTTTATTTTATTATAATATATTACTGAAAGTTAATTTACTTTTCTTTTTTTCTTTTTTTTTTCATGATACTGTTCTTTAATTTGTACTGGATGTTGTACTGACTCTACTTTTTCTGTATTTTCATTGACTGTAATGTGTCCTTGAGCTTTGGAAAGGCACTATATAAATAAAATGTAATATTATTATTATTATATTACACTTTGGCATGTAGCCCCTCCCAAACCATTGGTGATACAGACACGAATGATTCCTCAAATCATTCCACTTTAATGAAGAGAGGTGTGATACTACTTTCCTAAGTGATCAGAATAACTACTTTCAACACAATCATTTTCAAGAAATGTAAACATCCATTTGAGAATATGTTCAATAGAATGTATGGAAAGTGTTTAAACTGTTTAAGTTGTAGATCATAGACCATAATTTAGCAACGCTGCACATTCTCTTCTCTTAAACTCATTGAAATCTATGAAAGACCCAATGTCAACAATCTTGAACTGATTGGAACTGAGTGCTCAGTCCACATGGAGTTTAGATCCGATGGCATCACAAATCTAATGCAGCTGGAAGAATGGAGAGATTTTGAGCACGGTTGGCAGACTGAACTAAAAAGGGATTTGTATTTCACTGATTACAGTAAAGTACAAGACAATATAACACAACACAGTGAATCAAAGTACAACACAGTCAATGCAATACAATGGTGGAAATGTGACAACAAGTAGAGATTCTGCTTTACCACTCATAACGCTGTAGATTTGTGTGAGCAAGACTGCTTTATATTACTGTATAAAAGCAACAAGAAACATTGATTCATGTGAAAATACAGAGAGGGACACATCTCAAACAAGTCAAGACAGAAATGAGATGAAGCATATTTCATTTGTAAAGTACCTGTATATAGTTCACTGGATTACCCATAAATGTGCATTTCCACATAGTTATCAAAATATAAACAATTATTAGTTGAATTTCCAGCAAAAATAAATATATTGTGATATATATACCATCTCCCTACATTTCCCTTTATTTGTCTTTCTATATTACTATATACCAAACGACACTCTATACACTGTGCATTCAGCATCTAGTGTATACAGTTTAAAAAATGGGTAGGACTATTCCAAATTGAACAATATCTGTTTATTACTACATTTAAGCGTTTGTTGTTTTCAGCTGATGGAAGTGATGTTTCATCTGCACGTTTCATGCCGCTAGCTTTAACGTGTTAGCCAAACTCAGTTTAACACTGAGTGCATGAAGTGTCCAACATTGAACACTGAGGGTTTTATTTCATCAGGGTATTTGAAGTACACTTGTTTTTCTTGCATTTTCAGTGTGAATATGAGTGTGAGTACACTATTTACACTACATAATGGTGTAGAATAGAGTAGAAGTACACTCACTGAGCACTTTATTAGGAACACCAGTACACCTACATTTGAAGTCAGAAGTTTACATACACTTAGGTTGAAGTCATTAAAACTCACTTTTTAAACACTCCACAGAGTTAATATTAGTAAACTATAGTTTTGGCAAGTCGTTTAGGACATCTACTTATATTTTAGAGTAATTTTTCCAACAATTGTTTACAGACAGATAGTTTCACTTTTAATTGACTATATCACAATTCCTGTGGGTCAGAAGATTACATACACTAAGTTAACTGCCTTTAAGCAGCTTGGAAAGTTACAGAGAATGATGTCAAGCCTTTAGACAATTAGCCAATTAGCTTCTGATAGGAGGTGTACCTGTGGATGTATTTTAAGGTCTACCTCAAACGCAGTGCCTCTTTGCTTGACATCATGGGAAAATCAAATTAAATCAGCCAAAAAATAAATAAAAAATTGTGGACCTCCACAAGTCTGGTTCATACTTTGTAGCAATTTCCAAATGCTTGAAGGTATCACATTCATCTGTACAAACAATAGTATGCAAGCATAAACACCATGGGACCACGCAGCCATCATTCCGCTCAGAAAGGAGAAGCATTCTGTCTCCTAGAGATGAACGTAGTTCAGGAGGGACTGCTGCACTTCACAAAATAGATGGCATTGAAACAACATCTCAAGACATCAGCCATGAAGTTAAAGCTTGGTCGCAAATGGGTCTTCCAAATGGACAAGCAAGGCGGCCTACAAACCTGATTCAGTTACACCAGTTCTGTCTGTAGGAATTCCAGCAACTTATTGTGAGAAGCTTGTGGAAATCTGCCCAAAACATTTGACCCAAGTTAAACAATTTAAAGGCAATGCTACCAAATACTATCAAAGTTTATGGAAAGTTCTGATCCACTGGGAATGTGATGAATTTGTTTGAGAGCAAAGCTGAAATAAATAATTCTTTCTACTATTATTCTGACATTTCACATTATTAAAATAAATTAGTGATCTTAATTGACCTAATACAGGGAATGTTTTCTATGATTAAATGTCAGGAATTGTGAAAAACTGAGTTTAAATATATTTGGCTCTAAATGTATGTAAACTTCTGACTTCAACTGTACATTTTCATGTGATTATCTTATCAGCCAAATGTGTGGCAGCAGTGCCATGCATAAAATCATGCAGAAACGCATCAGGAGCTTCAGTTAATGTTCACATCAACCATCAGAATGGGGAACATTTTATCTCAGTGATTTCAAATGTGGCATGATTGTTGGTGCCAGATGGGCTGGTTTGAGTGTTTCTAAAATGGCTGATCTTCAAAAACAAAACAGAGATGTCAATGGAAAATAGCCAGACTGGTTCTAGCTGACAGAAAGGCTATGGTAACTAAGATAACCACTATGTACAATTGTAGTGAGCAGAATAGCATCTCAGAATGCACAACAAGTTGAACCTTGAGGTGGATGGGCTACAACAGCAGAAGACCATGTCAAGTTCCACTTCTTTCTGCCAAGAACAGAAAGCTGAGGCTGCAGTTTGTACAGGCTCACCAAAACCGGACAGTTGACGACTGGAAAACTTAGCCTGGTCTGATGAATCTAGATTTCTGCTGAGGCACACAGATGGTAGGGTCAGAATTTGGCACCAACAGCATGAATCTATGGACCCAACCTGCCTTGTGTCAACAGTCAAGGCTGGTAGCGGTGGTGTAATGGTGTGGGGAAGTTTTCTTGGCACACTTTGGGCAAGTTAATACCAATCAATCATCACTTGACTTCCACAGCCTAATTGAGTATTGTTGCTGACCATGTGCATCCTATCATGGCCCCAAATTACCCATCTTCTAATAGCTACTTCAAGCATGTTAATGCACCATGTTACAAATCAAAAGTCATCTCAAACTGGTTTCATGAACATGAAAAGGAGATCAGTGTTCTACAGTGGCCTTCCCAGTCACCAGATCTGAATCCAAAAGAACACCTTTGGGATGTGGTAAAATGGGAGATTTGCAGCATGAATGTGAATCTGACAAATCTGCAGAAATTGCGTGATGCAGTCATATCAACATGGACCAGAATCTCAAAGGAATGTTGTGGAATCCATGCCACAAAGAACTGAGGCTTTTTTGAGAGCAAATAGAGGCCCTACCTAGTATTAGCATAGCGTTCCTAATAAGGAGCTTAGTGAATGTATACAATTCAGTCATATCCTCTTAAGGATCTCCTGATCATTTTTACAGCTCTGATTTAATTGCTGATCTGTTTTCTGCTGAAGGCCAAAAACGGTGAATGCAAATCACTATAAAACTCTTCCTTTCCTGTTCTGTCTGCTTCTCTTTCTTTCTCTCTGGAGAGTGTGATTGCTGTCAGGATAAAAGTTATTTATCCTGACCATCGCCATCAGAGTTGCCCAATAAGTCGTTAATATTTAGAACCGAGTAAACGAGAAAGAAACAAAGAGAGAAACAGAAAGAGAGGCATCGGGATGTGGATCTTTATTCATTCAGAAGTCTGGCAGACTGCACTGGCCCCCAAGCCTTCATGGATAAGAATCCACTGGGAAACTTTTAATGGGTAATCTTAATCTCTTACGAACATCAGTGTTCAGCTAAACTCATTGCAGACTCTCTCAATGGGATGGAGCCAGGTTAAAACAGAGGCAACGAACGAGAGTGTCAAAAAGCGCTACTGATGGGAGTTTTAAGTTTGACAAACATTTGATGAACCACGAATCAAGAATCTCACACCTAACAGGAAAGTATAGGTGCGTACAAAACAAAAACAAAAATTGAAATTGACTATTCAGTAGGTTGACTGAACGACTGGTCGACTAATTGGCCCTAAGGAAGTCCACGTATTCAAGAGGGTTTTATAGTGCAAACTAACAGCCAAAGCACCAAAAGCTGTCAGTATGCAAATCAATATATATATATATATATATATATATATATATATATATATATAAAAAAGTTCTACAGTAAATAAACTAGTCAACCTTACTAATCGACAAGACAGTTGTTGGACAACTAGCCAACCGTTGTGACCCATCCCTAGAGGATAGATGAGAGAAACATGAAGCACTCTGAGAAAGAGTGTACAAGAGCTAGAAAGAGAAAGAGATAAAAAGAGGAGGAGAGAATGGGAATGTCTGCTCTTAAATCTTTCAGTAAAGTTGCTGTGGTAAGCAGAAGTTTGATGCCACAAAGCTGTCATTTAATGAAGGAAGCCTTTGCTTTTATGTGGTCCAGCATACTGGTGTCCTATAGAGTCAGAAAGAGAATTAGAGAAGATGGAAGGTTGGGAACAGTCACATTTACAAAGAAAATCAAATGTATATTCTCTCAATAATACATTAAACAAAACAAATGTGAAAAAACTAAAAAAAATAAAGAAATGTTAACAGAAATGAGGGCCTCGATGCTCAGCTAGTTGACCAAACATCCTACAACAGACTAGTCATTTGGTGCGGTTGACAATTGTATTGATTTAAATTTGTATTTATTAATTATAGTTTTGGCAGCAGTGATTTAATTAGTGTGCTGACAGTTTGCATGATACAACTGACACTGTCTTTAAATTTTGTCCTTTTAAAGCACTGCATTACAGCCATACACATGTCCATTGTGTCCTGACCTGTGCTGTTTTTGAGTGCCTCGCGCAATGAGCTTTGCATTTTTAAGACAATGTGTGAAGTAAAAAATAGCTCATTATCAATCGTCAATCGAATACATTTTTTTAGTCAAATTAATTACATGGAATGCCAATTAATCAAATTAATTGCAATTAATCGCATATATAATATTTGCTGCGAAAGCCCCACAAATAACAATAAATCAATATATAATAATACAATTATTATAAATTGTTAGATTTAAATAATTATAAATAAAAGAAAATATTATAAAAAAAACAAATATTCAGATAATTAAAATGCAAACAGTTATTTTGGCAGTCAAGTTAAGAAATAAAAAAGTTTGCGTCGTGTCGTAAACAGCATTTTTCAGGATGCGGTGATGAGTTAAATATAGTTTGAAACTTAGAAAAACACATCTTGAGATCCCTGCATGCAGATTTGCGTTCCATTAAGCTGTGTTGAACGCAAGAACGGGTCCTCATCTTGTGCAGCCTGTAAGGGTGGTTTGACACACTTAAATCGACACCCCTACTCATAATAGATCTATCCGTTTTTGACAGGCTTCCTAAAAAAAATAAGATTACCATAGTCCTCCATATTCGTTCAGTTGATTTAAAAAAATATGTAGTTTTGCACATCATCAAAGGAACACACAAGAGAACAACAAAGTTAGGTCAAATTGCATATGATTGAAAAATAAAGACAAAAAAACAATATTCAATGAGGACAATTCCTCACAAATATCCAACAGAGGAGTGGAAGGCAATGTCTCACAACTGCAAAAGCCAAATGACAGTCTTTAACTTCTCATCGCAACTACTGGGGGGCCTGCAAGGAAAGAGTAGGCGAGGGATGCTGAGAGGGACTCACTGAAGGGAAAATTGTAGGCATGTGTAATTGGTCCAGCTGACCTTTTCTGCAAGATTGCAGCTTCCTGTGGCAGAGGGGCATTATGGGGCTGCCGGAGTCTGACAGTAATAACACACTGCAGCTATTTGCTCAATCTGAATGCCTGGACAAATCACTGCCAGATGGAGGAAGACAGGGAGGGCTATACAACAGTCACACTGCAGGTGCAGACACACACACATACTGTACCTACACACAGCACATGTTATGTCCTAAAAATGACACCTAAAAAGCATATTTACCCTGAAATTTAAAATCTACCTTGAACTTGTTTCTCTAAATAAACAAAAACACATGCGAAATGAAAGGCATATTTTATTAACGAGCACAAATTAAACGCAGTACTTTGATAATCTATCTCTCTAAATGACAATGTCTCACTCGTTTTGTTTTATAAAAAGCATTTATGCATGCCAAACACCTTTAAAACTGACAGCACACAAATCAAATTAGAACATGAAATTAGGAACATCTGTTGATAGTTCCTTTCATCAGTTCAAATCTATTAGCTTAATAAATATGGATTGCAATGTAAAAATCATACAAAGTGATGCTTTTTAACTATGCATATTTTCATCTATAAAATGTGGACTTCAGTTTATTTAGTAGAAGCAATACAAATAAGTTAAATAAGCTGGGAATATTCCTGTATTAATAGATATAGCATGAGCACACCACTGTCTGTCAGAGTGAAAATGCAAATAAGTAAATATCAATAAAAAACTGTCATCTTCATCTGCTTTCATAAACTGCACTTTTAGGTTCATGTCTCATTTGAACCCTGAGAAGAACCTCTCTGCATGCTTGCATTTCTGGCCAGATGATTTATGCTGGTTCACAACACGCAAATCTTTGAAATAAAAAACTTTAAATCAAAGTGATGTGGTAACACTTTACAATAAGGTTCAATTCGTTTACATTGGTTAATGTATTAAGTATCATGAACTAACAATGAACAATATATTTATGACATTATATAGTAATCTTTGTTAATGTTAGTTAATAAAAATAGAATTGTTCTTTGTTAGTTAATGTTAGTTCATAGATGCATTAACTAACTTTCTGAATGAAAGTTAACTTAACTTTTCATTTTAAAACTGTATAAGTATCTGTTGGAGTTAACATTAACTAAGATTAATAAATGCTTAATAAGTATTGTTCATTGTTATACCATGTTATGGTAACTAATGTTATCAAATGGAACCTTATTGTAAAGTGTTACCAATGATGCATTTATATGGACCAAGATTTTTATTTGAGAATACACAACAACATGAAACAACATCTTCAATAACACTTCTGGGATGCTCAGGGTGAGATGTTTGTGCATACAAGTGACTAAATTAAACATTAAGCCACTCTAAGCCACTTGCAATTATTTTATTTCAAGTAAGGGATGTTCTTAGCCTAAACTCCATTTGGACAACATTATCATCAACTGACACCTCACATTTATGGGAAAAACAGGGTATTATAGCAGCTCAGGAGGCCCTGTACTGACTCAGAGTGCTATTAAACAATAGTTATTGAGGTTGCAGTTGAAGAGGGCACTGTGGGGCTTCACTTGCATTGTAAGTAAAGAATTATAAAGCTCCTATTTTTTTCATGCTGTCCCACAAGCCACAATATAAAAACCAGATGTGAATGGCGTATTACTTTCAAGTTATTTTTGGATGAGTTTCATAGACATATTAAAATATATATTTAAATAAAATGGCTTAAACCACCCACCATTGCCTTTGGATCAGCTATAAAGCACTCTCCCTGCAATTTGAGCATAGCATGTCATTTGTGAGCACCCATGCAGATTGCACACACACTGGCATGTGAAATTATGATGTTAAATGATTATACATTCATACTGTATTTGCTCAAAGTATGTACACATTCAAATGTTCACATATGCATAATACGCATATAAACGTGTGCATGCATAGACATTAAAACACACAAACTATTCCAATACCATGCCCAATGTGAGTGGGAAAGCCTTTAGTGGCTACCATTTTGTGCCTCCGCCATGCACTACTTCCATGATTATGGGGACGGAATTGAGAAAAGACTTAGTTTGGGTTTCCATCAAAACATTTGCTGACATCTCTAATTGGCCATCAGAGCTAACGAGAGAGCGGAGGCTACAGTAGTTTATGGCAGGCGGCAGATCTCCATTCCGAGAGTGGAAGCAGGGCAGGGCTGTCTGGGTGGGCGCTGGAGGGTGTTTAGTTTGGAGAGGGCTCCAAGGCCAAAGTTGTGCCAGGACCCTCAACACAGAGGCCTCACCCTCTGGGCTGCTTCCATCACCCTTCCTGTCTCTTCTTTGCTCTGAATTCTTTTCAAATGGTGGTTTCTTAGGACCAGCGATGTGGTCAGAAATCCATAATAAATAGGAATTTTCCTCATCTGAGGTCTGAGAGGCTGCAATCCCCTCTGATCTGAAACCCGCATCTCTGGTTCCCGCTCTGCTGTAGTGGACTTTACCGGAATGGGCTGGCCACAGAGTCAAATTCAGAGCGCTGAATGCAAACAATGCAACTTCAAAGACCACAGCCAACAGCACTTGCAGATAACGTACATTTCACTTATATAAATATCAAGTCAACTTTCTCAATTTAGAGAAGATATGCCTTCAACAATGTCCATTGCTGTCTAGAGCAGCTGCTTGTTGGGTCAAGACCCAAAAATAGGTTGCAGGTCTGTTCTGATAAGGTCATGGAAAGCAGGGACAAATTAAGAATAAAATGTGACTAAGCATATAATAGTGGAATACCAGTACAGCAAATTAAATATAATGCATCCCAAGTCTTTTGCTGTTGCTGTCAAAGGCTGTGCGTCCAATTAAACTTTATTTTCATTTGTCACATGGCTATATGGCTCATTCTAATACAGTACTATGCCCAGTATTTGTTCCATGTGATAGGTTGTTGTTTATTTATGTATTTGCAAAATTATCATTTTCCCCAAGCCTAGGTCATTAATAATTTTGCATATTGTTAAGTTACTGCAGTTCATACAGTAGTCTATTCATATTAATAAAAGTAAATGTTTGTTTTTAAGAACGTTTTGTTTACTTTTGTATAGGGAACAATTTTGGTCTGAGTTGGGTCCCCATTTCCAATGTAAAATCTGGATCCTCAAGCAAAACCATTTGTTCTCGAGTCGAACGTATTAACTCCAAGGCCCCCATTGCATCCCTCAGACCCTAGAAATGTCAACAGATTAAAATACTTAATCATGATTCATTTCATGATTCCAAATGTTTTGGGATCTGTCAGTTTATTTGATGCAAGTTTAAGTCTTGATTTTTACCTATTTATAGCATTTCAATCTTGCAGCATTCTTGGAAGTTTGCTGAGGTCCCCAAGTGGCCTCTTGCCACCTAGTAGAGAACCACTGGTCTAAACTAACTTAAATAGCATGAGGTACCTCTTTCTCATTATAATTATCTTGCACACATTGGCCATTTATGTAAGTACAGTACAGTATGTAGTGGGATGCGTGCAAGAGGGCACAGTCACCAGTAGAGGGCAGCGTTGGAGGATTTAGTGTCATATTGAAAGGCAGTGAAAAGTGTAGCTGGAGGTGAGCCACACTGCAAAATCTGTGGAAATTTCCAGTACTAATATTCTGAGTTTGACAGGCTGTTATTGATCTTTTCCATATATATGTATACTCTTTGGTGTACTTTGTAACTTTAAATTACAATGTAAATAACTAAAATAACTAAAGATGGCAAATTCAATTACATTTATTTATAATGATTGTTCAGGTACGACGAAATTAGTTGTTTAACACATTGTTCACGCTTTTTTGACTATTCCAGAAAAAATAACAATAACACAAAAAAAACAACAACTCTTAAGCCTCATAAACCTGCTAAGTTTGACTAGCATACACTGCTACAGCACACATGAATTTGTCATGCTTATGCCATATGTTGTGTCATGTTTATCCCTCATGTGAATTGGGGGAAACCATAAAATCAGGCCGGGTGTCTGAGGGTGCTAACCACCCCGGGTGGTTTGTATTGTGGTGGAGAAATTTGTTGTCTGAAACATAGATCCACACTGACCCTGTCTCTGTCTCTTTCTCTCTTGCTCTGCCTCTGGGCTGTTTGATTCACCAGTCCTCACGTGGCAGACTTTGCTGCTTCAGTGTGGCTTGGCTGCCTGCAACAATCCCTTCGGCCAGCACTGATGAGGGCTTTCCTCATTCAGAAGTCTGTATATGTACACAGATGGCTGCATAAACCAAGCCCAGAAAACAAATTCTCATTGTCTTTTCAAAGCAATTATTTTAGGTAAAATTGAAAGGTCAATATTAAAGCGATTCAAAATTGAATTGTTCGAAAGAAAAGTGAAAGGCCAATTAGTTTACACCATTATCCATAACCAATAACAATTATTTGCTACTAGCTGTTGCTAGTCAGTTGCAGGTGGTATTAGGATCATTTTAATTCGAGAGAGCATTTTATTAGATAAAAAAATTAAAGTGCAAGATGAGTCATCATTATTTTAGTCAGTTTTCCAAAAAAATAAAGACTTAAGAGTATGATAACATAAAGATGGCCTCAAAACTAACACACATGGTCTAAAAGCCACAACACTCCAATTTTAGTAGTAGTAGTAGTTGTAGTAGTAAACCTTTATAGTCATTTCAAAGGGCAGTTTTGATTTCATGGTGTCTAAGCTCCAGCAAGTGCTCAAAACTCAAATGGCTTAGTGGTCTGTGAAAACCCACAAACTTTTAATAAATCTGTCCAAGTGTGGTACAGTCAAATATCTAAAGGATGACAGTTATCTCTTTTCCCCAATATTTCACTTCTCACTTTCTTTGGATCTTGACTTGTGCATCATATCTCTGCAGGTTTCAGGGCAGGTCGACTATCAGGCCAGACAGTGCACTGCTACAGGACTCTGTTCTTTCTCTGATTACACTGACAAAATGTTGCAACCGTTCGTCTATCTGATTTAGTAGAATTAGGCACCCTCTGATCCCCAATCTCATTACATATACAGAAACAATTCCATTTCAACTAAACCATATACACATATATTTATCTTTTGCATATAAATATACATATATAATTATATATATTTTTTTTGCATTATTTATACAGTATCCAATCCAGCAGGTAAATGGCAATGCAAATCTATATAAAGGCTGGAATCATAAAGGGCTATACTGCATTCCAAACAATGCGATTAACAATGTGGGTTAGAGAGAACACTTCATACAAAACAATATCAGTGAATATGTGCCATTGGCATGGACTATCGTGGGCCCCAGAGTGTGATGTTGCACTAGAACCATTCAGTCCCCTCTCATGGAGCGTTTAAAATTCTGTCTGCAACATAAGGTGGTAATATATCACAATGAACCAAGCTCGAACTCAATGGATGTTTTGGTACTGTCAGCAATCATTAGTATAGGCAGAGAGAATATGTATCTGTATATTAAATATGATACTGTCCCATTAAACTGGAGACAGAAAAGTGTGTGAGAGAGACAGGAAGAGCTGCACAGAGATTACAACAGTGACGTAGCATGGCTGTCCTCACATGCCCTTCAGTAGAGCTCGTCCCAGCCCCTCCTTTAGCTCACTTTCCCTTGCCCTCCCTCCCAACAATTTTACCTCACTCCCTCACTTGTTTTTTTATGATATGCTCTCTGCAGCAATGTGGCAAACATTAACATTAACCTCAAGCCATCTGGACTACTCATTATAAAAGAGCAATATCTGTTTTCACCCCCTCTCCTTCACTCTCTCTCCCTCAATCTTATGCTCTATATTATTTTCCCTCAAAGCCACATTAACCCACTTCAGCAGTTTCCTGAACTTTGTCCAAGTGAACGCTGCAATTTATGAAAACAGAAAGAATGATATATCACGGAACACTTTAAATGCAAGAACAAATTAAGCTAAATACCATAAATGGCAACTGTGTAAATGTATGTGAAAACAACGCCGTTACACTCTAAAAGTGCAAAGTTCAGTTTTGAAATTAAAATTAAAACACGATGCCCTGCAAACACATCGAAGATAAGCAACAAGTTGAATCTCAAAATGATTCATCTGTAGCACATTTGTTTACTGTTAAAGCTAACTAATAATCTAGATAATGATTAGCACATGGCTAAAATGTGATAAAGCTACAATCAGCATTTGCTGCTAAAAATTCTCTGCATAATTAACTACTGTTATATACTTGATATATTATAGCATCAAATAAAAGAAATAGGACTCAAATTCGAACTCCCATGTCAAGCCAACACCAGGGTCATGGCTAACACATTAACCACTCTCTGGCAATGATTTAGGCTAACCAAAGCCGAAGATATCACTATTAAGTGAACAGTGAACATACTGTGATCATTTGGTCACCCTCAAGTTGTTCCAAACCCATAAGGCTTTCTCTATTCCATGGAACAAAACAAATATACTAATGATTTAATGAAGAATATCCTGGCTTATCCATCCAAGGAAAATTAATGTGGTCAAATGGAAAACACTTTAAAAGTGGTCCATATGATTCCAGATACCAGTCTTATGAAGCCATATTATATGCAGTAGTCTTCTATATAGTCTGCTATATTCAAAGTCTTCTGATGGCTTTGTGTGATGAACAGGCCGAAATTTAAGTCGTTATTCACAAATAATCCTCTGCTACCACAAAAATGCCATTTAATGCCAAATGCCATTGGTTCTCACATTTCATGATCAAACATCATCATCGTCTGATGGCCCAATATTAAATTTGAGAGCTACAGCAGAGAGGAAGATTTTCAGTGAATAACACCTCAAATTCCGGCCTGTTTGTCGCCCAAAATGATTTTATGGTTTCAGAAGAATAGTTTGTAATATAGCATGCTATTTGCTATTTGTCATTTTGGAGCATGACTACCCCATTCCTCTTTCATGTTTACTAAACAAAATATAGTGGCCAAGATATTCAAATATTCATCTTTTGTGTTCCAACAAAAAGAAAGAAAGTAAGAAAGAAAGAAAGAAAGAAAGAAAAAAAGCCATTTGGTTTTGGAACAGCATGGGGGTGAGTAAATTATGACAAATTTTAATTTTTGTGTTAATATCCCTTCAACGAATGCTTCAAGCAGATTGTGTCTGTGGAACATTTTAGGCCAGATTTCCACATATCACCACAGAGTGTGTTTTCAATGTGGAGTCCATCAATGGTGAGTAATGTGCAGTGGAGACAGACATTATGGCGGAGAGCTAAGCCCCTATAGGGGTTGAGGAGCCGGTCCTGCAGGGACCCGAGCGGCTGCACACTGAGATATAAATAGCATGGAAACACTGATCAATATAAGAGAGACAGACTGCAAGACTCAGCCAAGAAACTCAATCTCTGGCCTCATGCATGCAAGCATCTGGCCATGTGTGCCTTCAGGTAGTCTCGGCTATGGCAAAAATTTGTGCGCGCACACTTTCAGAAATATTTGAACACATACACACAGCCCTGGAGCATTAAATATTGTGCAGAAATTTGGTTTCCATCTGTGATGGGTGTGATTGTCTTGGTCCTGTAGAGCTTCACCATGGTAAAACTAAAGCAATGTTGTACATACACAGAGAGGGGAAGATGTACCTGGCACTGTGAGCCTTAAGACCCTTAAAACACGGTTTTTCTTCCTGTGTTGACATATTTCCTATTGAAACAGGAAAGCCAATAACATGTATTTTACATTGTTTATACTTACCATTATTAGTATTAGGGGGGAGGGACATTCTCATTCTATAAATAATTTTATTAGACAGAATTTGGATATACATGTGAGTGCAATATGAGTCACCAATATTTTAGGAATGACTAGAAAGACTAAATTTTAACAGCAAAAGAGTATCTTCTACCCTTTTGTCAACTTATAAGAGTACACTATACAGATTTCCTCAAAGCTAGACCAAGTCACAAAACCAAGTCTCTTTTTGCTAAATGTTTCATTGTCCCCAACATTAACATTTATTTAAAATGCAAGCAGCAATTACTGTATATGACTCTATACATCATTAATGAATATTTGAATGGCTTTGCATATTATGCAACAATAAGTAAATACATTACAGCAATATGGAACTATGCACATGTTATTATAAGCCAGGCTTAATACTCAAGACTTAATTTCATACAATATGTAAACAGGGGGTCCCTGCCACATCTCTCTATCCACCAAGTGGTCCAACCATACTTTTTCCATTCAACCTTTAATTACACAGGCACAGACGTCCCATTTTGCCAATCAACCCATACTTACAGTAACTTATAATAACATACTGTAAAGTTATGTTTAACATTTACCACATTCCTCTACAGCACTAGTACACAATCTTCAAATTGTTGCATACAATAAAGGGATTATGACTCAAATTTCCATCAGTTTCCATTCATATATTCAAGTCTCCTCTGGGCTGTTATCTATCTAGCATGCAGTTTCAGGGTAATTTATGGGGCAGAAATACCCAGAACAGGCTGAGGGGTTGAACTAAGCTTTGCGGGTGGGGAGGGGGTGATATGGAAGAGCGCAGCTGTGTAATACAAACCTCTGAAACAGCTGGTGACAGCATTTTCTCTCTCCACCTAATCCCCCAGCCATTTTATTCCAAATAAACAGCCGAAGAAAATGTTCCATATTTTTCAGGGTGGGCTTTAGCATCCACGCATAGTTAGGCATGGTTTTTCCTGCCTTCAATCACTTTAATAAGGAATAGGACTGAGGGTGAAGGACAGACAGACAGACAGAGAGAGAGAGAGAGAGAGAGAGAGAGAGAGAGAGAGAGAGATTGGAAAGAGTGACCCTGTCTTTCCAGGCCAATGGTTTTGGGTCTCTTGGCTGATCCATATAAAATGTGATATGGATTATATAATAATACTTAATAACCATAATTAAGTAAATGAAATGCTAAGGAGGTATAATAATGTATTTGTGACTATAAGTACAATGTTTCCTGAATTATTGAATGTCACTGCTTGCGCCAACATCAACAAAGAGCTTTATATTCTTTTCTTATATAAGCAGTCAGTTCTTGCTAAAGACAATTTAAATGCAGCCTGTCAATTAAATCATCGTTTGAAGTTTGAAGGCATCATCTTCCCACACACACCTGTTGTTTTCCTTTTGCCTAACAAAAGTAACACACAAACAAATGAATGAACGAACAAATTATATATCAGACCGACAGACAGACAGACAGACAGACTGTCTTTTCCACCACTGTTACTGACATCTCAGTACTGGGAAATAATGTGAGTTGGACTCAAATTTACATTGCTTGCATGACGTGTGGGAGCATGTGTGATAACTGGTAGGCCACAGCTCTGACCTGACCTAAAATTATACTGATAGAACTTCACAGTGTGGCGCCAACTCAGTAACAATTAATTGTTCCCACTGATAGATTTGTTTATGTGCTGTCTGTGTAGTTTTAGCACCTTATTCAAAGAATTCAAAATAATTTTACAAAATTTTAAAAACAAAATTAGCTCTCAAATGTTTTTTTTTTTTTTTTTGGGGATGACACAATTCCCCATCTTGCTGGTCGGTTCTGAGTGCTAGGTTGTGAAGAATGCAGTAAACTTCTAGAATCTGGCATCCTATGCTGGAAATGTACAGCATCTGCTCTACCACTGTGATCCAGCCACTTGAGTTGGCTCTTTAAAATGCTGAAAGTGCGCTCTACTGCAACGCGCATCTGGACATATGCCCGGTTATAACGCTGTTCTCCATCATTTGATATATAACTGCAGCCATGATCAATAGAAATGTAAACCAAAATTGTCAAATAAAAGTTTTGTTAATAAGGCGCATTCTACAATTAGTCAAATTTGCACTGAAAAGAAAAACAACGACTTAATTTAAATACATATGATGCAGCGATATGATTAAATTTAGCACCTGGTTACACTGGATTGCAGGTGATTAGTAATTACAACAGGTACACCTACCCTGATGAACATTTTTGTTAATTTTCCTGTGTAAATACTCATGGTGCAGTGTCATTTCAGCACAGACGTGACACAACTGTTGTGAATTTGACCCAGTGATTATTCGCTCACTTGATTTCTGTTATCAGCTCATTCCTTTTATTATCTTGTAATCATCTTTGGTCTTTGGGACAGATCTCCATCAGAACCTGTGTATTCACGATGGTTCAGCTCAGTGTCCTCTACAATACACTGTGTGATGAGTGGCTGTTTTGGCCCATGGTGTTGCGCACACAAAACCTCCATTCACTGGCATAGAGCGGCTGGGGGTTTCCCTCTGCTCATAAATATAGATCCAATTAAAGCTGACAAAGATGTAGACTGTAGAGTGGGGCTGATATAGAACTGTGAGAATCTGTGAACAGCAGGAAGAAAGCACTGAGCAACCTCGGGAGCGTATGGCGCACCAGCCTGCACAGTTGTAAATGTTCTGTGAATTCAGACAGCTGCCTCTCTCTCTTTGTATTTTGCTGTTTCTCTCTCACAGCTGTAGCAGAGCTGATTTGAGGTTTAAATCAAAACATAATGAATTAGCCAAGTGTGTGGTGTATGTGTATGTGTGTGTGTGTGTGTGTGTGTGTGTGTGTGTGTGTGTGTGTGTGTGTGTTTCGGGGGGACAGTTGAGTAAACCTAAACAACCATATAATTGCCTCTCTCGCTCTCTCTCTCTCTCTCACTCTTCCCTGCCCATCACTTCCAGGTTTCCCCTAGTTTTACTCTCTCAAAGCCGTCGGATGGGCTGATTGCCAATCGTCCCATCAGTAGCTCTGTCATTGTCTCAGTGCCACCAGTGATACCCGATGCTGATGCCAGGCCTGGCAGTGCCCCATGCAACCCACAGGCAGCTGTCTGTGGGCAGGGTGCAGAAGGGAAGGAAGGGAACTGGGTGATATAATACACGGCACAAAGAGACTCTATTGAATGTAACTGGCTGCACAGAGTTTAACTAAATTATAATGTAAAATGGAATGTTTTGTGGGTTGTTGGAAGTGGTCTTTCACTGTATACACAAATAACTTTTTTTTAATTTCAATAATACAGTCAGTAGTGACGGTTGTGAGTAAATGGTTTTATAATTGGATTTTGTACACAAATAGTTTAAGGACACAAATAAACGTTCTTTATTATAATTTTTCACCCACATTTAAAATAAAAATAATCATCAAAACTATGAAATAACACAAATGAAATATGGAATTATGTAATGACCAAAAAAAGTAAAACAATCAAAACTACTTCCTTATATTTTAGCTTCTTCAAAGTAGCTACTCTTTGACCAGATTACAGCTTTGCGCACTCTGGACATTCCCTTATCGTTTCTTTCACTATCTAGATAAAATAATAAAAAATTTCAAATGTTTTTTTTTATTTTTATTTTATAAAAAACAATTATTGTAAAGAAATACACACTTAATCGAAATGTACTGTAAATTTACAACAAATGTCAAGCATTTAAGCATAAACCTTTAGATCAAAAGTGTTTTAAGATGACGAAAAACATAAATTTAGTAAAGAGTGTTAAACCTTTTGACTTGTAGTGTGCATCTACAAACAGAACACCACGTGTACGCAAGTTCTATGTAAATGAACACATTCTTGGCATTAACAACGTTGCAAGTATGTTGCTAGTGGGCACCTGCTAGCATTAGCCTTTTGCTATGTCCCAGAGCAGATGGACTGCCAATAGCCCTTCTGGCCTGTGCAAGGGCATAGCAGTGATTTTAAAAGTCGTTGTAAGGTGTCAGTAGGTGGCTCGCACAGACCCAACACTTACAGTGCAGTACTTATACATGGAAGTGGAGCGTAGTTCTAGCGGGAAGACCAGCAGGTGTACATAATCACATCATTAGCTGGGTAACTCCTAGCCAATCGCACGTAAGCCAATGCTTTATGAGTCCGCTCACAATCTATCACATTGCTGTTTCGGTGTGCTAACACTGGAACCTCCACCTCCCCACCACCACCAGTTGAGCCCTGTCCCGCAGGGGGGTAGGCTCCTCGCCTCTGCCTCCTATCTCCGGCAGGACATGATGGTTCCGGGTACAACTCCCTCGGACTGCCGGACGGGGCCTACGCCAAAGAGAGACATCCCCTCCCGTTTACATCTACCAAATAAATGGCATCTCAAACTTCACTCAAGCCTGCGTGTCTTCCCGATAGAAAGTATATTACAGTATATATTAATATTCAATATGATATATGTTTTATATTAATATATAAGTATATTTACTTGTAGTATTTATAGTGTTTAAAGACTCAAGTATTGCAAATTAAGCACAAGATTTAACCAAATTAGCTGCAAATGTAAAGGGATTCCTGTGGAGCACTTGCTTCTGTTTCACACATTACAATAAAAGACAAGCTGGTTCTTCAATAAATGATTCAATAGATTACAACTATGCCATTTGTGCATGTGCAGAATTTTATTTTTTACACTGTGCTTGTGCATTATGGGATTTAAATGTAACCAAGTTCGAGTGTTTTTTACTATGTTCACCAAAATGTGTTCAGATCCATTTCATGTTTTGTTCAGTGACCATTTCTGGTGATACCACCTGGTGATGTCTTGTGTGAAGTGAGTGTTAGTCACTGCATCAACTATCAAAAGAAAAATGTAATCCTATAAAATGTGCATGTCTACAGACTTACAAAGAAACTTCATTAGAGGTTTTATGCATTATGAGAACAAAGGAAATCCATCAGTTCACTACAGTTTGTGAGCTGCTGATCATGACTTTTATCAAAAGACAACAACAATAGTCTTATATTATTATTTTAATAACAACTGTATGTTTTCATGTTTAAGAAAGCATGTTTATATATGTATTGACTTCAGTAAAATTCTTGCTTTATTTTTTCCTACAGTTTGACAAATGCACACCAACATAGTTAAAAAATAGGAGCTGATATTTAAAATAGCTTTACATATTTAACACAGATCTAGTAATCTACTTAAATTGGTAAAAATAACTGATCAGACTATTACCTCACAAAATGTATGTAAAAAGCATAACTTAGACTCAGGCGCTGATATAAACTCCACTTATAATTTGTGCTAAAAAGAAGGATTGTCCTTTGTTTTTTTCTGCAGTGCATTTCATGTAATGCTGCCAATCAAGAACGATATGCTGATAAATAACTCTCATTTGTGTGTTCCTCATCTCTAGATTATTAATTTAGATCAACATCAATGCCTTTAAAAAACATGGATAAATTAACATTGTTGAAAGCAACTTTGTAGAAATAAACGGAGCCGCCTTGATTAGACTGTCTGACTGACGGCCTATTACTCAAGGCTTGTTTCGGCTCATAAAACTCACCTTTGAGTGGCTCAATGATTGCTCAATCAGCCCAAAGTAACAAAACGCAAAGAATACTTCATACAGATCCACCATTTGGACTCGGTATAGGTTTGAAATCAGGGCCCTATCTTTAAACCAGCCTGTTTATATGAAAGTGTATAGAATAACAGCATGGAGAGCATCTGCTGAGCATATTGTCCCTGATGATGTGATTTTTAAATAGTTAAGAGAAGAACAAAAGGCATATTCAACTGTATTCAATTAAAAAAGCCAAGAAAAAAAATTAACCAACACATGCCTCTCACTTTTGGTGTGTGTGTTCTTGAAGATCTACTTGCCTTGGGGGTAGCATCAATCTCTGTCTCATTTAGGCTCATTAAGAATAACGTACTTTATCGAGAAACCTGCTTGATTGGCTCAGTCACTCAATGCGCGCACACACACACACACACACACACACACACACACTAAATCTATCTATCTATCTATCTATCTATCTATCTATCTATCTATCTATCTATCTATCTATCTATCTATCTATCTATCTAAATATATACATATACACACCAATCAGCCACAACATTAAAACCACCTGCCTAATATTGTGTAGGTCCCTCTCGTGCCGCCAAAATAGCCCTAACCCGCATCTCAGAATAGCATTTCCCACCACAATTGTACAGAATGGTCATCTGAGTTACGGTAGACTTTGTCAGTTCAAACCAGTCTGGCCAATCTTTGTTGTCTTCTCTCATAAACAAGGCATTTCCGTCCACAGAACTGCCGCTCACTGGATGTTTTTTGTGTTTTGCACCATTCTGAGTAAATTCTAGAGACTGTTGTGCATGAAAATCCTGGGAGATCAGTAGTTACAGAAATACACAAACCAGCCCATCTGGCACAAAGTATGAGGTAAAAGGCTCCCTTGCCACCTTTTTTTTTTAAAACTGAATTTTAATCTAAACAACCTTATGTTATTATTTATTTTCACACAAATTATTTAGCTCTATCAATATTAAATTTAAATTATTCAATTAGTTTGAGCTTGTTTCATTGTGTGACCAGACAAAAGCTAAATTTCCTTAAGGGGTGCCTTTAGCCCCATTGCACGCTATACTATGTCTTTTTTAAAGCCCTGTTTAATAGTGGGATTCATGGTTAAGGAATAAACTACCCATGAATCCTGATGACAGTACACCATCTGAAACCTTTGTCTTTTTGTACAATTTTCAAAAGCTTTTTTGTTTCAAATAAAAGCTTGTAATGCTTTGATTTATCTCGAAGCTGGTACAGTCTGTTTGCTTCATGGCTTAGAACGTATTTATGATGAGTTTTATGAAATCCCTATGGAAAAAATGAATGGGAAAAATACTTCTGGAGACCTCCATGACTTTACACCTCACAGAACCTCTGGCCCTATTTTCTGTCTGCCAGCATGCCCCTGGCGCGAAACCAACAACCCAGTGGTTCCATCTCACAAACTACTCTCCCTCATTAGAACCTGAGGATGACCGAGGCAACCGCTGGCACTATTAGTGGGAAGGGCAGTTTGGGTTCTAGTTTGGGGTTAGCATTAAGGCTGCAGGGAGCAGATTGTTTCCAGCGCATGTCATCCCTTTAAAACGTGTTCCAAATACTACAATAAAGAGCTACAACATGGGAGCGAGTTTAAGCACCCACACATGGTGCTTGGCGTCGAGTTTTAATGGAAAGCATGATCTTAATGAGGCTTTTCAACATAAATACGGCATATGCTTGAGTGATGGTAGGAATAACAGACTTTGGCGTTACCGCAATAGCAAAAATATTTTGCCACGTTTACCGGTATTGTTATGCTTGACTCGAGCATTTAAAAATCAATATTGACAATATATTGCCTAGTAGCCCCTAAAACATAAAGATGGAAAAAAGAACCCTTTGAAAAACCTATTACCAGAACCGCGTGTTCCCCCTGCAAAGAGGGGCGAAGGGGAGAAAAAAGAAGAGACAGATGAATATAAAATAAGGAAGAAAAAACTAATTGGAAGTAAGGATGTAATAAAAGGTAGCTAGGATTGGCATGGAGAAAAAGACCACATGTGGATGAAAGTTAACAGGGAAAGAAACACAAATAGAGAGTGCAGGGAAAATGCGATCAAAGCCCTCCATGTGACCTTGCTTTTCTCACAAGGGGCGACTTACCAATACCGCTGCCAATGATGTGACCTCAGTGCTGCTATGACAAGAGCAGGCAGCTCTCTTTTGAGAAAGGTTAGACTATCTCAACAGGCCAATCATCACACAGGAGAGAGATGGATGGATGGGTAGGGTGAGGAGCTGTCAATCAAAGTGCATTCTGAAAGAAGACTTACTGTAGGGCCGAAATACTAAAGGAAACAAAGTATTAATCTCGAGACACAGTGACGGCAAACTATATAATAGTACAGTAATTTTGCCTTTAAAAGAGCTGAAAAAGTCACTGCATATTTTTTATAAACTAACATTAACAAAGATTAATAAATACTATGAAAAATATACTGCTCATCGTTTGTTCATGATACCAAATGCATTAATTACTGTTAACAAATGGAACCTTATTGTAAAGTGTTACCGGAATATTGATGGTTAAAAACAATCAATCTCCATCCACAGTATGTTCTCCATCAACAACATCTTTGGCAAGATGTAATTTACCACAGATGCCATTGACAGATTCATTCCTCAGTTTTTAAAAACAAACAAAAATGTGTTGTCAGTGTACAATATTCACCCCAAAAGACTTCCATTGTAAGTGCATTTCTGCAGTAATTCGAAAGTATGTCATTCCACAGATGCTGTCGGTAATGTTTAATCTGTTCTAACCCTCAATATTCCTTGAGTTTTTAAGCACATTGAATGTACAGCAAATGAATGATGTCATCAAGACATTTCTTTTGAAACAATGTAGCCTAATCTTGAATGTATATTGTACATTTTGAGAACAGCTTGCTCATGTCAGACCGGGGTTAGCAGATGGAGGCTTGCTCTGTGTGAAAGTTATGAAAAAGCGAAAGACAGCAAATTAAAGCGACAGTTTGGATATGTCATATCAACGAACCAGATCGTTCTTGCCCCAGCAAACAGTATAAAGTGCAACCCGTTCTAACCCATAGTGTAAAATGAGCAAAGGATATGGAACATTAGAGAGAGAAAGGAGGTGGAGCTGCCTTGTAGAGAAATTGCATTTGATGTCCACAAAGGATGTTAATTCAATTCAACATCCTTTAACATATAATGTGGTTTGAACCATGTTTCAGGCAATATGGACAGCATGGACTGGAAAGGGCAGCTGATTTTAAAGATAAGGTAATGGTAATAAGTACAAAAGAAAAGGGAAAGCCCCTTTGTTATCTGATTTCAAGGATCAACAATATCCTGTTGTATACATTATCATTGCCAATGATTTCTACACTGATTTTCCAATGTGAACGATACGTCATAGAATCAGCGTTTATACAATCCAGAAACCCTGGTCAAGCTTTAAGATCTACTCCCACTACCATAGAAAGTGATTGATCATGGAAATGGCAGAAGGGATGAGATGTGGCAACAGGGAGCGGAATATCAGGGATGGGAATACAAGCAAGTTTGAAGGAGGAGTGATGGTTCCCATCTGTGCCTTCCGGAAAAGTTTGCCATAAAGAACCCTGCACTGTTTAGACATATTCAAGGCTTTAGTGTAGGGTGCATATAGTGTACAGTACTTGTTTTAAAGAATAGTTCACCCCAAAATTCTGTCATTATTTCTTACTCTCACATTGTTCCCAACCCATATGCTGTTATTTTTTCCATGGAACACAAATTATTTTTTTTTTTTTCAGCAAAACATTTATTATTATTACACATTTTTAAAGAATTTTTACATCGATTTTTTTCTGTACAATGAAAATTAATGGAGACTACAGGTTGTCAAGCTCTACAAAAGCATCATAAAATCAGTCATATGACTCATATGCTTTGTACCAATTCTTCTGAAACAATACAATAGCTTTATGTGAGGAACAGACCGAAATTGAAGTTGTAATTCACAGATAATCTTCCCCTCGGCTGAAGCTCTCAAAAATAATTTGGTTACAAGACACAATGGCTTTTTTTTAACCAACGTCTAATCTGTGTCATAGGTGTCATCTGGATCATGAGCTATTCCTTTAAGAGAATAATGTAAAGAATGGAAGATACTGAGTTTAGTACAAGCCACCACCGCGGTAAGACTCGCGGTGGTGGCTTGTGTGTTTACATCAACACGGAATGGTGCAAGAACTCTATGCTAGTCTCTAGTTACTGTTCATCGCTGTTGGAGCTTGTGACTGTTAGATGCAGACCTTTTATCTACCACGGAATTCACCACTGTTTGCATAACCGGAGTTTACATTCCCCCAGCGCTAACACGAAGGAAGCGCTCTGTGAACTGTATGGGGCTATGAGCTGAACTGCAGAACGCTCACCCCGACGGACTGTTTATTGTCGCCGGAGATTTCAACCATGCAAATCTCAAGACAGTGCTCCCTAAATTCCATCAGTATGTGGACTTTGCAACGAGAGGGGCGAACGCGCTTGATCTTGTTTACACAAACATCCCAGGCGCGTACCGGGCGGAGCCCCGCCCCCACCTCGGCTACTCAGACCACATCTCTGTTATGTTAATTCCAGCATACAGACCGCTCGTCAGACGCACAAAACCGCTTCAGAAGCAGGTGAAAACCTGGCCAGCAGGAGCCATCTCTGCTCTTCAGGACTGTTTTGAGTGTACTGACTGGCACATGTTCAGGGAGGCTGCAACATATGGCGATTCTACCAACTTGGAGGAATACACAGCATCAGTGACCAGCTACATCAGCAAGTGCATTGATGATGTCACTTTCTCCAAGACCATCACCACACGCTCCAACCAGAAGCCGTGGATGACTGCGGAGGTGCGCACGCTGCTGAGGTCCCGAGACTCCGCCTTCAGAGCAGGCGATAAGGCAGCCCTAAGAACAGCTAGGGCCAAACTGTCACGGGCAATCAGAGAGGCAAAGCGCGCACACGCCCAGAGAATCCACAGTCACTTCCAGGACAGCGGTGACACGCGGCGCATGTGGCAGGGCATCCAGGCCATCACCAACTACAGGACAACATCAGTTGCCTGTGACAAAGATGCCTCCCTTCCAGATGCGCTGAACGACTTCTACGCTCGGTTTGAAGTGCAGAACGACGTGATGGCGAGGAAGTCCACCCTCCTCCCAACGACCAGGTGCTCTGTCTTACCACGGCAGATGTGAGGAAAACTCTACGTAGAGTCAACCCACGGAAGGCTGCTGGACCAGACAACATTCCTGGCAGAGTGCTCAGAGGATGTGCAGACCAGCTAGCAGATGTTCTTACCGACATCTTCAACATCTCTCTGAGCAGCGCCGTTGTTCCAACGTGCTTCAAGGCCACCACCATCATCCCCATGCCAAAGAAGTCTTCAGTGTCCTGCCTCAACGACTACCGTCCCGTCGCACTTACACCCATCATCATGAAGTGCTTCGAGAGGCTCGTCATGAGGCAGATTAAGACCCAGCTGCCCCCTCACTAGACCCACTGCAGTTTGCGTATCGTTCAAACCGTTCAACGGATCGATGCCATCACCACAACCCTCCATCTGGCCCTCACCCACCTAGACAATAAGGACTCATACGTTAGAATGCTGTTCATAGATTTCAGCTCAGCATTCAACACAATCATTCCCCAGCACCTGATTGGAAAGCTGAACCTGCTGGGCCTGGACACCTCCCTCTACAACTGGATCCTGGACTTCCTGACTGGGAGACCTCAGTCAGTCTGGATCGGGAACAGCATCTCCACCACCACCACACTGAGCACTGGGGCCCCCCAGGGCTGTGTGCTCAGTCCACTGCTGTTCACTCTGCTGACTCACGACTGTGCAGCAATGCACAGCTCGAATCACATCATCAAGTTCGCCGATGACACGACCGTGGTGGGTCTCATCAGCAAGAACGACGAGTCAGCATACAGAGAGGAGGTGCAGCGGCTGACGAACTGGTGTAGAGCCAACAACCTGTCCCTGAATGTCGACAAAACAAAAGAGATGGTTGTTGACTTTAGGAGAGCACAAGGTGAACACACTCCGCTGAACATCGACGGCTCCTCTGTGGAGATCGTCAAGAGCACCAAATTTCTTGGTGTTCACCTGGCGGAGAACCTCACCTGGTCCCTCAACACCAGCTCTATCACCAAGAAAGCCCAGCAGCGTCTCTACTTTCTTCGAAGGCTGAGGAAAGCACATCTCCCAACCCCCATCCTCACTACATTCTATAGAGGGACTATTGAGAGCATCCTGAGCAGCTGCATCACTGCCTGGTTTGGGACTTGCACCGTTTCGGACCGCAAAGCCCTGCAGAGGATAGTGAGGACAGCTGAGAAGATCATTGGGGTCTCTCTTCCCTCCATCAAAGACATTCACAAAAAACACTGTATCCATAAAGCAACCAGCATTGTGGACGACCCCACACACCCCTCACACAAACTCTTTACCCTCCTCCCGTCTGGCAAGAGGTACCGAAGCATTCGGGCCCTCACGGCCAGACTGTGTAACAGCTTCTTCCCCAAGCCATCAGACTTCTCAATACTCAGAGACTGGTTTGACACACACGTGTCCTGAGTTGCACTTTAATAACTGTCACTTTATAACTGTCTGCTACCCCAATAACTGCTATGTGCATAGAACATTATCTCATAGTATGTTATGTTTACATTTTTAGAAACTGTCATCTTTTTGCACTACTGAGTACTGGTCGGCGCTGCACTGTCTATTGTCCTGTTCATTGTCAGTAATTTGTTGTACTGTCCTGTACTTTTTGCACATGTTTGCACGTGCACTTTATATAGGTATATATAGGTTGTTTATATAGGTATTTTATTTCGTTGTGTAGTCTCATGTGGTCCTATGTTGGTCCTTTGTTGTTTTTATGTAGCACCATGGTCCTGGAGGAACGTTGTCTCGTTTTGCTGTGTACTGTACTAACTGTATATGGTTGAAACGACAATAAAAACCACTTGACTTGACTTGAAGTGCTGACCAATACATCTATTATGCAAAACGATACGTTTTCACCTCTAAGTGTGGATTAAAGGTGAATGTAGTAAAAATGCCATTAATCGACCACTGGAAGACATTTAAAAGAGAATCAATACCTAACGCAAGTTTGATACACACAGAAACCGCTTACAGTCTTCATTTTAGCAGAACAGTACTTCACGTTTGACTCTTTGCACACACTTTACTTCACACAGAGTTTGGCAAAGTTCACTGAGTCTGACCCACTCAAGAAAGTCTGGCCCAGCTATTTCAAATGGGGCTCCCACTCCAAAACAACCACTTATACATCATTTGGCCGTCAAAGCAGTGGGCAATCTAACTCTCTAACTGCAGGGATTAAAGGCAGCCTCTTAATTGCTTCCTTTGAGGGAAGGGAGGATTAGATCAGAGGCAATGGTGAGGTGATGAGGACCCCAGCGCTTAAACTGGGCCAAGACTACGGTTCTCCCAGGATTCCCTTGTGTAATTCACTGTGCACGAAGCAATAATTAGGCATGAGACCTAAAAAAGGACTTCTGGGAAAGCATTGCAAAGTCTTATGAGGCATCACTGCTGTCACAGAGCTATTTAAAGATGATAAACTTTAAGATTTATGTGTTGAGTGACAGCTACGGAAAATGGGTGTTGAACACTCCAAACTGTACTTGTGGGTTAACAATCTGGACTGGTAATCGTAATATTGTAGGTTTAAACCCTGCAAAGGATGATCCATAAAAGCAAACTAAATGGCAAATTAGTCAGACACAAAACCCCACATCCTGAACAGGGTGCTACATTGAAGATGGTAACATAATTGAAAAGAATGTTCGTGTGTGCGGTTTAGGTTGGGGGTGGGCAGATGTGCTTTAGTCGCAGACTACAAGACATTACAAAAGCCACAACCCACATACACCATGTGCGCTGAAAAAGATTCACACACATCAGATGTGACACAAAGGCACCATTCAGAACTACTTGAAAACAGTTTTGTATCAGTCACAAAATAAGAACTAAATAAATCTGACCTTCTGTTGAGCACACATTGAAAATCTGGGATCCAAAATTTATTTTAAGCCCAGAAACAGACCTAAGATATTAGTGCCTACCTCTGAAAACCACTACAAGTATGCTATGCATGGATGGTGGGTTTCTATGTGTATATAATTATGCGTATGTGTATCTGTGTGTGTGTCCTATGTTGGGCAGTGAAATGAGGATAGTATGTAATGCCAAGAGAGGATGTCAGTCTTGTCTGGTCTGGGAGGTGCTGCCCTACTCGCTCTCATCTCTGTCTTTCATCTGTCACTTCCTTCTTTCAGCACTTTGATCTGCTGCTCTCTGTCAAACATTTCTCAACCTTAAGATCTCATTCCTTGTGGAGCAATACTGAACACTAGCTTCAAAGTCAGGCAGGGTGAGTGTGTGTGTGTAGAGAGAGAGAGAGAGAGAGAGAGAGAGAGAGAGAGAGAGAGAGAGAGAGAGAGAGAGAGAGAGAGAGAGAGATAGTGTGAATTATAAAACTGAGTTTCTTTCAGCACCTTCCCCTAGATGAGTAACTGTAAAATATACAGTAAATCACAGACATCACAACTAAATATAGACACTGCAGACTGAAGATAAATTCTGATAGACTCATGTCCTAACCAAGAGAGAACAGTCAATTGACAGTTTTACTGTCAATTAACAGGATTTACTGTTAAAGTTTAAATTATAAAATTATAAAAAATAAAACTTCTGAAGAAAGTAAACATCCTGATCAAAAAGTCAACATGTGCGCATCTCTTCTGAAACAAGTGGCTTGTGAATGGAATAAAATAACACAGTATTATATTGTATCTAAAGTTGGTCAGTTCAATCAAGTTCATCCTTCTACAGATCATTCACTTGACTAAACTGAAAATCCTGTACTCATCTACCTAGCCTCATGTCGCTCGAAAGTATAATTACTTTTTTCTAGCACAACACAAAATTAGTTCTTATCGAAATGTCAAAGCTGCTCTGTTCCAAATGTTTTAAATATGCATGGTGATCACTGTGTTTACATGCACATTATTGTGCATTTCAGTAAGACTAAAACAATAATTTGTCTTTGTAAAACGTAGCTTTTACTGTCAAGTTCAGTTGCAATTTTGCTTGGGTAATTATAAAAAACAATACTTTTACAGCATTTATTATGGTAATAATGGTTAATGTTCATTTCAAAATATACTAATACTTTTTTTTAAATCAAAATATGTGTATGTTAACATTAGTTAATGCACCACAAACTAGCATGAACTAACAAGGAGCAATTGCATTTTTGTAACTAACAATAACAAAGATTAATAAATGCTGAAAAAATATATTGTCCATTGTTAGTTCATCATAGCTTAAGCATTTATTAATGTTAACAAATGGAGCTTTATTGTAAAATGCTACCACATTTTTATTAAAATTTTCCACCTACAAAACCTAATAAGTCAGGACTCAGGATTACCACTGGTTCCCCCAAAAGAAAAAACAGATGTATGACGCCTGATCCTAAAGTATAGATCCCTGGATAAAACCTCCAAAACAAGCAAATGACTTCCACAACTTTAGAGACATCAGGAGAAAATCAGATGAAGCCCCTCAAATGGCAAATGACAAGCAGAGATGCCTGACTCATCAATTCAGCTAAAACAATGGCCAGAGAGGGAAATTTTTAGGCTGAATAACGAGTCATCAATTGTGTTGTCACGACACACCACATTAAAGCAGAATGCTGCTGTCATAAAGCAAAGCTTCTTGTAAACTTAAGACACTTGCGTCAGTGAGTGTAAAAGTGCGTCTTTCTGAAGTTTCAATTATCGCAAAGCAGTTTCAATAACGGCATTTAAATTCAAGAAAAATGAGAGTGGTACTTCCTGTTAAGAGGAAACGTCTTCCATTGTCGTCATTTCAGACATCGTTCTGAGACAAGTTGAGTCAAGACTGAAAATGATACAATTTAATTTCCCATTTGTGGTTGCAAAAGCATTAGATAAGATGCATATTGAGAGTAAACTAAGTCAAGGTGTTTCCACCCAACTTTAAAATGCTTTCAAATCTGTGTGAAGGGTGAAACTTTGATGTACCTGGTTTCAGTCTATGTTGGCAGTTCTGGTCCTGGATACCGACTGGTCAATTTAGCATTCCAATCTTGATAAAAAATAATAGTAGCAGCTATCATGAAAAACACATGTTCCCCTTGCTACTCTGTACATCACAGCACCCACTGAGGGCAACTATTAACCTTAGTTTACATGTTATGGACTATTTCTTCTAGCAGAAAAAATAATAAAGATGGACTTGAATGAATTTGCTTAAATAAGTTGCTTTAAATTTCATGGCACTACCAATGCAGGTCACAAGTTCAATTCCTAGGAAACAGATGTACACAGAAAATATGTACAGTTTGAAATGCACTGCAACTTTAAATAATAAAGTTAAAATGTAAACATTTTAATAAATAAATAATAATATAAATATAAAAAATAAAATAATGATGAAATAATTAAAAAAAGTGTCCTTTAATGAATATTCTGGGTTAAATATAAGTTAAGCTCAATTGACAACATGTGGCATATTGTTGATTACCACAACAAATAATTTAAACTTGTCCCTTGTTTTCTATAAAACAAAGCAAAGCAAATTTACAGTGAGGCACTCACAATTGAACTCCATGATGGAAGTCCATCAATAATGGGGGCTCGGGGCAAAAATGTCAAACTCTTTGTTTTATTAGTCAAAGCTTATATAGTTCTTAATATTATGGTTGTAGTTATTCATACTGTATTATAGCATAAATATGAGTTGATGTTGATTAATTTGGGTGAGTAAATGTAAAACTTAATTTGTGACACTGCAATGGAAGTGAATGGGGCTAATCTGTAAATGTTAAAATACTCACTGTTTCTTTTTTAAAAGTTAAGGAGGGATGAATCGAAATTATATTTTGTTGTAGTAAACATTATTACAAAAATGCTGTCAACTGAGCTTAAAGTAACACTGAATCCAGAATATTCCTTTAATATTTTACTTTTGTAGTAACTTTAATAATTTAAATAATAACAATAACAATAGTTTAATAATAGCTATACTCAAGGCCATCATATATTAGACATATATTCATAAAACGGTAAAGCCTCTCGTACCTTACAGACTATAGATTTTGCAAATAACACTTAAGCTGTATTCCACAGTATCAATGCTTGTGTGTTTACATGTATGATTGTGTGTTGTCTACAGAATACAATAAAATTTTTAACCCCACAGGGAAATTCAGATGCAAAACAGACATATAAATCTCAAAACTCCCACTGCAATACCTGCAACACATTCATAGTGGCCAATGGCAGCTGTTCTGAGGTAAAGAAATTGAGCTGACACTTTCCTTAACAGACAGACACAAACACACACACACACACTGAACCTAGCAAAGCAGAGACAGGGTGGGTTAAGTCAATAGAGTTGTCTATCTGCACTGTAACAGCTGGGACATCGGCATTTCAGAGGAAAAATTTTTATAGGGCTTGAAGACACTGTCAGTCTGTCACGCACAAACTCTCTCTCTCCCTCTCTTCTGAAAGGTTCAAACAGATTCCCTGCACATTTTACTCACTCTCTCTTCCCTCTTTCTGAAATGAAGAGTCAGTAACCCAAGACTCCCATAGAGGCTGACCCCCCCTTGAACCTTAAACACTCTCTCTCACACACACACGCCAATTAGTAGAGTCACTGAGAGTGTGACCGTGGTCTCTCATGTAGCCAGAGTGCCGCAAACAGTGAGGATCATATAAAAGCTTTCATTTCATATGCAGCCTGACTGCAATTACAAAGCAGACCGAAACGTGTGTGCGTGTGTGTGTGTGTGTGTGTGTGTGTGTGTGTGTGTGTGTTACCAATTACAAACCTCCTGACCCAAAGACAAAAGATGTCCCAAAAAATACACAAATATATGGGTAGCAGACGCAACATGTCCATGCACTTTTTAAAATGACTTTATTTGTCGCCACTTACTGTATATTAATAACAAGCTACTAATCCAATTAACAATGATATATCACTTTCTAAATCAACATCATGATTTTAGAATAAAATGTACAGTACATACATTTATTAACAATGGATTTAGTGTATATTTATGGTGTTGTGTCAGCTCAACTTTCACTTAAAAAAAAATAACTTTTTTGGCTTCACTAATTTCTAGTCAGTTTGTTTTCACTAGTTTCTCAATTAATCTGGTCATAAAAACTCAACACATAATAATTATTAAAGAATTAGCAAAATGCTGTTTAAAACAGTTAAAGAGATCACAGTAATGACAATATTGTCATCACATTGCCATTTTCGATAAAGTTTGAAAGTTAAAACAATAAAGTTGTCATAAAATCTATCCGTGTGCCTGAATTTCACACGCAGGACTGTGTTAACCCAAACCTCTGGTAAATTAGGCCTCCCCGGCTGAGATAATTCAGGTGGCCTCTATTAAATCTCCACTAAGCAGAAATGCTAAGAGACTTCCAGATGGTGGAACGACAGTGACCAGAAACAGCGGTTTGAGATACAGTAATGCAGAAGGGCTTTATCATTGAGGCACTGTTTAATCAGCAAGAAGCCATGCCTGGTTATCATACACGCTCTACAGGAGGCAACGTAAGGTCAAGCACAGAGGCCTATGCACACAAGCTACTGATCGAGCTGATGTTAAACTCCCACCAGATATAGTTTATAGACGCATTGCAAAGCCTATGCACATTGATAGAAAATACCGTTCTGTTGTATCACCTGACGGTCATATTTATTAGCTGGAACATGGAGTTACAATATTTTATTAGAACATTTTTACAGGTTAGAACCATTTGAATTTAATAGAGTTGAAAAGAGGGTCCAAAATTAACTTTTTGCCACACATGCTAATGGCTGGTGAATTCAGAAAATTGATTGGACATTAAATAGATTTTTGTTTTTTGTTTATTAGTGTAACCCGCACAAGAAGAGACAGTCACAATGTAAGTCAAAACTGCGTTTTATTGCAGGCAGGAAAAAGTACAATCAAGGGGCAAATCCAGTGAAGAGTAGACAAGGGGAGCAAGAGGTCGAAGCCGGGGAATCGGAGAATATAAAAGGGGCAAATCCAAAGAGAGAGGTCGTGGAAAGCGTAGGATCAAAGCCGGGGTAATCAGAATCAGCGAGACGGGACTAGTGGGAGCAAAAGACAGGGGAACAAGGGGAGCTGGCAAGCTAAGGGGTAAACGAGAGGAGTACTAAACTAGACGAGACTAGCGGGGGGCAAAGAGACGGGAAACTAAACACACTAACCAACAGGAGTGAGACGAACGGGCTGTGAAATATATAGGGGCGAGTGCAGGTGTAAACAATGATAGGTGATGAGACGAGTGCAGGTGAAACTAATGTGGTGACTGAAAGCGGGCGCAGGTGTACATAATGTTCTGGCCATTGGGAGCGGGCAAGTGAGCCCGAGGGGGGAGATAGTGTACGAGCATGTGAGCTCGTAGGAGCAAAAACAAGCGTGCAAGCTCGAGCGAGCAAAACGGGCGTGGTAGCCCGAGGGAGCAAAACGAGCGAGGAAGCTCGAGGGGGCGGAGCGAGGGAGCGGGGTTCGTGACAGTACTCCCCCCTCTATAACGGACGGCTCCTGACGGCCGCTCGGTTGCGAGGAGCCGACCTCTGGGAAGTGGTGCTGGACGATCCCAACAAACAAAAAAACCCTGAACAGACAACCCACAAAACACACAAACAAAATTGAGGGCAGTCCAAGGGGCACAGAGGGAAATGAGACAGTCCATGGGGTCAATGGGCAGTTTCAAGGCAAGGTCAGGGGGAACATAGCGGACAGGCGGGTGGTCGGGAGATCTAGGGGGCAGCCGTAGGGCAGAGACAGGGGAGGAGGAGCCCTGAAAGACTCGAGAGGGGAAGCCCTGAGAGGCTTGAAGGGGGGAGGAGCCCTGAGAGACTCGAGAGGTGACGCCGTGAGAGGCTTGAGGGGTGGAGCCCTGAAAGACTCGAGAGGAGAAGCCCTGAGAGGCTTGGGAGGGGGAGCCCTGAAAGACTCGAGAGGAGAAGCCCTGAGAGGCTCAAGAGGCGGAGCTCTGGGAGGCTCGAGAGACTTGAAAGGCAGAACCCTGGGGGGCTTGGGAGGTAGAGCTCTGGGAAGCCTGAGAGGAGGAGCCTTAGGAGGCTTGAGAGGAGGAGCCCTGGGAGGCTTGGGAGGAGGAGCCTTGGGAGGCTCGTGAGGTTGAGGCCACGAGGGCTCTGAGGGGCGAGCAGAGGCTGGCAGAGCCGTGGAAGACTCTGAGGGCGGAGCAGAACCCAGCAGAGCCGTGGAAGACTCCGAGGGCGGAGCAGAACCCGGCAGAGCCGTGGAAGACTCTGAGGGTGGAGCAGAGGTCGGTAGAGCTGTGGAAGACTCTGAGGGAACCTCTGTGGTCTTGAGCACAAGACGAGTGTGGCAGCGGGGGCGTGGTCAAGCGCCCGTCCGGGAGAGAAAAGCGGTAAGGGCGCTCACACCTGAGCTAAATGATAACTAACACCTGTGTCTAATTTCAGTAACGTGAGGAGAGCGGCATAAAAGGGCAGGAGCGACGGAGCATGAGAGAGAACCAAGGAAGACTGTCTCTGTTGTATTGTAAAAAAAACTTAAGAATTAAAAACTTACCCCTTAAGTTGACGTTCGTTTCCGTCCCGTCCTTGAGCTATTTTACAACGAGACTGGGGAGAAGGGGCCCTCTTCCTTCTCTTACGTCTTCGGTCAACAGGGGACGTGGCCATGGGGACGGTCGACGCAACAGGCGCTGGCTCTGGGGCGGTCGAGGCTACAGGCGCTGGCTCGCTGACCGTGGCGGGCATGGGCGCTGGCTCTCTGGCCGTGGCAGGCATGGGCGTTGACTCGCTGGCCGTGCCAAGCTTCGAGACTGGGGCCGTGACAGGCTTCGGGACTGGGGCCGTGACAGGCTTCGGGACTGGGGCCGTGACAGGCCTCGGGACTGGGGCCGTGTCAGGCTTCGGGACTAGGGCCGTGTAAGGCTTCGGGGCTAGGGCCGTGTAAGGCTTCGGGGCTAGGGCCGTGTAAGGCTTCGGGGCTAGGGCCGTGTCAGGCTTCGGGACTAGGGCCGTGTCAGGCTTCGGGGCTAGGGCCGTGTCAGGCTTCGGGGCTAAGGCCGTGTAAGGCTTCGGGACTAGGGCCGTGTAAGGCTTCGGGGGTAGGGCCGTGTAAGGCTTCGGGACTAGGGCCGTGTAAGGCTTCAGGACCAGGGCCGTGTAAGGCTTCGGGACTGGGGCCGTGACAGGCTTCGGGACTGGGGCCGTGACAGGCCTCGGGACTGGGGCCGTGTCAGGCTTCGGGACTAGGGCCGTGTCAGGCTTCAAGACGGGGGCCGTGGTAGGCTTCAAGACAGGGGCCGTGGTAGGCTTCAAGACGGGGGCCGTGGTAGGCTTTGAGACGGGGGCCGTGGTGTGGAGCGCTGGTTCATTGTCTGCCTCCCCCACAGTAAACGAGGAACCAGCGTACAGTAGGGTGAGGTCAATAAACTGAGCCAGGTTGAGAGAGCAGCGACCACCAGGCATGAATGATGAGGCTGGCTCATTCAGTCCATATTGAAAAATGTCTTTTAGAGCCACCTCATCAAAATTCACCTGGTTAGCCAGGGCACAAAAGTCAACCACATAAGCCTCCAAGGGTTGACTCCCTGACGCATAAAACCAAGAGTTGGGCCGCTGGGTCCATAATGTTAAGGGCACGGTTTAAAGTTCTACAACCGCTGCCCTGCATAAACAACCCTTGGCAAGCACCGAAGAGTCATCAAACCTCTCAGGGGGTTGAAGGCTTACGGCGCTCAGAAATGCACTGGAGGCATAAACGGGCTCAGGGGCAGACACAGGTGAAACAGGGTGACATAAATCAGACAAAGAACATACCTGCTGCCCCTGGGCATGGCGCTTGGTCCTGCCTCCAAACTGTAGCCCCTCGCGCCGAATGTGACGTGCACCTCCGCTCTAGTGAGCTGCGCGAATCCTCAGCGCGGGGCATTGTGACTGTCTTCGGTAAAGGTTGGTTATTTTGTAACCCGCACAAGAAGAGACAGTCACAATGTAAGTCAAAACTGCGTTTTATTGCAGGCAGGCAAAAGTACAATCAAGGGGCAAATCCAGTGAAGAGTAGACAAGGGGAGCGAGAGGTCGAAGCCGGGGAATCGGAGAATATAAAAGGGTCAAATCCAAAGAGAGTGGTCGTGGAAAGTGTAGGGTCAAAGCCGGGGTAATCAGAATCAGCGAGACGGGACTAGTGGGAGCAAAAGACAGGGGAACAAGGGGAGCTGGCAAGCTAAGGGGTAAACGAGAGGATTACTAAACTAGACGAGACTAGCGGGTGGCAAAGAGACGGGAAACTAAACACAATAACCAACAGGAGTGCAGGTGTAAACAATGATAGGTGATGAGACGAGTGCAGGTGAAACTAATGTGGCGACTGCGAGCGGGCGCAGGTGTACATAATGTTCTGGCCATTGGGAGCGGGCATGTGAGCCCGAGGGGGGAGATAGTGTACGAGCGTGTGAGCTCGTAGGAGCAAAAACGAGCGTGCAAGCTCGAGCGAGCAAAACGGGCGCGGTAGCCCGAGGGAGCAAAACGAGCGAGGAAGCTCGAGGGGGCGGAGCGAGGGAGCGGGGTTCGTGACAATTAGGCTGCTAAATCTAGTTATTAGACTTCTAAATCCAGATGTTACATTGTGCATTATAGATTCTAATCCATGAATTATGTTAAAAAAAAGTTACAAGGTAACCAGTAAAAAAAAAAATTATAATATATTGTGGCAGCGGGGGCGTGGTCAAGCCCCCGTCCAGGAGAGGAAAGCGGTAAGGGCGCTTACACCTGAGCTAAATTATGCCTAACACCTGTCTCTAACTCCAGTGAGCATGAGGAGAGCGGCATAAAAGCAGACACAGAGCCTCCAATCAAGGGGAGACGATAAGCCAACTCAGTGTGCTTGTATTACATTGTGTGTTGTAAAGAAAGAGAATAAAAGCTTACCTTGCGCTGAACACCTGTTTCCTGTCCTCCTTCCTGTGGGAAGCGTTACACTGGTGCCGAAACCCGGGAGTTGTTCATCCAAGTATGGAGATGGATCGCCCCGTAGAGTCCTCCCAGCTGATGGAGGTCCTCCAGCCCCTCGCGACACTACACCAGAGCCACCAACAATCCCTGCTTGAGCTCCGGCAGGACCAGAATCGTCGGTTTTTTGAGCTCATGCGGGCTCAGGCAGAGGACGGCACGCCATCCGGAGCCTCCTCAGCCAGGAGGCCGCGCCGGCCACAGCCGCGACCCCGGACACCCGCTCCACGCTGCCCCCTCCCACGTTACAGAAGATGGGGGTAGCAAACGATCCTGAGGCCTTTCTGGATTTGTTTGAGCGAACGGCAGAAATCTGGGGCTGGCCGCATGAACAATGGGCAGCCCGCCTAGTTCCTCTCCTGTCCGGGGAAGCTCAACTCGCGGCTCAACAACTGCCGGCAACTAACCTCCTGGCCTATACAGACCTAAAAAGAGCCATTTTGCAACGGGTCGGTCGGAGCCCGGAAGAGAATCGTCAGCTCTTCCGGGGCATGAAGTTGGAAAAGTCCGGTCGCCCGTTCGCATTTGCCCAACGGCTCCGGGACACCTGTCGGAGGTGGCTGCTCGCGGGGGACCGCGACGTCGAGGGTGTTATCGATCAGGTGGTACTGGAGCAATTTAGTCAACGGCTGCCCCAGAAAACGGCGGAGTGGGTCCAGTGCCACCGCCCGGCGTCGCTGGAGGAAGCCGTTCGTCTCACAGAGGACCATCTGGCGGCGATCCCGAGGGCGGACGAGCCCTCTTCTTCGTCTCTCTCTCTCTCCCCTTCCCTTGTGTCTGCCCCTGCCCTCGCCCCCTCCCCTTTGGTCTCTTCTTCTGTTCTCTCCCCAGGGCCCGTTCTTGCCCCGTGCAGGCGTGGAGGGTTCCAGAGACCAGCTTCCCAGCCTTGGGAGAATGTACCCTCCCACTCCCCGTCTTTCAGCCGCTCTCCTCCTCAGGTGGGGGCGCCCGCCAGCACAAGTGCGGCCGCAACGCCTGGGCCGGCCTTTTGGAGGTGCGGAGACCCGGACCACTTCCGGGATCAGTGTCCGCTGATGGAGGTGGGGACGGTGATGCGGGTCACCGACATCCCGCAGGCTGCCCCCTATTGGGCTGGAGCATACTGGATTCCGGTAAGGATCGGGGGGGGGGTATTTACCAAGCTTTGCTGGATACCGGCTGCAATCAGACCACCATCCACCAATGCTTGGTTCAACCCGGGGCTTTGGGTTTAGCTAAACTGGTGAGGGTGAGGTGTGTGCATGGGGATGTTCACAAGTATCCCATGGTGACTTTGGTGATTAAATTCAGGGGAAAAACCATAGTGTGGAGGCAGCGGTTAGTCCCGCCTCACCCATCCGCTAATCTTGGGTACCGATTGGCCGAATTTTAAAGATATTTTAGAGGGTATTTGTGCGGATGGGTCCTGCATAAAGAGGTGTGCGGTGTGCGATGCTTTGGCAGGGAGGCGGAGCCGGGCCGCCCTCGGCTGCTCGGAATGACGAGGGAAGAGGCGAGGTGGCGCCCCTCCTCTCAGGGAATTCCCTGAGGGGACTTCCCTCTAGAGCAGTCGCGGGACTAAACCCTTAAACATGCTCTTGACCAAGTGAGAGTAATTGATGGTCAACAGCTCCGGCCGGGCATCGCCATTTCATACCCATATTTTGCCATGATTAGAGATCGGTTATATAGAGTGACGCAGGACGCTCAAACAAAGGAGGAAGTAACGCAATTATTGATTCCACAGAGCCGCCGGGAAATGGTTTTCCAGGCGGCTCACTATAATCCTATGGCCGGTCACCTAGGGGAACGGAAAACACTTCTCCGTCTAATAGCCCATTCTATTGGCCGGGCATTGGCGGTGACGTCCGCAGGTGGTGTGCGGCGTGCCGTGAATGTCAGCTGGTAAACCCACCGGCCACCCCAAAAGTGCCATTGCGCCCTCTACCATTAATCGAGGTCCCCTTCGAAAGAATTGGGATGGACCTCGTCGGGCCATTAGAACGGTCAGCACACGGACATCGCTTCGTGTTAGTCCTAGTGGATTACGCGGCGCGATATCCGGAAGCAGTGCCTCTGAGCAACATCTCCGCACGTAGTGTTGCGGGGGCACTCTTCAAGATATTCTCCCGGGTGGGGATTCCGAAAGAAATCCTCACCGATCAAGGCACGACTTTTATGTCACGAACACTTCGCGAACTTTACGAGCTCTTGGGCATTAAATCGATTCGCACTAGCGTTTACCATCCGCAGACTGATGGCCTAGTGGAACGATTTAATAAAACGCTCAAGAACATGATTCAGTAAATTGCAGTACACGATGACGCTAGAAATTGGGATAAGTGGCTAGACCCCTGTTGTTTGCAGTACGAGAGGTCCCACAAGCCTCCACAGGGTTCTCCCCGTTTGAGCTGCTGTACGGGCGACGCCCCGCAGTGTCCTTGACGTCATCCGCGGCGTGGGAGGAGGGACCTTCTAATAGCAAAAATGAAATTCAGTTCGTTCTCGATCTTAGAGCAAAACTCCACACACTGGGGCGATTAACACAGGAGAATTTGCTCCAAGCTCAAGAATGCCAACGCCGGCTGTATGACAGGGGTGCTCGGCTATGGGAATTTGCACCGGGGATAAGGTACTTGTATTACTCCCAACATCGGAGCTCTAAATTACTCGCCAAGTGGCAAGGACCCTTTGAGGTCACACGACGAGTAGGGGATCTCGATTATGAAGTTAAACGTACCGATAGAGGGGGCGCACGTCAAATTTATCACCTCAACCTCCTGAAATTATGGAGGGAGGAGACGGCCTCTGTGACGTTGGCCACGGTAGTTCCAGAGAGGGCAGAGCTCGGACCGGAGGTAAACAAAAACTACAATCTTAACACTCCGGTTACTTGTGGAGACCAACCCTCACCGCGGCAACTCACAGAGGTTTCCGAATTACAAAAGGAATTTGCTGATGTGTTTTCCCCTCTACCGGGCCGTACAAACATCATACAGCACCACATCGAGACCGAGCCGGGCGCGGTGGTGCGTTGCCGCCCCATCGCTTACCCGAACATAAAAAGAAAATAGTACGGGAGGAATTAGATGCGATGCTTGATATGGGCGTAATAGAGGAATCCCACAGTGATTGGTCCAACCCGGTTGTTCTTGTTCCCAAGAGTGATGGGTCTGTTCGATTCTGTGTGGATTACAGAAAAGTCAACGCGGTGTCTAAATTTGACGCGTACCCAATGCCCCGTGTTGATGAACTGCTCGATCGGTTAGGTACTGCTCGATTTTATTTGACCTTGGATTTAACAAAGGTTTATTGGCAGATCCCCTTGACACCAATGACCTGTGAGAAAACAGCCTTCACTACGCCGTTTGGATTACACCAATTTGTGACGCTTCCTTTCGGTTTGTTTGGGGCTCCGGCCACGTTTCAGCGACTCATGGATCGGATCCTCAGACCTCACACCGCTGCCTATTTAGATGATATTATCATTTATAGCAACGATTGGCAGCGGCACATCTGAGGGCTGTCCTGAGATCGCTGCGGCGGGCGGGGCTCACAGCAAACCCTAAGAAGTGCGCGATTGGGCGTGTGGAGGTACGGTATCTGGGGTTCCACTTGGGTCATGGCCAGGTGCGTCCCCAAATTGATAAGACCGCAGCAATTGCGACTTGCCCTAGACCTAAGACCAAAAAGGGGGTGAGGCAGTTCCTGGGGCTGGCTGGCTATTATAGAAGGTTTGTGCCTAATTATTCGGACGTCACCAGCCCGCTCACTGACCTCACTAAAAAGGGGGCTCCAGATCCGGTCCAATGGTCAGAGCAGTGCCAACAGGCGTTTATGCAGATTAAAGCCGCACTTTGTGGGGGGCCACTTCTTCATGCACCTGATTTCTCTCTCCCTTTTATTTTGCAGACGGACACTTCAGACAGAGGGCTGGGGGACGTACTCTCGCAGGTGGTGGAGGGGGAGGAGCGCCCAGTGCTGTACATTAGCCGGAAGCTCTCTTTGAGGGAGACTAAGTACAGAACCATGAAGAAGGAGTGTTTGGCCATCAAGTGGGCGGTCCTCACCCTCCGGTATTACCTGCTGGGGCGGGCCTTCACCCTCTGCTCGGATCACGCCCCACTCCAGTGGCTCCACCGCATGAAAGATACTAACGCCCGGATCACCCGTTGGTATCTGGCTCTCCAGCCCTTTAAATTCAAGGTGGTCCACAGACCGGGGGTGCAGATGGCTGTCGCAGACTTTCTCTCCAGAAATGGGGGGGGAGTGGTAGGCAGGCCGGTCGGTGCCCCGGTCTGAGTCGGGTGGTGGGGGTATGTGGCAGCGGGGGCGTGGTCAAGCCCCCGTCCGGGAGAGGAAAGCGGTAAGGGCGCTTACACCTGAGCTAAATTATGCCTAACACCTGTCTCTAATTCCAGTGAGCACGAGGAGAGCGGCATAAAAGCAGACACAGAGCCTCCAGTCAAGGGGAGACGACAAGCCAACTCAGTGCGCTTGTATTACATTGTGTGTTGTAAAGAAAGAGAATAAAAGCTTACCTTGCGCTGAACACCTGTTTCCTGTCCTCCTTCCTGTGGGAAGCGTTACATATATATATATATATATATATATATATATATATATATATTCTTGCCAAAGCCAAAGTTTATTCGCATTTGCTGCTATGCGAGTATTAATTTAGCTTATTACTTAATGCTTTTTCTTGGGTCTCCTGTTCCATTGTGGTCCCTGGGGATGCTCAACATGTCTCACATGGAGTGGAGCAGTGAGTGTGTTGTGAACAGTCAGCACTATTATTCATTATACTGTATTCTGCCCGCCTGCTACATACATTGATTTGACAGATTGATTACCATACAGCTGCAATGTTTTTAACTTTCATCTGTGACCTTTCTCTGCAGCAATATATCCATCCATCCATCCATCAATCCATTTAGTTCTTTCACTTTTAATTAACTTTGACATTTTACCTTTGTCCCCCCTAATCTTGAACATTGGTTACATATTCTTGTATACCATGGTACTTAAATGGTACTGAATGGCACTTCAAAGAACACTAAGCAATACCATATTTACAGTATATGGTAATAATTTTTTTGGGTTTATTGTACAACACTCATATGACAGCGCAAGTCCAAGAGGAATCAAAACTCCATTAAGTTATGTATATCATCTTATTCCAAGTCGAGCAGGGAAAGCAACTCTCTTCAGACAGAGTGGCTACATGTCTGACTCTTTTCACAAGAGTGCTATTTCTCTCTCATGCAGTGCTGCTCAGAGAGAAAGACAGGGCTTTGAGCAGCCAGAGGATTTGCTAGCAGTTATTTACTGTAAATACCAAGCTACAGTCTTTCACCGAAACAGCTAAAGGTTCAGTACAGCGTGAAAAGAAAGTTCTGTGGGGTTGGAATACTTTGATGTTTCCCCATAAGACCCCAGGTTTCAGCCACAAATGTGCAGGTCTTGTGTTGTTTCAGGAAATTGCACCTTTGACTGTAAATACTGTGTATAAAGTTTGCTCTGTTTGAATGTATATGTATATTCAAGGATATAACCAAGTCAACCAATTCAGTTCACGACTGAACTTATGAAGAGTACCTATTACTGTAACAGACAGTGGAGTCCAAAAGAGACCACAGGGAGAAACGTTATTTTTTTCCTTCTTCATTTAAACCTGACCACAGACAAAAGGTTTTAAGATTTGGAAAATGTAAAACAAAGAAAAATCATGATGTAAAATGAAAAAGAAACCTTTTGCGCACATTCTACAGGTAGAATAGTCAGTTATCAAATGTAAACGTCACTCTGTTCAAAAGCTCAGATTTCCTTGCTTCCATTTATGCATTCAAGATGCTCTTTGGAACGTTTCAAATGTTGCTAGGATAACATGGAGGTTTTAGGTTTAAGAGTCCATACCATGTCAGAAAGCACGCTGTCATTAAGGAAAATGGGCATACAAAATTCTAAGAAATTCTGAAATTCATGTTAATTTTCAATCAACTTTTCACAAAAATTGTTATGCTGGCAAAAATGTATTAAATTAATTAAGAAGACAACATATAAGTATTTCCACTAGTTCTCTCAGACTTTTGGACCCCACAGTACATGTAAAGTAAAAGAGAATTGAACAACAGTATGGTTAACACTCAGACACACTTAGATACGATAAAACAACATGTGCTGCTTTGCCTAACGTGCTTCTGGCCTTTTAAGAAGATAAGCATGCTGAACACCCACCCCTGTTGGAAGCCGACAGCACTGTGAACTTGACCTGAGCTGACCCTTTTTCTCCCACCCCTCCCAAATTTCCGCTGCCAGAGCACTGGAGCACATTCCAGCTCTTCTGTGTTTACTAAACATGTGTGTCTGTGTCCACGTGTGTGTTGGCTTTTTTTATTTGCTGCATCTTCCTACTCGGCTGACTTACAGTGAATACTCACATTTGAATTGAATGGAGAGAGACCGAGCCTGCCGAACACAATTGTGTGACTTCACAAAAACTGTACATGAGATATGGAGGCCCGCAGAACAAGCACTGGCCTGATATTTCTTCTTTTGCCAGGCCAAGCTCCTTTGACTGCCACCAAACCAGCCATGATTTCTGGCTCGGTTAAACCACTATACTGTTTGTTTTGACAAGTGTTATATACCATATTCACTGGCTCAGTTTCAGAGCTTGAGACTGTGAGTTGTAAAAAAGATCACAGGAGGACTGGGGCCAGAGCCAGGTCATGTTACCCGGCTAGAAACCGATATACCCTGAAACAAACAGCAGATAAATCTTATAGTTCTAATTATACTGGTAGCCTATCCATCCATCCATCCATCGTCAACCGCTTATCCTGTGTACAGGGTCGCGGGGGGCTGGAGCCTATCCCAGCTAACATTGGGCGAAAGGCGGGGGACACCCTGGACAGGTCGCCAGTCCATCGCAGTACTGGTAGCCTAATCGTTCAAAAATATTATTAATTTGATCATCTTTCGAGGGAGCCTTTTCACCCAAAGAGACATGTGGTTGAAGCGTTTGTGAAGCAAATAGCCTGTTAAATGAGAGAAAGAGGGCAGTAAGAGTAATGGCCACCAGCGGGACCCCTGCCCTACCTTATTGCTTTTTGCTCCATCAGCAATGATACAGAAACACACCGCTGAAAGTTTCAACACACACACACACACACACACACACACTTACAATGTAAAAATCATCTTATTTTTGGCTTGTTTCCAGTTAATTATCTTACCATCCTTAAAAGGGCATGCAGCTATATTTTATGCATGTCTTTTTAGTCTTACACTGACAGGGGCATGGAGGCAACATCATTAAAACACAAAATGTTCAGTTACCAGTGCCATTGTATAATTTCATTATTCAGAATCAGCCATGATTACTTGAATTCTTCGGTGAAAGTGTGCAATTACAGGCCAGTTATTGAGATTAAGCGAGTAGTATTTAGCAAGGCATGCATAAAAAATAGCTGAGTGCCCCTGCCCCTTTAAGGATAGTAAGATCATAACATGGAAGCCCCCATGAGGGGACCCTCTATATGTAATGTAGATTTAAAGAGCTTTAATAAAGTTACTGATATGACTGAAGTCTTCATCTCACGTGAGTGCACATCATTTTATTCTTATGTTACAAAACGACAATTTATTTCCTTTTTATAACTTTATTAATGAGGAAAAAAATATGAAAAAATTGCGACTTTAAACAACACAAATTTATTTGAGAGGTAAAAATGTGTTAAATAGTAAGCCTTATTTTAAGAGAACATCTTGAATTAAGTTTCTTTTTCATTCTATTTCTTTTTTGCCTATTGGCAAATCGCTTATTTTTTTCTTCTTCTTTTAACCAAAATAGCAAATAAATAAATAATAATAATATATATAGATATAAAAATTTTATATGTATTTCCTGAAAACAAGTCTTAATATCTTATCTGTCTTAAGTAAATGTATCTTGTTTTAAGGATGTTACTTTTTTTTTTTTTTAAATAAATATGAATTTACTTAAAACAAGATGCATTTATTTACGATTAAAAAAATGCATTTGATATTAAGATTTGTTTTCAGAAAATATATATTGAATTAAGTTTATTTGCCAAATTGATGCAAAACTATTTTTGTTGTTTAAGTATACTATCAAACTTAAGTGAGGTTTGTGCTCAAAACAAGACAAAATACTGATTAAGAATATGAAATTCACAGCTACTGCTATAGATCTAAATACTACTGGTCCTGTTTAACTTCTCTGAGAACGAACAAGATGCTGGGAGTTTTAACCTGCCCTGCAACTGAAAGATGGCCGCGAAAGTGCAAATGCTGACTCTATACCTCTTTCACTCCGTTCTTTCTCTCTGCCACTCCCCTTTCCTTTCCTTCACTCTCTCCCTCCCTCTTTGATACTGCCGTTAGAAGGAGTGAGGGTGAGCGGACACAGTTCATTATCAGAGTGTTTACAGCAAGGAGTTTGTAGGCTATTAGGCAGGTCAGGTGACATGCAGGCTGCTGTCTGACCCAGGCTACTCAGGGGGGAAGTTCGCCTGAGGGGGTGGAGAGACAACAGGGGGGGAAAGAGAGAGAATGAGAGAGTAAAGAAAGTGAAAGAAATGGAGAAAAAGGCAAGCTGCAGCTGTAGACAAGAATAAAGTTTAAATGCTTGGCAAGCATTTCTTTCTTTCTTTCTGTCATATTTACTTATGCTGAAAGAACAGAATCTAGACTATAAAAAAAGAAAAAAAGGCAAATATGCAGTTGTTACTCTTTGGTGCTAAATCTACCTGACATGAACCTTTAAAATGACTTGTGTGAACTAATGTAATCAGGCTGATTCAACCATATGAAATAATATTTGGACATTAATTTTTTTTAAGTGTACTAAACACACATAAATTACAAATACAATCTATTTAAGCACCTACATCTAATTAATGCATTGTTGTTTTTATAAAATGGTTACTATATTATAAACAAATAAGGTTATTAAGCTAATAAGTTAAGTGTCATCCTTTCACCAAGATATAGTTCCTATTATCAATAACCTATCTACAGTAGTGCTAGAGTAATTTGACATCTATGGGTAATGCAGAGTAATATGCATGGTATTTAGGTAAACAGGTGCTTTGTGTCAATGCTGTTACTATTTTGTGCATTTTACCTCTTGATCGCTGTATTGACCAGGATCTAAGACCAGAACTATGAGTTTTGTAATTATGAATCAACTCAAGCAATTTTTAGTTAGTCTGCATGTTGTGCATATATTTTAAGGTGCACTTTTCAAACACCACACACATTATAAATGAAGGGATGGAGGATGCAGTGAAAAGAATTATAAATATAATTCCTTAAACACAGTAATTTGAATAAAAGTGTTAGAACACATCATACAATGAAGAGATAATTGATTATGCTTTCTCACACATACTTAGAATACCGAGTCATTCTGGCTGCTGACATACTGAGCAACACACACACACACACACACACACACACACACACACACACACACACACACACACACACTCATGTTGTGTTTCCATGTTTTATGGGGACTTTCCATAGACATAATGGTTTTATACTGTACAAACTTTATATTCTATCCCTAAACCTAACCCTACCCTAAACCTAACCCTCACAGAAAACTTTCTGCATTTTACATTTCAAAAACATAATTTAGTATGATTTATAAGCTGTTTCCTCATGGGGACCACAAAATGTCCCCACAAGGTCAAAAATTTCGGGTTTTACTATCCTTATGGGGACATTTGGTCCCCACAAAGTGATAAATACACTCACACACACACACACACACACACACACACACTATCATGTAAACTTGTATCCTCCGAATACCTCCAAAGTTATTATGTTTTAGCAGAGTTGTCTGAGATGAGAGTTCAGAGGTGAAGGATGCAAGGGTAAGTGGTACATTAGAGCAGTGCCATGGACCTGTGTCTGTGCCAACTGCCTTCAGAGAGGCATTGACTTAGCTGGCACGAGCAGTAATATCATCAGCTGGCTACAAGCACCGCTCACAAACTCCCAGCTTTACTCCTTTTAAAAAATACAGTAAATTCAAACACATCTACCTGCTTGCCAGCCCAGCCCCACTTATTTTAAATTATTTACAGGATCAGAGCTTGGCTCTGTTAAGGTTTTAAGGGGTGTTCAAACACATTGGCAGCGTCAAAGCAACCAGAAGTCATTCAGTTTCAATGAGAGATGACGATTTACGGGCACACGAGCGACAGCAACTTCTGGGCACAGTGACTGTTAGTGATGCGACAAAACAGAGCTCGACATTATGTAAATGAGCAGTAATGTCATGTGCTGACTACCAATAAGAGTGCAGACATTGATCCTCCTCGCGATACAGTTGGATACTGCTCTGTCTAGCTCTTTGTGGTTCAAACAGCATAGTTCTGGTTGAAAAGATCAGCTAGTGTGGTGCCTCTTGGTGCACTCTGAGGCCTGCAGCAAAGGTTGCAGTCAAAATTTGGTGATCCAGGCTTAAGCAGAACAGGAGATGAGTCAACAGCTTTCTCAGAAGAATGAGCCAGAGCATCTTCTGTGATTTACACCACAGAGTAAAACAGCGTCCGTTTTAACTGCCACTCCACACGCCTTAAGTTTCTCTGTACATTTACACAAGACTTCCCAGTACATGAACCGTCATAGTTCAGTGGTGTTGTAGTTCCGAGAATCATCCACTCTCCTGCTGCCTTCACCTATTATCATAATTATCCTACTTCCCACTTCTGAACTCATAATTATGAGCATGTCACATTGTTCAAGTGCTTTGTTGTTGGACATGTAGGACACCAGGTTCATTCATGTATATTTCTTGGGGAACTCTTATTTTGACACTGTAATACATGCTATCAAATTAGCTCACGATAATGGAATTTTTGTCAAATACATGCTATTTCTTTGTGTAAAAATTTACATTAAGCATCAAACAGTTCCTGATATAGGTAAATGTATATGACTGAAAAAGCAAGCAATAACATGGAAGCTGCATTTAGAAAAAAATTGAAAAAACCATCATTCACTATTGAAATTGTAAACTCATCCACGATGTTAAATGTTTACGTCTTATCCCAATACGAAAATTGTGGTATTATAATTATCTCTGAGTTTCCCAGTCATAATTACGACCTGAAGGGACATTCATGTGCAAATTCAGAGTAGGAAACCCGTATTTATGATGATTCCAACAGCTCGTGCTGGCAGTGTAACCTAATTGACATGGATTCATTCAAATGCACACATAAAGAAAAAATGGCTACTTTCACTATGTTAAACCATTTTGTCTATTTGCACAATGGCTTTGAAAAACACCTGTAACTAGTGTTGTAAAAAATGCCATTACTTCGGTACCAAATTGATTCTAAAACATGTAACAATGCCAGTGTTTCTCCAGTCTCGATTATACTGAGCACCAGTGTAGGGTAAGCTACTCTAAAAAGTAATTAATTACTAACTAATAATTACATCTTCTACAGTGTAATTAGATTACTGTACTAATTACTCTTTCTGAAAAAATATTGCATTACTTATTACTAATTACTTTCTAAAACCCTTATCAACCTCGACCAGATGACATTTACAAGGATAGACATGAAACTGTCATATAAAATCATATAAAATCAAATAAATTATTCATAAACTGGCCAAAGAATTTAAGAGGGCTGCATTAAATTGGAAAGCGAATCGGTTACCTAACGTAACCTCGGTTCTCTCTAGATGAGGGAACGAGTATTGCGTAAGCTAGCTTACGCTACGGGAAAGATTCATCTTTTCTGAGATATTGAAGCCAAAAAATGATCCTTAATTTTGTATCATTTGTCAACGCAGTGCAGCAACTGCAGACCTTGAGCGGGTTAGCTAGCGAGCTCATTGGTTGCTCTGCGGCAACTGCTGCAGCCTATAGACGAACTTGGGCGAACTCGCATCCAATGAGAGGCGTCCGCGCGCTTACTGCATCAAAGCCCGCCAAAAGGGGCGTGGCTAGAGTGCATATAAGCGTAGTTCGTAGGCTGGAACCCTGGTTTTCATTGAATGAAGCGAAAGTCGCCGTGGCGCTGAAGCACGGCCGGCTACGCAATACTCGTTCCTCATCTAGAGAGAACCGAGGTTACGTTAGGTAACCGATTCGTTCTCTTACGAGAGGTTCTCTCGTATTGCGTAAGCTAGCTTACACTACGGGAACCCATTGTCAACGCCGTGCGCGCCAAGCATCCACTGCATGAGCCCCGGGGTGGGGGGACCCGGGGAGCCCTTGTGAGTGGGGAAATAATATTTGGCCGGCAAGAGTGCGGGCCAGTGTGTGTGTAATACATAAGCACATAGTGGGAAGGGAACGACAGAGCGGCGGTGCCGGTCTGTGTGGAATGAGTCCCATCAGTGCAGCTCACCAGGGGAGCTGTAGCGTATTAAACCGCTAGTAGTTTTGCCTGCAGGGCGGGCACTTCCAGATTGTAAAATCTGACAAAGGTGGAAGGGGAAGCCCAGCCCGCTGCCACACATATGTCGTGAATGGAAATCCCGCTGGACCATGCCCACGATGAGGCCATGCCTCTAGTGGAGTGAGCCCTAATGCCCAATGGGCATGGCTGGTCTTTTGACGCATATGCTGCAGCAATAGCGTCCACTATCCATCTAGACAGTGTCTGTTTCGAGGCGGCGAGACCTTTGGTGCACCCTCCGAACGAAACGAAAAGCTGCTCAGAGCGTCTGAAAGAGGCGGAGCGCGCAGTATACAATCTCAGTGCTCTGACTGGGCAAAGGAGATTGGCGTCGCGTTCGCTATCGGATGCTGGCAGCGCCAATAGGGAAATGACCTGTGCTCTGAAAGGAGTACCGATCACCTTGGGAACATAGCCGTGTCTAGGCTTTAAAATGACCTTGGAGTCACTTGGTCCAAACTCAAGACACGCAGCGCTGACAGACAGCACGTGAAGGTCTTCCACACGTTTGACTGATGACAGGGCAGTCAGAAAAACGGTTTTGAGTGAAAGGTATTTCAAATCCACGGATTGAAGCGGTTCGAAAGGAGGGGCTTTCATAGTTTCGAGAACTATAGAAAGATCCCAGATAGGAACCGATGGAGGGCGTGGGGGGTTCATCCTTCTAGCTCCCTTGAGGAAGCAGATGACCAGCTCGTTTTTTCCCAGTGACTGGCCGTGCAGGGGGTTCAGCGAACCCTTATCCAGCAGCTCTTGTAAAAACACGAGCAGCGACGACACCCCACATGTCCATGGGTCCAGGTCTCTGTCGGTGCACCATTTTGAAAACACAGACCATTTTGACGCATAGAGTCTTCTGGTGGAAGGGGCTCTAGCGTGTATGATGGTGTTTATTACCCCTTCTGGCAGAGCGACGGGTAGTCGTTGATCACCCACGCGTGCAGCGCCCAGCGCTCTGGGTGGGGATGCCAGATCGTGCCGCGAGCTTGAGAGAGGACAGTGACAGCTGCGCAAGCTCCGGGAACCATGTCTGATTCTCCCAACGCGGGGCTATGAGGAGCACCGAGTGATGCGTTTCCCTGATCCTCTGCATTACCTGTGGCCAGGCCCGCCCACAGAAATGACTGGGCCCCTGAAAAGGTCCAGTGAATGGGCCCTCCCCAAATCTGCTAAGCTACTCATATCATGCTGGTCTCTCTCTCTCTCTCTCACACACACACACACACACTAACATACATTTAACAGAGAGACTTGACTCTCAAACGATCTGCACTGTAAACCCGAATAAGTTGGCAAAACTCAAAACATTTAAAGGGGTTGTTGAATATGTAGCTAGTTACTTCAGATCATATAGGCCTAAATATTTTTTTCATTAATTTAAATGACTATTATTATCATAATTAGATAGGCTATCTTTGCAACAAAAACAGAAGAGACATGCATTATTTCTGCCACCTATAGCCCAAAAATCATTGCCTGTCCTTTGGTTTGTATAATAGTAACTTATACAACTACATTTGGATTATTAGACAATGTCGACAAAAAGGATCTGCAGAGTTTTACATTCAAAGGCATGTAATTGACACAGAGAATAAATAGTTAAAACTCTTCACATGTGCTGACGCTCATGACCGCTACTGAACATCTGATCTGAACACAAAGAACGATCAAATGCACACAGACGGATCTACTTCTGTCTGTTCTCTATAATATATAATCAAATGTATATTTCTGCAAGCATGTTTAAACTGGTTAACTGTGTCTAAGGCAGGCAAAGGCGTTTGTTTCCAAAACGAGTTTGCACGCCACTGCGTAATACACACAAACTACCGCGTGATGGCAGGTTCATAAACTGTGAACAATGGTAGCTTATTGTATAAATTAATATGTCCAAAAAACGATGATGTCATACTTTGTAGTAGTGCTATCATGGCGTAATAATCTGTTTGGTTGTAAAATGTATTACCTGAATGAAATGAGATCGATTGTATCGTCCTGTGGAATCATTAATTCACAGACAGCATGTTCAATTAATAAAGATCTTCATCGCTGACGCTGGCAAAAAATGTGATGCATTTGAAAATTTGCTCTCACTTGACTGTACTGTAACGTTAGGTCCACGGCCAATTCATCCAACGCATGTTCTCAAATCTTCCTGTTAGACGACTTCGAGTCGAGTGTGAATTGAAAGCGCTTCAGACGATTCAGTGCGCGAGGAACTGAACAGATCATTCAAACTGATTCGCGAACCGATTTAGACAGATCTGCCAACTTGTTTGATGAAGTCTTTGAACAGAATCGACTCAAAAGAGTGATTCATTTGTGAATTGAGAGTCGCTCATGCCCAGAAAAAAAATACAGCTCGCTTGGAATAAACTCATTAAAATTTTCCCCAAAAAATCCTCAAGTAAATGTAGGCCTACTTTGTTACTACCCACCTCTGGTTAAATGCAGAACATCTTCGCAATTGGTGGTGGCTCTCTCGCTAATAGCCTCCTGGCTATCGTTAGCCTGACTGGGAGCACTGACAGGTTTCTGAGCTGACTGAAAAAAGTTGGTCAGTCGAATTTTGTTTGGGTCTAAAGCCCTTGCCAGCTCCCTCTTCTTCTTCTCCTTTCTCTTCTGGCACCCTGATTTATTAGCTGGCCCTGGCATACCAACTAAATGTACTACAATATTAAGTTAATTATTTTGTTCTTGTCACTTTTCTGCTGACCGCAAACTGGCGCGAAGCACTGGCGGATTTGACGTTACGTTACGTTTTAAAAAAAAAATAGCCTGCTCAGACCATTTTCAGGAGAGGGGTGTTTCATTATGACACTGGCTACATTTTACTCAAGCAGCATTAAATAAAATGCATTTTCAACAATTAATGGTGCTTTTTTGGTTCAACATAAAATATGGTAACCTGATATTTAGGATGAACATAATTATTGCTGGACTGCATGGGCCCCCCCCTAGCGGCTGGGCCCCAGAAAACGTTCCCCTTTATCCCCCCTTATGGACGGCCCTGCCTGTGGCAATAGCGAGACGGGAGGGAAGGCGTAAAGCGGGCGGTTGGGCCAGTCCTGGGCCAGCGCGTCCTCGCTTTTCGAGAAAAATATTGGGCAGTGAGAGTTCTCTTCTGACGCAAAGAGGTCTATCTCTGCTCTGCCGAATATGCGCCATAACTTCTGGACTGTTTGCGCGTGCAGGGACCATTCCCCTGGAGGAATATTGACTCTGGACAGTCTGTCTGGGCCATCGTTCAGGTGGCCTGGCACGTGCGTCACCCTCAGCGAGCGCAGGTGGCACTGGGACCAACTCAGTATGCGTTTCGTCAGATGGAAGAGGTTCCTGGATCTGACACCGCCCTGATGGTTTACGTAGGATACCACAGATCTGTTGTCCGAACGGACCAGGACGTGGTGACCCTGAATGACCGGGAGAAAGCGCACAAGCGCGTACTCGACCGCTATCATTTCCAGACAATTTATGTGAAGGAGCTTTTCCTGAACTGACCATAGGCCAAAAACCGGAGAGCCCTCGCAGACCGCGCCCCAACCCGTGTTGGACGCGTCTGTCGAAATGACTTTTCGGCGAGATACAGCTCCCATTGTCACTCCCCGCTGATACCATTCGGCCACTGTCCAGGGCTGCAGAGCTGAAATACAGGTCTGAGTCACCTTGATCGGCTGGCGGCCTGTGGCCCAAGCTCGGCGAGACGCGCGGGTGTTTAGCCAATGCTGAAGCGGGCGCATGCGCAGTAAACCCAGCTGAAGTACTGCTGCAGCTGAGGCCATGTAACCTAGCACTCTCTGAAGTTTTTTCAGAGGCGTGAGGCTGTTCATCTGAAAGGACGCGGCTAGTCGCTGAACACGGCGCGCGCGCTGTGTAGATAAGCGAGCCGTCATAGCCAGGGAGTCTAGCTCTATTCCAAGGAAGGAAATTGCCTGACTGGGCTGTAGTGAGCTCTTGGTCCAATTGACTGCAAGACCCAAACTGTTCAGATGGCTGAGGAGAACTGTTCTGTGAGACAGAAGCTCCGTATGTGACTGTGCCATAATCAGCCAGTCGTCCAAATAGTTCAAAATTCGCAAGCCCTGACGCCGCGGTGAGCGGTCAAGCGCTCACCGCGGAGCCGAAGAGACCGGTCGGAGAGAGCGGTGCGTTGAGGAACGTGGAGCGCTCTGCTTCTCCCATGTCGGCTAGCGTTAGCCACAGGTGTCTCTCGGTCACAGTCAGCGAGGCCATGCACTTCCCTAGAGCTTGGGCTGCAGCTTTGGTGGCGCGAAGGGCGAGTTCCGTCGCGCTTCTTAGATCTGCAACAGCCTCTGGGTGCCTGCCTTTCTCATCCCACTCCCGAAGAAGGTCCGCTTGGAGGATCTGTAAGACGGCCATGGAGTGCAGAGCAGATGCGGCTTGGCCGGCGGCGGAATAGGCGCGGCCAACATAGGCGGAAGTCGCTCTGCAGGCCTTAGACGGGAGCACTGGCTTAGACCGCCATCTCGCGGAGGGTGGGCAAAGGTGTGCTTCTACCGAATCCTCGACCGGGGGGATGGAGGAGTAGCCCTTCTCGGTGGCGCCGTCCACCGAAGCAAGAGGGGTGGAGACGTGGGAACGGATCCTGGCCGAGAAAAGCGCATTCCACGACTTTGCAAGCTCAGTGTGGAGTTCCGGCAGGAAGGGAGCGGCCCGGGCCGTGGGTGTTGCGCGGCGACGGCTCTGAAGAAAGCAGCCGTCGAGTCTGTTGGGAGCCTGCTCAGGGGGCGGTGACCACTCGAGCCCGAGGTGGTCGACGGCCTGTGTGAGGAGGTGTGTTAGTATATATATATATATATATATATATTTTTTTTTTTTTTTTTTCATGTTATTTGCACTTTACATATATATGAGCACCCTTTACCACTGATCACAATGAATGCACTTTTTTGGATTATTCCTGCATATCCTGTGCCTTACTATCACATCCCCTTGATCCTGTCCGGGACACACAACTACACATGGTGGCAGCGGTAGGATCAAGGCCTGGGAGGACACACTGGTAGGTCGAGCTCATGCCAGTGAGAGTGCACCAACTGGCAGGAGCCAGACCAGCGGCAGAAGTGGAAGGAATCAAGCGAACTCATGGAGGTGCTTCAAATATCAATATCTGGTGGCAACTCCAATCTAAGGAGGGGGAAAGGTGAGACCTGACATGAGGACTCTGCCCCCTGTTTTCTTCACTTCTCTAAGACAGTTTTAGTAGAAACATTATTCCAACCCTATTGCTGGATGTCAGATTGGCGGCAGGTCCCAGAGAAGTTCCCTGACATGGAGTGTCGACTGATGGAGTGACTAGGATGCCAGAGAGGACTCGACCACTTGAGGGGCGGTTGCAGCCCTAGTTGGACGGTCGAGGTTCCTGGGCTTTGTTGAGAGTGCCCCAGACTTTCTGGGTACTGTGGGCTGTCATTGTCCTGACAGTATGGATAAGTACTATTTTTTGGTTTTGTTTTTAACTCTCATTTGAACTCATTTCTTATTTATTTATTATCAATGTATTTATTCAAAGATTTTGTATTTAAGAATGGGGAGGTGAGGGTTAATTTTATTTAAATTATGTTATGTTCCAATTGGAAAAGGTGGGACCTATTTAACCCAGCCACCACTAGAGGAAAGACAAGACATGAACGATAATAAGGACCGTTTCACAGCTCACGCCATTTTCACTTTGCCTTGTCACATGTGAAACATCACATTAACAGTACAGTACAACACTATGCCAGTATTCTCCACACTCCATGATGCCATGACTGTGCTGCAGAAGTCTTAAAGGAGCCACACGTGACAGCTTTGCGACATGAGTAATCGGTTTATGCAATCAGCCAAATTACCAATCACCGATCGAGTCATAGGATATGATAATAATCATCTGATACAATTTTTTTGTGTTAACGCACTTACTTAATGTTTTTTTACCTTAAAAACATATTCTGCTGCTGTGTGAATGTAGCCAATGTGAAACCAACTTTTTTGGCGTAGAAGGATAGCATGCTAACTCACCTCTCTCCTGCACGAAGTAGGCGAGGTAGAGGTCCAGCTCTTTAACGGACACGCTGATGTGATGGGGCTGAACACATAGGATAGGATTGGAACAATGGCCACCTTTGGCCAGACGCTCCCCATCTGTGCTCTCCAGCGGGATGCCCTTGAACAGAATCACCATCACCAGGTCCAGACGCCAGACTTTATCCGCCTGCCTTAGACAATCTATGCGCCTCATCTTCCCCTTCTGATCTGGGTTTGAGAGTACACAACACGGCTGCTTTTTCCCCGTGATGGACAGCACAAAGTCCTCCCGACACTCTGGCCGGATGTCTTTGCGGAGCTTGGCAAGGAGGCGTGACGCCCACTTCTGTTTGACTTCAGGCTTCTCGCCTAGGAGTTCGTCTTTTACAGCACGCTCCTCATCCTTGGTCATTCGCTTTTCATGCTTTTTGAAATATTTGCGCTTGCGGGCTTGCAGGTTGAACCAGGTGTAGGCGAAGGCACGCACATGTGGCAGCAGTGCCTCAATGAATGGATGAAATTCATCCTAAAAGAGAACAGAAAAAGATGGAATATTTATCAACTCAAATTGTCTTCTGAAAACCAATTTCAAATTTACTCAAAGCAATTTCTGCGCCTCATGCAGCATCAAATGAAACTGCAAAAATAATGACAGTTTTCAAGCAGGTTTCTCAAATGCATGGCCTATCTTGTATTAGTCAGAAAAACTGGTAATCCTGCTCCAAACTGAGACAATTGGTTGAGCCAGTGTTGCTGGTTGGGACACACAAACAAACAGAGAAATGTTTTCATAGTACCACAGAGCCACACTGTTTACACATTTTAAGGAAATCAACCTACCTTGATCAACTCAACCTTTTTACTCAAAATCTATTTGGAAAAACAGACAAACATTCCTGAAGTCAACTACAAATGGGAAATGAAACATCCTGGCTCTTTTCTGTATTGATGCACTTCATTGAAATGCTTTTTTCCATTCACTGTTGTTTGCCCAATCGGACATTATTTTTAATAGTCTCAATGCTATTTTAATGATTTCACAGTTAATTGTGTACATAGTTTTTAGCAAATTCTTTGCATCCACAGTCCTCCATTGTTTTCATGCTCATTGAAGCACCATGTGCAGTCATCATTTATCCAATTATGCCTTGTTGACTATTTTCACTTTCAGTGGTACATTTTCAACAACAACAACACACACATATGTACCTCCCAGGCATGTTGCAAACCGCAGTCCCTTAACTGTTTAGGGCATGATAATTCTGCAGCATTCATTTGGTCTGACTAATTACGTCCATATTTTACCATTTATAAAACCCTAAACGAGCAGCAGACCATGCTATAAATGGTACTAATACCGAAAACCGAACAACTGAACATTAAACATGCACATCTATCAATTATCAAAACAAGACTTGAAGCTTAGTGCACACTGCTGTGGCTGTTTGTGTGTGTGTGTGTGTGTGTGTGTGTGTGTGTGTGTGTGTGTGTGTGTGTGTGTGTGTGTGTGTGTGTGTGTGTGTGGAAACTTTTTCAGGTTACAAACTGGTAATTAGAAGGGTATTATGCTATAAATGTGGTTTATGAGGACATTTCTAGTGTCTCCATAATTCATATCACAAAAAAAAAAAATATATACCAAGCAATTTTTTTTGAAAATGTCAAAATTAGGGGATAGAATCTATAGTTTGTAGAGTATAAAAATAATTATGTCTATGGAGAGTCTATGTGTGCGTGTGTGCGTGTGTGTGTGTGTGTGTGTGTGTGTGTGTGTGTGTGTGTGTGTAACAGTCATAATGTGAGTTGTGCTCTACAGTCCTGTGATAATAATAATGAAACTCAGACTCACACTGAATGATGTCAGCTGTGGCAACAATATAGCATGACATAGTTACCAGCATCATTTTTTCTAAGGTATAATTCAATAACAAAGAGTGAGAGAGAAGGGCTACTTGACCACAATTATTCAAACAGAGAGAAATAAAACAAGAAAAATAGAGAGGAAATGGAGCATCCCTCAGTCTGGTTGTGCTGCAAGCAGGGAGCTGGTTTTAGAGAAACATAATTAGATATGACTTGGTGAGATGAGATAAGCCCATTCTACAGCACATGGTAGTGAAGCATGGCAGAGGCAACAATCCATCCAAATTATCCTCTTCTAAACACCACTTGTAACATGCAACAACCATCTCCAGACTCCAACTTTAGCAAACACAGCCAACTCACCCTAAATATTTCTCAATAGACACTACCTTACACAAACACCAGTCACCTTAAACACTACCAATAACATATTCAGCTCATCCTAAACACCTCTCTATAGACACTAACCTCCGCAAACTGCACTTACCTAAAACACAACCCTAAACCCATCCCACTCACCTAAACAATTCTCTATAGGGTCCACCTTCCACAAAACCGACTCATCTTAAAGACCACCCACATCGCATCCCACTCACCATTAACAATCCACTCACCTTAAACACCACCCTCAACCATCACTCTCACCCTAAATACTTCTCTATAGGCTCCACCTTCCACAAACCCCATTTATCTTAAAGACCACCCTCAACACATTCCACTCACCCTAAACATCTCTTTATATACAACACCTTTCATACATGACACTCAACTTCAACACCAACCTCAACACAACCCACTAACCCTAAACACCCCACTCATCTTCAAAACCAACCTCAACACAACCCACTAACCCTAAACACCCCACTCATCTTCAAAACCAACCTCAACACAACCCACTAACCCTAAACACCCCACTCATCTTCAACACCAACCTCAACACAACCCACTAACCTTAAACACCCCACTCATCTTCAACACCACCGTCAACCCATCCCACTCACAATAAACATGTCACTATAGACTCCACCTCCCACAAATCCCATTCATCTTAAACACCAACCTCAACACAACCCACTAACCCTAAACACCCCACTCACCCTAAACACTTCTCTATAGGCTTCACATTCCACAAAACCAACTCATCTTAAAGGCAGCCCTCAACACATCCCACATACCCTAATTACCTCTTTATAAACAACACATTTGACACATACCACTCATCTGAAACACCAAACTCAACACAACCCAATACCATTAACAACCCATTCATCTTAAAGACCATCCTCAACACATCCCACTAACCCTTAACACCCATTCACCTTAACACCACCCTCAACACATCCAACTCACCCTAAACACCTCTTTATAAATATCACCTTTTACAAATTTCACTCATTTTAAACAACAACCTCAACACATTCCAATAAACCTAAACACCTCTCTATAGGCACCATCTTTCACAAACTCCTCTAACCATAAACACCATACTCAACACATCCCACTCACCCTAAACACCTCTCTTTAGACACCACCTTTAACAAACCCCACTCATGTTAAACAGCACCCTCAACAAATCCTGCTATTAAAAGATTGCCCTTTTACAAACTCTAATCACCCCAATTGCAAATTCTTAACCCTAAACTCCACTTTCCATACAACCCATTTACCCTAAACCTCTCCACTCACACCAACCGCTAACCTTAAACAATGCCTCTAAACACCACCTTTAACACACCCTGCATAAGATAAACACCTTAATGTACAACCATAATTCCAAAAGTTTTGAAAGTATGCAAAATGCTAATAAAAACAAAAAGGAGGGATTTTATGTTTTACTTTGAGAATTTAATTGTTCTTTTTTTAATAAATTTTTTATTAATATACACTCATTTCAAACCACATGATTGCAACACGCTAAAAAGAATTAGCATAGTTGAGTGTTTACCACTGTGTAACATCACCATTTCTTATATTTACACTTTTTGTTATTAGTCATTTGGTCACTGAAGACACAAGTTTTTTAAGTTAAGCAAGAGGAATTTTCCCCCATTCATCCATTATGCAGGTCTACAATTGTGCAATTGTACAAGGCTTTCGTTGCCAAATTGTGCGCTTTATAATGCACCACAAACTCTCAACTGGAGACAGGCCAGGACTGCAGGCAAGCTAATCTAGCACCAGCATTCTCTGCTTATGCAGCCATGCGCTTGTAATCCGGGCAGTATGGGGTTTTCCTTTGTACAGTATTTCAGAAGTGTTTTTAATTTTTTTTATTTAGATATTTGTGTCTTTAAGTGCAGAACACATTTAAAGTGCATTTCTTAAAGGCAATTTTTCTGAATCTTTCCGAAACACAAAACAGACTGTCCTGTCCTTGTGCTGCTTCAGATATAATTGAAAAGACTTTTAACCATGCTCCTTTAAGAGTTCTCACACTGAGCTGGACTAAAGATGGTCTGAAAAAAGGAAACCAGATTTAACATCCTTTTCAACCCAAGAGCAACATCAGGGCATAATCTGTTTTTATTTCCAGTTATTTAAACTTTTGTGCTGGAAAAAGCTGAAAGCAAACAGAGAGCAGTAATTGGGAGGTTGAGAGGGCCCTGTCCCAGCCTGCAGACACTCAAATCTTTAATCAGTAAGCTCACATGACTGACTCAGGCATAACTGGTACAGCCACTGAGTACACTTTCCAAAGCTTTACTGAAAAACACAGAAAAAAGAAAGACAATTTAATTTCCAAAAAAATCACTAAACCCTTCCCCTCATTTTATTTAGTTAAATAAAAAAAGGAGAAGGATTTTGTGACTTTTTAAAATTAATTGCTTTGAAAATGCAATTTGCATTGCTCAAGTGTTCCATGGACATTCTAGCGAGATTAAATCACATAGAAGAGTCTGGACACAATTTGCATCCTCTAACTGCACAGGTTTCCCACGAGAAAGCCCACGAGAAAATAAGAGCATTCAAGAATAAAGACCACACAGGACACGGGCCTGTGTCCCTGCAGACATATGTGGTTGTATTTTCTCTCCATCTTTAGGGTAAAGCTTTTAACACTTGCTTCTGTACCAAGAAATCAAACCACAAACCACTCCTCCGGCAAAAATAGCCTTTGTTGGCCCTTTTTTCCTTCTCACAATTACACAGAAAGCTCAGAATCAGTTGAAATTAGTCTGGATCAGGATAAAGCACCTGTACACTCTCCTCTGTGTGTGTATACCATGTCCTTGTCTACATATTGTTACCATACCATGGAAAATTTGTATAGTTTCTTTCACATTTTAATTTATTTAGCACTTGTTTTAATAGTGGTAGTTGAGAGAAGGAGTGGGCAGTATGACCAAGTTCTTCTGTCATGGTATGAGAAATGCTGTGACAATGTTTTATTTTTTTAAAATAGCTCATTTATTACATAAGCATGTTTTACGTCTGATCCAGTTTATTAAATAATGATAAATTAAATGTACTTTAAATTTTATTGTACTTTTATATTTTGATTTTTGATTTTGGAACTTGGGGGGCACAATCCAGAAAAGAATTATGTTGGAGAAAGGGGAAAATTGGATCAGGAAATTACAAACTCAAATTCACATAGCCCTTATGCTCCCCTCAGCACAGCCACTTAAAGTCACTGCTTCAACCTGGAAATGTATTTTAAATCCTGCAGTTTCTTATTGCTTACAATTTACAGCACCAACATGAAGTCATTTAGCAGTAAATTGAACATTCTCTCCCTCTTTCTCCATATTAATCCTGGATGCGCTCCAACGGAATGCTCTGCTTTAACTACAATTAGGTTGAAAAGTCCACCTTGACTGGATTTCATGTGCGAATATTATTGATGAACACAGCTGATGAATGGCTTCATTTGGCAGATGAACTAAGGCTCTTTGATCAGATGCAGGTTGATTGCAGAGTGACTGTGACAGCACAGCTGAGTTCAGACTGGGGCTTTAGCGTGTGGGAATGGTGACCACTGGAGTGTCCTGAAAAAGCCAGGCTTACCAGCTCTACTGTTCTCTTTCTCTCTCTCTGTCAGCCACACACACACAGCTGTATTTATGCAGTAATTGAATCATTTTGTTATTGCGTAGCTCAGGGAAATGTGTTTTTATTCCTGTCCGTTGCTCGGATCTGGACCTTTATTATGTCTTAAACAGAGAATGTGACTTTTTTTCTGTTCTTTTTTTTGCCAAATATTTTTCCGAGTCGAGACAGAGAGAGGGAAAGAGAGTAGAAAAGTCAAACTGATGACAAAATAGGGGTGTTGTGTTCACACGCACACACACAAAGTGTTGCTATGGTCACCAAGTGTCACAAGCATGTATAGTAGACGGTCAGAGCTCTTTCCTGACAGTTTTCCATAACTTGCGTGATGAGAATTGAAGAAAGTCTGACGATTTTCCAAGGCACATCATTAACAATGAAAATTGCTGCAGGCTTTTTAAAACTACTATGGTAGTGAAAACACATGCATCAATTAGTTAAATATTCTTCTTCTTCTTTCAGCTGCTCCTGTTAGGGGTCATCACATCGGACCATCCGGGATCCACATATTTGACTTGGCATTGGTTTTACACTGGGTGCCATTTCTAACGCAACTCCCAGTGGCTGGGGAACTCTCACTCACACCTATGGGGCAATTTAGGCTACGTCGACATTAATCTGGACACATTTGAAAACAAAGTTTTAATTTCAAAACGCTCTCCGTCCACACTAGCCTTTTCAAGCATTTTCCAAAAGTTGCTCATCCTCACCGAAACATCTGAAAATGCTTACGTCCCATGTACTATGCATGAGTAAAACGTTAGACGCTTCGACATGCGTCATTTCCGTCAGGCGTTTATTTACTTTACGCCTCTTTGAAACGTTGTGGCAATGTACGGTCTGAAACACAACTGTCCACGAGTTCTGCCGCTGAACAACAACTGCAAGTAAACATCCCGTCTCCTTTGAAGAAATGTAAGCTGAAGTATGTACAAACTGACATTAATCTTTAACAACGTAATCAAACTGGAGAGTAGCCAAGACAACTGCAATACAACGTAGTCCACCATCTTGTTTTGGACTGAATGGGTCACATGATTACATCACATGACTAAAAATGCGTCATCTTTTTCTAAAGCATCCGTTTTCACAGTCCATACTACAACCCGAAAACTGCGTTTTCAAATGTATCCAATTTGAAGAGCGTAAAAGTTTCTGCGGACAAAAACGCAGTCCCATTGTAGACGGAAGGCCAAAAAAGATGCGTTTTCAAACAAAAACGTATTAGTGTGGACAAGGTGTTAGTGTCCAATTCACTAACCTGCATATTTTTGGACTTGTGGGGGAAACCAGAGCACCCGGAGGAAATCCATGTGAACATGGGGAGAACATGCAAACTCCAAACAGAAAGGCCCAGTTGAGCCATGACTCGAACCCAGGACCTTCTTTCTGTGAGGCAACAGTGCTAACCAGTGAGCCACGATTTTTTTGTGTGATTCACCTTTCACCTTGAGTGCACTGTGCCAAGGGATAGAAAATGCCAGTGTGTCTTGATTTTTTGTAACACTGCATTTTACCCAGAATGCCCTCTGAGGCAATGCCCTAATTTAAAGCAGACATTCTCCCCACCCTTCCTGCATTGTTGCACTGCTGTTGCCAAAATAACTTTCCCTTTCTTTCTACTGGTTGGCTCAGAAAAAAGTAGTGGATCGTTTAGGATTTGGGTAATGGAATCAACTTTAACACACTTTTAAAGCCAATCCCCCCCAAACAGGGAAGAGTAGGCATGCTTCTGTTTGGAATAAATACAGAATGAGATGTTAAGTCCTTTGCTCCACTTTCTATCTGTTGCCAATTCTCATAGAAATACAGCAAATGTATAAAAGAGACCCAAGAACACTAAGCATACATTCATTTTAGGTTACAATCTATACATATGTACAGTATAAGGGAAAGTATACATATTAGTTGCTGTAACTGGTCACCATAAAAATGTCAAACCTTTGGCAAAACCTTGCTGTGTTTGTTTGAGAATCCCAACCGGCCCAACACAGCAACATTGACTCAGCTCAATGCTAATGGGGCTACTGTATACATTTGGTAGACTAATGACAAACAAGGGGAATGTTCGTGAAACTTGCTTGAAAATAGTCTGTAAAGCAGTCAATGGAAAGGAGGAGGCGAGAACCGGCTTGACGATACAAATAATAGTTTAATATAAAACTTAAAACAGAAGACACAAACACACATGATGGACATGTCCGTAAACTATCTCTCTCTCCCGCACAATCCTCCGCAGTCGACCTTTATCCCTCTCGGAGGCTTGATTAGCCTGATAAGGGACCGGGTGTGTATGATCACGACCCGGCCCCGCCCTCCGCCCTGCCACATAGTCATAATTTTTTCAATTCTACTAGATGCACACAAATGAAACACTTCACATTTAAAGTCGAAGTGTGTACATTTTTCAGTGTTAAAATACATTCTCCTATCCAAGCTTAATATGCAGAGACAACTATGAGTAGAGCTGGGAAATGATACAGATTTCCAGATTAAATTTGATTCTCTATATGGGTTTATTTCAGCTAAAATGTCCCTTTTTCTTACATTTTAAATAAATTCTCTCACAGCTAATGCTTTTTATTATACAGGGGACCTTCTAACTAGGTACATTACGAAAATATACATTTTACTAATGATATTTCTTAGTTTTTCATAATTTTGGTCAGATTTGAGCATTTAAAAAAATTGCAAATCCATGTATTCAATCAAAAAAATATGATGTTATATTGCATATATTTTTTTGTTTGTTTCATGTTTATTGTTTAATTTCATAGTTTGCATTATTAACAAGTATTTACATTAATTTGTTGAACACATGCTAAAAACTATCTCTTTATGAAAACCGGCATTTCGGTAAAGAATGTCTGTAAATGAGCTCATATTAACGAGAGAGACTTGAACGGCTTAATTTCCTCATCCATGCTATGCATAATTCAAATGTAATCACTTTTACTCTCAACACACAGTGAAATGATCTTGCTGCTTAATACTTCCACGACAACACTATGCAATCACTGCTGAGTGAAATCTGAACATTTACCAGCCATTATATACATAATATAAACAATTATATACATTTTATCAAATGAGAGTGATTTCATCCTCTCATTGTAGTAAAGGTTTGCGCAAAGAGTACAACATTGATCATGACAGAATCGAAATAGAGATCAAGATGCATCATAAAATCAATATATTTACCCATCCCTAGTTATGAGTAAGCCATTTGTAGGTACATTTTCTCCAAAACTGTAACCACTGTCTCTGGAGCACTATCAAAATTCCTCTGCTTGTTTGTAGTGCTGCATTTGAAACAATAGATCAACGGCAAGCCGATAGATCACAACATGCTCTTGAACAGGCTAGAGAATTATGATGGCATTTGTTGACTTTATTTACCATTACCATGGTTTAGGCCCTATTTAGCAGACCGATAACACTTTGTCTATGTAAATGAGGAATTGTCAAACTAAACAAAAGCCACAGTATGGAGAGCCACAGGGATCAGTTTTAGGGCCTCTGCTTTTATCGTTGTATATTCTTCCCCTGGGAGATATTATCAGGAATCATGAAATAAGTTTCCACTGTTATGCTGATGATCCCCAACTTTACATTTCATCAAAACCTGATTTAACAATTCTCCAAATTAGCAGAGTGTATCAATGAAATAAAAGATTGGATGGACAGAAATTTCCTACAATTCAATTCCTACAAAACAGAGGTACTAATTATTGGACCAAAAACCTCTAAAATTTTAAACCAATCTGTCCTTTGAAAATCAAATTACCAATGTTTGTAGAACAGCATTCTTTCACCTATGAAATATTGCTAAGTTATGACACATGCTCTTTGTTGCTGATGCCAAAAAATGTATTAATGCCTTCATGACCTCAAGACTAGATTATTGTAATGCATTACAGGGAGAATTTCCAGCAAGACCAATAAATAAACTGACTAGAACCAATAGATCAATAATATGACAATGATCATATTAGCCCCATTTTATTGTCGTTACATTGGCTACCTGTTACATTTCGTATTCATTTAAAAATTCTGTTAACTACGTACAAAGCTTTGAATGGTCTAGCTCCGCAGTACTTACAGTGAGGAAAATAAGTATTTGAACACCCTGCTATTTTGCAAGTTCTCCCACTTAGAAATCATGGAGGGGTCTGAAATTGTCATCGTAGGTGCATGTCCACTGTGAGAGACATAATCTAAAAAAAAAAATCCAGAAATCACAATGTATGATTTTTTAACTATTTATTTGTATGATACAGCTGCAAATAAGTATTTGAACACCTGTCTATCAGCTAGAATTCTGACCCTCAAAGACCTGTTAGTCTGCCTTTAAAATGTCCACCTCCACTCCATTTATTATCCTAAATTAGATGCACCTGTTTGAGGTCGTTAGCTGCATAAAGACACCTGTCCACCCCATACAATCAGTAAGAATCCAACTACTAACATGGCCAAGACCAAAGAGCTGTCCAAAGACACTAGAGACAAAATTGTACACCTCCACAAGGCTGGAAAGGGCTACGGGGAAATTGCCAAGCAGCTTGGTGAAAAAAGGTCCACTGTTGGAGCAATCATTAGAAAATGGAAGAAGCTAAACATGACTGTCAATCTCCCTCGGACTGGGGCTCCATGCAAGATCTCACCTCGTGGGGTCTCAATGATCCTAAGAAAGATGAGAAATCAGCCCAGAACTACACGGGAGGAGCTGGTCAATGACCTGAAAAGAGCTGGGACCACCGTTTCCAAGGTTAATGTTGGTAATACACTAAGACGTCATGGTTTGAAATCATGCATGGCACGGAAGGTTCCCCTGCTTAAACCAGCACATGTCAAGGCCCGTCTTAAGTTTGCCAATGACCATTTGGATGATCCAGAGGAGTCATGGGAGAAAGTCATGTGGTCAGATGAGACTAAAATAGAACTTTTTGGTCATAATTCCACTAACCGTGTTTGGAGGAAGAAGAATGATGAGTACCATCCCAAGAACACCATCCCTACTGTGAAGCATGGGGGTGGTAGCATCATGCTTTGGGGGTGTTTTTCTGCACATGGGACAAGGCGACTGCACTGTATTAAGGAGAGGATGACCGGGGCCATGTATTGCGAGATTTTGGGGAACAACCTCCTTCCCTCAGTTAGAGCATTGAAGATGGGTCGAGGGTGGGTCTTCCAACATGACAATGACCCGAAGCACACAGCCACGATAACCAAGGAGTGGCTCTGTAAGAAGCATATCAATGTTCTGGCGTGGCCTAGCCAGTCTCCAGACCTAAACCCAATAGAGAATCTTTGGAGAGAGCTCAAACTCCGTGTTTCTCAGCGACAGCCCAGAAACCTGACTGATCTAGAGAAGATCTGTGTGGAGGAGTGGGCCAAAATCCCTCCTGCAGTGTGTGCAAACCTGGTGAAAAACTACAGGAAACGTTTGACCTCTGTAATTGCAAACAAAGGCTACTGTACCAAATATTAACATTGATTTTCTCAGGTGTTCAAATACTTATTTGCAGCTGTATCATACAAATAAATAGTTAAAAAATCATACATTGTGATTTCTGGATTTGTTTTTTTAGATTATGTCTCTCACAGTGGACATGCACCTACGATGACAATTTCAGACCCCTCCATGATTTCTAAGTGGGAGAACTTGCAAAATAGCAGGGTGTTCAAATACTTATTTTCCTCACTGTAAGTGACCTTCTAACACGCTATATTCCATCATATGATTGCAAAATTCTGGCCTGTTAAAAGTTCCTAGAATATTAAAATCCACAAAAGGAGGTAGATCCTTTTCATATTTGTCTCCCTAACACTGTTCGAAATGCATACACTCACTCAGATTAAGTCTAGACTAAAGACTCATCGATTTAGCCAGGCATACACCTAATTTATCCTCCAACCCACAATTAGGCTGCTTTAGTTAGGTCTGAATCCAGAAACATTGATCATGATTTATAACTCTGCAATAAATTGAATGGCATCTATGCTAATATTATTCTATTTTATTCCCTGTCTCAACCTCGGGACTCCTATCCTGAGGTCACCAGAACCGGCTGGATCCAGCTCCATTCCTGCTTTGTGTTGGACTCCACTGCTTAGTGTCTCTGAGTGATGACGACTAATAGCAGCTGGTGCCAGCCAAACATCACTTCAGTCTATTACAATGGACTTCAGAGGATGAACTTATGACAACTCCAACCATAAGACATGGGATACATCATATGCCACAGCCTGAACCTTAGACTTAGGAGAGACCTCACTGAAATTACCGGCAAGTTGAACTGCCATGCACCTCACTGATCTCTGCCTGCATCATCTCGGTCTAATGATGGACTACACAATTATAATGGAATACATAGACTATCAATGAATTGCCAACAAATCCTTTCATCAGACATTATAGACATTACAGTTTTATCTTCTGTTAATGCATGATTTTCTGTAAAGCTGCTTTGAAACAATGTGTGTAGTGAAAGGCCCTATACAAATAAAAATGACTTGACTGGACTTTTAAGCAATCAATCCAGCCCGACACAACCAAACTGACTTAACCAATGGCTTAAGGTGGGGGCAGGACTATATGTTAGTTCTGCCAATGGTAGATAATCAGAAAGTAATCAGAAAACAATACACTCTTAAAAATAGGTTTTTAATCGGGATGTACATCCACAAATAACTTTTAATATTGACGAAACACTTCCATTACACAAAAGGTTCTTTGTAGAGAAAAAAAAGGTTCTTTAGACTATAAAAAGGTTCTTCAAATATGGTTCTTTTAATTAACTTTCACTGAAAGGTTCTTTGGGGACCCAAAATGGTTTTTTCTTTAGCATTGCTTTTGGAACCTTTATTTGTGCAATTCCGTTTGGTGGAGCAAAAATGACACACTTCAGCTTTTCCACTACTTTGAACTACTTTTGCCTTTTCTTAAAGAGACCTGTAGTATGCCAAATGAATTTTAAATACAAATATAGATATTTTATGTAGTCTTTCAATTAATACTGTAGGTCTGCATGTACTGAATAACTGAACGCATTAAAAATATCCACCAATAGTAAAAATTTTGTTTCAAGAATGTTTAGTTGAAGTATAGCATATCAGATTGCCACTTCTGCTTCAAATTAATTTAAACAAGACGTACTTAACGCACTGGCAAAGCAAAGCTGAAGAAATAGGCCTAGATGTTCTTGCTAAAACTAAAACTGCAATTCATACACATTTGTGATTTAATCATGACACGCAACATATCTATAGTCATTTATGTTTTCCTTTCTAAACAATGTTGGATGCACCTGATACATTGGATTCATTCTTTATCAAAGACACAGAACTAAGCTGCAGTCCTCTGTGCCCAGTGGGCTGATGGCAGATGATGTTCTGAATGTTGAGTGGATCAAAGTGGATGTTCTGTGAGTCACACTGCCTCTTTCTTTTCCCCTCTCTGTCTCTTTTGCACAATCGCTGAGTCAGCCTTCAGCCATGCAGCATCATAATGGGTGCTGGCTAACCATCCTCTCTCAGGAGAAACACTGGTGTGTGGAGGATGAGCTGCAGAGGTACATTATTACGGTTAAGCTATTCACACTCTATTTAACATTGATATTTCTTTTTTGTTTTTGTTATGTTTTGATTTTTTAGCTCTTTTTTTTCATCTTAAATTTTAGGAAATTATACAGTTATATTTTTATGAAGAAAAAAAACTCTATGTATATGGGCTATGGGGAATGCTTATTAAGCCAAGAAATTATGTCAGTTATGGCATCTAAAAAATATTCCCTGTCTCTCATGCATTCCGATAAAAGTAAAGTATTTGTCAAGTACACATATACTGTACCTAAATACTTTATTTTAAAAGGGCACTTGTTAAATAGGTAAATACTTGTTTAACTACTAAAAATACAGTCTTTTGATAATATTGGACAAAAAGATTAATCAAGAATTGATCTCTTTTAAAAGCTACTCTGAAAGGATGAACCATTGTTGCATGTGACTCCCTATCATAGCGTCACAGGATCCATGTTCCCATGACAGCTAAATGCACCTGTTACAGTAGCGTCTGAAATGCCATGAAAATCCCATTGAACATAGAAAGGGTTTGTTTACATCTGAAACAAAGACTGAGCAGCATAATTATGCATGATTCAATCCACGCAACAATTGTGCCTCACATCAACTAGATCTTCAGGTCTCCTGTCTCCTGGGGTTTACAATCAAAATGCTGTCTGGTGGACTTGAGGGGATTGGGGAAAGGAGGAATGTGTCTTTAATGTCTTCACTGAAGATAATGTTTAAAACATGGGAAATTCAGGCTCTTAAAGTGCTGTGAAAAACCCCATACTGATTTATTCTGTTTTTGTGTATATCTCATACTAAATTGTTTCAAAAATTAAAATAAAACAAACAAAACATAAAACAAAAGCAATCTGAGTAAGCACAACATACAGTTTTAAATAATAATCTTATTTATTGTAGCAAAAAAGTTATCCAAAACCAACTAGGCCTGTGTGAAAATGCATGAAAGTGAATTTACCCTTAGTTACTAAATCCATAAATTCAGGGCCAGGGCGAATAACAATAATTGAGGGAAATCCTGAAAATCTTAAAGGAGAACATCCGGTCATCAGTCCGTGAGTTGAAGCTCAAGCGCAACTGGATTATACAGCAAGACATTGATCCAAAGCATAGTAGTAAATCTACATCTGAATGGCTCAAAAGAAGCTAAATTGAAGTTTTGGAGTGGCCTATTCAAAGTCCTGACTTGAACCCGATTGAGATGCTGTGGCAGGACCTTAAACAGGCAGTTCATGCTCGAAATCCCTCCAATGTGGCTGAACTAAAGCAGTTCTGCAAAAAAACTGTGGGCCAAAATTCCACCACAGCGTTGTGATAGACTGTTCTCCAGTTATCAGAAGCGTTTGGTTGCAGCTGTTGCTGCTAAAGGTGGCACAACCAGCTATTAAGTTTAAGGGGGCAGTTCGTTTTTCACATGGGTGATATAGGTGTCAACTTTTTTGCTTAAATAAAAAAATACATATTTGAAAACAGTAATTTGTGTTTACATTTGTTTTATGTTATATATTGTATGAAGATCTAAAACAATTCAGTTTGAAAAATACACAAAAATAGAAGAAATCAGGAAGGGGCAAATACTTTTTCACAGCACTGAAGGTGCTACTTATATTTGTGAGTGCATCTGCTTTTGAATGAGTGGGTGAGTCTTTGCCGGTCAAATCTGACGTGAAGATTTCATTGTGACAAATAGGAGTTTTATATGGGTACCCTTTCCTGCTTGTTTAAAATGGTGCAACAATTTTAGCTTCTGTAATGTGACGTATTCCTTTGTGAAACAGGAAATGAAGGAGAATGGGACCTGATTTTGTCAATTGGGATTTGACTGGATTGTGAAAAGTGGGCTCTGATTGTATTGGTTAATATTATTTTGCCCCACTCAGTGACATCAGCAGAAAAGAAGAGTTGCTTTAGAAGCGAAGAAAGTTATTACATTTTGATCCAATTTTAATTTCTTCCGAAACAAGCACTGATTAATCATGCCAAGTAAGACCAAGGACATTTATTAAGAAAGTAAAATGTGTCCATTTTTGATTGAGGTCTTGTTTATTAATTAATTAATTATTATAAGCACCCCCTTCCAACAAAAATGCTGGCTGCTAATTATCAGTCCACATTATCTTCCTTTTTGTTACAGTCCGATGAACTCAGTTTATTCCTTCTAAAAACATTCCATCCCTCCACCCTTTCACACTTTCAGAGGAGGGGACAGCTGCAGCTTCATCTTCTTAACATACACACTAACTACATAACCGCAAATACAAACAGCCCAGTGACTACAACCCCAAACAATCCCCAACAGCCTGTTTTTAAGCTGTTTGATCATTGGGGTATGCTAGAAAAGGTATGGTGGTACTCTTTGGTTTACTGAGGAAACGACCGTGCCTTTGCAAAAATTGATTTGTGCAGTGACTCACAAATCAATAAAGAGCTTTTGTCTATGTGTCTATCTATGTAACTTGCCACATTAACCCTCTGTGTCTTTCTTCTTTCCCTGATCTGTTGTCCAGTATTACGTTGAACTGCTGCTGGTTATTACCTTAAAGTCAACTTAAAATGGCATTTTCTATGCATTTAACATCCAGAAGGTATTTCAGAGTTCAAAGGGAAATATGTGTTTTTCCAGACTCATAGTGTGAATTAGAGAGGAACTGTCATGACCCCCAGTCAGACATAGGACATACGTGAAAGAATCAACCTATTTATAATTGAAAAATCTGATTAGATTGCCAAGAAATGATAATAATGTAGACCTTTTCTTGGTTTAGCTTTTACAGTTTTGTGGCTTTTGTTCAGCTTTGAAGTCATCTACATATGCTAGTGTTCCAAAACATTGATAAAATTCACTTTTAGCAGCATTTAAAATTTAGGCTACAGTATTTCTCTTCTAGGACAACATTTGAAAACTATTGATGACTCATTTTGCACTTCACAGACTGTTGTCCAATCAAATGCTCTCTTGAATGAGAATGTTCTTCCACTAATATCCCCTGCCACAAACTAGCAAATCACGGTTCATGACTGTGACTTAACTAAAGCCTATTAGCTATTAAATAAAGGGACAAGCCCTTTGATATATCCTGCAAAAACTTCCTGTTCCATCAGGAAATATGTCAACACACAAGAAAAACTGATTATAAGCAAAATTAACTTGAAATTTTTGTAAATAGAGTGGAAATAAACATAGAGGAAGATAATTTAATAGACTCATGCTCTTCAAGATGCTAAACAGAAAATGAGAGAATGAGCATTTTAAGTAGCCTATGCTAGAGAGAGAGAGTGAGAAATGCATTGTGGGCATTTGGGCATGCAAACAGATTCCGCCATGTGGCATCTGCAAACAGTAACACTGTTACCTCAGTTAACCCTAAGATTATTACCCCTCCTGCCCTCACACACTGTGAGCACGCCAGTGCACTTAAACCTTTATATCTCTATAAACAGCCAAGCCACACCTCTCAATTCAACTGCATTACAATTGAACTGGACGTGCACCCAGTAAAGCAACCTTTACGGTTTAACATAATCTTGGTTAAGTACAGTCAATAACAGAGCTCCAGTCTGAGGCGCTTATACATTTTCAATCAGGTTGATAACAGAGATCTTGTAAGGCCCAGACACTGTGACACGGCACTCAGTGCCTGCCACGCAACCTTAATCCCTCAGTTTAACTACACAAGAGTATGACAGTCTATTTGGATCCTATAAATCCAGCTGTTTGACTCATATAATCCTCACAAACTTTCATTTAGACAAGGACAGCTTTAAACTGACCTCTACTCTCTTGTAAGGTTGACAATGAAGGCCAGTGTGTGCAGATAAAAAAAAAAAAAAAAAGGTTTTCAAGGAGGTTTTCTGAGGTCTTACAGGTACAGAATGGTTTTAAGGGGTTTTATAGTAGTACAAGGCCAACTTGCCGATGTCTCACTCCTGGGTTCTTCACATTCTGGAATATCCTTCTAAAATAAGCAGTTCTCTTACATATAAAATTAAACAATGTGAATAGTGTCACATACAACCTTAAAACAAGATTCATTTACTCTATCAAACTCTGTCAAACCACTGGCAAATAGGGCTGAAAGGATTAGTCCACGTTAGTCGTTTGATCTCACTTAACGTAACATGAGATCATATTAAACTCTAATGATCATGTGCGAGAGCAGCACTGCAGTTCGTGCCAGACTGAGGAGGAAGAATTACACAGCTCACAGTCCAGATGCACTCTTAACTTTCTCAGCTCCAGGTGAAGTAGATCACAACGTATGAGGGAATTATAATGCAAAAATACAAAATAAGTAAATACAGAAGCACTCTCATTGCTCTTTAAAGGAAAAACTTCAGTGTTACATCTTAAAAGCTGTTATATTTAATGCATTATAGCTTTATTAAAGTTCAAATACTATGGAAGCAGATCATGTTAATAACTACAAACTCTGAAACTGGCATTTCTCTGTGCGATCAGTGCCTCTTCTATGAGTTGCGTGAATGTCCCGATCTAAGGGGGAGAGATTGAAACTGCATCCGGCTGATGCACACTGTCCCAGGAACGCTCATCACTCGAGCGCTTAATGCAGCTAGATTATAACGTGATGGCTCGTGACTTTTTTAATCATAATATATGTGTCACTGTGTATTTCTTATCGTGAAGAAAATTGGCAATACGGAGCTTTATTAATAAGAGAGAGTTGTTTTTTGTGAGTTAAAGTTGGATTGAAGTAAACAGAAAGGCGAGAGAGGAAGTCCTCACCTCATTGTACACTGCAACAAAATACGTTTTTGATTTGTTTTTCTTTTGGCTTTTTTTTCCAATATAAAGATCTAAAACTCCTTTAAAACAATGTACATTTTCTTTAGCAGCTATACTACAGAAGAAAAAATTTTTATTTGAGAATATTGAATATAATATTAAAAATACAGATATTTTAAAATATCTAAAAATCCTTTAAAAAAAGATGCATTCACCTGAGAAGCAGCATATAAGATATTTATACTTGCTTTTTGAGAATAAATCTTGAATATATGTATATTTTGTCTTTAATGCACTTGCAGAAGTTAAACCATGTGAAAAAATACACTTATATACAAAGTACACTTATATTTATGATACATTCTCTTAAATGTTGCTTCTCAAGTCAATATATCTTGCTTTAAGGATTTTTAGACTATTTTAATTGGGAGACAGGACAAAAACTCTTGATAACAATAGGATTTTTTGCAGTGAATTTCTTTCCTGAATTAAACTTAATAAAAAAAAATGTTTTCCCTTTAATTCAATGAATGTCATTTAGAGGTATTTTTTTAAAGATGATTTTGTCCTCTTTATTGTTAGTAAGCATGTTTAATACAACCTTTTAAGTCAGGGCACAAGCTGAATAATCGGTTAAGAGCTAATGATTAATCGGTGCAATAATTGCAGAATAATCATTCTAATAATTGTTAGAATAACAGATTATCAAAATAATCATTAGTTGCAGCCCTACTGGCAAACTACTATTATTTATTTTAATTATAAACCCCACTCAATTATTTAAATGCATGCTTAAATTGCCACATCAGTCAAATGTTTTATCTTGTTTTAATAAGACAAAGATTCTAATTAGGCTTTTTTTTTTTGCAATGCAGCAAGGATCAAACTTGACTCAAACTTAAATATCAGCTGTACACATCCACATAACTACAGTATATTGATTCAAATCCCATCTTGTTAATTAGACAGTAAAATGAAAATGCATCATGTAAGGAGCTTCTAAACTTCATGGAATGACAAAAATGTGCTGATTAAATCTTTTAAAATGTAATTTAATTAAATATCTTTTCAAGGTTTCCATTCTGGAAGATGTCTTGTGGATTCAAGAAATGAGATCTGATCCACATCCAAGTTTTTCCAGTGAAACAAATGTTGCAGTGGAGATGCTTTTATCATTTCATTTATCATATATCATATATCGGGTAGGAAAATTATTCAGAAAATTTGATTTCTCAATGGACCGTTTCACCATGTTCACCAATTCAACCTTTGTCTAGCATGCTAATAAAACCAAATGTGATATTGTGATAACTTACAAATAACAGCCAGATCCATGGCCAAAGTTGCTTAGTTTATATTTTCCAAATAAAATAAAGGAAAATAATAGCTCTGCATTTACATGCATATTAATTATGAATGGGAATGAGGTACTCAAACAAGAGCACATGTATGGAGAGTATGAAAAGCTCATTTAACATGGCTGTAAAAGTATCTAAAAAGTATAAATGACTAGTGTTTGACTAAAATGGGTCTAATAATACGATATATAAAGACAGGGTGACCAATATAATGCCGAAATATTTAAATCAATTTAATGATAGCAAATGAAATGTTGATTTGAATATTTTGCTTATGTTACACAAATCTGTACTAAAATTCACTAAAATATTAGCTTTAACAAATATATTAGTATATCTACTAAATATTTTAAATTAAAAAGTACAATATCTATTGACAAGACTGTAGATAGGTTATTGAAATGACACTAGGCGGTATTAATACTTCAATTTTCTGGCCAATCAAGCATTATCTCCATATTGCCAAAAGTCTGCAGATTAATAGGCATGACCGATATATCAGTGAATGCTTTTTTCATGTATTGCCAGTTGCCCAAACAGGATGCACTCCATTCTTTTACTGTCTTTATAATAAATAATAAATAAAAATGAAAAACAGCCACTAAAGTAAAGGGGAACAGGTGATTTGATTTATACAGAATCAGAGCAGTTGATTAGGAAATGATGACAGGGGAAGAGTAGGCTGTGATGGAGCCTTGGTTGGTCTGTCGGGTCTTGGATACTGGCTGACCACACCAGAGCAGAGCAAGACTCCTTGTGTCTCTCTGTGGGTTTAATTACATTAGTCCTGTAACTGAATTTAGCTGAAGCTTCGGCTTACTCTCTGACATCACGGTTTAAATCCTGGAGAATCCTGAGAAAATTAATTGGGTCTTCCCTCGCCCTCTGAATCACCCTCCCTCTCATTTTATCTATTTGCGCCATGGAAGCAGAACAAATCTGCAGATCCCAATCAAATTAAATCTACTTTCAAGTAGACTGAATAATTTATCAGCCAAAAAGAGGAGGCTACAGAACATTTAAATTATTTAAGAGTCTATACTGAATTTCAGGGTAGTTCAGCCTAGTTTGGTGACTCCAATATAGAAGCGAAAGAGTTAAATGTCCAATCTAAAAAACAACAACAACGGTTAACCAACAACTTAAATGTTTAAGTCCTCTCCATCTCTTTCTCTCTAACTCCCATTTCCCTACTCTCTGTCGGTCTCTCTAGCTCATGTTTTCTAACCCTTCCTCGCTCACCTCACTGTTACATTCAATTACATAACCAGCTAGCCTGCTAATCTCCATAATCCAAATCATGCCACAATAGGGCCACGGCGCAGAGCTTAAGAGCAAAGCCTTCACTAAAAACTCTGTCATCTTCCTCTGTTAGAGTCGAGGAGTGAAGAACAATGCTCTCTTAAAGCTCTACAAAATGTCATTCTCACACTCAGGTGACAGCCTACCAACAAGTAACACCATCATTTTCACTGATGATATGTCTTATAAAAAAAGAGCTTTTCAAATTCCTCTCAGCCTCATTAGTTGCTCAAGAGTGAAAAGTACTAGTAAACCTATACAGTGCAAATTATGCTGTTCCATGTTTATAAATGGATTAATAAATTGCAATATTTTAGAAAGTTTACATTGAGCTGTACGAAAAGCTTATACTTTTGTCACTCAAAGTCCAGTAAATCATCCGATACCCAGAATTACTGGAAACACATCAAGGTTGCAAAAGCTTTTAATTCATAGAGACCTTCCGCAAACCACTTTCCTCAAATTAGCCATCTTGTACAGATTCGTATGACTTTTCATGAAATCAGGTTGGATGGTATTAAATTCCTTGACATTTCCAGGCCAGGAAATACAGGTTTTCCATGAGCATGGAAACCCAGATAATAAAATAATTAAACTTAATCATTATACTAGTACACTGATCAGGACCCGAGCTGCATAGAAAAGTGGCTCCATTTCTGCCATGTAGCAAGTGTTGATGTGTCCTCTTGCATTCCCAGCACTGCACTGTTTGGCTCAGATCCTAATTCATGGAGATATCTGTCTAAGCCTGTAGTGAACAAACACGCACACACACTTATATATATCTGAGGCCTTTAACCTATCTCCACTTTCTGCTTTGACACCTTTGAAGCTTGTTTATCTATGCTCGTGAATGTGCATGTGTGAAAGACAAGGACGAAACACACACATTCACAGTCAACTCAAACCTGAGACAGAGGCTGAAGAGCAAGACATCAGGATGAACTTTAATGTCTGAAATAAGAGATGAATACATGCACTCTGTACTTTGATGATCTCTATCTCTCATGAAGGCAATAAAAACTCTGATTTGATTAATTTACATCAATCAAAATTGTTTAGTGAAGTACCCAGCATTTTATCTATATTAAAATAATACATATTTTTTGTAGCTATATCATCCAGCCCTAATCTTAGATCAGAAACTCTGGCCTTAGTTCACCAACCTTTCTGCACACCATTGATACAACAGCCTTCTCCTGTGCCTGTACTCAAACTGATCCCATGCAGCTAAATCCAACGCAGCTCTCAGATTGTGATAAAGTGTTGCTCTGATTTTATGCAGCTCCTGCCCTTGATCAAAACAACGGATGGATGTCACCACATCCCAATGTGCAAAAGTGGGAAATAATTTACCTATGATTTGACTTTAATATTTCTTTGTTGGAGCAGCATAACGAATTTAACTCATATCTGGCTGCAGTACATGTTTTACAGAGAGAGGGGAAAATCAAGAGGCAGAAAGAAAATAAGAGTGTTGCCAATGCCACAAAGTCCAGTGGGCTATTCATACTGCTTTCTCTATCTATTAGTCTCTAATTGTCTTGTTTCTAGACACCACAAGCTTCTTAAGTGATGACAGACATTTATGAAGTGAAGCAGTCTAATTCATCACAAGCAGGTCCATATCATTCAAAAAGCTCTTTATATGCTCTTATAAGGTGATATTTTACTTTGTCATAAGAACCAGGATTGATCTACTTTGAGTCTACATTCTCAAGTAAATTCCATAAAAAAATGGATTTTTTATTTAATTCTTCACTCAGAGATATGCTATGTTATAAATCAGTGAGAATAGTTTTAAAAGATAAGGAGATGACGGTTTAAGGCGAGAGTGTAATTCAGACTGCAAGTATGCCACAAGTTTCAGCCTATTTCAAGTTCCTGCAAAACAAAATTAAATGCATCGCCAGGGGTCATTATTCAATTGCATGTCAGCGAAAACAATGAACAATGCGTCAGAACCCCAACGGCATACCTTAAGAACTGAGAATGCTGTTTACTGTTTGGCTTTCTTAATGAATCAGGATCTGGATTGTCCTTTTTCACAAGAAGGTGTCCTAACCTGCACTCAGAGTGAGTAGGCGGACACATGAATCAAAGCTGTCAAATGGGGAGGCTAAGAAAATCCATCAGGGAGGATCCATCAACTCCCTATAAAATAACATGTAGTAGTGTTACGAACATACTGACAGAGGCCCCTGCACAAATCTTTGGTTAGGGTCCCCAAAAGGCTAGGACCGGCACTGACACACACACACACACACACACACACACACACACACACACACACACACACACACACACACACATGCCAGAGGTGGTGAGAAACATTTATTACCTCACAATACTTCATCCATATTCTAATGCCAAGAATGATTATTTTTAGTTGCATTTTCACATTACTATTTTTGGGAATAAACAGCATACTGAGCATAAAGTGAATAAAGTGCAACTCAGAGTAAGTGTGCTAGAACACAACACATACTGCAGCATTAGGGCAATGCATATTCAAATAGACCTACTGTATTTTTATTTGACCAAACTCATTTTGAATGCAAACTCAGAACAAGCTAAGACTATACAACATAGACTCATGGCAACACATCATAATTTGTACGACTTGGCGAAAACATAAAATACTGTACAACTTGGCTCATATGAAAAGGTACAACTTTTATTCCCACCAACCAATCCACAAACAAAATGTTAAATCAATACAAAACAGACCTCAAACTTTAGCTAGCCTCCTATCCAACATTTTATTTTAAGAAATGAAACATCGGTGACTCATTCCATATTTATTTAGGCTATAAAATACAAATGACTGAAATGTGTCATTAACCTGTAATAAACTTCCCTCGTCTCATTCCAAACACCAATTTTTTTTTTTATTCCGTGGTACACAAAAGTTATTTTCCAATGGTATGATTTGGGGTAAACTGAGCAATAACATTGTTCATTGATTCATTTATTTTTCTTTATGGGAGTAAAAGTCATACGTTTTTGTATGAGCCAACTTGTACCATCTTGTCATCTCGTACTGTTATTATGACTTGTCCGGAGACCAGGTTGGACTGTAAGGGCTTAAATAACTCTATGCAAGTACTTGAAATGTGTCAGAACACAAATCATAACACAACACAAGTAAGCATTGCATTGCTAATGCTGCCACAAGGAGCGCTATTGCAAGATTAGTGTGAACTGTCCACGTCTACAGTGAGTTTTCTTTTTCAAGTCAAATACTGTAATGGCAAAGCATCCATTTGAAGAGAATATTACTTAGCAAGGTAAACTCTAAATATTTATAGCAACTTACAGAAAAATAACACATCCAGGTAAAGGGAACAGATGTTTGAAGGTAACTCAATCACCCCCTTGAGTACTGAGGTTTGTTCCTGCCACGGTAAAGAAAGAACGCAAGTTAAGCATGTTAACATTGGCAATGCAGTAGCTAAGTGCTCGCATCTGCGTTAATGTACTTGCGTAGAATATGTTTCTGCCTTAAGTCTATAACTTGTGCATGTTGTAAGGATGTCCGTTCCGAAATTCCATACAGCTAGACAGCAAGGTTTTTTTTTGTAGCATAATGATAAACCAACCAAGATGCACTATTCCCTCTTGTCATTTTGCTCTTTGCTACCGATGTGCCTGTGCACTTTACAATTTCTATGGCTCAATGAGGAAGTATACCAGGACATTGGAACAAAGTACACAAAACATAAAGAATCACAATATTATCGTACAGTGACTCAGAAATCGATATTCATTAACATGGTTTTCCCAGGTCCCTTATGATTCCATCCCTAATTAACAAGTTATAAGCTCAATCCATAAAGATAGGACTACTCTAGATCAGAGTGAACTCTTCTTGATTTTATTGATCTCAGAGCTGGGAAAGAAAGAGATCTTGGTTTTTTCCTCTTCCGGTGTGGAGTACAGACAAGCCATCTTCAAGCCGAAAGCCCAGTTCTGCTCTAGGCTGTAGGGATCCTGGCCTTTGCCTTCAATGCACAACAGCAGAGGCAAAAGAGCAAGTAGCTTATCTTGCAGTATTGGAAAGTCTCCATTACACCACACGCTCTGTGGCATCCTCTTCCAGCTGCGGTCCAGACATAGACATATACACAGAGTGGAAGAGGGTAAAAGCTTGCTCAATGACCCTGTAAAACCATTTGCAACAGTGAAGATCCTCTAGATGGATTATGGTTGATAAGGAATCATACAGTGTGTCTTTGTACCGTTCATTATGTGGATGCTCGGGACATCAGTAATATTTACTTACTCAATTTTCAAGACTGAAAGGGATAGTTTACCCAAAAATGAAAATACTGTAATCATTTACCTCATGTAGTTCCAACCCGTATTACTTTTTTCCATTCAACAGGTTGGCTTGCTGTTCTAGGGGCATGATTCTTGTTTTGACGAGCCCATCATTCCCCTTTTACAATGTTTCTTTAGCGCAACTGGTAGCACTAGTAATGCCATGATTATGGGTTTGATTCCCAGAGAACATAAATACTGATCAAAAGTATGCCATCGATACACTTTAAGTCACTTTGTATAAAAGCATCTGCCAAATATGTACATTTAAAAATGTACATTTAAATGTACAATGAAAGTGAATGGGGACTGAACAAAAACATTCATTGCGGAGCGCCATATAGAGTCAACAGAAAAAGGATGCTTGGTTCTGTTGGTGCTGACACCCTGCAGAGTTACTCCAGCCACTTTAGTATCCTGTGCATCTAAAATAAAAATATTATGACTTCCAAATACCATACATGTGGATCTTTCTGCCATGAATTTCATTTGCTACCTATTTAAATAACTTTTGACTGTTGCACTGAAGCCAGCTTGTGATGTTTCTGGTCTACTCATTTAAATACTTCTGATTCTAACCACATGTACACACAGTTTTAGCAATAATAACATTACAATTATAATTCCATATAAAATAATTATTTATATTATTGGATTTCCATTAAAAATAAAGTATGATGCAGGTTATTTACTGATTGAACTGTGGAGGAAGTCTGCTAGAGCTCAAAACCTACTGGTCTGTGCTGTCTGTGCATCATTTTGAATGTTCAATTTAACTTGTTGCGTCAAGTCGCATCAACTGGCGCGTCCAGTGCAGACAGGGTGTAACATCTCCTTTTGTGATCCTTTGACATCATACAGGTAAATTACAGATACATTTTTACTTTTTGGTGAACTACCCCCTTTAAAACACAAATGGTAGCTAGCAAAGTTACTGCAGGGATTTAAAAAAAATAATATTTACCTGACTTTCAAAAGCACATATTCTTCAATAACTCTACTATGCCTAGCCGTTCGAAGCATTTATCTGTACTGTAAGTCTGCAGGTATTTCTGCACCAGAGAATGAAAAAAAGTACATCTATCCAAGAATAAACAAATACAAAGCATCAGAAGCAAAGGAACAGATCTCTCAATGGCAATTCTATATCTATAAAGAAGGTCTATATCCATTCACAATGTATTTGCATGCCTCGTCACAAACAAGGGATTCATATCGTGCAATGTTCCAACTCCAGGGCTGTGGAGAGCAGCAGAGAGGTGTAAATCAGACATTATGAACTGCCAGCAGTACTGGTGCACAGGCAATGAAGAGATGGCCAAAAAATCCAGCATCTGTTACAACTCAAATACAGTGGACGTTAAAGCAGTTAAATACATTCCAGTTGAATTTTCCATCCAAAAATACAGAAAATGCATAATGGAATTGTTAATATAAATATTTTATTAAAACATTGATTGCTTAACTAATGTAACATTTTCTACAAAGTGTATATATATTGAAAATATCTGCTCTTTGTCTAAGAGCATGCAACCCTGTGTAGAACATTTAATTAGAATCTGCAATATGAACAACGTACAACACAATCAATTCCTCATCACGAGTTGTAATAGGCATCGAAGAATGTAATCAAGTACTATGTTTGTGGCAAAATCTAACTGCTTAACAAAACTATTGCTGGAAAAACATAGCCACAGTAGTGGAGAAGCAGAGGTAGATTTAGGGATCTTTTAAATAAACAGCCCGCTGCACCCTGCCACGCCAGCACTGCTCTTCTTGATCGCCTTCCAGTTGGACACATTTCTTAAAGCCTTCCCAGCAGAGCCGACTCTGCCAAGAGTGGAGGTTCTTCTCAAAATGACCTACTACTGTGACTCTAAAGCCTGGGGCAGAAGACGAAAACACTCTCTCTCTCTCTGCTAGAGAGAGTCTGCATCCGAATTTGAACTCATACAATATAAAAAATAGATTTAAACATTTGCAGAGGTCCAAAAAAATGAGGATGAATATTTATCTTGTCAGGTAATACCATTCGGACCAACCTCATCTATGAATTATATAATTTTTTCCCAAGATTTGTAGATGTACTTTCAGATATAAAGCTTATTTTTTCTTTGTACGGTTGATTAAGCTATTTCCCGAGGTCTGTGTTATTCTTTATAAGCCTCAGTTAAAAAACGAGACTCCGGAGGGTGATTCTGGCACTAGCTTGACCATAACAATCTAGAAAACAACAAAAACAAGCTTTTCCTCTCCTATAATATATTGCCATGGATGAGAGTGAGGCCACGAGCTCAGGTGGAATCCAAACACATCTTCATGAAATAAATATTTAGGGTTGCTCACCATTCTCCCCGCAGAGAAACCAGGGTGTGATATGAAATGCAGCCAACCTTCCACAGACATCTCCAGCCCTGGCCACATGAAGTCATCTACTCATGCCAAGAGCTTGGGCCTTTATAACTGAGGCTACTCTTTGTGCCCTACTCCCCTCCTCTCCCTTCCTCTCCCCTCCTCTAAACTCTCATTGATGTCCTCTAATGAATATCAGCCACCAGAATCAACGCACGAAATCTGATGCTCCACTTGAGATTTCTGATCCTTTTTTCCAAAACACTCCCTGACACACATAAGCAAACGAATATCTAAAAAGGTTGTGATAAATGACAGCAGGATGAAAAATGAGGGAGAGCGTGTGATCAAAACAGCTTAATTAATCTGTTAACGGGCACATGGGGAGCTGCCGCACTGGTACGCGACCATGACTGTGCCACTCAGGGCTGTCAGACAAAAGTGGGGCATGCATTTCTGAGCCGAGTGAAAGAGCAAACACTCTCCTGACAAAAAAAAAAAAAAAAACCTCAGGCAGGCAAGCAGGCATACACACTCGGGCGGACTGAGAGAGGGCCAGTGGAATACACTATGGGGGTTTTGTGGGCCGTTTGAGAGACCAGTAGCGGCATTTCAAACACAAAGTGCCCAACCATGGAGAGGGGAGGAGAACATTTCAGTGCTCATTACATTAGGTTCTAGTTAGACTGCCTTTCCATGCACACACATCCAATAGTGATGAGCTAAACTTGAGAGTAAAAAGTGTATTGAAAATGTTTAATTTGATGGGCCAAGCTCTTTTAAGAGAATCTCTGTTCTGTTAATGTGCAAATTAATTTGAATACTTTCCACAGAAATATGAAAATGTAAAAAAAACAATGCAGAGCAGGTCTCACTATCAGCACAATTTCCTAAATGATAGTATTTTGTCGGTCAGCCTGGTCAACAGAGTATGTCTCCAAAAGGCTCTGCGCTCGGATCGGCATTACTCTCCTTTCCAGAGGGGTACTAATTGCGGCTCTAACCGAATGAATCGATGAGGAATGGGGGCAGGACAGCATGTTGCCAGCTCAGGGGAATAGATCCTCTCTTAGATCTCCCACTGATACAACTCTACAGTGTTGGCAAATATGCTTCAAACTGGGACTGTCCAAACTCAGTAAATACATTTGTGCAGTAAAGGTCTGGATTAATATGTGCATTAAAAAAAAATAAAAACAGAAAGAGCCCTGCTGTCGGCTCCATTACTTTTATACAATTAATGTCAGTTCTACTAAAATACTTATATATATATATATATATATATATATATATATATATATATATATATTATATACTGTTTATATATATATATATATATATAATGCATTAACTAGTTTGTATAAATTGAATAATTAGGAATATGTATCAGTAGTTACAAAATGTTATTACATCTTTTAAAATATATAACTTATTCTGTCTGAAATGTTGTGCTACTTGGTTGCAATTAATTTTGATTACATTTGATCATAGCTGATAATATCCATTTAAAAAGAAAAAAAAGAAAATAGATACAGTATATAAACATACACAACCACAAATACATACATTCATACTTACATACATACATACAAAAGTGCCCAAGTGGTATTTTGCTTTAGATCTTGCTCAACAAATCAAGTCAAATCCAAGACAAAAAATATTGTCTTTTAACCATTAGCAAGTTCTAAAAAGCCACATTTTGAGGTAATTGGTGCACACTGCACACAGCATTGTTATAATGACAGCAAAGGGAAAGCTATATGAAGCATTTCAGTAGAGCTAAAGGCCCCTCCAGCAGCCAGCGGGGCTGCGGTGGAGTCTGGCACATGCTTCGCCTGTCCCTCTCACTCACTCTCTTTCAGCCCAGAGTACGGCCAGAACCTCTCTCCACACACTGCACGCTCTCCCGCAAGCACTGCAAGCTGCTACCTATCAGCAACCATAGCAAGTCCAAAGATGCAGTGGACATACTGAATGGTTACAGAGAAAACCAAAGGCCTCCACACCGATGGATCAGTGTACGGCTTGCAGTACCGGAATGGATTTTATTCCATTCCAAAATGTCCACTGCAACTTGTAGATCAAATTCACTCTGAAAGTGTGCAGCAAGAGTAAACTTTTTTTAGTCTAAGACTTTATGTTTTGCTGTGAAGTTTGTGCAAGTGGATTATGCATGCTGATTTACCTTTAAAATGAACTAAAACAGCATTTGAGAAGACAGCACAACTGCAAGAATGGACTGAGATGTGTTTCTTCATCTTTCAACAGAACTGACCGAGTTTACTAATCCAAAGACTAAAGCAAGCATCGGTCATATCGAACCCTAAAACAGAGTGATCACTGAAACATATATCCATCTAATTTACTTAATAATAAATTCAAGTGCTGGAGGGTGAGGCTTGTGTTTGTACTGTTACATGTTTGAACACATTCAATAAGAGCAGAAAAGTACAATACATATTTGATGGGACTTAAAAGCCCAATTCCCAAACGTTTTCCAAGCAGTTGTTTAGACAGTATATATATTGTCTATATATCTGCCATTGATGGGTACTTTTTGAATCAAGCATATTAAACTGCTCTAATGCAAAAGTGAAACTTTTTCAAACATTAAAAAAAATATTTCTCACCTACAACTGCTAAACTGCAATAATGTGGAATTATATTTTTTTTTTTTTATCATAATTATAATTTGTTTTAAGGAGAGAAGGGGAACTGTGGTTGGGCTGTGAAGTAGCTTTACAATTCACTATATTAATATGAAATGTAAAAGACGCATAAAGCAAAATCATCATCGTCTCATCAATAAGGTCAAAGCACTCAGTCATCTAAAATCCCAATGACTTGTGTCAAAATACAGGCAATTTGACACAATAAAGTGACCTTAGAAACTCAATTCAAATTGCTGACAAAAAAACAAAACATTTAAAAAGAAATTCACATTTTTTCAAAGACATTTTAAAAGTGTGCGCACTATCAGGGTATAAGAAGATTTTTTTCTGATTGTTTAATTATATGAGGGAATGTTGTTTTAGCATTCAAGTAAATGATGATAAATTAGAGGCAAAGGGCCACTTTTTCTCTAGTTAATGTTCTTCTTTCTAGAATGCTCCATGTTTTCACGTTTATCTCTTTTAAAGTGACAAACTCTCTGTTTGTAAAATATGAGGACACTAAAAAAGACAAATAAGCTAACTTTTAGAGTATTAATTAGAATCTTAATTCTGAAAACACAAATGCAAGAGCTGAAACCGTATGGACAGCAGATATGAAGCCCGTTTTGCCCAATATTATCCTAACTCTCTGTATATTTACACAACTCTGTGTATTTTCTAATACATCAAAGTAAAAGTTCGAACAGTAGTGACTAAATAAAGCTGTAATAATACACTGTCTGGCCTGTTATGGTACGATGCAAGAACTAAAATGAACCCGTGCGCTCTTTGCCCCAGACACCGGCCGTTGAAATGTGCACTTTTAACCTTATTTTCCATTTTGAATCCAAACCATATCCACAAATATATAAGACTCAGAATTAGCTACAAACTCAAACCTTCAAGAACTAAAAATATTACAGTTTGACAAAAAGTTTTTCTTAAATATGATCATCTCGCATTTGCTCTAACTTTCCCTCCAATTCATGATCAACTGAAGCAGATGACTGTGCATTTACTATAGCCAACTGTACAACCTCCAAAGTTTAAAAAGCATATAAACGAAAACCAACTATTCATATAGGCTAACTCATCAAATGTGACTGTATTTTTTTCCTGTTTACTTTGTACTGTATGTATTTGCAAGGTAACCTTTTCATAGGATTTGCATCTAATAAACAAATAAAGGCTATGCACATTGTAAACAGCACGGTGTTGAGTATGAATAGATGTTGAATGTGTACAAAGAAGTTACACTTAACTGAGCCAGAGCTCAGTCCGTCCTTTTATGAACTGAAATCTCGTCGCGCGATCAGGAGCAGTTCGTTCGATTATCGACAGAAAGACACAAACAATCTCTTTACCTGAGTTAGACAGAGAGGAGAATACATCATGTTCAAAAGGGAGCGCGTGACTCGAAAAGTGGCAAAACACCGACCAGCTAGAGGATCATTTTTCAGTTAATCATGGTAAGCCTCGTCATGATTTACACTTCCACCGCCGCCACTTCAGATTTCCACTTCAAGTCCCTTAATGTGTCTGCCGTCCAAAAATCAAGGGGCGCCTAGGAATAGAAACCACGCGAACTGTGTACAAGTCTGAAATCAAACTTTGCAGGGGTTGTGCAATCTGTTCCATTTAGGAAATGGTGGGGGAAAGCATCAAAGAAAGAGAAAATGAAAAAGAGGGAGGAATGAAATGACGTTATGAAAATAGCCCATCCCAAAGAAGTAGGCTCCTTGAAGGAGAAAGTCGGGAGGTTAACTCGGGTTTCCACTGTCCAGCAGCATCCGTTGGGTCCACGAAATGACCAAATACGTGATTTGCCACGGGTTTTGGAGGTCTCTGTGTTTTTTCTTCTCTCTTCGTCAGTGCGCAGACACAGTTTTTTCCTCGCGCTGATCTAGTTCGGGGCGCAGTAACGTTATGCGCGCTTTACCCGCGCGCGTATTCCAAACAATTTACTGTGACATGCAATGCTACAAAGCAGCGATTACACCCAGGCTGGCGCGGACATTGCGTCATAGAGAACGCACACGCATGCATCCATTCATGGCAGACCGTTCAAGGCTTATCGCTTCATGTGAGTTGACATTTTTGAGTGGATAAAAAACGCGTAAAATATGTGTTAGAGGCAGTGGTGAACAATTCTTCTCGGATGTATACTGACAACGTTTCACACTAAATCTCGAGTGAAAAACAATGGTATGAATTGGCAGTCACATAAACTCCAGAACCGTGTCATATATTATGAATACATGTTTAGGGGAACCTATTTTGCATATATGCATAATCACAAACGTTTGCCAACGTGCCTTGGGTAGGGTGTCTTTATACTGGCATCTAGAAATTAAGTGTGCAGCAGACTTGCTATCCAGTCAAGACTTAAAACATTTGCGTTTGGAGGTTTGGGTTTTTGTAAACTTGTTGAAAGAAACCGCAAAGTCTCACTTTGCTGGAGTGATCACACGCAGACAAAATAAACAAGGCAAACTTAAATGAGCGAAGTTGCAGGCGACCGAAACTCACAGTGTAAATAACACCTGTTATTTGTATGTGCACTGAAGGCAATGTGGTGCACATACAGAGTCGATCGCACTGTTCAATCACCGACGTCTCGAAATATTCCGAATTAAGAATCATATTGAGTAAAGAATCAACTAATAAGAATCTAATCTTTGCTGACTTGTGTAAACTGCACTATGACCCCAGAGTATTCAATTACAACTCAAAGCATTTTTAAATAATCAGAAAGAGAGAAAATGCTTATATATAACGAATGCTTTTTTGTAATGTAGCCTATATTATAATTAAGTATTAATTTATAGTCCTAAACATAAATTATTATCAAAAGCGTACCTTGCTTAAAACATAGTTTTGTGCAAAAGTAGTAAGTGCGTAAATTGAAAATACCCCTGCAGAGAACAAATACTGGAGTGTTGTTATGCATAGATTATCATAATTATTGTCGTTAATTCTCAGTGCTGGTAACAACAATAAAAGAGTCTTATATAACACCGGTTCTCGTTTAATACTGAGGTTATTTGGATAAAAAGTTTATTTATTATTGGTAGAAAGTTAATCCGGGTCCAATAATTTTGTTTTGGTCCTGTCTCGTAAAGCCTGTTTCATTTGTTTTATTTAGGCTACAAGTTACAATTACTCTCCGTAAAGCACGTTACTGCCACAAGGACAAGGCAAGTGATTCTGCAATCTCTTGCACTTTGGAAACAATGCCGAACTCCCGGTTTGCGCGGCTGTGTGACTACGGCACACTGTTTGAGACTTCTTCCAGGGAGGGAGCGCCTCTGTCGGTGTAGATGTCAAATTCATGCCGGCGAGCCTGCGGCTCTGGCTGCGGCCATTTTCTGCTGAGCAAACTCTACTGCTGGGCGTCTGCCTACACTGGCTTTAAACTTCAACTTGGCCTTCGGAGTCCCGTGGTTAACACACATCTTGCACCACTTTTTCTTCAGCTGGCAAAGAGCTAATAACTTTCACTATGGGAGAAAAGCCAAATCGCTGAGTGTCTTAATTATTGCGCGTCTCTATAGCATAAATAACACGCCAGCATTTGCAAGCCATTCCCACAAACCTTACGTTTGGCTGAAACCCAACGAGAAAAAAAGGAGTAACTGGCTGGTAAAAGAGGAAGCAGGGGGGAACCGAAACACAGCGCCTGTGATGAGGATGATGATGATCTCATTTGACTTTAAGAGTGCACAACTCGTGATCTCTCTCGCCTAAGCGTCTTTTGGAGCAACGATACATAATGAAGAAATTGATTTGTTCACGTACCATTTCAAAGCGAAACTGCCAACCTTCCTCAAAAAGTTACAGCGTAGTGGGTTTGGCAGAACTGCGATTTAACGCCTGGTCATCGCGTCAGGGTGCTTTTATAAATCCGTATCCATTTATCTTCGCAAAGCAGAACAGTAATCCGTGCTCTTCGGATGGGGAGAATAAACCTGCCCACTGACCAAACACAAACGTCCCACGCGGAGTCTTCGAGCCTCGTCCGATCCGCAATCCCCTTTACAAGGTACAGAAAGACAACGCAAATATTTTACAGTAGGTAATGCACGGCTTGCGCGATATTGGCATGGCTGTGCTGCAGAGAGTGCACTGGTTGAAGGCACTGTTTTTTTTTTTTTTTTTTTTGGTCGTGTGTCTTTAATTTACAGTGCTGAATCGTTGCTCTCAAAGCTTTGCAGCATTGCACACGCAGCACGCACAGATGTCCTTGTGTATAGAGAGGAGTCAATGTCTCGTCTGTTCTTTTGTTTCTTGCAACACAGACGGCCCGTGCGACGAGCTCCATACACACAGTCGGAGAAGGAATTGATGAAACACGGGGGTGGCTTGAGAGAGAGAGAGAGAGAGAGAGAGAGAGAGAGAGAGTGTGCATTGCAAAGAGGCCACTAGTTTAAAAGAACTGCACTTGATGGCGTAGTTTATATATATATATATATATATATATATATATATATATATATATATATATATATATATATATATATATATATACACACACACAAGAGAATGTAAAACCAATGGTAATAGATAAACATACATTTGTTTGAATAACTTATTTATGAAAACCTCTGTTTTATATAACGACTAATTTAGGATTAATTGTCAGGTGCTTAACAACTGGACAGTATGCCACCCCTGTCTCCACGATTAGAGACAAGTATAATGTCACAATCGTATTGTGTTTGATCTGCGTGCACATGTCTAATATAGAGACGTGGTTGACCACTCATTGGGTAGCCTAACAATACAAGAAGAATAAAATATTATTCTTAAAATAATACAATCATAATTCTCTGATCTCACTGAAATTGCGTATTAAAACATCAATTTTTATTTATTAATGCCCAGCCCATTGCTGTGTCATTAAGTGACTCACAACAGCTTCACTCTTACTGGTATTTTAAAGGCTAACAATATGACGGACAAACTTTTTAACTGTTCATAACATTACTAAAAACCGATAAGTAAGAGAACGAGAGGCCTTTTATTGTGATTTAAGCTTGTCTGCAGCAATTAAATACACATGCAACTTATCTTAACAGCAGTAACAAGAAATACAATTTCAGTATGGATAACTTTATTCCTTTACTTTTGCTGGCAGTTGTAATCCAACAATGGCTTATTGAACTTACTGTTTTACTGTAGCCTTGCTTTTTTCATAAATGCATGCAATGTGCGGCCTATACCTGTACAGATGCCACAATAATAAAATGCAGCAATTTGTGTTTTTATAACTTATATTTACATTGATATGCACACAAGTATTTTACCTTTTGTTCTTCCTCGAAAAGCTGAAAGAGCTCCATAAACTCGAAACCAACATTTTAACCTCTCGAGTTAATGATGTATGCTAAAAGTGATTGGTCAGAGCCAAGAATGATAATTACATAGTTTTGCTCTCGGTAGAACTGCCTAAACATTTGGGTTAAATAGCCTACGTGTCCTTCTCACTTGTTGAATGCCCTTTTCAAAAAATGTGTTTTCCTGCTTCAAATTAGTGTCAGCATTTAGCGGAAAATAGCTATGTGATTATGGAGTCACAGTTTTAAGTAGTTGAACGACAAGAACATTAAAACTGTAGATTTTTAAAAGTGCATTGCAGTGTAGACTGTCAGTATTAGGCTACAGCACTGAAAAGTAAACAGCAACGATAACGATGTTTGAAGACATAATTTGAGCTTGAAAGAAACGTATAGCACTGTAGGCTGCCACCTACATTTTACCAACGATATGCTGAGTAATTAACGCCTTATTCTTTTTTTGACAAATCAATACGTTTACATTTCCATTTTAGGCGTTGAAATGTGCGCATGTCTTTATTTCTTTTCTCTTTTTTCTTTTTTTTTTTTTTTGCGGTAGGCTAAGTTTATATATTTTGCACCTCTGCTAGTGCAATTGATTTTCTGGAGCATGCTTATTTGCGTAAAAAGAAGCGATATTCAATATAGGCTATTTGACATTAACAGGCTGGCAACTTAAAATTATTTAAACTCAGATTTAAAATCAATAATTTAAATGTAGAAATGCCAGAAAATAATTTGGAAGCTTTAATGTAATTATAATTTTAACACCAATGAAATGCCATCTCTAAAAATAAATAAAATTTAATTAATTTATTGTAATTTAATTTAACTTCGTTAAATCATATCGTCAGACCGACTGGAAAACCGTCTAAATAAATAAATACATTCTGCTTATGGGGTTAATGGAATAAACTTTAAAAAAAAAAAAAAAAAACTTTCCTCCAATTTGTTACAGTTTGACAAACATTACATTAAAGAATCCAATGAAATGTCTTCCAAAATCAACATGTTAGACGCAGATCCTTGTTTAGATTACTCGTTTAGACTCAAGTCGCTTCATTCCTCCAACACTATTTTGGCTTCACCAAAAATAAATAAATACATACAATCCTCTTTGAACAAAACAAAAAACACTTGTTGAAAAATATTTTCACTTTATTGATGGAGCTGAAATTAATCTGAGGCTGTGTACATTAAGGCTACTTAAACATTTTAGTCGTTATCTATCGATATTTTTTTAAGTTACAATATATATCTGTGTTTTTTTACATTAACATACATTGTAAAAAAACTGTGTAGAATCAGACAACACACAGGCAAATGCACAAGCTTTCACAGACAAACAAACACATACCACACAAAAACTGAAAGTTTGAACTGCTTGCTGACATACTCAAACTGACATTGCACACATTTTCCCCTGTCAAATCTGAAAGGCAAAGAACAGGCATTAAATCCAGAGAACTGTGGCAAAAGAGACCAGATCTGGCCACAGAAGGGCAGATACGTGCTAACAGGAAAGTTAACAGGGCTTGCTGAGAAAGCTGCCCTGGCATGCCATCTGCCTCAGTTACAAAGAGAGAAATATGAACCAGCCAGCTCTGTGAATCAGAGTTTTTGAGGAAAGATTGGTTTGCAGCAATGAGACAGAAAGTATAATTGTGGTGATACTTTTATTGAAATGAAAATATATTTATCTTAATAGTTGTTTTAAAGTGTGTATTATTTAGTTCTTACTCTTATTTATAATTTTTATATAATGTTTAAATGGCCAAGAAAGATGGCAAAATATCAAAATGCTAAAGATTTAATATATATATATATATATATATATACACACACACACACACACACACTACTGGTAAAATGTTTTAAAACACTCATTCTTTATTATATATATTATTTTTTCTTCTTCCACATTTTAGAATAATAGTCAAAACTATGTAATAACATAAATTGAACTATGTTATGTTGTGACTAAACTAAATCCAAAATAAAACTTAGTTATATTTTAACGTCTTCAAAGTTGTCACCCTTTGCCTAGAACTTGCAGACATGAACTCGTGACATTTTCTTCTTGAGGTTTCATGCTGGGATGCTTTTTAAACAGTATTGAAGAAGTTCATATCTATGTTGGGCACTTATTGGCTGCTTTTCTTTATTATTTGGTCCAAATCATCAATTTCAAAAACATTTTTTTTATAACATTTTAGTTTTATAATGAATTAAATTAATATGGTGGCAAAATTATATTTTAGTCTACAAAACTAATTTCAAACATTTAAACATACACGTTCAGATCAAAAGATTTTTAAGATCATGAGAAACATTACAGTCAAGTGTTTTAAAACGTTTTACCAATAGTGTGTGTATATATATATATATATATATATATATATATATATATATATATATATATATAGTAAATACCTACAGTGAAATTACAACCTATAATATCTGAACTGAGTGTCAGGGGGACAGGACAGATGAGTGCTCTGGCTTTGACACATTAAAACAGTTCATCAGAGGAACAATGAGTGATAAAAAGAACTAAATGCCCCTCTTCTTCCTTTATTTTTATTATTATTTATTGTATTTTATTTGGGAAGAGTAAAAAAGCCTTTCATTCAGATTTACCATTTTGAAATGTTTGGGGGAGACTTGTTTGGTCTATATTTAGCCTCTTAACTCACCCAAGCAAGAACATGATCTGAACAAACAGCCTGTGGGTAAGGAATCTGTCCAAAATAAAAAATGGCATCCTCAACAGGGCAAAGAAAATATTTCAGTTGTGAAATTGTTTTATGGGAAAAATGTAAATAAATGTAAAACATTTTTTTTTTTAACAAATTACAGTCATTTTTTAAATGAACTCTGATTCTAGTATAGATAGATCCAGCATCTGAAACTATACTGACTAGTCATATGATTTCCCTATGATACTGTACATGCAATCACATAATCAGTCTGAGTAGTCAAGTTTAGAGAGAGAGAGTGTGTGAGTGAGAGAGAGAGAGGATAATAGCATGGTCACTGGTTATGTCGAACGCATTTTAAAGATTAAGAACTACATTATACAAAGATTTCTTATGCCCATGTTTAGTTGTCCTTTTGTTGGCAATGCAATCACATTAATACAAAACCTATACATGATGTTTAAATGGGTCAAGTAGAAACCCCTTAAATGGTGAATTGCACTTATAGACATTTTGGAAATAAATATTACCATTAACAATGTGAGTGTATGGTTATTTTGACTATGTAGGACTGGAACAGCTAGTTCAGATAGTGTTACAGAAGAGGTATTTAGTGTACAAAGACTGTACAATGAGTACAGAGTATCAATTACTGTCCCTATAAAGTTTCCACCGCTCACTATGGTGTCTTACTCCTACTTGTGGTGAGATGGAAGTACTACAACAAACAATTGATGAAGTTTAGGCCAGCAGATATGTCTTGGTTACAATCCTTTTAATGGTCTAATTTTATCACAACAATATCTCAAATAACGGCTAGTCTAATGGCTAGTTAACTTCCTATTAACTTCATTGGCATATACTTCCCAAGGCAAATCTCAGTCTCCTATACAGCTTCACTTTTCCAAATTGCTCTATAAGACTGGCGAGGGGGAAATGTCTGGAAACTCTTTCTCAAGAAACAGATCCAAGCCAAGCAGTCCAATGCCAAGACTTTGCTTTATTTCTTCACAAAGAGGAATGACTTTTATTTCACTGCTTTTGCCATCTGAACGCTTACAAGTGCAAATTGTGCATAATTTTCCCATTTTGGACCATTTGTTGTACATTACAGTCACCTTCAGGGTGAGCCAAGCGATTCAATCAAAAACAAGAGGTTCAAATCAAGCCAGCCCTGCTCTTAGTACAGATCATTTTCAGATTCATATTTTAACCAATGGTACAGTTTGTTAACTTAAATATATCTAATGGCTGTATGTCGTCAAACAAAACATTGTACCATGTTATTCTCTTCTCTCAGCGCTTGATTTATATAGAGATTATGCTAGTGGAGAGTTGACAGGTTGCCAGTCAATTTACTCACTCCACTGCAAAGCCCATGTGCAATATGCACATCAAATCTAATTTATGTTGTACATGTACATAGAGCTGATGGCAAAAACAAACAAAAACATAAAAACACCCTGGCTTTCAGTTGACAAATTAATCCATAATATAGTAGATCCCACCACGTTAACTACCATGACTCTACAAGCCATGACTGAATCTGAGATGATGCTGAAAAATGAGCATTGCTCAGCATAGCATATCCTCCATTTGCATAAAGTTAGGTTTTAATTGATCCCAGAATCCTCTGTGGGAGTCCACTAATGGCTATTAGAAAATGATAACGCTGCAGTAATCTGGCAGTGATTATGCTGTGATAGGATAATGACACTGCACCCTACAGAAGAGACCACTCTAATTGCATGCAGGTTACTAAACACTTGTCAGAACCTCAGGACATGTTCACATGTTCAGCGGGCTGCTATCACAGCTAATGATCTCTTCATTAATTGAATGTTGTTTATTACATTCAGGAGGCACTGACTGATGATTATGATTAAGTCATGGAAATTTGAGTGCTAAAATAAATTTGACCTCATTTTTGTGTATTGGAGCAGGGCTGAAATTTACTTTTGCTATTCTAAGCCAAAACAACAAAAACAACAACATTTGAAAACAAATAGCAGTCGAAGGATAACGTTTTTCGTGTATTTACCCATAAAAGGGCAAACAAATCAGAGGTTTAGAGTTACCTTTTAACAGAATCCTCCTGTGCTTTAACATGAACGTCTTAACAGATTTAACTCACAATTACAGAGATTGATGAATTAACAATGTTCAAAACTTTTGTCATCAGCTCTATACTGTAAAAAGTGAAAGAGCCTCAGAAAATGCTAAATAAATTAGGTTGTTTATTCAGTCACAAAGGTTAACGTTAAAAAAGTTTTGGACACACTTGACTGAATTTATGTTTCTCGTGTGGCATAATATTGATTTCCACATATTGATTATTTTCACTCATCTCTATTTTATCTACAATGAAATGCAAAACTGTGGAAACAACAAGGCAATTACAATGGAAGTGAATAGGGCCAGTCCATTTACATTCAAATTCACACGGTTTCAAAATTATAGCCACAAAACATTTGTGAGTATTATATAAAGAGCATACCTGTTAACATGATTTTAGTGTTATAAAATCCCTTACTAACCATATCTGTGTACAATTATATATGATTTTACCCAGTCATCCCAATATTGGAAAAATACTTGTATACATGGTTAGTAAGTAATTTTATCATGCTAAAATCATGTTAACATGTATAATGTTTCACATCTTGTGGCTATGCTTAAAGCAATGTGTAGTTTAATGTTGATGGACTGGCCCCATTCACTACCATTTTAAGTGCCTAAATGTAACCGCAATACTTTTTTTTATTATTATTATTTTTATTAATAAATGGGGGATGAGTAAAAATTAGTTTTTGACATAAATGCTGTTTATTGACTTTAATTTAACTTGTAGGTGTTAAATGAATCCCAGCAAAAGGGATGTGGGGTGTGGGGGTGTTGGCAAAACAAAAAAACAATCCATTCAAGAAGTATAAATGCTTTTGAGTGAGTGCTTGAAAAGTTAGCTCATGAAAGAGTACTAATCCAGAAAATCTAGTCCTGGCTGTCTTAGTTCAAATCCACAGCACCCACTTAATTCTAATAAAATGTTAATTGTTATTTTGACCTAACAGCATTGCCTCATCCACATAATGGCTGCTCAATTATGGTTGATGTTCATGGGAAACAAATAGAAAGGCAATATTAGAAGATTTGTTGGCAATGTCCAATTGCTGTGTGTCTTGGATAATGTAGAACCTGAATGGCTGGATTTGCTCTGAACAACAGAACAATATAGTGATAGCACAAAATCATTAGTACCACCCTATAATAAAAGTCCCTTAATTATGCAGCGTAACACAGAGCTGACAACGCTCAGCCACACATAAATAAGCAATGTTTGTGAAAAATAAATATTGGAGGGGCCTATTTGCATTTTGCCTAAACTTTGCCCATTTAAGGACAAATGTGTTTTTACCAGTAACTCTTTCATTATTATTATTATTATCATTATTTTTGTGCAGCTGAAAAGAAAATGGAACACCAAAACAAGTAAACATTTACAGAAATATCACACCAAACACAACTTTATGAAAATAAATTACTTTATGAAATGAAGTTTCTGACTATTTCTGCTTTAAACAAGCAAACAAAAAATCACATTCTACTTTATATTTAATTATGATTTCTGTGGATTTTCTTATTCTTTGAAAAAAGTCCAACACATATTCTAAACAGTATTGGAGAAAACCAAAGTGCTGACTCCCTCTTGTGGTGCTGAAATGTATTTCACCCTAAACAGATTCATGCATCTTACATGGGTCTTGGACTTTGACAAATGTGATTTATTTTTTATTAAGATTGCACCATATATGTGTAAATTTAAGATTAAGTTAACAAAACTATTGAGTTAAAAAGATATGCTACTTTGTGAACCCTACAATCGAAATACATTATTCAGTACAAATTGACCCTGTGGTGCAAAATGAATGAATCATTTACCAACCAAATAAACCTCACACACATGTCCAAATATCAACATATTTCATTACATTGATGTCTACCACATGCCTGGACTGCACTTTGAATCAAAAAGGTATTCTGGGTTGCCTACTTAACCAAAGCATTTGAGGGAATGACCAAAGGACTGTGAGAGTACACACAACATTGCGTGCAGCTTTCTGAAGATCCCCTCTCACAGATGGTGTCAGGATTATACTGGACGACTGGCAGGCAAAACAAAATATTTTCCCTTTTTAAGGTGGTGGATTATCCGGAGCAACAGATTGCATTTTCAGTGCTTATGCTCTGCAGTTCATTAACGGACCAGCACTAAAACCTTAAGAGCCCACTGGCCCACTGTTTAATTGTGTGGCAGTCAGAATTTATTTTGTTCTGCAGTGAAATATACTGTTGCATTGATAAAAAAAATATATTTGTTGCCATTTAGTGCAATGTTAATTAGCACTAGTCAAACAATAATAGTTTTGAAATTAGAAATTACTTCGAAACTAGATTTGAAATTCAAAATTGGGGTTTTGTGGATTTTCATCCATGTAAGTAACTTTAAGTCGATCTACTGTATGTGTTACTCTGTACACCTGTTGAAACATTTCACAGTGGTTATGTTCTAGAAAAATAGATCAAAAATATTGATGACTCAGGCATATCCAAGTTTTTTTTTTTTTTTTTTTTAGCAAAATAGCAAAGTTCCTCCTAAAACCACCTGCAGTAGCAAATCACAGCTCATGGTGGTCATGGAAACATTAGAAATGTTAGAAACTAAAAAATATATATATATTTTTTAAAGCCATTAGATATGTCCCACCCCAACTTCCTATTTCTATAGCAAATACATCAACACAGGAAAGAAAATGTGCACATCAAGGCATCTCATGGAGTCTTTAAAGTTTTGTATAAAATAAACTGGAAAAAGAGAAGAAAGCCAAAAGAAATGGGAGACAGACCCATGATTTAAAGAATGTGTACTTTGCTGCTACACAATATGCAAAGAGTGACATGTCAGATGAGTAGAATGTATGAAAATGTAGTATTAAAGGGATAGTTCACCCTAAAATGAAAATACTCACATGTGTATGAGTTTCTTTATTCAGCAGAACACAAATGAAGATTTTTAGAAGAATATTTCATCTCTGTAGGTCCATACATCTAGCATTCTAAAGCATTTGCTTTAGAAGACATTAATTTACCCACTGGAGTTGTATGGGTTACTTTAACTTTGACAGTCTGACAGTCTGTGCTTTTTGGAGTGGTGGTGGTGGCATAGTGGGCGAAAGCACTAAACTGTTAAGCAGAAGGTCACTGGTTCGATCCCCACAGCCACCACCATTGTGTCCTTGAGCAAGGCACTTAACTCCAGGTTGCTCCGGGGGGGATTGTCCCTGTAATAAGGGCTCTGTAAGTCGCTTTGTATAAAAGCATCTGCAAAATGGATAAATGTAAAATTTGGAGCTTTAAAGTGCCGATCACCATCCACTTGCATTGTTTGGACCTTCAGAGATGAGATATCTTTCTAAAAATCTTCATTTGAGTTCTGCTGAATAAGGAAAGTCATACACATCTGGGATGTCATGAGGGTGAGTAAATGATGAGAGAATTTTCATTTTTGGGTAAACTAACCCTTTAACCCAGATAACCTGCATCTGCTGCAATTCTGAAATGTGCATGGTATGTGTTCAGCAAAAAACTCAGCTCCATTTAACACATTTAAGTATGTTTAAATCCCTTCAGCAAAAATTTGCAGATTTTCCCCCAAAATCAGAACAGAATATATAAAAAGAAGTCCACAGATTCCATCTGGACATGAGTTGTCAGAAATGGAGAAGCTGTCAGCTTAAAAAAAACATGTGTTTTCAGTGTATAACTATTATAGAGTAGACACCAAAATTATGTAGAAGTTGTATGTCCTAGAATGTATTTTTTTACTACACACTTGCATACCTAAAGAATGTACTTCATTAATGGTTGTGAAATTGGTTCTTCCGGGAATAAGTTGCATGCACTGTAACTACATGAGATAAGTGTGAGTGATGAGTGATTATTAGCTTTGTGGTTCATATATCTTGTGATCACAGCCAACCCATCTGTTGACCACAACCTATCTCTTCATCTTGGTTCAGCTACGCTAACACCAACCAGGACAGCCCAGAACTTGAGAGTGGTGGTGGATGACCAGCTTAACTTCACTGCCAACATCTCAACAACTGTCTGGTCTTGCAAGTTTGCACTTTACAACATCAGACCTTTCCTGTCTGAATACATTACACAGCTCCTGATCCAAGCTCTGGTCATTTCAAGACTGGACTACGGTAATGCCCTGTTGGCTGGTCTGCCAGCTAGCACGATTAAGCCACAGTAGATGATATAGAACAGTGCAGCACGTCTGGTCTTCAATTAGCCAATGTGGGCTCACGTCACCCCACTCTTGACTTCTCTCCACTTTGACTCAGGGCTTCAGGACAGCCAATGGAACAGAACAGGACTATCTCGCTTCAATTCACTCCTCAATTCATGTCCCAACTCACTCTCTGCGGTCATTGAACAAGTGGCACCCGGTGGTCCCGTTGCAAAGAGACACCAAGTCCATTTCACGATCATTCACTCTCTCTGTTCCTTTGTGGTGGAATGAGCTTTCAACCTCCACACGATCTGCTGATTCCATCTCAGCATTTAAGAATCAGCGTAAAACTCATCTGTTCCTTGAGCACTTAACCAATCCACACTAAATGCATTTACCCTTTAACAAAAATAATAATAAAAAATAAATGTCTGTATCTTTCTTTCGCTAGCATCTTTATTACTCCAGCAGACACCGTGACAACTTGGCAGTACAATGCTACAGATGTTGTTGACATTTGTATGACAATTTGCTTGTTGTGTTCCTCATTTGTAAGTCACTTTGGATTAAAGCATCTGCTAAATGTAAATGCAAATCATATGTCATATTGCTGAGTTTGCTGGTTGTTAGTTTTAGTTCCTACAGTAAGAGTTGCATCTTCACCTCTGTGCACAGGTTACATGATCTCAAATATGGGAAATTGCTCAATAAACAGGTAAATGCAAAGGAGGGAAAACCTTCCTCCTCATGTCAGTTAAGTTCATCCGGTGCTGACTGGCTGCATCTGACTGTGAGGGCTGTAAGTGTGTCTCCTCAGTGACCATTCTCTCTAATTTTAGCCTCGCTGCTCTCTCTGCTGCTGAGAAAGATTCATGTCAGTTTCCAGACGTTTGAAGTCACGGGCTGGAACCACAATCACCATGCTGTAGAAAATCACAACGGGGGGAAGGTTCATGGGCCACTCTGTTGAAAAGTCACCATCAAACTCTGCTCTTTAATGGGGTTTGACTGTATAAACTCAAGGCGCACATCCTGTCTAAAGTGTTATGCATGCTGATATTTGTATTATATGCTTTGCTGATGTAAGCCTGGCCATGTGTCTGACTGTACCGTCATGAATGTGGATGACAGGCATAGAGGGAGACTGGCAACAAAAAAACATTCTGCTCAACTTGAAATCACACTGTTTTAAAAGCTCATGCTTTCATCACAATAACATGGATACATTTACATCTCAAATGGAATATTTAGAATACTGTTTCTATCTTTTATTAGACCTTTACTTGGTCATTGCTTAACAGATCATACGTGCAATTAACAAAAATGAATCATTGTGATTTTTGTGACTCTTATCCCACAGTAAAACCATCTATTATCCAAAAAAATGCCACATTTAACCTTTCCTTTTTTTCTCTTTTTTTTTTTTTTTTTGCGGTTGCTATAATAATAGAAAATGGTATGTCTCTAAAACCCAAATGTTTGATTTACCCTGAGCTTCAGCCGAACTGTATTACTGCAAAAGGCTGAAGTCCAATAAAGTTTTGGCTATGCAAATGTTTGTATTTAATTTCTAAAACTACATTTAACTTTACAGCCAAATCTAATCTCACAAGCACAATTTAGGCTCTACTTAAGCAAATCCCAAATTCGTTGGAGATGTTCCTTTGATTACGTTTTTTATTTTTTCCCCATCCTCTTATTTTGAGTCCTCGGAGCACAAGGGAATGGGATTTGACCATAGCCAACATGTACAATGATTTGCCCAGTTTGGTGAAATTCACAGAACTTGGATCATTTCAGAAATAAAAAAAATCTTTGGTTCATAGTTGTAGTGAGTAAAATGATCGTTCCTGAGCTGTACAGTGCCACAAACACACACACACACACACACACACACACACACACACCTGATCATCTAAGACACACATCCCACAGGTTTATACTTAACACATCTGGCACATCTGTGCCATAAAATAACCACAAACTTACAAAAAACAAACTTTTTTTTTTTTTTTTTAAATAAATAGGTCTATATGTAAATCACTTCATTGCTCTTGTTTATATGTAGACCTCCAGCACTGACGTTACAATGAATAGAGGGCCTATAAAGGAGCTAAGTGAGCATAAACCTTTCCACCCACAAGTAAAAGGCAAAAAATAAGATGAATTGCAATCACTTTGAAATAATGTTGCTTCTCTCTGTTGTGCGTTGATTTTCATTTTCCGCTTGTCAGATGTGATTCCAAAAGGTTGTGGCTACAACAGCGAAACAGGTGAAACCCACCCACATGTACTGAGGTGGGCAGTTTGAGTAAAGAATTTTACATATACAAAATCAGCATCACAAAGCTGCGTTTGCATTCAACACGCTCTCCAAGGTGCATTACACCTGATACTGCATACAACTAAATACAACTGCATTGACAAGTTATAAAGTACAGGTTTGATTCTTCAAGTTCTTTCCTTATCTCATGAAAACTGATTATAAAACAAAGTTTTAACCTGTTTGGATTCTCAGAGACCCAAGATATAAACTGGAATAAATGCAATGACCCCAAACAGAAACAGAGTAACTATATTTCATAACAGTTGCATTTCCAAGGGCATGCATACTTTCTGATACAACAGAGGGCTAAAGCTTCAACAATTTCTGTCTTGCATCATTTGAGTCTCTGGAGCCCCAAACACAAAGACAGCCTAAACCTTAAAAAGTTTACTTAAAAATGCTCATCTACAGGAAAGATTTGTGAGACATATGGAACAGAAAGGGATGCTCACAGTTAAGGCAAAGTTTGTAATTTCTATGTCACCATATGGAATTGCAGATAAAATGACTTTTTTCAAACAGCTCATCGGGTTGGTGGGTATGATCTTACAAAAACAGCAATGTTTTGATAGCTCCAGAGTGGACCTTTTTCAGTAAAATCAGCCTAAATTGCTTACTTACAGCTGACTCTGCCTAACCAGCTGGGATAAGAGAAAACAATCTACTCTCACAAAAATGCCACATTTTACCTTTACTTATTTATTTATTTATGTGGTTGTTTTAATAATGGAGAATGGTATGTCTTTAAAACCCAAATATTTGATTTACCCTGAGCTTCAGCTGAACTGTATTACTGCAAAAGTCTGAAATCCAACAAAGTTTTGGCAATGCAAATGTTAATAAATTAAAATGTTAAAAAGAATCATGAAACAAATATGCTCATCTACAGGAAAACTTTTGGGAGGCATGTGGAACAGAAAGAGCACAGCTAACATGCAGGATCAAAGCATGGAGAAAAGAGAGATTGAGTGAGTGAATGAGTGAGAACATGTGTGAAACACCGGCTCTGAAAGCATGGTCATTTCTCAAACCAAGGCTTGACAAACAATCAAAGCCCTTCAATGTGATTAGTTATTAGTAAAGGCTCATAGCAAATGCTAATTGCCAAGTTAATTTAAACAAAAGTGTGGGTGGCTAACGCAGTAAAGAAAGAAAGAAAGAAAGAGAGAGGGACAGAAAGAGAGAGAGAGAGAGAGAGATAGAGATGGATAGTGGGGGTGGGGTATGGAAGGAAAATGGCAATCACTTTTGGAATAATAGTGGAGGACCAGGGAATAGAACCAATCCATTATAGATGAATAAATAAGCACAACTGGAGCATTGAACTTTAAGCAAACAAAAAGCATTCCAATAGAAACTGGCCGAGAGAAGAAAAGAGCTAACAAGCTCTGGTGAATTCAGTAAACTAGTGCTAAAAACAAAGCGAACATGAATAAAACAGTCAAATCACATGGCACGAATGGAGTTAAAACAACTTCATGTGCTAATGATGAAGTGAAACAAACAAAATCAGTCTGTCGACCAGTTGCGGTGCAGTTTTAGACTGGACACACTGTAACATTCAAATAAAATTAAAAATGTACTGTTCAAAAACAGTATAAAAAAAATAAATAGAAAAAAACCATATGCCATATTGAAATCATTTTTAAAGATATATGTGGACCGTAATCAGGGACATATTCAGGCACAGCTAAGTGCCTATAATAATACAAATAATAATAATAATTCAAAAAAAAGATTTGGCAACCTTCAAATAAAAAAAGTCATGTTTGTCTGTCACGAATAGTGAGCAGTCTTTGTTTTATTATTACACAAAGCGATATGTTATTTCACAAAGTGGAAACTATGCATTAATAACATTGAAAGACACTGAAAATATGAAAGTGAACTTTTAAGCTAGTCTGTAAATTTGATCAATTGTAAAGTATTTTGATCAAAGAAAAAAAAAACGTATGAAATTTTATGTAACTTGCTGAAGCTATCAAATATTCAGAAAGTCTCTACATCTTTTAAAATATCCAATCATTATAAACCACACAAGAGCCATTCAACCAATATGTATCCAGCTATATGCCAAAAGTCATCTGAGGTCACCTGCTGACCATACACTACAAATAGCATCACGTCAGTCCATGCAAAGCATTACTCTGCAACCAATTACGTCATGAACGCTATACAAAGGAGATTGGAAGATATTCTTACCAAAACTCACAACAAACGGCAACAGGTAGAACATACAAAAGCAGCTTTACATGACTTGTGAAGCAACAGTGCTGAATTCAGTGTGAAAGCCATGTGAAGTTATTTAAGGCACACTCACCATCCACCAGGTCTTGGCTGTCATATCATAACACAGCTGCCATTTCACAGCATTCTCTACCGCTGTGCCACTTGTGTGTGTGATGCTAGGATGCTCCATAAAGACAGACAGATACAGGAAGCGAGAGAGAGAGAGAGAGAAAAATGGAGATGTGGAGGTTCTCAGAGCAGTCCCAAACTCTGCCAAACAGCAGGAGCCAAAGGAACAGAAGTGCAAATCCTCCTCAGCTGCCTCTTTCTTGCTCTCATCTTTAACCTCCCTGTGTGGCACAGAGAGAGATTGGACAGTTGAGAGAGAGAGAGAGAAAGAGAGAGAGAGAGAGAGAGAGAGGGGGTACAAGGATTAAGACTTCGACAACAGTTCCCACTGAAAAGTCCACACTCTCTGAACAGACCATGCAGACACTCAGACCACAGCAACACCACCACCACAGGCTGCTAGACAGACCAGCTAATGCCAGCTGTGCTAACATTCACACACTCGCACAAACACACTATTATAAAGCACATGTAGGAAGAAACTGGGTGATGATGTCAGAAACAAATGCAATCACAATATCTTTTACAACATATGTACACTGCCCCAAAAGGGCAAAACGAAGTAACTATGCCAACACTGACACTGAGAAAGATGGCTTCAAAGGTTTTTGATTTGAGTGTGGATACGGCGGTAATACAATTTCTTTTTGGTAAATCAAATGTGATGAAGAGGACAGAATAACTTGACCAGCTCTGTTAACTGTGGCCAACTGTGTGGTCTCCATGAGGCAGTTTCGTACTACTGCAGGAACATGGGGCTTCTATGAAGTTTTGATATGTAATGCAGCCTTATCTACAGGTGGTAATGCTGGATGACATCATTGTGGCCAGGTTAATTACACACTCTGATTTCTCTGACTCTGAGAATGGTTGAACCAACCCATCTGCAACAGGACAGATCGTAGTCTAAGAGACCTTATTACTGTTATAGTTTTTACAAAATGTGCAGTTACTGCTTTTTACCTTTGCTCCAACATGTATTTTAACATTTAAATGTATTTACACTTACTTGAATAAGAAAAAGTGAATCCTACTTCAAGACCTGGCCACAATGATGTCATCCAGCATTACCACCTGTAGATAAGATCTGTGGTGAAACTAAATTACATATCAAAACTTTGTAGAAGCCCCATGTGCAGTAGTATGAAACTGCCTCATGGAGACCACACAGCTGGCATCAGTTATCAGAGCTGGCAAAGTTATTCTGTCCTCATTATCACATTTGATTCACACAGCACTAAATAGAAAACATCAGACTTGTTGTGGGGAGAAGGCAGTGAATAAATTACTAAAAAAAAATTTGTGTTTAAAGAATGTAGAAATTAAAATGTTTTTTCATCATCTCCAACAACCACATGGCTGTGAGAAGTCCGGCCCTTGCTTGGCCGCAGGAGAGCTGAGTCTGTGTGGGGGAGATGTGGGCAGTATTTGTTTTGTTTCCTTGCTTTTTGTTTTCCATATCTTATTGTAGCCAAGGGGAGCAATTTTATTTAATTGAACTCTAGTCATAAATTGGATGTGGCCCCTCCTAAGATTGGAGTTTTGTGACATCTGCTTTCCAGCACACTCTGGTGTTGGAGATGTGATAATATGCATTGTACAAGAGAGCTCCCGGTTTAAATTCTACACAAAATGTTGTTAAATTGTATTAAATATGTGTTCAGAAAAGTTTTGAATGATGCATATTGATTGCATGTGTGGAGTTTAACCACGTTTGGCATACATGCAAGGACTGGGTATGTAAATTTATAAATAATCTCATCTCATTCAATGATTTATAGCTTAGTGTTTTCCAGTTTAGTAAATAACTGTAATACGTGGTATGTGAGAAAATATGAAAACTCTACTGTTTTAATCTGCAATACATGGCCTTAAGGCCTGTTTAAAAATTTATAAAATGCTTTGAGTGATTTAAGCATGTGTTAAATGCATAAAATACTGTGTGTTTAAGCATGTGTTAAATGCATAAAATACTGTGTGTTTAAGCATGTGTTAAATGCATAAAATACTATGTGCTTAAGCATGTGTTAAATGCATAAAATACTGTGTGCTTAAGCATGTGTTAAATGCATTAAATACTGTGTGTTTAAGCATGTGTTAAATGCATAAAATACTGTGTGTTTAAGCATGTGTTAAATGCATAAAATACTGTGTGCTTAAGCATGTGTTAAATGCATTAAATACTGTGCGTTTAAGCATGTGTAAAATGCATTAAATACTGTGCGTTTAAGCATGTGTTAAATGCATAAAATACTGTGTGCTTAAGCATGTGTTAAATGCATAAAATACTGTGCGTTTAAGCATGTGTTAAATCCATAAAATACTGTCCGTTTAAGCATGTGATAAATACATAAAACACTGTGCGTTTAAGCATGTGTTAAATGCATTAAATACTGTGCGTTTAAGCATGTGTTAAATGAATAAAATACTGTGTGTTTAAGCATGTGTTAAATGAATAAAATACTGTGCGTTTAAGCATGTGTTCAATGCATAAAATACTGTGCGTTTAAGCATGTGTTACATTTATAAAATACTGTGCGTTTAAGCATGTGATAAATACATAAAATACTGTGCGTTTAAGCATGTAATAAATACATAAAATACTGTGCGTTTAAGCATGTGATAAATACATAAAACACTGTGCGTTTAAGCATGTGTTAAATGCATTAAATACTGTGCGTTTAAGCATGTGTTAAATCCATAAAATACTGTGCGTTTAAGCATGTTAAATCCATAAAATACTGTGCGTTTAAGCATGTGTTAAATCCATAAAATACTGTGCGTTTAAGCATGTGTTACATTTATAAAATACTGTGCGTTTAAGCATGTGATAAATACATAAAACACTGTGCGTTTAAGCATGTGTTAAATGCATTAAATACTGTGCGTTTAAGCATGTGTTAAATGCATAAAATACTGTGTGCTTAAGCATGTGTTAAATGCATAAAATACTGTGCGTTTAAGCATGTGTTACATTTATAAAATACTGTGCGTTTAAGCATGTGATAAATAAATAAAACACTGTGCGTTTAAGCATGTGATAAATGCATAAAATACTGTGTGCTTAAGCATGTGTTAAATCCATAAAATACTGTGCGTTTAAGCATGTGTTACATTTATAAAATACTGTGCGTTTAAGCATGTGATAAATACATAAAACACTGTGCGTTTAAGCATGTGATAAATACATAAAACACTGTGCGTTTAAGCATGTGTTAAATGCATTAAATACTGTGCGTTTAAGCATGTGTTAAATGCATTAAATACTGTGTGTTTAAGCATGTGTTAAATGCATAAAATACTGTGTGCTAAAGCATGTGTTAAATCCATAAAATACTGTGCGTTTAAGCATGTGTTAAATGCATTAAATACTGTGCGTTTAAGCATGTGTTAAATGCATAAAATACTGTGTGCTTAAGCATGTGTTAAATCCATAAAATACTGTGCGTTTAAGCATGTGTTACATTTATAAAATACTGTGCGTTTAAGCATGTGATAAATACATAAAACACTGTGCGTTTAAGCATGTGATAAATACATAAAACACTGTGCGTTTAAGCATGTGTTAAATGCATTAAATACTGTGCGTTTAAGCATGTGTTAAATGCATTAAATACTGTGCGTTTAAGCATGTGATAAATACATAAAACACTGTGCGTTTAAGCATGTGATAAATACATAAAACACTGTGCGTTTAAGCATGTGTTAAATGCATTAAATACTGTGCGTTTAAGCATGTGTTACATTTATAAAATACTGTGCGTTTAAGCATGTGATAAATACATAAAACACTGTGCGTTTAAGCATGTGTTAAATGCATTAAATACTGTGCGTTTAAGCATGTGTTAAATGCATAAAATACTGTGTGCTTAAGCATATGTTAAATGCATAAAATACTGTGCGTTTAAGCATGTGTTAAATGAATAAAATACTGTGCGTTTAAGCATGTGTTAAATGAATAAAATACTGTGTGTTTAAGCATGTGTTAAATGCATTAAATACTGTGTGTTTAAGCATGTGTTAAATGAATAAAATACTGTGTGTTTAAGCATGTGTTAAATGCATTAAATACTGTGTGTTTAAGCATGTGTTAAATGCATAAAATACTGTGTGCTTAAGCATGTGTTAAATGCATAAAATACTGTGCGTTTAAGCATGTGTTAAATGAATAAAATACTGTGTGTTTAAGCATGTGTTAAATGCATTAAATACTGTGCGTTTAAGCATGTGTTAAATGAATAAAATACTGTGTGTTTAAGCATGTGTTAAATGCATTAAATACTGTGTGTTTAAGCATGTGTTAAATGCATAAAATACTGTGCGTTTAAGCATGTGTTAAATGCATTAAATACTGTGTGTTTAAGCATGTGTTAAATGAATTAAATACTGTGTGTTTAAGCATGTGTAAAATGAATAAAATACTGTGTGTTTAAGCATGTGTTAAATGCATTAAATACTGTGTGTTTAAGCATGTGTTAAATGCATAAAATACTGTGCGTTTAAGCATGTGTTAAATGAATAAAATACTGTGTGTTTAAGCATGTGTTAAATGCATTAAATACTGTGCGTTTAAGCATGTGTTAAATGAATAAAATACTGTGCGTTTAAGCATGTGTTAAATGCATTAAATACTGTGCGTTTAAGCATGTGTTAAATCCATAAAATACTGTGTGTTTAAGCATGTGTTAAATGCATTAAATACTGTGCGTTTAAGCATGTGTTAAATCCATAAAATACTGTGCGTTTAAGCATGTTAAATCCATAAAATACTGTGCGTTTAAGCATGTTAAATCCATAAAATACTGTGCGTTTAAGCATGTGTTAAATCCATAAAATACTGTGCGTTTAAGCATGTGTTACATTTATAAAACACTGTGCGTTTAAGCATGTGATAAATACATAAAACACTGTGCGTTTAAGCATGTGTTAAATGCATTAAATACTGTGCGTTTAAGCATGTGTTAAATGCATAAAATACTGTGTGCTTAAGCATATGTTAAATGCATAAAATACTGTGCGTTTAAGCATGTGTTAAATGAATAAAATACTGTGTGTTTAAGCATGTGTTAAATGCATTAAATACTGTGTGTTTAAGCATGTGTTAAATGAATAAAATACTGTGTGTTTAAGCATGTGTTAAATGCATTAAATACTGTGTGTTTAAGCATGTGTTAAATGCATAAAATACTGTGTGCTTAAGCATGTGTTAAATGCATAAAATACTGTGCGTTTAAGCATGTGTTAAATGAATAAAATACTGTGTGTTTAAGCATGTGTTAAATGCATTAAATACTGTGCGTTTAAGCATGTGTTAAATGAATAAAATACTGTGTGTTTAAGCATGTGTTAAATGCATTAAATACTGTGTGTTTAAGCATGTGTTAAATGCATAAAATACTGTGCGTTTAAGCATGTGTTAAATGCATTAAATACTGTGTGTTTAAGCATGTGTTAAATGAATTAAATACTGTGTGTTTAAGCATGTGTAAAATGAATAAAATACTGTGTGTTTAAGCATGTGTTAAATGCATTAAATACTGTGTGTTTAAGCATGTGTTAAATGCATAAAATACTGTGCGTTTAAGCATGTGTTAAATGAATAAAATACTGTGTGTTTAAGCATGTGTTAAATGCATTAAATACTGTGCGTTTAAGCATGTGTTAAATGAATAAAATACTGTGTGTTTAAGCATGTGTTAAATGCATTAAATACTGTGTGTTTAAGCATGTGTTAAATGCATAAAATACTGTGCGTTTAAGCATGTGTTAAATGCATTAAATACTGTGTGTTTAAGCATGTGTTAAATGCATAAAATACTGTGCGTTTAAGCATGTGTTAAATGCATTAAATACTGTGCTTTTAAGCATGTGTTAAATGCATTAAATACTGTGCGTTTAAGCATGTGTTAAATGCATTAAATACTGTGTGCTTAAGCATGTGTTAAATGCATAAAATACTGTGCGTTTAAGCATGAGTTAAATGCATTAAATACTGTGTGTTTAAGCATGTGTTAAATGCATAAAATACTGTGTGTTTAAGCATGTGTTAAATGCATAAAATACTGTGTGTTTAAGCATGTGTTAAATGCATAAAATACTGTGTGTTTAAGCATGTGTTAAATCCATAAAATACTGTGCGTTTAAGCATGTGATAAATACATAAAACACTGTGCGTTTAAGCATGTGTTAAATGCATTAAATACTGTGCGTTTAAGCATGTGTTAAATGAATAAAATACTGTGCGTTTAAGCATGTGTTCAATGCATAAAATACTGTGCGTTTATGCATGTGTTAAATCCATAAAATACTATGCATTTAAGAATGTGTTACATTTATAAAATACTGTGCGTTTAAGCATGTGATAAATACATAAAATACTGTGCGTTTAAGCATGTGATAAATACATAAAACACTGCGTTTAAGCATGTGTTAAATGCATTAAATACTGTGCGTTTAAGCATGTGTTAAATGCATAAAATACTGTGTGTTTAAGCATGTGTTAAATGCATAAAATACTGTGCGTTTAAGCATGTGTTAAATGCATTAAATACTGTGCGTTTAAGCATGTGATAAATACATAAAACACTGTGCGTTTAAGCATGTGTTAAATACATAAAATACTGTGCTTTTAAGCATGTGTTACATTTATAAAATACTGTGCGTTTAAGCATGTGATAAATACATAAAACACTGTGCGTTTAAGCATGTGTTAAATGAATAAAATACTGTGTGTTTAAGCATGTGTTAAATGCATTAAATACTGTGCGTTTAAGCATGTGTTAAATGAATTAAATACTGTGTGTTTAAGCATGTGTAAAATGAATAAAATACTGTGTGTTTAAGCATGTGTTAAATGCATTAAATACTGTGTGTTTAAGCATGTGTTAAATGAATAAAATACTGTGTGTTTAAGCATGTGTTAAATGCATTAAATACTGTGCGTTTAAGCATGTGTTAAATGAATTAAATACTGTGTGTTTAAGCATGTGTAAAATGAATAAAATACTGTGTGTTTAAGCATGTGTTAAATGCATTAAATACTGTGTGTTTAAGCATGTGTTAAATGCATAAAATACTGTGCGTTTAAGCATGTGTTAAATGCATTAAATACTGTGCGTTTAAGCATGTGTTAAATGCATAAAATACTGTGTGCTTAAGCATGTGTTAAATGCATAAAATACTGTGCGTTTAAGCATGTGTTAAATGCATTAAATACTGTGTGTTTAAGCATGTGTTAAATGCATAAAATACTGTGTGTTTAAGCATGTGTTAAATGCATAAAATACTGTGCGTTTAAGCATGTGTTAAATGCATAAAATACTGTGCGTTTAAGCATGTGTTAAATGCATAAAATACTGTGCGTTTAAGCATGTGTTAAATCCATAAAATACTGTGCGTTTAAGCATGTGTTAAATGCATAAAATACTGTGCGTTTAAGCATGTGTTAAATGCATAAAATACTGTGCGTTTAAGCATGTGTTAAATGCATAAAATACTGTGCGTTTAAGCATGTGTTAAATGAATAAAATACTGTGCGTTTAAGCATGTGATAAATACATAAAACACTGTGCGTTTAAGCATGTGTCAAATGCATTAAATACTGTGCGTTTAAGCATGTGTTAAATGCATAAAATACTGTGTGTTTAAGCATGTGTTAATGTATAAAATACTGTGTGTTTAAGCATGTGTTAAATGCATTAAATACTGTGCGTTTAAGCATGTGTTAAATGCATTAAATACTGTGCGTTTAAGCATGTGTTAAATACATAAAATACTGTGCTTTTAAGCATGTGTTAAATACATAAAATACTGTGCTTTTAAGCATGTGTTACATTTATAAAATACTGTGCGTTTAAGCATGTGATAAATACATAAAACACTGTGCGTTTAAGCATGTGTTAAATGCATAAAATACTGTGCGTTTAAGCATGTGTTAAATGCATAAAATACTGTGCGTTTAAGCATGTGTTAAATCCATAAAATACTGTGCGTTTAAGCATGTGTTAAATCCATAAAATACTGTGCGTTTAAGCATGTGTTACATTTATAAAATACTGTGCGTTTAAGCATGTGATAAATACATAAAACACTGTGCGTTTAAGCATGTGTTAAATGCATTAAATACTGTGCGTTTAAGCATGTGTTAAATGCATAAAATACTGTGTGTTTAAGCATGTGTTAAATGCATAAAATACTGTGCGTTTAAGCATGTGTTAAATGCATTAAATACTGTGCGTTTAAGCATGTGTTAAATGCATTAAATACTGTGCGTTTAAGCATGTGTTAAATGCATTAAATACTGTGCGTTTAAGCATGTGTTAAATGCATAAAATACTGTGCGTTTAAGCATGTGTTAAATGCATAAAATACTGTGTGCTTAAGCATGTGTTAAATGCATAAAATACTGTGCGTTTAAGCATGTGTTAAATGCATTAAATACTGTGTGTTTAAGCATGTGTTAAATGCATAAAATACTGTGTGTTTAAGCATGTGTTAAATGCATAAAATACTGTGTGTTTAAGCATGTGTTAAATGCATAAAATACTGTGTGTTTAAGCATGTGTTAAATGCATAAAATACTGTGTGTTTAAGCATGTGTTAAATGCATAAAATACTGTGTGTTTAAGCATGTGTTAAATGCATAAAATACTGTGTGTTTAAGCATGTGTTAAATGCATAAAATACTGTGTGTTTAAGTATGTGTTAAATCCATAAAACACTGTGCGTTTAAGCATGTGATAAATACATAAAACACTGTGCGTTTAAGCATGTGTTAAATGCATTAAATACTGTGCGTTTAAGCATGTGTTAAATGAATAAAATACTGTGCGTTTAAGCATGTGTTCAATGCATAAAATACTGTGCGTTTAAGCATGTGTTAAATCCATAAAATACTATGCATTTAAGAATGTGTTACATTTATAAAATACTGTGCGTTTAAGCATGTGATAAATACATAAAATACTGTGCGTTTAAGCATGTGATAAATACATAAAACACTGCGTTTAAGCATGTGTTAAATGCATTAAATACTGTGCGTTTAAGCTTGTGTTAAATGCATAAAATACTGTGTGTTTAAGCATGTGTTAAATGCATAAAATACTGTGCGTTTAAGCATGTGTTAAATGCATTAAATACTGTGCGTTTAAGCATGTGATAAATACATAAAACACTGTGCGTTTAAGCATGTGTTAAATACATAAAATACTGTGCTTTTAAGCATGTGTTACATTTATAAAATACTGTGCGTTTAAGCATGTGATAAATACATAAAACACTGTGCGTTTAAGCATGTGTTAAATGAAAAAAATACTGTGTGTTTAAGCATGTGTTAAATGCATTAAATACTGTGCGTTTAAGCATGTGTTAAATGAATTAAATACTGTGTGTTTAAGCATGTGTAAAATGCATAAAATACTGTGTGTTTAAGCATGTGTTAAATGCATAAAATACTGTGCGTTTAAGCATGTGTTAAATGCATAAAATACTGTGCGTTTAAGCATGTGTTAAATGCATTAAATACTGTGCGTTTAAGCATGTGTTAAATGCATAAAATACTGTGTGCTTAAGCATGTGTTAAATGCATAAAATACTGTGCGTTTAAGCATGTGTTAAATGCATCAAATACTGTGTGTTTAAGCATGTGTTAAATGCATAAAATACTGTGTGTTTAAGCATGTGTTAAATGCATAAAATACTGTGTGTTTAAGCATGTGTTAAATGCATAAAATACTGTGTGTTTAAGCATGTGTTAAATGCATAAAATACTGTGCGTTTAAGCATGTGTTAAATGCATAAAATACTGTGCGTTTAAGCATGTGTTAAATCCATAAAATACTGTGCGTTTAAGCATGTGTTAAATGCATAAAATACTGTGCGTTTAAGCATGTGTTAAATGCATAAAATACTGTGCGTTTAAGCATGTGTTAAATGCATAAAATACTGTGTGCTTAAGCATGTGTTAAATGCATAAAATACTGTGCGTTTAAGCATGTGTTAAATGCATCAAATACTGTGTGTTTAAGCATGTGTTAAATGCATAAAATACTGTGTGTTTAAGCATGTGTTAAATGCATAAAATACTGTGTGTTTAAGCATGTGTTAAATGCATAAAATACTGTGTGTTTAAGCATGTGTTAAATGCATAAAATACTGTGCGTTTAAGCATGTGTTAAATGCATAAAATACTGTGCGTTTAAGCATGTGTTAAATCCATAAAATACTGTGCGTTTAAGCATGTGTTAAATGCATAAAATACTGTGCGTTTAAGCATGTGTTAAATGCATAAAATACTGTGCGTTTAAGCATGTGTTAAATCCATAAAATACTGTGCGTTTAAGCATGTGATAAATACATAAAACACTGTGCGTTTAAGCATGTGTCAAATGCATTAAATACTGTGCGTTTAAGCATGTGTTAAATGCATTAAATACTGTGCGTTTAAGCATGTGATAAATACATAAAACACTGTGCGTTTAAGCATGTGTTAAATGCATTAAATACTATGCGTTTAAGCATGTGTTAAATGCATAAAATACTGTGTGTTTAAGCATGTGTTAATGTATAAAATACTGTGCGTTTAAGCATGTGTTAAATGCATTAAATACTGTGCGTTTAAGCATGTGTTAAATACATAAAATACTGTGCTTTTAAGCATGTGTTAAATACATAAAATACTGTGCTTTTAAGCATGTGTTACATTTATAAAATACTGTGCGTTTAAGCATGTGATAAATACATAAAACACTGTGCGTTTAAGCATGTGTTAAATGCATAAAATACTGTGCGTTTAAGCATGTGTTAAATGCATAAAATACTGTGCGTTTAAGCATGTGTTAAATCCATAAAATACTGTGCGTTTAAGCATGTGTTAAATCCATAAAATACTGTGCGTTTAAGCATGTGTTACATTTATAAAATACTGTGCGTTTAAGCATGTGATAAATACATAAAACACTGTGCGTTTAAGCATGTGTTAAATGCATTAAATACTGTGCGTTTAAGCATGTGTTAAATGAATAAAATACTGTGCGTTTAAGCATGTGTTAAATGAATAAAATACTGTGCGTTTAAGCATGTGTTAAATGAATAAAATACTGTGCGTTTAAGCATGTGTTCAATGCATAAAATACTGTGCGTTTAAGCATGTGTTAAATCCATAAAATACTATGCATTTAAGAATGTGTTACATTTATAAAATACTGTGCGTTTAAGCATGTGATAAATACATAAAATACTGTGCGTTTAAGCATGTGATAAATACATAAAACACTGCGTTTAAGCATGTGTTAAATGCATTAAATACTGTGCGTTTAAGCATGTGTTAAATGCATAAAATACTGTGTGTTTAAGCATGTGTTAAATGCATTAAATACTGTGTGTTTAAGCATGTGTTAAATGCATAAAATACTGTGCGTTTAAGCATGTGTTAAATGCATTAAATACTGTGCGTTTAAGCATGTGTTAAATGCATAAAATACTGTGTGCTTAAGCATGTGTTAAATGCATAAAATACTGTGCGTTTAAGCATGTGTTAAATGCATAAAATACTGTGTGTTTAAGCATGTGTTAAATGCATAAAATACTGTGTGTTTAAGCATGTGTTAAATGCATAAAATACTGTGTGTTTAAGCATGTGTTAAATGCATAAAATACTGTGCGTTTAAGCATGTGTTAAATGCATAAAATACTGTGCGTTTAAGCATGTGTTAAATCCATAAAATACTGTGCGTTTAAGCATGTGTTAAATCCATAAAATACTGTGCGTTTAAGCATGTGTTAAATGCATAAAATACTGTGCGTTTAAGCATGTGTTAAATGCATAAAATACTGTGCGTTTAAGCATGTGTTAAATGCATAAAATACTGTGCGTTTAAGCATGTGTTAAATGAATAAAATACTGTGCGTTTAAGCATGTGATAAATACCTAAAACACTGTGCGTTTAAGCATGTGTCAAATGCATTAAATACTGTGCGTTTAAGCATGTGTTAAATGCATTAAATACTGTGCGTTTAAGCATGTGATAAATACATAAAACACTGTGCGTTTAAGCATGTGTTAAATGCATTAAATACTATGCGTTTAAGCATGTGTTAAATGCATAAAATACTGTGTGTTTAAGCATGTGTTAATGTATAAAATACTGTGTGTTTAAGCATGTGTTAAATGCATTAAATACTGTGCGTTTAAGCATGTGTTAAATGCATTAAATACTGTGCGTTTAAGCATGTGTTAAATACATAAAATACTGTGCTTTTAAGCATGTGTTAAATACATAAAATACTGTGCTTTTAAGCATGTGTTACATTTATAAAATACTGTGCGTTTAAGCATGTGATAAATACATAAAACACTGTGCGTTTAAGCATGTGTTAAATGCATAAAATACTGTGCGTTTAAGCATGTGTTAAATGCATAAAATACTGTGCGTTTAAGCATGTGTTAAATCCATAAAATACTGTGCGTTTAAGCATGTGTTAAATCCATAAAATACTGTGCGTTTAAGCATGTTACATTTATAAAATACTGTGCGTTTAAGCATGTGATAAATACATAAAACACTGTGCGTTTAAGCATGTGTTAAATGCATTAAATACTGTGCGTTTAAGCATGTGTTAAATGCATAAAATACTGTGTGTTTAAGCATGTGTTAAATGCATAAAATACTGTGTGTTTAAGCATGTGTTAAATGCATTAAATACTGTGCGTTTAAGCATGTGTTAAATGCATTAAATACTGTGCGTTTAAGCATGTGTTAAATGCATTAAATACTGTGCGTTTAAGCATGTGTTAAATGCATTAAATACTGTGCGTTTAAGCATGTGTTAAATGCATAAAATACTGTGTGCTTAAGCATGTGTTAAATGCATAAAATACTGTGCGTTTAAGCATGTGTTAAATGCATTAAATACTGTGTGTTTAAGCATGTGTTAAATGCATAAAATACTGTGTGTTTAAGCATGTGTTAAATGCATAAAATACTGTGTGTTTAAGCATGTGTTAAATGCATAAAATACTGTGTGTTTAAGCATGTGTTAAATGCATAAAATACTGTGTGTTTAAGCATGTGTTAAATGCATAAAATACTGTGTGTTTAAGCATGTGTTAAATGCATAAAATACTGTGTGTTTAAGCATGTGTTAAATGCATAAAATACTGTGTGTTTAAGTATGTGTTAAATCCATAAAACACTGTGCGTTTAAGCATGTGATAAATACATAAAACACTGTGCGTTTAAGCATGTGTTAAATGCATTAAATACTGTGCGTTTAAGCATGTGTTAAATGAATAAAATACTGTGCGTTTAAGCATGTGTTCAATGCATAAAATACTATGCATTTAAGAATGTGTTACATTTATAAAATACTGTGCGTTTAAGCATGTGATAAATACATAAAATACTGTGCGTTTAAGCATGTGATAAATACATAAAACACTGCGTTTAAGCATGTGTTAAATGCATTAAATACTGTGCGTTTAAGCTTGTGTTAAATGCATAAAATACTGTGTGTTTAAGCATGTGTTAAATGCATAAAATACTGTGCGTTTAAGCATGTGTTAAATGCATTAAATACTGTGCGTTTAAGCATGTGATAAATACATAAAACACTGTGCGTTTAAGCATGTGTTAAATACATAAAATACTGTGCTTTTAAGCATGTGTTACATTTATAAAATACTGTGCGTTTAAGCATGTGATAAATACATAAAACACTGTGCGTTTAAGCATGTGTTAAATGAAAAAAATACTGTGTGTTTAAGCATGTGTTAAATGCATTAAATACTGTGCGTTTAAGCATGTGTTAAATGAATTAAATACTGTGTGTTTAAGCATGTGTAAAATGAATAAAATACTGTGTGTTTAAGCATGTGTTAAATGCATTAAATACTGTGTGTTTAAGCATGTGTTAAATGCATAAAATACTGTGCGTTTAAGCATGTGTTAAATGCATTAAATACTGTGCGTTTAAGCATGTGTTAAATGCATAAAATACTGTGTGCTTAAGCATGTGTTAAATGCATAAAATACTGTGCGTTTAAGCATGTGTTAAATGCATCAAATACTGTGTGTTTAAGCATGTGTTAAATGCATAAAATACTGTGTGTTTAAGCATGTGTTAAATGCATAAAATACTGTGTGTTTAAGCATGTGTTAAATGCATAAAATACTGTGCATTTAAGCATGTGTTAAATGCATAAAATACTGTGCGTTTAAGCATGTGTTAAATCCATAAAATACTGTGCGTTTAAGCATGTGTTAAATCCATAAAATACTGTGCGTTTAAGCATGTGTTACATTTATAAAATACTGTGCGTTTAAGCATGTGATAAATACATAAAACACTGTGCGTTTAAGCATGTGTTAAATGCATAAAATACTGTGCGTTTAAGCATGTGATAAATACATAAAACACTGTGCGTTTAAGCATGTGTCAAATGCATTAAATACTGTGCGTTTAAGCATGTGTTAAATGCATTAAATACTGTGCGTTTAAGCATGTGATAAATACATAAAACACTGTGCGTTTAAGCATGTGTTAAATGCATTAAATACTATGCGTTTAAGCATGTGTTAAATGCATAAAATACTGTGTGTTTAAGCATGTGTTAATGTATAAAATACTGTGCGTTTAAGCATGTGTTAAATGCATTAAATACTGTGCGTTTAAGCATGTGTTAAATGCATTAAATACTATGCGTTTAAGCATGTGTTAAATGAATAAAATACTGTGCGTTTAAGCATGTGTTCAATGCATAAAATACTGTGCGTTTAAGCATCTGTTCAATGCATAAAATACTGTGCGTTTAAGCATGTGTTAAATCCATATAATACTGTGTGTTTAAGCATGTGTTACATTTATAAAATACTGTGCGTTTAAGCATGTGATAAATACATAAAATACTGTGCGTTTAAGCATGTGATAAATACATAAAACACTGCGTTTAAGCATGTGTTAAATGCATTAAATACTGTGCGTTTAAGCATGTGTTAAATGCATAAAATACTGTGCGTTTAAGCATGTGTTAAATCCATAAAATACCGTGTGTTTAAGCATGTGTTACATTTATAAAATACTGTACGTTTAAGCATGTGATAAATACATAAAACACTGTGCGTTTAAGCATGTGTTAAATGCATTAAATACTATGCGTTTAAGCATGTGTTAATGTATAAAATACTGTGCGTTTAAGCATGTGTTAAATGCATTAAATACTGTGCGTTTAAGCATGTGTTAAATGCATAAAATACTGTGCGTTTAAGCATGTGTTAAATCCATAAAATACTGTGCGTTTAAGCATGTGTTAAATGCATAAAATACTGTGCGTTTAAGCATGTGTTAAATCCATAAAATACTGTGCGTTTAAGCATGTGTTAAATGCATAAAATACTGTGCGTTTAAGCATGTGATAAATACATAAAATACTGTGCGTTTAAGCATGTGATAAATACATAAAACACTGCGTTTAAGCATGTGTTAAATGCATTAAATACTGTGCGTTTAAGCATGTGTTAAATGCATAAAATACTGTGCGTTTAAGCATGTGTTAAATCCATAAAATACCGTGTGTTTAAGCATGTGTTACATTTATAAAATACTGTACGTTTAAGCATGTGATAAATACATAAAACACTGTGCGTTTAAGCATGTGTTAAATGCATTAAATACTATGCGTTTAAGCATGTGTTAATGTATAAAATACTGTGCGTTTAAGCATGTGTTAAATGCATTAAATACTGTGCGTTTAAGCATGTGTTAAATGCATAAAATACTGTGCGTTTAAGCATGTGTTAAATCCATAAAATACTGTGCGTTTAAGCATGTGTTAAATGCATAAAATACTGTGCGTTTAAGCATGTGATAAATACATAAACACTGTGCATTTAAGCATGTGTTAAATCCATAAAATACTGTGCTTTTAAGCATGTGTTAAATGAATAAAATACTGTGCGTTTAAGCATGTGTTAAATCCATAAAATACTGTGTGTTTAAGCATTTGTTAAATCCATAAAATACTGTGTTTAAGCATGTGTTAAATGAATAAAATACTGTGCGTTTAAGCATGTGTTAAATGCATTAAATACTGTGTGTTTAAGCATGTGTTAAATGCATTAAATACTGTGCGTTTAAGCATGTGTTAAATGAATAAAATACTGTGCGTTTAAGCATGTGTTAAATGCATTAAATACTGTGTGTTTAAGCATGTGTTAAATGAATAAAATACTGTGCGTTTAAGCATGTGTTAAATGCATTAAATACTGTGCGTTTAAGCATGTGTTAAATGCATAAAATACTGTGCGTTTAAGCATGTGTTAAATCCATAAAATACTGTGCGTTTAAGCATGTGTTAAATGCATAAAATACTGTGCGTTTCAGCATGTGTTAAATGAATAAAATACTGTGCGTTTAAGCATGTGATAAATGCATAAAATACTATGCGTTTACGCATGTGTTAAATGAATAAAATACTGTGCATTTAAGCATGTGTGAAATGCATAAAATACTGTGTTTAAGCATGTGTTAAATGAATAAAATACTGTGCGCTTAAGCATGTGTTACATTTATAAAATACTAGTGACCACATAGTGAAAAACAACATAGTGACCAGTTCAAGCACCTAAATATAAACGTTCCCTTACATATACAATAAAGGTTTAAATAAAAGTTGCATGTTAAATACACATTTACAAGCTACTAAATTTAAAGAAGTTTAAATTTAAAAACAAAACAGTTTAAAAGTTTAAAAACAAAACAAATCTGCCTCCCACAATTTAAAATTTAACAAAGATTCTTCCATGTGCAAATAAATATTGATATGTTTGAAAAATTTGATGCCAGAACGGGTTCAAATTAGAAAAATGTGTTTGTTTTTACAGAAACTTGTTGGTCTCCAAGGGACATAATAATACTACTGACTCATATTCAGCCAGAGTGCAGAAGTCCAACCACACTTCAGAACGGACAGGATATTGGGTCAGACATTTCAGCTTGCATCCAGCATGCCGAAGAAAACTGAGCTCTCTGTGATGTTAAAATATACCACATGAACCATGCACACTCTTTGACTTCAGAAAAGGGCATGACAATAGAACAAGAGCAAACCTCAGATGAGAATGTCGACTTACCGAAATGATAATGTGGCCAGATGTAGTGACTGCATGAGTAGATATGAAGTTGCTCAGATTTTGTCTGAGCTAAATGCTAGGGTTGTTTATACTACCATCGATGACAGTTTGGCCTAGCTTGTTTACAAATGATTTGTCATGAAACAGCCGCCACAATGCACCATCATGGCAGTTAACGTCTTTGTGAAAATATCACGAGTGACACAAAAAAACAAAAGCAGCATTGGAGGTCAGGACAGCAGCTTATCCTTGACAGATTCAAATCCAGTTCCAACAGTTCTGAGCCAGACCTCCATCCCAGCTGGGGGCTGGAAACCTCACTCATGTATATTCTTTGGTCATCCACAGTGATTCGTGATTAATCCTTATTCTGACAATAATCACATGCTCTCTGCCAGTAATCTTTTCTGTTTCTCTAATTGCCTTCTCTTAAAGATTTTTCATGGTATTGAAGGAGTGTGTGTGGTTAACTCTCAAGGACCCATAAAATACCCATATTTCTCTACCTGAAACAAAAAAGCCTTTAAAAATGCTTTTAAATGAGAAGATATGAGCAAAATGACTTGTTAAGTAAATTTGTGTTTCTCAGTTTACTTTTGAAATGTTTTGTTATTACAGATATTGCCAAATTGAAACTGACATGTAGTTGCAATGGCCTAACAGATGAGAGATCCCACATGGTGTGTGAGCAATACTGACCATTGCAATGACAGTCATGATGTAACCTGTAAAATCTCCCATATCACCCATAAGTCATGCATCATAATGTCTTTCAAGTGAGGTATTTTATTAACTATTTTATTCTTTTGTTGTGTTTTAAATAACTGTATATCTACAGAAACTTAAAATTATCATGGGACTGAAGATTTATGTCCCATGGGCTCTGACATTCCCTCACCTTCTAACCAAACACACACACACCTTTCTCAATGTTTCACTTGTATCATTTGGATGTGTTATATTGTATTTTATAATAGAGTGTATCTGAGTCTACGCATACGTTGACAACTTTGGGCACTTCTCAAGTTTACACATGTGAGGAATTTAATGGGTTTGGTTACATAAAATTTTTAGTCATGGGAAAAACAATAAATGTCAAGCATCTGTTTTCATGCACATTTGAGATGCTTGTTGTAATTTCCAAAGCACTCTGAGATTTTTTAGTAGCCGTACAGTATGGAAGAACACGACAGCCAAGAGAATATTATAGTTAACACAGTTATTGTTACTAAAATAAAAATTGGTGGCCTATTAACTTTTAGCAACAACTGTCTGAAAAATTATATTTTATATAAATTTGTAAGTTTACAGTAGTCTAGCCAGCCAGGACATTAAAGCAGTAGTACCTTGATATTAGCAAAGTCCCTTCCAAATTAAGTCAGTCCAATCAGCCACCATCTTGGAAACGCTCTTGGGCAGCTTTTTTTTAGATGGATATCCAACTTTTTCCACTATGCATAACAGCTATCCAACTTTAAATCTTTGTTGCCATGACAATGTAACACAACTCCTAAAATGACCTTAAAAACTATGGTTTAAACAACTTTACCTAAGCCTATCAGTGGAGTACAAACGTAATGCAAGGGGGAAAAATGCTTCCTCGAAATCACACTCGTCATGATCCCAGGAATCCCACGCTGCTGACCTACTGCGCTTCCGGTCCCCCCACAAGGGAAGGTAAGGAAGTAACCATGATTTAATCAGGATAAAAACTCATTGAGAAATAATCTCTTTTACAAGAGTCACCTGGCCAAGAAGGCAGCAAAAACACAATGACAAATAACATGTAAACAAAATACAGAATCATTAGCAGTCAAACACAGCAAAGGCAATTTCCAATATGTCTGCATTCAAGGTATTTAACAAGTGTCATCAAATCAGCCAATGGAGGGAGCGTGGTAAGATTTCAGTTTTCTTGTAAAAAAATGTCCTTGTAAAAATGAAAGATGCTTGAGGCAATACAAAACAGTCTGAAGGGTATTGTCTGTGAGTCTGCATAATGTAGCCAATCCTAGGGTACTGGAACGTTCGGAAACAACATGCCGACTTGTGTGATTATGTTATTCGTACACCCCCACTATACTTGGGTGGCTGTCCCTTACCTCAAGATGTAGGCCCAATCTTATATCATTCACACCACTCTGCCTCCATCCAAATATAGGTCATGGTCCAGACTCCAATTAGTGGTTACACTAACAGGCAGAGATGACGCCTGCCCCTCAAATTACCCACAGCAGCATGTTTAAAGACAGCAAGGGAGGTATTGCTAGCACACCGTGGGCTGATACCCAGGAGTCAGGCAGCTCTGGCTTAATTAAAGGGTGATATCGCATTTGTTTCTGCTGGTTGTGTTTGAGACATTTATTTCAAATGGAAATGCCACCCAGTATTGTGACCTCAGTGTGCTCAGGTAGGATGGTGGGTAGGCATTGAAGTACTGCAGAGCTCCAGAAAGGCTTTTGTGGCACAGCTTTGTAAAAGACTGTTCTGTTTTGAGTTTAGCAATGTGTATAGCAGTATGCTGTGTGTATATATATATATATGCAATTATAGTTCTAAGACTTGGAGATACTTCTAGAGAATGAATATACTCAAAATCAGTGTGTAGCCAGATTTCCATTGTTTATTCTTTAACATTTCTTATTACATAAATTGGAAAATTATGGTTGGTATAATGTTGAACTCAGTTTTTTTTATTTTATCACACTTTAATTTTTCAGTGTTTTACAAAATCCACAGTAGCACTACTAAACTCCTTGGCATGTCTGCCTCCCTCTAGTGAATAAGAATGTAACTCTCAATGGTTCCACCCACAGGTGAACACAAATTGCCAAAGGTTGTACTGTGTAGGAATACTGTGGCTGACAAGCTAGTTTTCTCTTGGCAGAGACGAAACCAGCATGTTCTAAAAAGTGTACACTTAAGCAAATGAACCAGTGAAGAATATTTTTCTCCTGGTCCATGGACAGCAGAATATAGAATGTCATAACAGAAAGCTAAACCTTTGCTATAGGAAAAGGAAACAGGAAAAGTGTGATGAATCCATTAAAAGCATCACACTTAACAGTACAGGCATAACTGCCCGAACAAGTTTTATTGCACACACAATCGTTATATTGTAAATAATTAAATGTAGTAATGCACTGTTTACACGGGATGGAGATACATCACAGAAGTGTACATGGGATAAAGACACCCCAGAGCAAGTCACTCAATCCCAGGTTGCACCAGGTGGATTGTCCCTGTAGTCAATTCAATGTATTCATTGTAATTTGGATATACAGTTGAAGACAAAATTATTAGCCTCCATTGAAATTTAAATAATTTTTCAAATATTTCCCAAGTGATGTTTAACAGAGCAAGGGGATTTTAACACAGTATTTCTTATTATATTTTTCCTCTGGAGAAAGCCTTATTTAATTCAATTTACCTGGAATAAAAAACGTATTTAAAAAAAAGAAAAAAAAACTGCTAAGCTCAATATTATTAGCCCCCTTACGCAATTATCGGTTTGATTGGCTACGAAACCAACAACTGTTATATAATGACTTGCCTAATTAACCTAATTAATCCCCCAAGCCTTTAAGTTGCACTTCAAACTGAGGATTAGTATCTTGCAAAACAACTAGTGAAGTAATATAAAACTGTCATCATGGCAAAGACAAAATAAATTTGTTTAGACTTGAGAAAAATAATCGTTAATGCTCACAAAGCAGGAGAAGGATATACACGTTTATCAAAGCGTTTTCGGGTGTCATGAACTGTCATGAGAATTATTATCAAGAAGTTTGAAGAGACCCACATAGTGGAGAACAAGACTGGCAGATGCAGGAAGTGAAATAATTCAAAAACCTTGGAAAGAAAACTGGTGAGAGAGGTTTCTAAAGACCCAAGAACAACTGCCAAGACACTAGTGAATGATTTCGCCAAGTCTGGTATTGATGTCTTAACGAAGACAGTCACTAGAGCCCTGCACAGGTATGGACTGCAAGGATGCAGACCAAGAAAAACTCCACTTCTGAAGAAGAGGCACCTCCAAGCTAGACTGAATTTTGCCAAGGACAACCTAGAGAAAAATTATGCATACTGGAAACCTGTCCTTTGGTCAGGTGAGACAAAACTAGAGCTCTTTGGCCATATAGATGTTGCCTATGTTTGGAGAAAGAAGGGAGAGGCGCTCAACCCAAAGAACACTGTTCCCACAGTGAAACATGGCGGTGGGAGTATAATGCTGTGATGATGATTCAGTGCATCTGGCAACTGGGAATCTCATCAGGGTTGAAAGAATCATCAAAAAGTTAGACTATGAGAAGATTTTGAAAGACAACCTCAGGCAATCTGCAACAAAACTTGGTTTGGGTCGACATTTCGTCTTCCAGCATGATAACGACCCAAAGCATACCTCACTTCTGGTGAAGAACTACCTCCAAATGAGCAAAGTGAACGTCCTTGACTGGCCTGCACAAAGCCCAGACTTGAATCCCATAGAATAACTTTGGGCCACACTGAGGACTAGAGTCCATGCCAGGAGACCAACAAATCAGGAGGAGTTTGAGAGTTTTGCTAAGGAGGAATGGGCTGCAACTCCTCAGGAGAAATCTTTTTGAGAACTACAACAAACGACTAAAGGCTGTTATCAAGCAAAAGAGATACACTATTGACAATTAACATCAGATGGCTAATCATTTTGACCTGTAGATTTTTTCGATTTATATTATAAACACTCTAAGTTGCCTAAATAAACTATTATGTTTAGAAATGCTATGTTGAAAAAAATCTTTGCTCCATTAAAATTATTTGAAAAATAACTAAATATTTCATAGAGGGCTAATCATTTTGTCTTCAACTGTATCCTAATGAAGGACTTATTAATTTATTAAACTGTATGAATCTCTCTGAAGCAAATAAGGTTTTAGAACTTTCAAGAATTTTCAATAAGTGCATCCGATTCAAATGGTACCTTGAGGTGATTAGGGTTTTATTATTTATTTTTTAATGTGCAGAGACTACTATAAATCACCAATTCAAAGGTTGATTGCATGGAAGAGTCTAAACACTGGCTCTCTTGCACTATTAAAAAAAATTGCTTAACTTTGTTTAATCAGCCTGGCATAGTAACATTGGCTCAACCAATGGCTTGTGTATTTTGCAAGTGTTGGGTGAAACTAGTGGAGCAGAAATCTGTTTAAAATTCAGCTTTAAATTTTGTAAAGTTTTCCTACAAAATGAATGTGTTTTCAATCTCCAGTGGAATCTTTAGAAATATTTCAGAATATTTTAACAGCAGAATTCACTACCTCATTTAATGTCTCTTGTAAGTGTCATATAATTGTTGCCTTGTTTGAGCAGTCGCACCATGTGATAGACCTGAGCTGAAATATAAAAGACAATACACAGAGACTCTCTTGAGAATGAAAGAACAATGCAAAAAATTCCATATCCAAAGTGCTGAGACGGGCACTCGTGACCACAGCACATTTTATCATCTTCCTTATTCCTGGTAAGTTACAAATAGGGAACACATTGTTCTCTATGCAGCACATCATGATCTGCCACTGAGTGTTGAGTGTTTTCAAGTGCAAGTTTTCATTGCTGAGTCCATAAGTTAAGTCTTCCATTGACCCTACAGCTGTTTGTTTCATCGTCTTGTGTACCCATCAGGCCTGTGGTGACAGCCAGACCTGAGGAGGAAAAAAAATATATTTAATTGAGAAGCAGCAAAATGATTTTTTCTGCTTGCGCACAGCTTTAGCTGTGAACACAAAATACTGTGGAATGAGGATCCCACACAAAGGGGATAATATGAATAAACATATGAGCAGATGAAAATCTTAAATGAAAGCATTTATTAAGCAGTGCTGCATCATGCTAATTCCAATACAGTGATTTTTTTGGACTTAGCAATACCTTAGTTTTACCATGGTGTTCTTTGAATACCTTGGTCCATTTGGAAAATGCCATGGTATATGAAGATGGGGGAAGATACACCCCAGGATAAATGACCACCCACCTTAACTTATTCTCTTGACCATAAATGGCACTAAATCTCATCTCAACACCTTTATTGAATGTCTGCTCTTCTCAATCTTGATATTTCATCTGAATATCAACATTTGTGAGATTTATTCCATCAAAATAGTTTTGAGGTTAAATGATTAGTACATTCTATAATGTTGATATTAAAAGTGTTTATGTCTATTTGTAAATGGGGGATCTGTGAACACAGTAAAGTATTTCGATTTTTGAAATAAAAATAGTTTTTATATAAACAATTACAAAAAATATTTGATTTAATATTTTTACTTTAAATTTAAAAAAACATATTACAAAGAATTATATCATACACTTTAAAAAGATTCTTAATTTTAATGGTAAAAGACTGTAAAAATTCTACAGAAATAGAAACGAATATTAACTGTAAAATTTACAGTAAATATTTTATATATGTTAAAAGACAATACAGTTTTAATGTTGTAAAAAAATTGTAATTTGATTTTCCTGTATAAATAACGGTAAAAATTTACATTATGTTTAACAAGAGAATACAAGAGAGAATCATTGTTAAAATTACAGTAAACTACAATAAAATCGGGTGTTCCCACAATTCCTTGCATGACCCATCATATTTAATTATATTTTATGGGAATAGTTGTATTTCTTCTTATTTTTAATATCAGTTATGTACATTGGGGTGTTCTGTTTTATAATTGATGTAGTTTAGTTAATGTTTACTGCATTATTTAAATCTCACATGGGTTACCCTGATGGTGTTTAGTGTTTGTGTGTGTGACACAGAGCGATGTCTCTACATGTTTATTGGTCATTGCTCCTGAAAGAGCCACTATTGATGGACTTCATGTCATCATGTGCTCTTCTGTATTTTTGTTACAGTGATTAACAATATCTTATAAAGTAAAAAGCAGCTTTTACAGTTTCAGAAGGTTAATATCAAGTTTATGAAGTTTTTTTTTTTTTTACACTGCCATTGTGGTCATGTAAATTGCAACAGTTTTAACCTGTTAAAATGTTGACTGTAAATGTACAGGTTGTTCTGTAAAGTTGTTTAAATTTGTTGCTGTTTTACTGTATTGTTTACATAATTATTCTTGCAACCACAAACATTATTTTTTTTGTATAAACAGGATTCTTTTTACATTGTATTGTACACATTTTGTAAAAACCGGATAGTACCTAGGACAAGTTTACCCTGGTGGGGCAATAATTTTTTATTTTGTGCAATGATTTTGTAATAAAATTAGCAAATGTTTTTATTTATTCCCCTTGATATTATGTTGGATGATGCATCATCTTGTACATGCTAAAAGTGTATCTATATACATGTATGTTACAATTACCCCATCTTACCCTATATAGGAAAGTACCATTGTATTACCATCTAAAACCATCACTGTACCATGTTACTGCCACAGTATCTTTAAGGAGGTGAACCAAAACACCTGCCAACAGAAAAAAAACCACTCCCCCTTTTAACCTAACCAGAATCTGTTAGAAAGTTATGCAGTGTTCACCATTCAGGCTGGGGCAGATTTTAGAGGTTAAACAAGAAATTGGTGTATAGCTCATGATTCAAAGAAGGTTTAAGAAATTCTAAGACTCACGTTGGCGAATTGTGATTGGCCAAATGAGAATGGTACATAGACAGATGGCTGCAACAGCAGCTACGCCCCCGGTAACAATCACCATGACATTGTGGTAGAACCATATGCAATCGGATTCCTGTGTACTGTGCAAAATATAGAGCAAAATAATGATGTCTGTGAGAGGCAGTTCAAGAATATGAAGAATTCAAACAAGACTCACGCTTTCATTCTTTAGGACTTGGAATGTGTAATACTGCAACATTCACATTATTAAAATCAGTCAATTATAGCACAATAACGTCACAATGCACATTGGAGAAGCACAAATTTGGAAACAAGGAAGTCTTTTAAAGGTTCTACATTCCCAATCACTATGGTCAGGAGATGTCTCACTGATTGTAAAAGTGCTGGATTCAACTCACTGACAGGGATAGAAGGACTGTATCATCATCACTCCAAGTCCATTAGCCACCTTATCCGTGAAGCTCATTGCACCGTAAACAAAGGCACCACTTTGCTGTTTAAAGAAAGATTTAACATTTTCCCATTAGCCATCAGTGCTACTGACAATTAGAGCCATTGTCATATTGTTGATGCTATATGGTAATTATTTATGGATTTACAACATATTATACACAACAGTTTTAAATCCAACTCCAGAGGCCTCCTTCATGAAAAAACACTATTATTTTGATTACTTTAATACTATTAATTGTATAAATTACATCAGGTATCGTAGTAATAACTATAATGTATAGTAAAGATCTAAACACATTTTGTGTGGGAGTCCACTAAAAACAGATTTATTGGCCATTTTTCTAAAATGTATAAAAAATTTGTCATACAAAAGATGTCAAGTCGTACTGTTTGATCTCCGATGAGATTGGCGGTCATGGACAGTGACATGACCAGAATGACAGCAGATCCAGCTCCCAGCAGCACAGCAGCTCCGTAAACCTGTGTGCCCATGTTCACTTCCAGCAACACCCAATAGGAAAACGCCATAATCGGCAAAAGGCCAACGAAATAGGTCATCTACAAAGGCAGAAATTACAAACAATACACTTTGATCCATTTCGAACCGTAGTGTATTGAACTGGCAAGAGAAATAATGAAAAACTCACAGAGGTGCCGATCTGTTTACTGACAGGCTTCATAACCAGAGAAGACACAAACCCACAGACATACATGACCAGGGGAATAGTTGCAATGTAGTTCTGAAAATAAACATTTTATTATTTAAAACATTTTATTCAGCATATTTTTAAACTGCATGTATAAATGTGTAGTTACTAATGTGTTGGCAATGTAAAGCTTCTGTTTTATACTATGCCACTAAAGCTACTTGAATCAGCAAATTTTTTACTTGCGTAATGTTAGATTAAAAGGATAGTTCACCCAAAAATGAAACTTCTGACATAATTTATTCATGTTACTAATGTATCCTCATGTTGTTCGAAACATATATGGCATTCTTTTTTCTCTGTAACACCAAAAGAGGAATTCAGCAGAATGTCTGAGCTGCTACATTTCTTACAATGAAAGTAAATGGGGACAAGGGGGTGTCAAGCTCCATAAAGAACAAAAATAAAGCATCATAAAAGTAGTGCATATGACTTATGCGTCATATTCCAGGCCTTCTGATGTTATAAAATTAAGTCCTTACTCAGAAAATGTTTTGCCTTGACTTACCAGAAGAAAGTCATACAAGTTTTGAAAGACATGAGGGTAAGTAAATGATTAATTTTTATGTTTACGTGAACTATCCCTTGAAATCCCTAGTGTAGTCTAAACAACATGAAATGCTGCCTTTAGAAGGACACTGATTTAACCCAAACATGGTTATGGTTTTTGGGTCCATCTAGCAACCTTTCTCCCTTCTAAGCATACAGTTTTTCAAAATGAAGAATGATTAAAATTACAAGAATTATAATAGGTGTGTTGGGAAGTGCAATCTTCCTTACCTTTGGCAGTGATAAGGTGCTTGTCAAATACATAGGGATGTAAGCTTGGGATAAATTTACAATCAGTCTAGTGCACATATATAGTACGGCAACCTGAGGGGAAAGAAAAAAATATCTCTACACTTATACTACAAGTTATATAGCACTTGTTTACTAATTTTATGAATAATGAGCAATTAAATAGCACATTGTATATTACATTATATAGTACATTGCATTTACATAATTATACTCAATAGTATAAAAGGGTTGTAATGTTGTCAGTTTTCATTGTGCAATTCCCAAAACATGAGACATCATCATCAGATCACCTGATAGAAGGCAGGCTCCTTAAGCCAGTGTTTCCACTGCAGCACAAGTCCAGAGTTCCGGGAAGAGCGAGAAATTAGAGGCTGATACTCCCCTGCTTCACTCTCCTGAGGTTGGACACTCTCTTTTGTTCCCAGGTGAAAAATTATGGAGAAAACCATACCGATGCCCAACACAATCAGGGCCAGATACTATGATATTTTGCAACAGAGCAGACAAAGAGATACTGAGAATTTTTAATATACAGTATATAGGCTACTAACTTTCACTCCTTATCTTGTACGCAGTACTCAATGCTTCTTTTTTTAGCTTTATGGCCTATTATAAAATCATAACTGCCAGTAGCCATATTGCTGTGGATTCAAAATATTTGCAATTACTTACTCTGAATGTGGGAACATCAGCCCAGCCCAGATTCTGAGAGATAGATGGATCATCCATCTTTTGTGACTGAAAGTGAAACAAGAGCCATGCCACAGCATATACAGTGATATTAGCCACCACTGTAAAGGCATACCTTTATAGAAAAGAGGAAAGCATCTCTTAAAAATAATCAATAACAATATAACTAAGCTTAAGGTACACCAGAGACGGGCCACCTCCATTAAAATGAATGGGAGAAATTGGAATGTCCAACCAAGGAGCTCGTGCCCAATGGTCAACGGGTGTAGAAAGGAAGTCCCGCCTTACAGGTAAAAGAGCCAATCACCTTTAATATAGAGACATCGCCTGTCAATCAACTCGAGAATGTGCATGCGCATTAGCAAAACAAGCTGGTAAAAGTTTTTCAGTGTAATCTGAGGTAAATAAGCACATTTTATGAAACCAGCGTTGTTTGATTTTACTGCTTATTTGAAATATGTCATTTTAAAGTAAGCTTGGCAAACAGTTTTTGAGATTTCGGTGCTCCCCCATTCAAGAATATAGGAGCTGCACTGTCATGACTAAAAATAGCCTCCCTGGAGTGATCAAAATATGGCTGCCAGCGGATTGACTTGCTAGAAAGACTTTGGGTACACATACACACACACACACACACACACACACACACACACACACACACACACACACACACACACACACACACACACAGAGAGAGAGAGAGGTGCCAACTGTATATTTAGCACCATGTCTTTGGTCTACATTGATTATTTCTTTTGCAGGAGGTTGTGATACCTGTATGATGTGAGCTCAACTTTGGCATGCTCACATGTGACCAGCTCTGGAATGAGTGACAGATGGGATATCTGCGTAGCAGCCCAGCCAAACTGGAAAATGACGATAAATGGGATGGCATAAATGAGTCCTGCCATCTGTGGGGTGCCCTCATCACATCCGATACAAGGGTTAAATATGAAGGGGAAGGAGGCGAACACACTCAATGTTCCTGCAAGAAAATGGGCAATAAACTGAGCTGTGAAATCATATATCAATATTTTTTGGCTCTTGCTGCCTTGCTTCCTCAATTTCTTTATAAACCTAACAGTTCCACCTAAATTATTATTTGATGAGTCACATTTGAAGCTGTTGTTAAACACCTGCACCCAGTTGCAACAAACCCCTTACAGGGATAGTTCACCCAAAAATGAAAATTCTCTCATCATTTACTCACCCTCATGCCATCCCAGATGTGTGACTTTCATTCTTCTGCAGAACACAAATGAAGATTTTTAGAAGAATATCTCAGCTCTATAGGAAAAAAGCATATAAAGGCAGCATAAAAGTATTCCATACAACTCTGGTGGTTAAATCCATGTCTTCAGAAGTGATAAACAGATCAATATTTAAGTTCTTTTTACTATAAATCGTCACCTTTGACCAGCCCCAACCAGTAGGTGGCAGTATGCATGAAGAATGTGAATCACCAAAAAACAAACAAATGTGAAAGTGAAAGTGGAGATTTACATAAAATAAATACTTAAATATTGATCTGTTTCTCACCACTCCTATCATATCCATTCAGCAGGCATGGATTTAAACATTGGAGTCTTATGGATTACTTTTATGCTGCCTTTATCTACTTTTTGAAGCTCTACATATCTGGTCACCATTCACTTGCATTGTATGGACCTACAGAGCTGAGATATTCTTCTTGTGTTCTGCAAAATAAGAGACAATTGAGATGGCATGACGGAGAGTAAATTATAAGATTATTAAAATTTTTGGACGAACTATCCCTTTAAATTTAGAAAAACCTCTGTTAGGGTTATGTCACTAAAGGGGTTTCCTAACTTACGCCCGTTTCACGCATACTCCGTGTGCAGTGCGTATGCGGTGCGTAGCTATACGGTACAGGAGCAGCACGCGCTATAGCGCTTTCACATATGCTGCGTTTGCAGTGCGCTACTGATCCGCAGTTTCTGTGTGCCACAAAATCAAAAATGTGTAAGTAATTTTGATTTTAAATCCAAACGTTAACTTTGACATTGTTTAAGACATTGAAACAGTATGAAAATGTATTTCAATCATTGTGATTCTTTGTTTTACATGTAGTTCCAGTTGTTGACAGAAGAAAAGCTATCGCGCTATATCTGTTGCTGAGGAGGAGAAGAATGGGACGCATTTGGGTTCACTCTGTCTTTTTTTAGGGTAAAAAAAAATCACATATGATGGCATTTTGCAACTTTTGGGACTATAATCATACTTTTTTGTTTTTCTTGACCCTGTAATTTAGTAAGAATAGGCCTACATTAACTGAAATTATGCGTAGGCCTATATGATGAAATTATTACAGTTTCTTGTCAATCTATGTCTATTTTAATGTGAACAATGCGCTGCCACTTTAATTCAGTGCGGTGCAGCACAGCAAAAATAGACTCGGTGCGGAAACCATCGCTGCACTGCTGTATATACGCACCGCAACTGGAACGGAGCGACGGACTGCATCCGCGTGCAGTGTAAAAGCTCTAACCTGTTAACATGGGTACGGAAAAAAATACACACCGCAAACGGAGTATGTGTGAAACGGGCGTTAAGGTGCTTTTTGCAAATAGCTACTGCTAATATGGTTAGTTGACATCGACAAGGGTGTGACTTGTCATACTCCATCTAAAACTATTTTTAAAAGCATTTAGCTAATTCCTATAATTATTAAATGTGCAATTTATGAGCCTATTTGTTCTTTAAAAAAAAAAAAAAAAAAAACATTATAAGACCAAAGGACCATTTAAAAAAAACTTAAAAACGGTGAACACCTAAAAAAAAAAAAAAAAAAGGTGACCAGTTACAGCAGCTAAAATAGACATCGTTTCCTTATAGAATCATATAATGTCTAATCAAAATCTTGAGCTTGTTTAAAAAAATAGGTCCATGGATATGTTACGTCAACTACTCATTTACAGGCACGTGTGCGCACATAAGTTGAATTTGCTACGTTGTTTCGCAACTGTTGTTTTTTTTATATATATATATAGGTATTTTATTTCGTTGTGTTGTCTCATGTGGTCCTGTGTTGGTCCTTTGTTGTTTTTATGTAGCACCATGGTCCTGGAGGAACGTTGTCTCGTTTTGCTGTGTACTGTACTAACTGTATATGGTTGAAACGACAATAAAAACCACTTGACTTGAACTATAAACTTGGCCTAATGATAAAATAACTGTAAATCAATGTATCATGTTAGCATATTGCTTTATGTAGCCTACTTGAAGCAGGTGCGGCCCTTGATTCATATTTAAATCAAACAGAAAAACGGGCAAGAGTTACCTCGTCAGCTGTAGTCAGGAAACTGTCACAGTTCATTGATGCAATAAACTCATTTCTCGCGGTGTTACTAACCACCAACCGCCACCTTTCATAGATTTATGCAGGGAGTACTTCACCAATACAAGTTAATTGACAACTTATTACATACATGACAGAAAAAAATGATCAGTAATTTTTATCAATGTCCTTGCGCTTTCACCTTCTTGATGTATACCGATAAGGCGTTATTCTGATAAAATAATAATAATTTAAAAATAAAAAACGCTAGACAGAACGGAGTTGTCACGAGACGCGTATTTTCTTTGTCAGGGTATCTAGAAAAAGCGGCGCAAAGGTAAAAGGCGCACGTCTAGCGCATGTTTAGATAATGTGTCACACTATCTCTTACCCACTAAATGCCAGGTTTTCCTTTTCCCATAAGTCCCACATCCCGAAGTCCGGTCGGATTCATAGCCGATGAGAGGTGTGCAGATTCCATCCGCGATCTGCCCCACCAGCAGCAGCGCGCCTGCGTTAGTGTCCTGGAAACCGAGAACCGAGTGGTAGTACACCAGTAAATAGGTAAACCACATGGACGCGCAGAGATCATTGAAGAAGTGTCCCACGGCGTACGTGAGTCGCTTACAGACGGGTAAAGTTACTGGCTGATCCGACATTTTGACTGACGGAAACAATAAGCGGCTCGTTGTTCAGGGTGATGGAGAGGTTCTTTGGTAATAACCATTACGCGCGGTTAGTGACGAGACAACTAGTATCGCAATCGTAACGGTCTATGGACTGATACCAGTAAGATTCGCCATTATATGTTTTTTGCAAATTATGCCAAATATTTTAGCTTTACCGACAAGCAAATCCAAGCCTTCCTGGACGAAAGGTAAAAGTAAAATCGTTTGTCAGTGATTGTTTGCATCCAGCAGCCTCTGTTTCAGTTTAATTCTACAGATCACACCCACATCATTCCGGGGAAGGGGAAGTTACTACATGCTGATTTTCATACAGGAAATTCACTCTTTTAAAAAGTGGTAAAAATAACAGACAAGGGTACATTCCTTTTTTGTCGTTGTTTTAAAGAATACGGTACGCTACCCTTTCGTTTATACTTCCTTACCTTCAGACAAAATTGTTTATGCTCCAGACCTTACAAACATGGTAACATAGTTATTATTAAAATAAATAGTTACCAAAAAAAATGCCACCGAAATCCAAAATGTGAGAGCAAAAATAAAAAAATCATAATGCCCTCTGAAATAGTTAATATTACATTATGTTGATTTAATTATTAGGGTAAGATGTAATCACTCAATGTTAATTATATTAATTAATCGATTAAATTTGTATTTGACAAACTGTTGAGACAGCTTGTTTTGAACTGTTTGGGGGACATAAAGACATAATAAAAGGTAAATCTAGGGGTCAAATATTGCCAATTAATGAAAAAGTTATTTTCTGACACTGATTAACACAGTTAGCTTCATTACAAGAAAACTTTCAAAGGATTTTTTTTTTTTTTTTTAATACAAAATGACAAAGATTCTTACACTGTTTGAAGAATGTTAGACATTGAAAATATGTTTGAGTAAAAGATTCCCTGCATAGTTTTCTTTCCAACTCTTCCGAATCATCACGGGACATATTTAAAGTGACAAAAAAAAAAAAAGAAAAAGAAAAGAAAAAAGCCACAAAACAAACAAACAAATTATAAGGCACTTAGAATAGAAGTGAAAGCAGCCAGTCCAAACAAATTAATAAACAGTTACCAAAGTATAGCTATAAAGATATGAACATCATACATGTTATCATGATTTTAGTGTGCTTAAATTGCTTATTAACCTTATCTGTGAAGTAATTTCCAATATTACAACTTTATTGCTATGACAACAAAACCCTGTAAGCCCCAGTATTGAATTTTTTTTTGTTATCAACATTATCCCACAAACGTTGCCGATTGAGCTTCACTTGTATTGAGCCCGGAACATTCCTTTAAGCTGACAAAGGGAAAATCGTGTACACCTAGAAGTATTATGATCATTATTATGCTTATAGACATTCTTTAACAATGTTTAACAAAGGGTAGATGGCATTGCAGCAATAATATAATTATAATAATTACTATAGATTAAAAGCCTTAACATTTTCAAAATCCAAATTTAGAATCTATTAACTTTAATGTCATAATCAGTAAGTAAACCAGTCACTTTACAACTATAACTATATTTTTTTTAACCCTCACAAGCTCCAATGTACACAATTGGGTCTGAACTTGATCTAGCAGTGATATGACAGGTGGCAATAATCACATGGCAATAAGACACGCATCAAAGTAGGTATGAGACGTCGTATTTGGCGATTAAAAGTGTAAGCTACTAATTAAACCTAGTAAGCAGGATTTGGGTCACTATTGGGAGCTGATGGGACTTTGATGTTGAAGACAAAGTAAATCTGTAAATCAATGACTCAGGACTTCATGGCTAGCAAGCACAGGCCTGCAGGTATGTACTTCTAAAGCAGGACTGATGTTTTGCCCTTCATGGGGGATTTACTGCCCACACGCTTAACCAGTTTCAAATATCATGCTGGGCAGATTTTGATACTCAATACTAAAGGTTGAACACATTTTAGATCATGGAAGAATGTTTGCATCAGTGTAGTTTAACAACCATGTATAGTTGAACTATAATGTGCACCAATGATCTGATCTGCAGATCCCATTGAGATAATTCCTAAAAACTTCTGTTTAGCGTATACTGAAGTATTTAAATTTATAGAACAAGAATGTAACTAAAAACTACTAATTTATAAGCCAGAACTCGCCAGTAAAGAGCTGATTTTTGTTCAACAAAAACCAGCCAAGGAAAGAGGTCATTTGTTGGAGCTGTAAGTACACCCACCTGCAATACCATTCACTTCCATAATGTGTGATTCACAACATGCACACTTAAGACCACAACCAAAATCAATCACTCAAGAGTCAAGACAAAATCTCATTGCAGGACACATACTTACATTTTAAACATTTTACTTGGAAAGGCACAAACTATGATTTCCTGGTAAATAAATTTGATGTGAGAAATAAAACTTAAGTAAATTCTTTCTTATTTTCCTTAAACAGTCCTTGAACATGTAAGAGCCCTGTGAGGGCATGTTCCCACATCAGTTTTATATAGTTTGTAGTTTTTCACGTCGGTTAATGTCAAGCCCACTGTGTTGTCTTCTTTTTTCCAAAAGTCCAATAACAACAATGACAAGAGAATAATATCCATTTGTCTCTCCGTCCCCCCACAGTACCTGAGGCCAGTAACTGTGCTACAGAGTCCATGTTGACAGAAAATAAAGAGATGGAATACATACATATATATGTATATATATATATATATATATATATATATATATATATATATATATATATATATATATGACAGAAAGCATATACAGAACACTACAACTGCTTTACAACCCAGGGAATCCGCTGAAAACAATCCAAAAAATGTAATTACAGAAAAACAAAAGACTCCAGAGTCTGATTGAGATGAAATGTGTCCTGTTACTTTTGTCAATTTGTGGGTGTCATTCCCAGTGCAGAGTTGAATCCTGCCCCCGTTTGCCACAAATAAGAACTATTTCTAAGAAAAACGTATATCATTCAGCCCATTGATGTTTCATTCCCTGATCAATGGACAATGAACAATAAACATTCTGCATGGAATCTAGAATACACCAATAACTTTTATTTTTTGTATCATCATTACTGGATTACACATCATTCTCGTTCATTTAATCTTTTTAAGAGTATTTGTGTGATATTCTTTACACATCTTCTTCTGTATCTTCATTTATTCTCTTCTATTTTGAAGGAACTAGAGTTTATTGGAGTCAACAACATTCTTTGCACTCCATTAAGTGGTGAAGAAGCATTTCTAAAAGAAAGTGTGATGAGGACAGAAAGAGAGAGAAAGAGACCGAGAGAGAGATTGTGTATTTGCTTGCATTTCAAACTTAACAGTGACCAGAATGTTTCAAGTTCTTTTCAAAGAACGCTCTTCACTTGTGCCTCTGGAGGGCTTTCCTCTTTCTCCGCTTAAAGAAACAACAGCACCTGCACGAAAATCAGCAAAATAATTACATTTATTAAAGACTACTTTTAAATGCAGAGGTCATGATTAGTGTAATTAGGTTGTAAATTGGAGAACACTGATGTGTAATGAGGTCAGTTGTGGACACCAACAACTTCACTATTAAATAAGTTATGGGGTGGTTCTTTTTCCTCCTCCAGAATATTACATTTTAGCAGCATGAAAACAAAATTTTACTGGAATGCATGTCATTTGTGTTTCAATTTTAAAAAGCTGTGCATCCAACCAATAACATTAGCTAGTAGGAATATTATAGAGCAGTAGAAATACCTACTTCAACCAAAAATAGGAACATATACTATTACCAAAAATGTGAATTACAGTGACAAAATGGCTATCAAATTGAACAGTGCTTGAGAAGGTGATTTTATACTCACTTTGTGTCATCTGCCACCTCTACCTCAGTGGGTGCAGTGATAGGAGCATTGGAGTGTCCTGCAGTTGGGTCATCCGTGTTCAGCTCGCCATTTGTGGAGCTCATGACCTGCACAGGATCACACAGACAGAAGCATAAAGATTTCATACACTCACCAGAATTGAAGCATATACTCCAGTGTGTGATATTAGAATGTCATAACTCACACACAAGTCTTATCAGGTGTGAAAATGGAAATGTTTAATAATGTTGAATTGCAAATATCCCAAAACATGATATTTAAACGGTTGCTATTCCATCAAATGAATATTTGTTACAGGAGAATGAATCTTGGACAATGTTGTCAGCTGCTGTATTTAAGAAATGTATTTATTTTTCAGCTTTTTCGTTCTCTTTCTTGAAAATGGCTCTCTCATATTTGATATACAAAATATTGCATACATGCAGGGTTGAAAATTTACTTTCTGCCCCACCTACAAATTACAGGTGAATTGAGAAAATGTATTGGCTATTCTTTAGCAGCCATTAACCCATTATTTCAAAAACACACATTTTGTCTTTACGACAATGGGAATTTTTTCAAATGCTCATTTTGAGAAGCATAATGCGCAGGTCATGGTGACACTAGTAGCATCATAAACGAGACGAGCAAGTGAACAATAAAATTGAACCTGTCACATAAATTTAAAGGAACACTGTGAAGTTGTTCCTCATTCCCATTTTAGTGTCTTAATGTGAAGAATATCCACATCTATGGGACACCAAACATCAGATGGTACATTTTCCACAGAGGAAAACAATTCTTAGAAGACAAACATGTTAATTTAATAGACTGTTTGTATTTAAGTCTCCTACATCAGGGAGGGTTTTAAGAATGAGAATTGGAAACCATGTAATGTTTAAATAAAAAAATTTTACTCGCCAAAGATCATTTCTACTCTCATTTGGCTTTTCCAATTGTTAATGTACAATCTTGTTTACATGTCATAATACCATACATTCTAGACACCTTCCCTCTTTAGGCTATAAGAAAAATCACCTTCATATGGAAAAAGGAGGAAGCACAACATCCTGCTTCCTGCACAGATGTAGACAAGCCTATAGCTATGAACAATGAATATGCGATAATTCACAGTCATTAACACCCGACACAAAGCACGTTTTGTAAGGTTTTAAGGCAGAACACCCATGCCTATACTGTATGATTCCTGTTTTTAAAGGTCACAATTTTTAAGCTTTGAACTAAATGCCTGTTTGATTGCATACATTTCTTATAAAAGGAAAAAACTGGAAGTATTTATCTGAAAAATATACGCAACTGCCAACATAGTGCTAAAAAAAAGAATATACTGTATCAGAAAAAATAGATATAGGCTGGAAAACTCCATCCCATGTGTTTAAGGACCATGGGACAACATTTCAAAAACCAACACTAGGTGGCACATGTGTATCATCAATTGCCTTAAAAATACAACATGTAACCAAAAGTTTGTACTGGAGAGAACTAATGAATGGCAAGTCCCAAATTTATATCTTCAGTTTATCAGCATCCATTAGATCCTATCACAATGTGAGCTGCTATCCAACTTGCTTGATGGCTTCTATTTTAAACGCACACTATCTCCAAGAAATGGCACTTCAGTCATCTGTAGTGCGCTCTGGGCCTTAAGGAGGCGAGCTGAGTGTCACAGATGAATGAGTGTGTGGATGACAGTTTGAGCAGCAGCCAGAAAGGACAGACACATTCACACGCAAACACTCAAAAAGCAACATCATGCGCAAGCAGTACCTGCACTGAGCCCCCCAGCATCTCGTCTGTGAGATGCGACCCCAGCGTCTCCTTAAGGGTCACTGGAGTGGGCTGGGACTCACTTCCTTTGGGCTCGGGCGACTGACCAACAGTGGAAGAGCATTAAGAGTCGGGAAAGCGTGGAGAGAGGAGGGGGTGGGTGGAGATTTTATGGTGCGATGGGAAGGGGTTGGGTGGGTGAGTAAACATACAAACGAAAAATAAAAAGTTAAAAATGAGACATCTCACATGCAGAAGTTTGCTCATAACTAAGATTTATGTTAATAGCGAATGACACAAACTAATGGAAATAACAAAAAATCTAAGTGGAGAAAATAATCTAAATGTACGACCCAGCAAGCATGCAGAATTCAGAAAGGTTGCAATTAGAAATCGACTTGATATGTTACAGATAAAGACTAATAAAGTGCACTAATGCCATTGAACATCTCTTCACAGACGACATGTGAGCACAAGCAGAGGGGTATAAGAGGTGCAACAACCTTCCACCAGATGACGTTAAATCCATTTTATGCCAAATAGCATGAAATTTATGCAAAGATACAAATCAACAAAACAAATTAAAGGCAACTTCAAAAGATTTTAATGTGGAAAACAACACATTTTCAAAGTCGATTAGTCAGTCTTAAGAAACCCTGTAAAATTAGGCTGGTTTAGGTTTATGTCCACTGGACACCCATCAGAGATGTTTCTTTTCAATATTTAGACACCAAGCATAGCCTTTCAAAAGGATGACTAACAGGTATTCAACAAATAAATAGTCTTAATCTGTGGTTTGCAACCTTTTTGACTCCAAGGACCCCCATTGTCAAAGTTGCTGGTTTTCAAATTTTATGAACAAAAATTAGGAATGTCAATAGATTAAAAAAAAAAAAAAAAGTTTCAATAATTGTATGTTCCTCAAAAAAACAGTTGTTGTAGGGAGTTATTGAATACAAATAAGAAACATGATGTCAGTTTACATGTTGTACATCTTTAGTTGTTTTAAGCATTTTTAGATTATAGCAAATTTGATCGTTATATTATAGATTATTAACATATTTCAAATAATTGTAGGTCATCTTGTCACCCCCCTTTGGAAGTTTGCTGATGGCCATGGTTGAGAACCACTGGTCTGAATAACTATAACCATTTATTGCACAAATTCATCATAATCCTTGCAAAAAAACAAACAAAACAAAAACAAAAATAGAGACTTTTGTATTATGCACAATAACAGGAATAATCCTTGCAGTAGACAATTTGATGTCTGACTTCAAATGTATTATTGAGAGGAGAGAACATGTTAGAAATCTGTATTTTGATGGCAGTAGCAGTGTGCTTGAAAGGGGATGAATTTAGTAGACAATTTCTCAAATAGTTAGTTACCTGTTACACTGTCAACATGCTAAAACCCTCTCAGAAGTTGCATCTCTAAATCCATCCCTCTAATAACACAAAATAAAAAACACTAAAATATTAAAGCTTAAAAAAAAAATCAAGATGAACTAGTCAGCCATCCTGACCCATCCACATTTAAAACTAAATTAGAAATCAGCCAGCAAGAACTTTTCAACCTTAAGCTGCAATTCAATTCAAGTCACAAACCTGAAGTCTTACAACCAGAAAAGTCTGTCAAAATGAAATACTTATGAAAATATAAAACAAACCAGATTTGTTTACATTGAGCAAGGCTTAACTAACCACCCTTCCGTCCCAATCATTAACCAATCATATTGCAGGGTATTCAGAGATTGTACAACCTCAATACCAAGCAAAACTTGAGCAACTCATGACAACTTTGCAGAGTGTCAATCGTCATCAATGCGTCACCAGATATCCAAAACCCTCAAATGAAACACAAATTAAGGTTTATTCTGATTGACTGCATGACCAAAGAGCACCACAGAAGGGCAACACATAGACCAGATAACTGGCACTAAGCTGGAGTAGCGATTATATGTCCTGCACTTGCCTAAGAAGTTACCTGAGGTACGTGAGGCAGACACACTCACCTGGTTTTTGGTCTGAGGTTGTGCTTTCTCCCTGCTGCTGGGCTGGGCTGTGTCTGTTGGGATGGGGCCTATAGGTGTAGGCTGTCAAAGAAAACAATGATCTCACAGTTAAGCAAGTACAGCATCTCACAGTTATGCAAACACTTTCAAAACAACCAACGCAACATGACAAAGGTTTTTGATGTTCATGAGAAGAGAATTATGTGGTTGCGACGGAAACAAACACTCACTAGTGGCTTGCCGACCCAGTCGTACTCGTAATCAAAGACGTAGCGATTCCTGTCAAAAAGGTCTGTGAAGAGCTTCCTCAAGTAATCATAATCTGGTTTCTCAAAGAAGTCCAGTCTCCTCACGTATCTCAGATATGTGGCCATCTCCTCTGCAGTAAAACAATACCAGCCAATTCATTTGTTGAGAGTTGGATGATTGGAATGCTTCACACAAACCACAGTATTTATTATAGGGGTGGATGTTATGACCAAAATCTTATATCAAAGTAACATTATAGTTTACAATATAGTCGTTTTTGCTTGAAATTGATTGGAAACAGCAATTCATGTCTTAAATTATCAAGCGGTAATGATGTATTTTGGATAATCCAGAGAATTATATGCTTTACAAATGAAAGGTGCTTAATCTCCTTTGGCTATTTTCTCTCATTATTTGGAACTTGATGGATGCAAACTAAAAGATAAGCTTATACATAACAAAAAGATTAGTCTTGAATCAGTGGGAAAAAAAAAAATTGCTTCACATTATGTAACATTTGAGCCAAAAATAAAAGATTGACAATGGTAAACATAGTATACAATGTATAGTTCTGACTCTACATTGTGCTCGGATGAGCCCCACTGAAAGTCATCGCAAAACAGATCATACAAGTCACTGTGATCACACATCAGGCAAATTGTTAATGCAGCAAGTTACGATGTTTCTCGGCAACCGTACATTTTATTTTAATTAGGGATGGGCATTTTGGTCATGTTGTCTACTCGAGAACTCAGACTAATTACTGGAGTACTTGTCGAGTACTCAAGGGGCAATTACATGTTCATAACGGCATATATAATAACATGTCTGACAAATGTCTGACAAATGTCTATGGCTGCTGCCTTGCATCTTGTTGTTCCAGTGTCTATTAGGCTGTTAAAAAATTGTATGTTACAAAATATACAAAAAATTGCACAATCAAAATATAATGCATCATATTTTATCATTATATGAAGATTCGCTGCCCAACTCTGAAAGAATGTTCACAACACGCGTGCGTCAGTCTATTCTTTCTTCAGGTTACCATAGAAATCTTAGTAAGTGCGAACCAGTTTTTTTAGTGACTGTCTGAACTGTCTAAATAATAGGAGATGCCATAACCATTGCGTTTTAATATGCGTGTTACGTTGAAGTTCAATTTTGAAGATGCTGCATTGTGTTCCATTTAATTGCGCACTGTCTAGCTGTTTGAAACACTCGCCTGCTGTACACTGCCATACGCGCCTGCTCTGTTTGTGTGTGTGTCCAAATGGTCGCTCTCGTGAGGAAAGTCACGATGCTCTGTATTGTTGCTGAGATTCATGAAGCATTCCATTAAACTCGGAATGTCTGAATTTCCACCTTTCAAATGAGGAAAGTGCAATGGAATGACACTTTATATCAGATATCTAACTTGGAAACTCGTGCGGAAATCTTCAGAGTACTCGTGCCCATCCCTAATTTTAATTGATGTCTGTGTCACATTGTGGCTAAAGGCTGGGAATACTTTGTGCGTTTGGATCAGCTCACGACGGTCGACTGCGTTGCTTTTCGAAGTATACTCTTCTGACCGTGAGCAAATTCGAACATGTTTGACGCATACCCAATACAGCTGGTTTTTGATACTCTTTTAGTACAGGCAATAGCAGGCATACGCGCAGACGATGCGTGCAGATGAGGACTGTACACGCCTGTCGAGAAAATCTGGGCCGCACGCGGTCTGTCAGCACGAAATGTGCTGATGACGAAATTTGCATCACGCATACTGTGTGCGGATCGATCCACAGCGTGGACACCCAAAGTTCACCTAGGTCTTAAGAACACTACCTAATAACATGGTCTTCCTCATCTCGACTTGTTTGGGACACTTCCGAATTTTCACATAACTCCATGTCACTCTCACACGTAAATAACTTGGTCATTCTGATAGCCACGCAAATGTGGTATATATTTCTAGCATTGCACGGTATATATACACTGTATCTTCATATCGCCCAGCCCTTGTTTGTGATCTAAAGATGTCACCAAATTATTTGCACTAACCTGGGAAACTTTCACAGAGAACTTCGATTGGTGTCGCCCGCTTGGTGTCCCCTATTTTTTGATAGCGCTCTTTCAATGTGTCCGCCTGTTTGGGGAAACATAGGAATTAGTGATTTCCCACCCACAGTACCCTGCGCAAATCCCCATGAAAGACACAAACCCACCCCAAATTAAATTAAAAACATGAAACACACAAATCCAGGGCAATATTGTGCCTCAGGCTGGTTTTATTGAATAGGCAATGCCGCACACAAAAGTGAGTTGCACAAAAGGAAACGTTTTCCTTTTTTATACTGTTCTTTTTTCATTTTCACTCTTCTGTGATGTGGTTTCCATGTGATCTATTTGAGTTTGAGTTCTATTAACAATGCTGTGAGAAACAGCACTTCAGCAGTCAAGTGCTGAGCTTTGCTGGGGGTATACTATCACCTGTGTACATTCAGAAACAAATGCTACAGCCATGTGACTCATTAGCATGCTGCTCCTCTATGACACATGGCTGAAAAACTGAAGTCAAATATCAGCAGCTGATATGTGCATTTCTGGTCATCACACTTGCTCAGTTACATGTGCAAGAAACAAAAAGACACAGCTGCAACTAGATGTTTCATGTTCACCACAAAAATTTAAATTGTAACACTCAACTTCATGTTGCTTTAAACCTGTATTACTTTCATCTGTGGAACACAAAAGGAGATTTTAGGCAGAATGATAGTCTCAGCCAGCATTCACTGTTATTGCATTGATTTTCTATACAATGGAAGTGAATGGTGACTGCTTGTCATTCTGCCTTGTGTGTTCCACGTAAGAAAAAAGTTATATGGGTTTGGAAGATGAGTAAATAATTAAATGATGATTATTTTCTTTTTGTGAACTAACCCTTTGAAGAAACCACAACAAAGTATGGTTGCAAGGTTAAAATCATACACCTACATAACTGGAGGTGTAGAAATGAAACAACATAATTTCAAGAAATGACAAATGCATTGTTTAGAAAAAGAGGAAGTGCAAACCTTCAAGCCCTGCCAAGGTAAACTGCCTCTCAGGAAATACATAAACATATGGCCCAGTGCTTCCAGGTCGTCCCTCCTGCTTTGTTCTGATAGAACAAAAACAACAAATTCTAGTGCATTGACTGATGTTACATGAAGCATAATTTTTTTTGTTATATACAGGGTGGGAAATAAAAAGTGCATTTTAAATGTATGCAGAGTTAAATTATAATTAGGGCTGTCAATCGATTACATTTTTTAAATCGAATTATATGGTGTCCCGATTAATTAATCGTGATTAATCGCATATACAAATATTTACTGAGAAAGACCCTCATACATCAATAATTAAAAACATAATGATGAAATAATTATACATAGTTATCTTTAAATATTTAAAAATTATATATTATAATTAAAATGCATTACATTCTTGTGACAGAAGAGTTGATCATTGATAAGACCAGATGAGAAATATTCGGCTAGTCATATGATCTCAAAATGGTGGCCCTCATGAATGTGTGGTCAACACCATATGTAGGACAAAGCAGCCTTTTCTCAAAGACTGATTTGATTAGAATCTTATTAAATATATTTTTCAAAAATATTCTACTATTTCTATTTCCTTCTATTTTAAAGATTATCAGTAAACAAAAATATACGATCGATCGATCTATAGATAGATAGGATGGTCCTTGGTTCCACGCAAGACATCTTTTCAATTCAATAAACCTTACGGGTCATCTGCCACAGTGGAAGGCCAGTCAGATAAGGAAAATTATTGCAATTGTGGAAAAAGTACCAGCATTTGACTGGTGGTGGGTTTAAATTACCCTCCCTAGTTACATAAATATGAATCACTCATGAAAAGGTACAGTGCTGTGAAAAAGTACATGCCCCCATCCTGATTTCTTCTGTTTTTGTGTATATTTCATATGAAATAGTTTCAGCTCTTTAAAGAAAATATAACATAAAACAAAGGCAACCTGAGTAAACATAAAATACCATTTTTAAATGTATTTATTAAAGCAAAAAAGGTATCCGACACCTATACCACGCATGTGGAAAAAGTCATTTCTCCCCTAAACTTAAAGGTTCATGAAACACTAAACGAACACTAAACACTGAGATGTTACCAGACATGTATGTGTTACACATGATAGCAGTATCCAACTATTCATTTTAATCTTAAGAGGTAAGTGAATAATTTAGGGATTTTTTGCACTTTTATCATCTCTGGGTTTAAAATCAACACTGAGTCATTGTCACATGATGTTACATGATGATAACTTTGCCAGCCATACAAATCTTACAATTCGTCATACTTTTTCCTGATATTTAGTGAGAGCCGGCATGGGCAACTGACTGATGGCACATTGCTCACCCCCTCTTTCTTCCCTGACCAGCCCTGTCTCACGCACTTTCTCCCACACCGTCCACACCCACTTGAGTTGCATTTTTCAAAACAGTTGTAAAGCAGATTTGAGCTGAAAGAGGGGTGTTTCGTGACCCTTTATAGCTGGGTGTGCCACCTTTAGCAGCAACAACTGCAACCAATCACTTTCGATAACTGGAGAACAGTCTTTCATGTCACTGTGGTGGATTTCTGGACCACTCTTCTTGACAGAACTGCTTTAGTTCAGCCACACTGGAGAGTTTTTGAGCATGAACTGTCCGTTTAAGGTCCTACTAAAGCATCTCAACAGATTTCAAGTCAGGATTTTGACTAGGTCTCCCCAAGAATTAAATTTGATTTCTTTTGAGCCATTTAGAGGTGGACTTACTTCTATGGTTTAAGTCATTGTCTTGCTGCATAATCCAGTTGCACTTGAGCTTCAACTCACAAACTGATGATCAGACATTCTACTATAGGATTAAATTCATGTTTCCCTCAACTATGGCAAGTCACCCTGGCCCTGAAGCAGCAAAGCATCCCCACACCATCACATTACCACCAACATGCTTGACCGTTGATATGATGTTCTTTTAATGGAATTCCGTGTTTTTGTTTATGGCAGATCTAATGGGACCCTGTCTTCCAAACATTCCTACTTTTGACTCATTAGTCCAAAAACCTTTCTCCCAAAGGGTTTGAGGATCATCAAGGTGTGTTTTGGAAAATTCAGACAAAGCCTAAATGTTCTTCTGGGTAATCACTGGTTTTTGCCTTGCCACTCTCTTCCATGGATGCCATTTTGACTCACTGTATTCCCGATAGTTGAGTCATGAACAATGACCTTTAATGATGTGAGGCCTGCAGTTCCCTGGATGATGTCCTTGGCTCTTTTGTGACTTCCCAGGTGAGTCGGCACAGTGATTTGAGGAATTTTATAAGGTTGGCCACTTCTGGGAATGTTAACTACTGTGCCAAGTTTTCTCCATTTGGAGATAATGGCTCTCAATGTGGTTCAGTCCCAGAGCCTTTGAAATAGCTTTGTTACTCTTCAAGGCTGATGCTTTTCATCATCTCTTATAGAATTTCTTTCTACCTAGGCATAGCGTGCTACTAGGTGAGACCTTTTAGCCAACTTCAGGCTGCTGAATTTTTTTAATGATTTATTAATGACTATTTAAATGATGTTTTGACTAAATAGGGTCAACAGTAATCAGGCCTGGGTGTGTCTAGTCCAGCTGAACCCAGTTCATCTGTCAAAGCAGTTTCGTATTCTTGGGTATTTATTAGTTAAAGGTGAAAAAACTTTCACACAGGCCCAGATAGTATTGGACACCATTTTTGGCTTTAATAAATAACATTATCATTTAAAAACTGTATTTTTTCTTTACTCAGATTATCTTTTGTAGACCGGAGGAGGGCGGGGCCGTGCGCACGCCCGGTGCCCAATCAGCCTGATAAGGCACGTGAGGGATAAAGGCAGCCGGTGATGACAGTTCGAGAGAGAGAGAGAGAGAGAGAGAGAGAGAGAAGAATCAGGGGCAGAAGCCCGTGTGTATGTGTGTGTGTGTGTGTGTGTGTGTGTGTGTGTGTGTGTCTTTTAATTTAAGTAAATATTATTTAAATTATTAAGCTGGTTCTCCCCTCCTCCTTTCCCTTTAACCACTTACACCTCTATTTTATTTTAAATTTAGTTTGAACATCTGAAACAATTTAGTATGATAAAGAAAAAAAGAAGAAAGCAGTGTGGAGGCAAATACTTTCTCACAGCACTGTACATAATTATTATTTTTATTTATTTCCCCTAAGAGATCAGCTTAAAAAAATAATACCAGTAAATAAACACTTTGGAAATACATGGGTGGTAGTGACTCAAGGATTCAAGGATTTTTTTTTTAAGGAAAAGGAAAGTTTGTTGGAGCTTTGAGGACATTGAGCTCACCTTTTCCCAAGTGTGTGTTGATGCTCATGTACCGGGCTGTGCCGGTCAGGCTCTTATGCTCCCGATATGGGATGTGTTTTTTGGTCTCGGGATCTATGTATTCTTTGGCAAGCCCGAAGTCGATGATATGAATGGTGTGCTGCCTTTTGGAGCCCGGCCGCCCCACCAAAAAATTCTCTGGCTTAACATCTCTGTATATCAAGCTCCTCGTGTGAACAAACTCCATCCGTGTTATCTGAAAAAACAAGGAAGATGGAAGTCAGGACATTCTGGAACCAGAAAAAAATTTAATAAACCACACACACATATCCGAATTATTCCTATAAATAATTTAGAAACCATTACAGCCAAAGACATCCTAAACATTTAAATAGACAAGCCAAAGTTGTTGAATGAGGACCTGTCTGGCTGTCTGATCGGATGCTTACCAGTTGAATAGCTATCATTAGGACGGTTTTGAGGGAGAAAGTGCGGTCGCAGAGGTCAAACAGGTCTTCCAGACTGGGCCCGAGCAGTTCCAGAACCATAGCGTTGTACTTGCCGCATGGACCAAAGTAGAAGACCTGAGGAACTCCCTCTGCAATGACAATGAGAGCAGATATTTCATCAGCCCAGTCAAAAACAAACATATAAACATCTCAAGCTTAACGGAGTCCATGTCAAACAGAGTTTTAAACATTTTGTACCTCAGTCAAAGAGTAGAGATTTGAATTTGACATGAATGAAAACAAGGTGGTAGAGAGATAAAAGTACAGTCCATTCAATAATATTCTGTTCAATAAAAGTCAGTTCAAGCGATTTGTCTGCCCACCACTCTCATCACAAATCTGCTGCAAGATGCAAAATAATAACAGCCAGTCGAACAGAATATATTAAATGTCAATGTACAGTTATGAGGAGCTGGACTTTGGACCAATGAGATTTCACAGTGGGCAGGGTAACCCATCTTGATGATCAGCATGCATTCGTGTTTAACACGCTTGTCAGAATACCTTTCTTTAGAGAAGCATATTATTATTACCAGTTTCTTAAAGCCACCAAATATTTTGCCTCTTGTTCACAGAGAGTACAGGTCACTGTATCTGATAGGACCCTTAATTACAACACTTTGAACAAAACATGACTAACAAGCCCTTGGAGAGAGAGAGAGAGAGAGAGAGAGAGAGAACATCATACAATTGCATCTCACCCTCACAGAGAGTTTGCAGAGGCTGTAAAACAGCTGAGCAATCGCAAATACATGCACACACATACAGTACATACATTACATACCCCATAGCATGTTTTGCTAAAGTCCTTAGTGGATAGACTGCAGGCATGATTCTGGTTATGTGCTGGTGCAGGCTGATGACTGAAAGTCTACATGAAAAATGTGGCAGAAAATCTGCAAAAGTCTGTGGAATGGATTTAAATATGGTAATAAAAAAAATTAATTAAGCTGAGAGCACTCCTCAAGAGAAGTATTTGTAGAACATAATGAATTATAGGTTTGAATTCTACAGAATTCTGCATAGTTTTCAGGGGAATTATACAGATGCAATTAAAGCAGGCCTACTGATGAATCTGAGCATTTATTGTGCAGCAACCTAGACATGATATATGGCACAAAAAAACAAACCATTGCACAGCTGAAAGTGCATCGTTATGGACCACTCTTTTACGCCAAAGCAAATAGTCTGGTACAAACAACAGGTGTGCAGGATTATATTTTTGACTCGGTCTCCAATAAAAGCATTGCTGTGACTCCACAAAACAAGGCCTCAAGGACACAATTCTTGCTTCGCACTGCCAGCGTTTCCACTTCAATTCTAGGTCACCTGTGCCAAAGATTGTGTGTGTGTGTGTGTGTGTTCTAAAGATTTTGCCCAATGGTCAGATGCAAAGACACACGACACATACATACACACAGAGAGACAGCGAGCCCATGAATGCCCAGCTCCAGGGAGGATTATGGAAGGATTCACCTGATCAGCCAAACGTCATTCCCACGGGTGGGGTGTGATACACATCCACACACACCTGTCTGCACTTTAGCCGGCCAGATCTGCTCGGAAACCACAGCGATGACGGATGTGCCCACGGCAACAGTACAGCCAGGAAGCTGACTCATCAAAGTACCAAATCTGAAGTTTAAACCAAACGCCAACTCGGCAATCAGAGGGAGGAAAATTACTACCATGCCTGGTTGAAACACTGCCTTAAATTGTAAACAAGGCACTCACAAGATTTCAAACGTTCAAATCGAAGTGAAGGAATTAATTATTTAAATAGTTATAACAGAACCATAGAACACTGCTAGAGGACAAACAGGGTCCAATTATGCGGTACGAAAAAACTGCACAACAAAGGCAGAAGTAATTGTAAAGGCAGTAATTTGCTTTGTGGATTTTTGTGGTGGTACACTGATCCACTTAGCAATAAAGCAAAAACGTATTTACGTTGATAACTACTAAAAACCAGCTTATAAAAAAATTATTCACATTATTCTCTGCTTTTGACGTCAAAAGGTAAACAGTCAGGCACACAACCCTTGCGCACATTGGATACTGTAAGTAACAATGGTGGTAAAGGTGTTTACGTGCTGAGTGAAATTGGGGTAGTGGGCAAAAATCTACTCGTGCCAAATGATTTATACAAAAGTTTAAGCAGTTTATAATTTTACCCCAATAAAGGTACACAGTTTAAGGCATTTACACGACCTTATATGATGTCGGCTTATTAAGCATGTCAAATTGTGCATCTAAACAACACATTATTCAATATATATGTCATGATATTTATACTTGTAACGTAGTTCAATTGAAAGGAGGCGGCGAGAACCGGCTTGACAACATAAATTATATTTTAATTATAAACTGAAACAAGACACAAACACACACGACGGACATGTCCGTAAACAATCTCTCTCCTGCACAACCCTCCGCGGTCTGCCTTTATCCCTCTCGGAGGCTTGATTAGCCTGATAAGGGAAGGGGTGTGTAGAATCACGACCCGGCCCCGCCCTCCGCCCTGCCACAATAATATTTACCATATTTTCAGGAAATAAGTCGCACCCAACTATGAGTTGCACCGGGTCAAAACAATTTTTTTTCTCCCCTTTTCTCCCCAATTTGGAATGCCCAATTCCCATTGCGCTCTAAGTCCTCATGGTGGCATAGTGGCTCGCCTCAATCCAGGTGGCGGAGGACGAATCTCAGTTGTTTTGCGTTTGAGACCATCAATCCACGCATTTTATCACGTGGCTTGTTAAGCATGTTACCACTGAGACGTAGCGCCTGTGGAGGCTTCACGCTATTCACCGCGGCATCCAGGCACAACTCACCATGCGCCCCACCACATTATATCGACCACGAGGAGGTTAACCCAACATGAGTCTACCCACCCTAGCAACTGGGCCAATTGGTTGCTTAGGAAGCCTGACTGGAGTTACTCAGCATGCCTAAAATCAAATAAGCTACATCTGTTTATAATATCTGTAACTCTATGCTGTGCACAAATAAACAGCTTTTAGTCTATGAGTAACAAAATATTTAAACTGGTTGCATACATTTTTTGTAAATACAAAATATTCTAATTGGCAATTTCAAAACACTTCTACTGTTCTATGACTGATGTTTTCTTCTGTTTTGGTACACGTGTGTTTGACCAGCTGACATCAGTTATGCACAAATTATGTATATAAGTCGCTTCAGACTATAAGTCGCATGACCTTCCAGATGATGAAAAAAAGGAGACTTATACTCCAGAAAATACGGTATAACTTTATTTATAGATGCAATTTACACTCACAGAGCACTTTATTAGGAACACTATGGTCCTAATAAAGTGTCCAATGTGCTATTCTGTTGTTGTAGCCTATCAGCCTCTAGGTTCGACATCATGTGTATTCTGAGATGCTATTCTGCTCACTACAATTGTACAGAGTAGTTATCTGAGTTACTGTAGACTTTGTCAGCTTGAACCAGTCTGGCCATTCTCCGTTGACCTCACTCATCAAACAGGCTTTATCTTCCACAGAACTGCCAATCACTGGATGTGATTTTGGCACCATTCTGAGCAAACTCTAGAGACTGTTTGATAAGTAGGTGAACAGGTGTTCCTAATTAAGTGTTTAGTGAGTAATTATCAACGTTTACTCTTACCATGTTGAGACATTTTTAGAGTAAACTGTAATTTATTTTTCAATTTGACCAAACAGCCATTGTAGCCAAGTAAATTCAAAATGTTTATTGCAAGAGGACAGTAAAAATCATCAAGGCATGTTTTCCACACTTTGTTACCTAATCAAATTTATCATTATAATTTATTTGCACCATTATACAGTGGGTACGGAAAGTATTCAGACCCCCTTAAATTTTTCACTCTGTTATATTGCAGCCATTTGCTAAAATCATTTAAGTTCATTTTTTTTCCTCGTTATTGTACACACAGCACCCCATATTGACAGAAAAACACAGAATTGTTGACATTTTTGCACATTTATTAAAAAAGAAAAACTGAAATATCACATGGTCCTAAGTATTCAGACCCTTTGTTCAGTATTTAGTAGAAGCACCCTTTTGATCTAATACAGCCATGAGTCTTTTTGGGAAAGATGCAACAAGTTTTTCACATCTGGATTTGGGTATCCTCTGCTATTCCTCCTTGCAGATCCTCTCCAGTTCTGTCAGGTTGGATGGTAAACGTTGGTGGACAGCCATTTTCAGGTCTCTCCAGAGATGCTCATTTGTTTTTAAGTCAGGGCTCTGGCTGGGCCATTCAAGAACAGTCACGGAGTTGTTGTGAAGCCACTCCTTCGTTATTTTAGCGGTGTGCTTAGGGTCATTGTCTTGTTGGAAGGTGAACCTTCGGCCCAGTCTGAGGTCCAGAGCACTCTGGAGAAGGTTTTCGTCCAGGATATCCCTGTACTTGGCCGCATTCATCTTTCCCTCGATTGCAACCAGTCGTCCTGTCCCTACAGCTGAAAAACACCCCCACAGCATGATGCTGCCACCACCATGCTTCACTGTTGAGACTGTATTGGACAGGTGATGAGCAGTGCCTGGTTTTCTCCACACATACCCCTTAGAATTAAGGCCAAAAAGTTCTATCTTGGTCTCATCAGACCAGAGAATCTTATTTATCACCATCTTGGAGTCCTTCAGGTGTTTTTTAGCAAACTCCATGCAGGCTTTCATGTGTCTTGTACTGAGGAGAGGCTTCCGTCGGGCCACTCTGCCATAAAGCCCCGACTGGTGGATGGCTGCAGTGATGGTTGACTTACTACAACTTTCTCCCATCTCCCGACTGCATCTCTGGAGCTCAGCCACAGTGATCTTTGGGTTCTTCTTTACCTCTCTCACCAAGGCTCTTCTCCCCCGATAGCTCAGTTTGGCCGGACGGCCAGCTCTAGGAAGGGTTCTGGTCATCCCAAACGTCTTCCATTTAAGGATTATGGAGGCCACTGTGCTCTTATGAACCTTAAGGGCAGCAGAATTTTTTTTGTAACCTTGGCCAGATCTGTCTCTGAGCTCTTCAGGCAGTTCCTTTGACCTCATGATTCTCATTTGCTCTGACGTGCACTGTGAGCTGTAAGGTCTTATATAGACAGGTGTGTGGCTTTCCTAATCAAGTCCAATCAGTATAATCAAACACAGCTGGACTCAATTGAAGGTGTAGAACCATCTCAAGGATGATCAGAAGAAATGGACAGCACCTGAGTTAAATATATGAGTGTCACAGCAAAGGGTCTGAATACTTAGAACCATGTGATATTTCAGTTTTTCTTTTTTAATAAATGTGCAAAAATGTCAACAATTCTGTGTTTTTCTGTCAATATGGGGTGCTGTGTGTACAATAATGAGGAAAAAAAAATGAACTTAAATGATTTTAGCAAATGGCTGCAATATAACAAAGAGTGAAAAATTTAAGGAATCTGAATACTTTCCGTACCCACTGTATGTGAACATCCGTTATTGTCCGATTGTGTATTGCTCTATACATTTTATAACTGTATAATTACTTATTTTTATGTCTTGTTTTGTATCCTATATGCACTGGAAGCTTCTGTCACCATGACAAATTCCTTGTGTGTTTAAGCATAAAGCTCATTCTGATTCTGATATGACAATACATAGTGATAAACAGCAATATGTGAAAATGTTTGAATGGTTGAAACATTGATTTTGCTACAGAAGTTTAAAGAAGAGATTCTATTAAAAGTGTTTTAATGTGAAATTAGACTTTTTTTTAAAAAAGAAATCTGAAACCTAACAGCCAAATAGAAGTTGCATTACAAATATTACAATATTCAGGATGTTGTTTTACTATATATCCGTGACAAAACAATCACAAATGTGAATATTTAATAAAACACCCAGCCCGGCATTTCGGACACCTAAATGGAACACAGATTTTCTGTGTTTCTTGTCACATTTAAATCCCCCCACTCTCACATCACTAACAGTGCTTGACAGAAAACAACAAAACTCATTGTTTATCAAACACATGTCCTCTCAGAGCAGACGCACTGGAATCTCAAAGTTTAGAACACATGCCCAACCATGCCGGCACAGCACAAGCTGCATATTAAAGATTCAGCACAGCCAGAGAACAACAAGGCTCTGATTCCATTAGCTGGACAGAGAAGATTCAGGGCCTGAAACATGATCGTTCTGTCCGGCACATGTCCCAGTGTGATTCAAGAGATGAGAGGGCTTGCATTATCTGGCCTGCTGCATAAAACATCCACAGCCTGTGCTGCAGAGAATATTCTAATGGTGCTGTGACCCTTTTTCCCCTAAATGTCAGGGATTGAACTTAACCAGCCATAAAGCTACAAGCCACGTCACAAATCGCACCATGCAACTCCACACAAACAGCTACAAATAACTCAAAGGCTTTCATCGGAAGAACAGTAGCAATTAACAAGTTAAATGCAAGCTATTTTAAACAAGCCACACAGCAATCGCATTTATCGCAACAATCCTTCATTAAACTTTAAAACCGGGCTCATGCTTTAAATAATTGATCGAGCCATAAAAAGTGTATGACATTTAAGTAGCAAAACTCTTGGTGGAAGAGGAAAGATATCCTATTTATGATAAAAGCAACACTGTGAAATCAGAATATGGTTGAGAGCCCTGATAGGTATCCTAACATGAAATGGATTCTTTCCAGGCCAGTAGAGAATTAACACTCTCCTTTAGCTTATGGTTTAAATGAGAGGTCCTCCTATGGCATAAGACAAGCTTCACAATGATAGATCCTCTCAAAGGATTCTGACCTGGAAAGCTGGAGGTACTGGTTTGGCTACATGTCACAGTTATTACATAGATTTTCATTATTAACAGAATTATTTTCATTATTAATAGAATTATTTTCATTATTAATAGAATTAAATTATTTTAAATAAGCTTAGGGACAACTGCCCTCAAAGCAAACACCCCTGGTGCATCCATTTGTGTGTGCAAATTGTCTGCAAAAATATAAACAAGGCTTAAACTGTTGGTTCACCCAAAAAATTTTAATTCTCTCATTTACTCAGAAGAAAACGTGAGATTACATCCATAATCTGCTAATGCCAATACATCACACAAAAGACCAAGTAAACTCCACCCTCTTGTGAAGCTTACAGGAAGCAATGGTTTAGTTAAAAAGTACTCAAATATTGAACTTTATTTGCACCAAAAGTGATAGCATCGCTTTATAAGACATTAATTTAACCACTGGAGTCATATGGATGACTTTTATGCTGACTGTCTGTGATTTTTGGAGCTTCAAAAATCTGATCACATCCACTTGCAGTTTAAGAACCTACTGAGCAAAGATATTTTTCGATCTTTCTTCACATGTGTTCTGGTGAAGAAAGAAAGCCATTCACACCTGGGATATCAAAAGGGTGAAGACATGATGAGAACTTAAATTTTGGGGTGAACTAACCCTTTAAATGAGGCTCCCAAATCACTCCAGCTTTACCTTATTGTAATGGAAAACAATATGTGTAAAATTTCAGGCAAAATAACATTTTAAGAATTATAATAATAATAATGATTATATACAGTACAATGATATATTCAGGTTGGATGAGTTAAAAAAAAAAAAAAAAGACAACACTGTGAATAAAATGTGGATAAGAATAAAGTGGATAAAAAAGATAAATGTTTTAGATATTTATACATATTTAAAATATTATTATTCACATCATTCTACCCATTTTATATTTAAACGTAAACAAACTGAAGATGCTTTTGCATTCAGCTTACACTGTAATGGACTACTTCCACAACTGCTTCCGCGTTCTACGTAGTGTCTCTCAGGTGTTTCAACCTCAGCATGCCTACATACAGAGGAAGGCAGATTATTTCTTTTTTTTTTTTAATGACTGACCGTTGATGACAAAAATAAATCGTGTTTTTGGCGCTAACATGACGTCTCAAATTTATAATTTGTTGAAATTTGCCTCTAAATATAACGTTCAGAATATTTCTTTCCCTCTCTCTGAAAATATCTAAATTATAAAACAGCATGCCACCATTTTTCTTTACTTCATTATCCCTGAGTAACTGTAAGGTGAGGTGGGTCTGTTTATATTAAGTATTACAGATGAGTCCATAAATAGACCATAATAATTAAGCGCTGTGTGCACTGTCACTGAAACTGCAGCGGAAGTTGTTTTATGCTACCAAGCGAACCTCACACTCTGAGAACGCTGATGCAAACACTGGTGCAGGGACCCTCGTCATTCACGCGTTTGCTGCAGCTAGATTATAACGTGATGGCTTTCGACAAAGTGAATCATAATACAGTTGAAGTCAGAAGTTTACATACACCTTAGCCAAAAACATTTAAACTCTGTTTTTCACAATTCCTAACATTTAATCATAGAAAACATTCCCTGTCTTTAGTCAGTTAGGATCACTACTTTATTTTAAGAATGTGAAATGTCAGAATACTAGTAGAGATTTTTCAGCTTTTATTAACATTCCCAGTGGGTCTGAAGCATTGCCTTTAAATTGTTTACCTTGGGTCAAATGTTTTGGATAGCTATCTACAAGCTTCTCACAATAAGTTTCTGGAATTTTGACCCATTCCTCCAAACAGAACTGGTGTAACGGAGTCAAGGTTTGTAGGCCTCCTTGCTCACACACTTTGTCCTTAAGCTATTTTGCCACAACATTGGAGGTATGCTTGGGGTCATTGTCCATTTGGAAGACCCATTTGCAACCAAGCTTTAACTTCCTGGCTGATGTCTTGAGATGTTGCTTCAATATATCCACATAATTTTCCTTCCTCATGATGCCATCTATTTTGTGAAGTGCACCAGTCCCTCCTGCAGCAAAGCACCCCCACAACATGATGCTCCCACCCCCATGCTTCACAGTTGGGATGTGGTCTTCGGCCTGTAAGCCTCACCCTTTTTCCTCAAAACATAACGATGGCCATTATGGCCAAAAAGTAAGATCTTTGTCCCCATGTGTACTTGCAAACTGTAGTCTGGCTTTTTTATGGCAGTTTTTCAGGTTATGTCGATATAGGACTCTTTTTACTGTGGATATAGATACTTGTCTACCGGTTTCCTCCAGCATCTTCATAAGGTCCTTTGCTGTTGTTCTGGGATTGATCTGCATTTTTTGCACCATACTACGTTCATCTCTAGGAGACAGAATGCATCTCCTTCCTGAGCGGTATGATGGCTGCGTGAACCAGACTTGTGGAGGTCCACAATTTTTTCTGAGGTCTTGGCTGATTTATTTTGATTTTCCCCATGATGTCATGCAAGAGGCACTGAGTTTGAAGGTAGGCCTTAAAATACATCTAATTCAGTACACCTCCTACCTATCAGAAGCAAATTGGCTAATTGTCTAAAGGCTTGACATCACTTTCTGGAATTTTCCAAGCAGTTTAAAGGCACAGTTAAATTGTATGTGTATGTAAACTTCGGACCCACTGGAATTATGATATAGTCAATTAAAAGTGAAACAATCTGTCCATTAACAATTGTTGGAAAAAATTACTTGTGTCATGCACAAAGTAGATGTCTTAAACAACTTGCCAAAACTAAGGTTTGCTAATATAAAATCTGAGGTGTGTTTAAAAAATGAGTTTTAATGACTTCAATCTAAGTGTATGTAAAGTTCTGACTTCAACTGTGTGTCACGTTCACTGTGTGTATCATGAAGAAAAACGGCAATACACAGCTCTATTAAGAAGAGAAAGATTGTTTTTTGTGAGTTAAAGATAGATAGAAGTGTCAAGAGAACATAAAGGTGAGAGAGTGTAGACTTAGCCCATTATACACTGAAACAAAATAAGTTTTTGATTAATCTTTTTTGGCTTGTTTTCCAAAATAATATCTAAAACTATTTTAAAACAACGTACATTTACTTTAGGAGTTAATCTGTAGAAGAAAAATTGTTATCAGAGAATGCTGAATACAATATTTTATCAGGGCTCGACATTAACGCTTGTCTGGGACAAGTGGATTTTTGAAGCGGCAAGTGAAAAATATTTTTTTACCGGGCAAGCTGACTGATAATAAACAGCAGAAATAACCAGCTATATCTGTGATAGCCTAGGCCTGTGTCATTAATTAGAAAGTTCATATTTTTATTCTGCTGTTGAAAATAATCCAGAGTGCATAATTTTAAATTTGCTAACGATCTAGTAACATCCCTGTTTGAGTGACAGGTGGCGTATGTGTGTGTGCTGGACATGCGCGTGCATTCCGAAAATGCTTGCGCTAACACGCACCTGAACGGTCAAATACATTTCAAACTTCTGCCAAAATGCCGTCTTGGCGAGTGATGTCTAAAGTGAACGTAAACAGTGGAGAAAAAAGTGGATTGTATTAAAATGTTGGACTTATAAGTATAAATGTAAGCTAATAGATCTGCTGCCATCTAGTGTGTCATTATAATACTCAAACAATCATAACAAAAAAATTTGAAAACGACTCACTGCTCTTAAACTTTAGTAGCTTTAAAAAGTATTAATGTATTATAACTATACTGTAAAGACCAGTCATAGTTTTATGTTGCATTTCATTCTGAATGTTTACTTGTTAGCCTAATACTTGATAGCCTACTGCTGTTAAAACTTAAGCTGTTAAAAAAAAAAGCACTATTTTTTGTTCTATTATTTTAAATCTATTTCTATTCAGTGCTTTATTTTATTTTTACTGACTGTTTACTAGTCTTGAATAATTACTTAAGAACTTTAAACCAGTCTTCCATAATTAACATTAGTTAGTGTTATTGTTTGTTGTGGTTTTGAAGCTGGTATTGAGAATCGTCAAATTTCACTACCGATTTCTGAAATTTTTATATTGTGATCATTTCTAGGCTTTATTGTACATAGTAGATTTTGCTGCAATAACATGATGAAAAAGTAGATCTCATTCCATAGAACTATGAGCATCCCTGCTGTTAATGGTTGCAATGGAGGCTTTTCTTTATTTGACTACCATACGTAACAAAATAATTTCCTACCCAGTGCAGTTTACATTTCAAGTTCAAAGAATTCCACTGTTAAAAAGACAAGGAAAGGCAGGAAAACACAGACTAAGTAGATTAAAAAAGTTGTGAATTTCTGTTAAAATCTGTACAAAATATTCAATAAAATCACAAAACTGCCAATGGAATAAATATGAGAATAAATAAAAGTGTTTATGTTGTGGGCTAAATTAGAGAAGTAAGGAATTTAAAAAACAAAATGTATTTTGTTGAGCTGTGTAAAAACACTTAATATGATTTTAAATAGGAGTTACCTGAAGAGGGAATTATCTGACAAAGAAAAAAACAAATGGGCCAAATTAAAATAATTCCTGGTTCCTCCCTTTTGCTTTGTGAAACATCTTCATTTCAACCAAATCTAGATCATAACAGCACCATCAACCTAAACATGACAGCCGGCCATGTTTATTTTCTCTAAGTGCACAACTGGAGATAATGCTTTCTTCTTGAGAGGAACCAGTCACATGCTGGATATTCGATAATGGCAACCCAGCCGCGAAGAGTTGTGTAGTTATAAATAAAGTGGGCCTGCCCTGCTCCCCTGAACTTTCACTGGCCATTAATGTTGCAGCGGCAGCAGCAGTAGCTCCAGTGAGCTGGCAGGGGATCAGATGGCGCTCTGGAGACCTGCATTCAGTGAATGAGATCACAGCACTGCAGAGTGGTAGTGTGTGAGTGGTGGCTATGTGTCAATGTGAACAAGGGGTGCACTTATATTTGTGTTTGTGTGCAAGTGGCAATTCATACCAATCAATCTTCCGGCCCAGTGATCAAATGCATAGATGCACCGAGGATTTGTCCAAGCTGCTCATTCTTTTCATTCAAAGGCTTAAAAGGATTAAAGTCGAGCCTTCTTGCTCTGTAACATGTATGTTAATTACAATTGAAATAGTGGTCTATAAGCTCTCCAACCACACAACTCTAAGATTTAATCCACTATAACCTCATTCATAAAGCAAGAGATCATTCCAGGAGGGGAGACACATTATGAGCCATTACGCAATAAATAAAACTTAAAGAACGTGTATGCTGCTGAGAGAGACAGCAAACATGATTAGGACTTGGCAACATGAAGAATTTACACAATATATATGCAATTCATTTGCTGGTGAATTTTAATTTAACGACATAAATAAGACAAAGATATTTTAATAGTCCCTCTGATTTAAACTTCTGAAGTAAAAATGGCATTAGAGTTAGTAAGTTTGATTCATTCTGTGAATAAGATCAAACTGTGTTTCCATTAATCAATTCCAAACTCTGGTTCAACTATTTGTTTACATCACTGAGAAATGTTTATGGATGTTTCCATGTGGCCTTTTTATTATATTGTACTTCTTGAATGTAATGTAAAGAATGTAAAACTGGTTTGATTAAAATTATTGAATGAAAATTCTGTTTCAGAGCAAATATACAGTATAAACACTTCATACACACACACACACACCCTCTTATATCCTACACACAAGCCATACATACATATGCACAACCATATTTTATATATATATATATATATATATATATATATATATATTAGTTTATGTGTAGTTCCCCTGGGTAACCTCTCACTTCCGATACCGCTTCTCAATCCAATCTCTTAGACCCTCCTTTTCACTGTCACATGCTGATGGGTGAAGCACCCACATCAAAGGCTGGAGCTCACCACCCCCATGGTTCTCAGCACACTGAAGGAAGCTCAGCCTCACACAGTATGAGGAGTTGGAGGCTTTTCGTAAACCATCTAACATTTGAATCTGGAAAGGCTGCAAAGCTTACCTGAACTTCCCAGCTGTTTATAAAATCTATATTCCAAATGGAGCTGTGGTGCTCTAGATTTGATTGGCTCCTGAGAGAGAAAAGAAACACAAAGACTAGACATTAGAGGATTATGTGAATCCATTCAGTGAATCCAACACATATAAAAACAAACATACAAATGTGAACATAATCTTTAGCTTTAGGCTAGTATAAGCTAAAGGTATTTTCAGCATCACATATTCGCAATAGCTAGATAAATACAGGTACACCGATCAAATAAACACTGAGCTTTATCTGTGCATCTATGATACAAATTAAATAACCCCCATCCAAAAAACATAAATAATTTTAGCGAAGCAGCTTAGCACAGCTCTTCTAAGAAACCATAAAAAGTTCATTCACATCTCTGCTTTCATTCTGCACAAAGTTGTGCCCATTATCACATCAATTTGGCCAACAGAGCTCATTTTTACCATTATACACTCACCTAAAGGATTATTAGGAACACCTGTTCAATTTCTCATTAATGCAATTATCTAATCAACCAATCACATGGCAGTTGCTTCAATGCATTTAGGGGTGTGGTCCTGGTCAAGACAATCTCCTGAACTCCAAACTGAATGTCAGAATGGGAAAGAAAGGTGATTTAAGCAATTTTGAGCGTGGTATGGTTGTTGGTGCCAGACGGGCCGGTCTGAGTATTTCACAATCTGCTCAGTTACTGGGATTTTCACGCACAACCATTTCTAGGGTTTACAAAGAATGGTGTGAAAAGGGAAAAACATCCAGTATGCGGCAGTCCTGTGGGCTGAAAATGCCTTGTTGATGCTAGAGGTCAGAGGAGAATGGGCCGACTGATTCAAGCTGATAGAAGAGCAACTTTGCCTGAAATAACCACTCGTTACAACCGAGGTATGCAGCAAAGCATTTGTGAAGCCACAACACGCACAACCTTGAGACTGATGGGCTACAACAGCAGAAGACCCCACCGGGTACCACTCATCTCCACTACAAATAGGAAAAAGAGGCTACAATTTGCAAGAGCTCACCAAAATTGGACAGTTGAAGACTGGAAAAATGTTGCCTGGTCTGATGAGTCTCGATTTCTGTTGAGACATTCAGATGGTAGAGTCAGAATTTGGCGTAAACAGAATGAGAACATGGATCCATCATGCCTTGTTACCACTGTGCAGGCTGGTGGTGGTGGTGGTGTAATGGTGTGGGGGATGTTTTCTTGGCACACTTTAGGCCCCTTTAAATGCCACGGCCTACCTGAGCATTGTTTCTGACCATGTCCATCCCTTTATGGCCACCATGTACCCATCCTCTGATGGCTAATTCCAGCAGGATAATGCACCATGTCACAAAGCTCGAATCATTTCAAATTGGTTTCTTGAACATGACAATGAGTTCACTGTACTAAAATGGCCCCCACAGTCACCAGATCTCAACCCAATAGAGCATCTTTAGGATGTGGTGGAACGGGAGCTTCGTGCCCTGGATGTGCATCCCACAAATCTCCATCAACTGCAAGATGATATCCTATCAATATGGGCCAACATTTCTAAAGAATGCTTTCAGCACCTTGTTGAATCAATGCCACGTAGAATTAAGGCAGTTCTGAAGACGAAAGGGGGTCAAACACAGTATTAGTATGGTGTTCCTAATAATCCTTTAGGTGAGTGTATGTCTTTACCTACTTATGATGAATTATTGTCAAGTTACTGACAACCACAATTATTGACAACCAAAATTAAATGAACGACTGTGCAACCTATGGCACGTGTGCCAGCATTGGCACGTGGAGGGGTAATCACTGGCACATCAGCAATGCGAGAGAGGAGAGAGAGGTGTAGACCACTTTATTTATATGAAAGTCTGCACCTGCATTCCAGTTTGCACATTGATGCAATCATTCCGAATGTTCACGCAGCGTGTTTTCATCAGCTCAATGGGAGGCTAAACAAGAAGTTAAAATGTGACGAGACTGCAGTTCCCAACTGACTCGTGCAGCATTTGCAAGCCATTCACGATTCACTTTCGCAAGTTAAAATGTGCCCGCGGTAATTTGATCAAGCTGCGTGGATGACAGCCTACAATTCGTGTTTCTGAACAACACGTGATGCAATAAGGAAAACACCACTATTAATCCTTAAGATTTCCAAGTCAGCATACAGATACACCATCCTTAAACCATAGTTACACTCAAAATTACATTAAACAAATAAAAGAGAAAACATTCACTCACATCATGGGGTTCAAAAATAGGAATCTATTCAAAATATAAATTAAACCAGGACATAAAGTTTAAGGATTTTGCAGGTGTGATTCACCAAAAAGGGCTAAATAGTTGATTGGCTGGCTTGTGATGCGCGAATCTCATCAAATTTGAAATTTTTGTTAGCCTGCCATTCAGTAGATGAAAACATGCTGCAAGATCATGACGAAGGATTATATAAAGATGTAGATTGGAATGCAGGTAAGAAAAACCTCAAATAAAATAGACTGCTCCTCTCTCTCCTCTCTCACTATTGCTTGTGTACTAGTGATTACACCCTGCGTGATTTTTGAAAAATATACATACATAATTTAAGAAATATTTAAGATTCTACACAATTTCAGTAATCAAATAAGCAAATTTGTGACATTAAATGTGTTAACTCATTTTGTACAAAAGGACAGGTTTCTTTCATTAAAGCACTTTCACAAGATGCTGGTGGACATCGGCACAGCCATTAACTAGGTTCTCCAAGTCAAAAAGGTTGCGACCCATGGTCTAGCATGTATACGTCAATCAGTCATGATATATTTCAGATTTAATGATGCATCACGATGAATTGTAATTTTTAGTTAGAGAATCGTAATCGAGTCAGAGCAAATCGTCCCAACACTACTTTTGACCTCTTGTGTTTGGATTTTGCGTAGAGGACCTCTGATTCCATGATGACATACACTATTATAGTGATTGATGTATTACTGCAAGATTATAAAGTGTGAAAGAAAAGGTAAAAGAACGTAAAAGAATAAAGTAAAAGTGCAAAAAAAAAATGGGCACACCTTTTCCCCCAATTATACTTGCATTTAATCCAAGCACAAACATTAAGTTTAACGCGGAATTCTCCGTTATTTTAGTAGATTGCTTGTTATTAATTCAATAACAACTAGTTATTCAGTTAGGTGCACATTACATGGATAAAATCGAAAATTTGTCATAACCTGAATGTTTCAGGAATTAAGAAAATGTTTTGTTGTCAATCCCATTAATAACTGAACTATGTGTACACAGAATGGAATTAAGCACTAAAAGAGGAGTGACAAGCACATTTAGATGCAGCATGTAAATGAGTGTGACGAGGAGGAAGGTGTGTGGAAGGTGTGGCCAGGCCATGACGACACACGCCGGACCCTGAATTGTCATAAACAGCTGGGAGGGGGACAAAGACGAGCCAGGAGCGGCAGTTCAAGGGAGACACACAAGGTTTGTTTCATATTGTTTTAAGTGAATTTATGTCATTAAAGTTCTGTTGACTGTTCTGCCGGTTCCCGCCGCCTCCTTGCATATCCTGAACCCGTCACAATGGGCCATAGAGATATTGTTGAAAAATGGGGTGAGTCAGGCTTTTGAGGTGTTTATTACTTAATTTTAACATAAGTCACCAAAATCTTCAACAAGAGAAATGGCACAAATGCTCTGATAAAAATGTAAGTAACACCAACAAAACTAGCAGCGAGTGTGCCGTCACCCTCCCACATTTTCTCTCTGCTGCAACAATCCACCCCTGCACCCTCTATAAAAGTCAAAAGACACTGCTTGGAAAAACTTTCCAATGGTTAATGGCCTGTAACAGAGAACACACTGAGCAAATCCTCAATCAAGTCATGCCTGGGTGTCACATTACAGAGTTGACAGAGTGCAACAGCTTGGCCTCTTGATCTTCCAGGGCCTGCTAACACCTGGTGTTCAGGGTTTAGTCGCATCCACCTGAGTACAGATGTGTGAGCATATCCAAGCCCATGGTGATGAAAACGACCTTAATGGTGTAATGGTGGCCCTGTGATTTAAACTCGAGTGGTAATGCAGCCATGTTTTCAATCCCAGGTAGGGGCGACCCATGAACAGAGAGCCCCATAAACCCAATTAACGTCAGGCTCCACCAGTGGGACTGTCCATGCAATCAGTGAGAGTACTAAGAGTCGATTTGGGTGAAAACCATCAGCAAAATTACCTTAAGCAGAGCACCACAGGATAACAATGGGAATGCAGTGTGAGCTTGGAAGGTTACAATGGGGAATGTTTGATTAAAACTAGGGCTCTGTGACATAGCAAAATAAAAAATAAAAATACAGCCAATAATTACAGTTGAAGTTAGAAGTTTACATACACCTTAGCCAAATAGATTTAAACTCAGTTTTTCACAATTCCTGACATTTAATCATAGAAAACATTCCCTGTCTTGGGTTAGTTAGGATACTTATTTTATTTTAAGAATGTGAAATAAAGAATACTAGTAGAGAATTATTAATTTATTTAATCTTTTATTTCTTTCATCATATTCCCAGTGGGTCAGAAGTTTACATACACTTTGTTAGTATTTGGTAGCATTGTCTTTAAATTGTTTAACATGGGTCAAATGTTTTGGATAGCCTTCCACAAACTTCTCACAATAAGTTGCTGGAATTTTTGCCTATTCCTCTAGACAGAACAGGTGTAACAGGCCAGGTTTGTAGGCCTTATTGCTCACACATTCTTTTTCATTTCTGCGCACAAATTCTCTATCGGATTGAGGTCAGTGCTCTGTGCTGGCCACTCCAATACCTTGACTTTGTTTTCCTTAAGCCATTTTGCCACAACTTTGGAGGAATGCTTGGGTTCATGGTCCATTTGGAAGACCCAATTGCGACTGAGGTTTAAACTCATGGCTGATGTCTTGAGATGTTGCTTCAATATATCCACATAATTTTCTTTCCTCATGATGCCATCTATTTTGTGAAGTGCACTAGTCCCTCCTGCAGCAAAGCACTCCCACAACATGATGCTACCTTGTCCATGCTTCACAGTTGGGATGGTGTTCTTTGGCTTACAAGCCTCAACCTTTTTCTCAATGTTCATTATGGCCAAAAAGTTTCAGACCAGAGGACATTTCTCAAAAAAAGCAAGATCTTTGTCCCCAAATGCACTTGCAAACTGTAGTCTGAAAAAACTACTCATGTCATGCACAAAGTAGATGCCAACTTGCTAAAACTATAGTTTGCTAATATTAAATATGTGGAGTGGTTAAAAAATGAGTTTTAATGACTTCAACCTAGGTGTATGTAAACCTCTGACTTCAACTATGAAATGGCTTAAAGAGTGTTTTAACAGAGGAACCAAAAACAAAATCCATCTAAAATAATCAAGGCATGTTTTCCACTGTTAATAATGAAGATAAAGAATAATTTATTTATATATAATTCAATCTAACAATACACAGCAATAAGCAACATTTACCTACTTGAATAATTATACAAAAATATTTTAAAACACTGGGATATCCACGAACAATTAGAAGTGAGGACGTAACTTAATTGCAGAATTAAGATTCGCATAAATGAAGTGCCTAAGCGCAATCTTCAAAATATTGCTTCATTTTATTTTTCAACAAAATTATTTTGAATATATCGTAAATGCAGGAAGTACTGCCCAGCCTGAATGCACCCCCACATCATGTAAAAATTAAAGGAAAAAAGCTTACATTGGCTTTAGATGCTTAAAATCAGGACAGTAATGGCTAGGTTAGGTATAACAGCATAGACTAAGAGGGCTCTCTGCTCTGGGTTCTAATGGTTCAATCCAGCTCATGTTACTTGCTCGGAAAACAGGCAGACACAGAAAGCTGCATCTGTTGAGCGGTGATGTAACAGTGGTCACACACAAACAAATACACAGCTTTTTCCAGGAAGAAGAGTGAAGGGATCGGACAAATTAAGCACTTCATAATATCCATCCAAATCTCTCAGTTCAGAGGAAGTGGGGAAAATGATGTACAATTCTGGTAAACAACTAAAAAAATCTTGAAATTAAACATTAAGCATCTAATCTAAAATAGACAATAAATGTTAGGTAAATGTAACTATAAAAATCATAATTATGCAGTGCTCTAAGAGCTAACAGTCTGTAAAAACTGTAGAGTTCACCTGTTGCCACAAGTTTTATACGTTTTATAACTGTATGATTTGTGTAACTGTTATACAATTAGGAATGTTATAACAAATCGGTACATCAATTAATTATCGACAAGTTATTTTCTCGATACGCTTGAGACATCGATATACAGTATATCGATGAGATGTAGGTGGAAGTCCAAAGTTGTGAATCCAGTCAACATACACACAAATATTCCAGTTTTTTGTATATCTTCAAGAATGTACAAAGTGACGTTGATGAATTTGCAGGTTAGTGTATGAAACTGGTGTAACTGCGTAAACTGAACGATTAGAAATGGCGACGTTTATTATGCAATTTCTCTAAATGAAGCCTTGAAAAGGTTTCCTGGTGATGTCAGCTGAACGTTTTTCTTTTTTTTATTCAGTTAAAATAAATGTTTACAGAACATATAACATCACCTATCGCTATACATTTCTATAAATATAAATTAGTGTAATCACAACATAAAACAGCTAACATGTATTGGGATAGAAATTATAGAAAGTTCCTGAAGAGGGGGGAATATGGAGAAAAAAATGTTGCCTACTTTTCCAAAATGTATTGGTAGAAATAGATGTGTATGTTTTTTAAATTGTTTCTGAATATGATCTGGTACATACATAGTGGGGAAAATGAACTAAGTTTATGCCTTCTATTAGGGGTGGGCAATATACCGGTAGACATGATAAACCGGCAAAAATCTGGCAACCGGTATACATTTTGGATCATAGTCTGTATCGCAGTTACGCAAAACTGCCACCACATGCAAGAAATGTGCACTTCATTCTATTCACATAACACGTATGCAGTATACATTTTGTTGGAGAAATGGAGGAAGGTGGAGCGCTTTATGGAAGACTGAGTGAATTGAAGAAACAGGGTTTTTAATCAAACACGCAGTTGTGTTTCAAGTGATTTTCACACACACGCCATCTCTGAAGCATGAAAGTCCAGTACGCTTCCAAATTGGGTCGACAAAAATTGCGCTTCTCAGCCCCAAAAGCCTGGTATCTCTCTATTGAAGTTTTTGAATTGTTTTACCTTAAAGCATTATGGAGGAAGTCAAACATCCCAAACAGCGAGATAACTTGACATTCTAACCAACACTGGTGAGGAAAACAGCTAAAACAATGTGTCATGTGCCAACAATTGTGTGTAATCTGTCATGCAGATTGTTTTAAACTACACTTCATCACCATTAATAAAATTCAGTTCGAATAATGTTAGATATTATAAAACAAACCTGCTTTGCTTTCAGATATTCATTATCTACAGAGATGACTTAAACCATTAACAGCCTAATGAAGTGTTTTATAATAATAATACTGGTCAACAACAGACTAAAATGTAGAATATAGCATTATGGTAAGGTTGATTACCACTTATTGAATACAATAATTTTTTTTTTTTTTTTAATCCAAATAAAGAAATAAATTAAGGAGGTAGTAGTTACCATTTATAAGTATTTAATTTAATAAATGATTCAATGATTAAAAACAAAATAGGCATTAGAATATGGCTTGGAATGCCCAATTCCCAATGCGCTCCAAGTCCTCCTGGCAACATCCATGCACATCTCACCACATACCCCACCGAGATCGAGAACCACATTATAGTGGCCACGAGGTGGTTAACCCAACGTGACTCTACCCACCCTATCAACCGGGCCAATCGGTTGCTTAGGAAGCCTGACTGGAGTCACTCAGCCTGCCCTGGATTCGAACTTGTGACTTCAGGTGTGGTAGCCAGTGTCTTTACTTACTTTAATAAACTAACATTACACTTAAGATCAGGCTATTTGAGTGTATGAACTTGTACACAGTAAGTCTGTGTAATGGAGTACATCAACCACAGAAATTAAACAGAAATCAAAACACAGACAGGGGTCAAAAATCACTTCCTCTTCGACTTTCCAACTGACTGACTGAGCTTGGAGTATGAGAGAGTGTACACTCTTCCCGAATCACACAAATGTTGACAAAAGGAAGTTACATGGGACAACTGTGAACAGCAATTCTACTAAATGAAGCATTAACTGTCATTAAAATGTAAATGTGAAAAGCTTGACTGACAATATGCAGCAAATCCATTGCATAATATAAGACTCTTATGCTCTCATATTAAATGTGATGACTGGGCCTTTACACCAAAGCCATTATGAAACACACATAATCCAAAAAGCAACTGTGTATAGCTTAACAGAGTTAATCCTTGTTAGTTGTAATCGATGATATAATCTTCTGCATTAGAGGACTTTATTAAATCTTAACATGGGCTGATACTGCTTCACTGGCTACAGGCAGTACTTAATTACAAAAATACTTTCAATGTGAGTGAATTTATGATGAGCTAAGCAATGCATACTATTTTATAGCTATGCAATTAGCCTGGAAAGAGGTGCTATGCATGAAGTGGCTGACTGTAACCTTCTGAAAGGATAGTAAATTAAAAGGATTTCACAGTGGATATATTTTTACATTTCATAGTTTAAACAGGCTCATGATAGACTGAGGAGTGATTTCAGATACTAGCCATGTACTGCCCTGAAATACCATACAATTTGTTAGACTCTCATTATAATACCTTTCAAGAGTGAGATTATACATGATCTGTACACTGGTAATCAGCCCTAAATGTTTGAATGTGTTGACATCAACTTTTCAGGATAATTGGTTACTCAAATACGATCTTGATGTAACTAATGCATAAGTGGACAAAAGAATTTGAGCATGAGACTTGATCTTTTCCTAAAATATGCCTGAAAAATTAATTATCAACCAAGTCTGGGACCAAGGAGCACCTGCAATGTGGGTATATTTTGATGATGTTAGAAAAGTCACAGGCAGATGCGGGCAGGTTGTACAGCCAAAGACTGAGGTGTTATGGATATGGATATATTATATATATATATATATATATATATATATATATATATATATATATATATATATATATATATATATATATATATATATACACATATATATATATATATATATATATATATATTTTAATCCATGATAGTCAACATCGAAGATCAAAATCTGCATGACACATAACAATAAAGGATAAATATATTTGGAGTGTAATGATTCTGAGCTCATAATAAATGTTTACAAGTCTTTTGGCACTAACGTGCTTTAGGTAACTAGCATTTAAAGACACCTTTACTTTACACCTGGTATTAAGATGCATCTTGGATGATCCAATTTCATGTGGTCCGGCAAGAAACACAGCCATTTACACCTAGTTTCTTAAATGCACCGCCTGTGACCACTTGTGTTCATATTTCAAGGGGTGGGTCTCGAAAGAGAGAGAGAGAGAGAGAGAGAGAGAGTGAGAGAGAGAGAGAGAGAGGAGAGCGAGTGCTCAACTGTATAGACTTTGACAATACAAATGTACAAATAACTGTCATGCCAATGAAGCACCTTCAAACTAAAATTGAGACATTTCTACTTAGTTCTGGATCCCTGGTGAGCCTCTCACTATGGACTGACTGAGGCACTGTGTCGACAAGAACCAGGAAACAAAGAGAATCTTTCATCAGCTTTATTCTCTCTCTAATTCCTGTTGTTGTTTTTTTTTTTTTTTTATAGTTCCCCTCCTTTCTTTTCTTCCACTACTCTTGCAGTTCTCAGTGACTGTGCCTCTTTTCTTTCTCATTTTCACTTGTTAGGAAACAGTGACAATGCCGTTCACCTTTGCTCCAGGTGTAGCCACACAAAAAAAAAAAAAAAAAACTGCAAGAGGTTGTTTAAGGAATGAACAAACAAACAAGAAACTGTACAAGCTGAAATACACAGAAAAGCTGTTGTGGTGCTTATCAAATGGCAACAGAAATCAATCTGCCAAGAAAGGAACACAAATCTATATGTAAGGCAGAACATTAGGGGCTAACACCCTCAGTCACCAATCACTTTCATTGAAAAAATTTTTATACAATGAAAGTGAATGGTGACTGAGCTGTCATTCTACCTAAAGGCTCAGGCATAGGCTCAGTCTTTTAAAGTGTACTCTTTATACTCAGTCGACGTATTCACACTACTACTGATTTGTGATAGTCTTCAGTAGTCAAGGGAGGGTGCATGCACCAATGATGCATACAGATGGATTCTCCGTGTGTCAAGAAAAACTGGGCTGCATGTGGACAATTGTGCTGATAATTAAATTTGCGTCTGATGCTGTGCGAGATCCAATTTGGAATGAGGAAAACAAAGTATACTTAGGCTCGGTACGTGTCTCGGTTTTGGGGTCATGGTCCGGTACGGTTTCAGTACAGCAACGAAAACAAATAATCTTTCTTTAAATTATTTATTTTGAAAAAACAGTGGCTGATGGGAACAATTCTTATTGTGAAGGCTCATTTATACATGACTGTACTATTTCTTCAACAAAATTACAATACAAAACTTAAGAGCCTCTTATATGTATATCATATACAAACAAATTATAAAATGAAAAAATTATAATAATTGTAACAATATTTAGACATTAGCAGTGCAGAATTCTGTGTCTTTTGCCTTTCAGCTCACCACTTGTACTTACCCAATAAAAAAAAATAAAAAATAAAAACATTCAGGAAAATCTGAATATCCACATTATCTGAAGAGAGGGTGGCTCTGTTAGCACAGAAAGGCTGTTCCATTTTGTACATCACATCTAAGCACATTCAGCAGAAGACGCACATATAAACACGGAGACAGCACGTGAAAGTTGCCAAAGCAGCACGCACGTTGATGAAAGGATTGTCTGCATAAACTCAAATGCATTTATTTGATCTGCAGTTTCTAGTGCACCATGTGGTGCTCCGTTTTTACGTTTCGGTCCCGTGTTGCTCTACAATCCTTTTTTCATTTTAGTTCCACGCAGTTTGTGTTCGTTATATGTTTCAATATTAGCTTCGCACATGCCAAGATATGTAGCCTGATCATTCGTGTAACTGCGTGTACCGTACCAAAGACCCTGCATCCGTTCAGTTCGGTGCGGATACATGTACCGTTGCAGCCCTAATAGGTATATGGGTGCATATAAATAACATTTATTCATTTGGTGAAAACAGTGTAGAAACAACTTGGTTACAATAGATGTTTGGCCAAAATGATGGTTCCTTAACAGTAATTTCAGGATGAATACATAAAGATTACAGTTGAAGACATCGACAGAAAGGCACTGGCATGGGTGCATCACTGCAAGCAAATAATTTTAGCTCTAGCTTCAAAATTACAGTGCTTGACTTAAAATGTCATAGGAAAAGATGGAAAGATAATGAAGCCCTTGACATTACTAATGCAAATATAATCATATATCCTTTACTGAAGAATCCAGGGGGGAGGGCGACTAAGTGTGACTGTGTACGGTATCAATGACAATCCCTTTCTCAGAGTGCCAAGTTACTCAGGACACAGGACCTCCAATCAACAGCTTAATATGATCCCTATAAAAATCCTATTGAATAATAAAACAAAACATGGATTTATAACACTGAACTTTGAGCTGTTTGGATGCAACACGTATCGAAAATGTCAGTGTGCATTCAGTAGTGCATCAAACTGTTTAAGAGCCTAGTACAGATCTGTGAATGAAATTATACATGTATAAAAAAAATAAAAAATGTAACCCAGATTCTTTATGACAGTCGCTGGGGCAATAAAATCACTTCACACCTCTGAGAAAGTGTTGGACACCTATTTCCTTAAAGGCTCTAGTCATGTTCACTCATGTTTAGAGGCCAACTTCGAGCCTACAGAGTGTCAGGAGATGTTACGTCACAATGATCACAAAACATGGACTTTAAATAGCAATGTAATCTGTCAGTACTTTACTGCGTCTTAAGGATAAACTGAACTGTTTTTTGGAAGCAAAGCTTTAACACTCACTCAAGAGTCAATAACAGAGTAGCATTTGTTGTAGTGGCCCAGAAACAGCTCAGTTGGGTTTACTTTCCATTTCATTTTTTGTACCTTACACAGACAGCCAGCCAAAGTTAGCAAAATGTGAATCATAATTGGTATAATCTTTCTCAGAAATGAAAACCCCATAATGTCACCCATCAATAAACGTCTTATTTGCTCATTAACAGGAAGATAAAAATCGAGTATGTCAACAAACAGCCATCCTGATTTATTATACTTGTTAAAAGTTGAACAGGGAAGGTACTGTGTGCTCTTCCTATCAGCTATTGCCCAATTCTGCTTCCAGAACTCAAAACCTTACTCTAACTACATTTATTAAAGACATTTATTGTCCCAGTGAACACAGCTGATCCGATGTACATTACCAAGATGACGTGAACTGCGCAATGCACGTAATTATGCTTTCGCTTAAACAGAAAGCATTAAGTAGGTTGATTTAAATTGTAAGTTATTATAGGGATATGTATAACAACTCTGTGAGTTCAGTAAATAAACCTACCAGGTCAAATATTAAAATACGCAACATTAAAAATTATTATTAAAAAGTTGATGCTTATTCAAAAACTGAAACAGGAATTTATAGATGAATTCATGCTTCTTATATTACTAAAAAATAAAATACCCACATAAATATGGGGAAGAGGTGATATTTCTCATATTTCAATACTGCTCTTTGCGCAAGAATTCTTACCAGTTTGATGGCCACATATTCATTGGTATAGAGGTTCTTGCCCAGCCGCAGTTCACCAAAGTTTCCACATCCGATCTTCTTCCCAACTCTGAAGTTGGGGCCAACCATGAGGACCCCAGAGTTCGTCCCCGTTCCCCGGCCCCCATGACCAGTCCTGCTACTGGCTGCTTTGGACATCCTTTTCCCTTCCTCAGTCTCCCCCTTCCCACCTCTCTTCTCAAAATCCATAAGCTTGTGATACCCTGGCCTCTCCACGGTTACTCCCCTGCCATGCAAAACAGAGAGGTTCCAAAACAACCCCCAGGGAATGTGTGGGGACGATGGCAAGACAAAACAGGTGAGGGGGTATAAAATTATATATATATATATACTGCTGATTTTAGAGAAGCAGAAACTGATGTCTTCTGCAGATGCAGTGGGTATCACTGAACACGTTGTCCTTGCATTAATCCTTGGGTGGATGGGACTCCTTTTCTGTACAGTTGCCCTCAGAGTAGCATGTTACTGCCTGAAGCAGGCAGGTTATGCTAGCATACGCATACATACAGACGCATATGCACGCACGCACACATCCACCCACATGTGCTCCTCAACACTAAAACATACACAATTCCTGCTAGTGGGACTAAAGTGCGACCAGTAAATGTCCCCTTGTACTCCTCATGGTTTCCTTGAAGTCAGTCTTAAGTAATACAGTGAACATTCTTCATGTTCTAACACAGCTGTAAGCGGACTCAGACAGAACCAGCAGTAACAGGTTCAGGCAGAAGACTCCTTTTTGCTCTTGATACCTAAAAGACATTGAAAAGAGAAGTAGATTACTATTAGAATTGCAAAAACTGTGTAAATGCTTCCCTTACATGTGCAACTTGGCCAATGATGTGATGCTGTTTTTCCACATATATTAAATCATTTTAAATACATAAAAATGCAATTTACACAAAACAGTTATTTAAATACATCTCTATGATGAACATATTTTACAATTTTGAAGTTGAAAGTCATTTTCCACCTTATAAATTATTTAATTGTGTAATCACCTTTTATTTGATGGTTAAACCACATTACATTTTTTAAGTATTTAAATGTTTTTTCTGTAGAAAAATATATAAATGTTTTTTTTTTTAATTTATGAAAAGCAAACTGGGGAAAAAAAGATTACATTTGTACAAAAGATATGCATGTTTTAAACAACATTATTTTTTATCCCTTTTTCTCCCAATTTGGAATGCCTAATTCCCACTACTTAGTAGGTCCTCGTGGTGGCACGGTTACTCGCCTCAATCAGGGTGGCGGAGGACAAGTCTCAGTTGTCTCCGCTTCTGAGACAGACAATATGTGCATCTTCTAATGTGGCTCATTGTGCATGACACCACGGAGACTCCCAGCATGTGGAGGCTCATGCTACTCTCCGAGATCCATGCACAACTTACCACATGCCCCATTGAGAGCGAGAACCATTAATCACAACCACGAGGAGTGTGCCCCATGTGACTCTACCCTCCCTAGCAACCGGGCCAATTTGGTTGCATAGGAGACCTGGCTGGAGTCACTCAGCACCCCCTGGATTCAAAACTCACGACTCCATGGGTGGTAGTCAGCGTCAATACACGCTGTGCTACCCAGGCCCCCTTTTAAACTACTCTTTTTTTTTTATATATATATATATATATATTTCTAATTTGTATCACTATATACAATCCATCTGAGGGTTTTAACATTCAAATACTCACTATATTTTAATAGTGAAATAAATAGCTAATGCTTGTTATATTCTACTTAAGTATTTTCCAAAGATATAAGATATATTCTATTATGATTATATTACAGAAATTATGAAATACAATATTAATAATTTGTCAGAAAATTTTAAAGCATTTAAGAGTGTCAAATTGGATTGGCTTAAACAACAACACCAAATCGGTGTCAGTTTGCTAACTGATTAGCTGGTGCTCAAGTTATATGCACAAGGTAAAATCTGTGATTAATGTATCAGCCACAAGTTGTTGATTATTTACTTACAAATAAATGCACTAAATAAACACATGCGGAATATGATGCTGGACTGAGGCATCATGGGATCCTCAAACACAGACACTAATCCTGGTACACAATGTTCATGGAATCCATTTTCAGATTACCTCAAAGTCCAATAAAATTAATCAATGAGAGAGAGAGAGAGAGAGAGAGAGAGAGAGTGAGAGAGAGAGAGAGAGAGAGAGAGAGAGAGAGAGAGAGAGAGAGAGAGAGAGAGAGAGAATAATGCCCACTCCTGACTAGAAGAGCATGATGAGACAGCAACTTCACTCGATGAAGAAACCAGAATTGAGAAGCAAATGGATAAAGTTTATTTACAGACAAAGAGGAATAAAAACACCCAAGTCACAGTTTTGGTAGTCTGAAGAATGGGAGCCTGTTTGTGACAGATTTAGCTGGTCTGCCTCCAAGTCATGGGATTTTCCAAATGTGAACAGAACGGTTCAGAATTACAAGCCTTACAGTGCTAGTATCACTTTCCAATTCCAATGAGAGCTTTGATGACACCTGTGTGGATGATAACCAAGAGGGGGGAGCTGTGTAGAAAGTTAGAGATCTGTATTGCACACCATCCCCATCCCATTCAGGGTCAGCCCTGCTCCTAATGTAAATGGAAAAGTAAGTCTCAGTGTAGGTAATGCAAGAACTATTGGAAAGATGATGGTGCTTTCCTTCAGAAAATGCACTTAAAACCAATCAATGACTGTCTGGAACAGTGGACACTGGAACAGTCTTAGACTAGCTGTAAAAGAATACCCAACCAGAGCTGATGTGCAATGTACAATCAGCTCAGTGGAAAAACATCTGGTACATTATTGGGGGATTTTGAGTCTTTATTTTCAACATTATTAGCACAGTTTTGTTCTACAAGAATGAACAAAGTGACGTTGAGTTTGCAGGTTTGTATATGAAACTACCTGTGCAAACTGAGCGATTAGAAATTGCGACTTTTAATTATGCAATTTCTCTGTATGTAGCCTTGAATGGGACTCATTTAAGCTGTCAAACCACAAAAAGACATAGACTTGGTGGAGGATTAGCTTAAAACAACCTTAAAATCGTTAAAAATGGGTTATTCATGTTTGCCTTATGCGTGTGTTTACTGGGGGCTTTTGAAGGGCTCTGGGAGTCAAATTTACTATAACATCTGAACATTTACATCAATCTTATCTAAATCTCATGGGGGTTACAATTCTTACCTCTAGTTTAATTCAGATAGAATGATTTTTAGAACGAAGTACAGCCTAATTATGGTCCTCTGCTTCAGAAACTTGTTTCTTAGCAAGTGCAATCATATGCTGAATTACATTGACCACATTTACATGCACCCTCATAATGCAATTACAATGTGATTAAGCCAATACTGTGATTAAACTGTTAACTCATGTAAACAGAATATTGCGATTGTTGTGATTATGCTAATAAACAGACTAACGATAATCGCGGTAAGATATGTGGAGTATTTATATTAAATCGCTTTATACTGGCATGTAAAAGCTTTAATCACATTTCTTCCACTCTGACCAAAGTGTGCCTGCGCCTGTGCTGCAAACGGGTGATGTTATGCTCAAGCATAGGTTCAAAAACATCACGAAACAAAAGCTGCACGCACTTCTTGGATTCATGTGAAACTGCTGTTTCTTAAACTGTTTTCCAGCAGTGGTGCTCCCCAACTGCCCAATCTACAGCCCCACAGCAAAAGAAAACATTTTCCAGAGTTATAAATGTCTGTTTGCAGTATAAATTGAATCTTGGTGAGAAAAAAAGACTGTATACGGCAAGTACATTTCAAATGTGTTTGTCTTCACGGGCGGAACACAATACATCCAGCACGTGTCTTCCAATTCAAACAAGTGACCCTTGTGAACCGATTATGTTTAGTGAAACAAAAAACACAGAGCAACCCATTTACTCTAAAAAGAATCGGTTCATAAGAATAATTTGTTTGTCAGTGTATCAAAACAGACAGCGCATCCAATGTAGTCAAAAATGATTTATTAAACGGTTCTTTTAATAAATTGTTCAAAAAGACTCGCACACTTACTGACTAATTTTCCTTATGAAAAGATGTATTTAAATATACACATTTGCAACAAGATGTTTTTGTAATATTATTTGATAAAAAAAAAAAAAAAAAGTAAAACAACGTTTCTCTGTGAATAATCAGAGTATTTTCAAGTAAAATGTAAACACCCAAATCAGATAAACATCTTAATCTAATTATTCAGATTATTGCAATAATCAGAGTATTGGTATAAATGTAAACGTAACCATTTATGATGTTGTTCTAGGCAGATACCTTTAACAAAGACTTAAACCAGCAGTTACATTTAATTTCTGTCTTTACTAACCCCCAAGTAATGAACCCTAAAATAAAGGGGCTCATTTGTGAATGAACTGTGTCTAGAAAGGATCCAGGAGATTACAGGAGGCTTTATCTCTGTACTCCAACCAGGTTAAAACAGAACATTACACTAAGGAGGAAGTTTTATTATCACAATAGGGAATTAATGTGAATGACAAAATAAGTCATTTAACATTTTATTACATTACAAATTAAATTAAAAACCTCTTTTTTTTATCGAAAAATAAATAATAAACATCTTTTAAACAATTTAAAAAAAAAAAAAAAAAAAAAACAGCTATACACCAAACCTGAGTGGTTTACAAAAATACAACATAAAATATACATACCACATGTCAAGCGACCGGATCATGTTTTTAAAACCCTCCTTGGTAACCGTGTGAAATGGTAGCCTACCATGTCTTTCGCGAAGTGAAATGTTATTGATACCAGAAATCAGAGTTAATTACGTCATATCAGACACAAATAATGCTAGTTTTCTTTTTGGAAAAAAAAAATATTGTAGACTGATAAATGTTTACCATACAACATTACACATACTACAATGTGACTATTCCGGATGCGCACATCGCGATGTCGATGCTGAACAGATATAATCGAGCAACCCTACAGATAACAGACGTTTAATTGTTTCTCTTGAAGTAGGTTCTCTTCACCCAAGAGTAGTTCTGGTAGCAGTTTACACAAAGCATTTTTGCGGTGTCTGCCTTTCTTGTCAAAGGTTCTGTAATATGGTGGTGGAGTAGTGGGCTAAAGCACATAATTGTTAATCAGAAGGTCGTTGGTTCGATCCCACCACCATTGTGTCCTTGAGCAAGACACTTAAATCCAGGTTGCTCCGGGGGGATTGTCCCTGTATTAAGTGCACTGTAAGTCGCTTTGGATAAAAGCGTCTGCCAAATGCATAAATGTAAATGTAAATGTAATATGATATGAGGGAGCGATAAGAAAACGCAATGATATGAAAGACGGGAAAACTAGATCACTCCGACTTTGCACGCTTGCAATGTTGACAGCTTTGCTTTGTTGATTATAAACAGGAGCGATAGTTTTATTGCATTGCTCGCTTACAGAGATGTGGTACAGCGCACGCAGAATCTTAAGTTCAATAAATATGCAACAAACTTACTTGTGACTTTCTTTCTGCACGCTTACATAAAACTCAAGCATTCAGTGAGGTGCACGAGAGAGGAGTGAGGGATGTAGAAGAGCTGATTTACTCAGATTCTGGAAATACCATTTGATACAAACACAAGTTTTATCAAATTGATTTGATCATCTGTATGGATCGGTTCACCAATTTGCAGCTACATGTTAAAGCGAATAAAAGCATGTGGTAATTCCCTGCATTATTATACAACTTACCACACGCCCCAATGAAGGAGAGAATCACACATTATAGCAACCACGAGGAGGTTACCCCATGTGACTCTACCCTCCGGGTAACCGGGCCAATATGCTTGCTTATGAGACCTGGCTGGAGACGCTCAGCACGCCCTGGATTCAAACTCATGACTCCAGGGGTGGTAGTCAGCACCAGTATTCGCTGAGCTACCCAGGCCCCCCAACTCTACCCTTTTCTTTTGTTTTTCTGTTTCAAAAGTGGAATTTTCTTTGCAATTCTTCCCATAAGGCCTGCACCCCTGAGTCTTCTCTTTACTGTTGTATATGAAACTGGTGTTCAATTCAATGAAGCTGTCATGGAGTACATGCGAGGCATTTATTTCTCAAACTATAGACTTATCCTCTTGTTTAGTTGTATCTGGGCCTTCCACATCTCTTTCAGTCCTTGTTAGAGCTAGTTATCTCAAAACAATGATTGACTGACGTGTTTCTAGGGAGAGCGGTTTCTTTTTGGCCATTTTTTACCTAAGACATACCAGCCTATTGCATACTGTGGCAATTCAAACACAAAGACAATGTTAAGCCTAATTTAACAAACCAAATAGCTTTCAACTCTATTCGATATAATGGCAAGTGATTTTCTAGTACCAAATTAGCAATTTAGCATGATTACTCAAGGATAAGATGTTGGAGTGATGGCTGCTGGAAATGGTTTTCAAATAGTGATGGTGCTGGTTTTTACATCATTAATGTCCTGACTATACTTTGTGATCAGTTGAATGCCATTTTGGTGAACTAAAGTACCAATTTCCTTCCAAAACAGCAAAATCTGTACTTTATTCCAAACTTTTTGCCGCCAATGTATCGGCCAACCTGCTCTCTGGATATCAGAATCTGACATTTTTCACTGATTTACAGTGACAAGGAAGTTATATTTTGGTCTATTTCTCAACCAAAACCAATCATATTGCTTCAGAAGACACGGATTAAACCACTCGAGTTGCATGGTTTATCCTACTTTAATGCTGCCTTTATGTCCATTTTGGAGCTTGCATTGTTTGGACAAAAACAATTCTCCTTCAAAATATTTTGAGTTCTGCAGTAGTCAGTCAGTCATATGAATTTGAGGGTGGCATGAGGTTAAGTACATAACAAGAAAATCATAATTTTTGGGTGAACTATCCCTTTAAGCTTTAAAGTAAGGCACTATCCACATGTTCTTTAAAATATTTCCTTTTGTGTTCTACAGCAGACAAAAACTCATACAGGTTTGGAACAAGATGAGGGTGAGGGAATGGTGACCAAATTTATTTTTGGGTAAACTATTCCTTTAAACAGAATTGATGAATGCACTGCTTTCTAGTTTTAGTAAATGATAATACTGACAAGAAAATGTATGAAAACAATGTCATTCCCAGTAATTCATCAAATAAAAGTATGAAGACGAAAAAAATAAGCACATGACCAATCAAGTAGGCATCACAAATCAAGTAGGCTTAGGGTTAGATTTTGTAACAGTTATGGGGCAGTTGGACATCCCTCTAAAGAGGAGGGAATGAATTTCCAGGAATCAAGCAAAAACCAGGGGAATTCTCAGTTAGTACCAGATCAATTATTACAGCAAACGCTTAATCTTAATTGCACGCTGTCTTTTTGTAGATGCTACACAAAGGTGAATAATAAACAGAGTTATATAAGGTATGTAACAACAAACCATTTATAGTACAAGTAGACAACACAAACTCTGCTCTATACAACTAACATAAAATGTCTTGAGTCTTGTTAATTCTGTAAAATGTATAGACAAAAAAAGAATAACCTCAAAGTTGGAAAAGCAAATGTCAGTTACCGTAAATCACAGACTGGCACATAATGCATTTAGTGGAGTCAGGATTGGTTACCCAGCCTGTTGTGTTTGACGATGGTTGGTCACAACCACAGACAGCGTTACAAAAATGCTTATGTCTATCCCATTACATGTTGATTACAAGCTTATACAAGGGTGAAATGGAAAACTATGCCACAAGGCAATGGTCAGACAAGGATAAGAAATAATTACAAGAATACGGACCAGGCATAGTGTATAAATGCTGATTATGGGGCATCTTTCCATTTAGAAGTTGATTCATACTTTTCTTTAGTCAATTCAGAAAACATAGCTTATCACTGCATTCACTTGAATGACAATGAAGACGTGTTGAACCCTTCACCATAAAAGTGTGTGGACCCTGGCTTCAACATCAAATATATAGCCATTAAATCAACATACCTTAAAAAAGTGCATCAGATAAAGCCCTAGTGATGACCATAATGCCACATAATTTGGCATTTAAACTGGAAGACTAACATTGCTTGCCATGCTCAAGAAGTTAGTGTTCGCAGCTGTTTTGAGTCACTCTGCTCACACTAAAACAAGACAAGCAGCAAGCTAACAATCTGTATACCCTTTGTCGCTGCTCTCCTGGAAAAAATATTGAACAACTATACACTCAAAAAAAAAAATTATCCATTTAATTGCATAACAAATTTCCATCTAATTGAATTGAATAGTCTTGAAGAAAATGTAATTAATAAAACTTGCATTTTGTAAGATTTATACATTTTATTTAGTTAAAGATTAGACAATTCAATTAGATGGAAATTTTTTATACAATTGAAATGGATAAAAAATACTTTGAGTGTATAAAGAAAGCAAGTTTAGGCATAACAAGCTTCATTATCGAGCAAGCACAACCTAGTTGGACACATTTAAACCTAGTATGCTTTGAGCTTTCAAACAGGAAATTTGCAAGTGTGAGAGAGACTTTGTGAAAAACCAAGACCTTTACTTCTACTTTGTAAGATAGACGTAAAAGAGAGAAGAGGTCTTTTAAAGCCCCAAGTTGTTGATTTGGGCGAAAGGGTGACAAAGAGATAAAGCGGTAGCTGTCTAGCCATGTATTTCCTTAAGCACCGTGTGATTTTCCAAAGTAATTTGTTTAAGTTGTTAGTGAACCGGGGTGATAGAGTTTAACACTGTCTGATATTTTTTCAGTCTGATAACTGACTAAACGGGGCAACAACTTGTCATTTTAAGATGTGAATTAGACAGTTTACGTGTAGTTTACATTAACTGGCGTGTATTAAAAACACATTAACACATTGATGCATTTGCATAAACTTAATATTTTTATTGTTTTCTATTTCAATTTTGGCAATAAAGGTGTAGGCTATCTCATTCTTACATCAACTGTTTCACCTCACAGGATGAAGTATTATTTCTACAGAGCTTCCTGTCTTGGCCTAGCAAGAATACATACTTGAATAGTTTACATATGTGCCGATACGTTAAATATCTAAACAAAACACAGTCAGGCTGATTTCTATGAGCCGTTTTCTTGGCTAGTGGCATAAAAACGACCTTAAAACTAGTCACGGTCAAGCGTATCTGTCAAATATGAACTAAACCCTCGTCGAACGAATTTCCATTTAACATTTAAAGCAATGCCTTTTATGACAGAAAAAAATTAGGAAAATACCGAGAAACCAGCCAAGCAACTCCAAGCCTTGTTAGACAAACATGACAATAATCCTCCACAAATGAACTAGCTCAGCAACCCACCGGCTAAACTAACATCACATTAGCCGTTTAGCAGCTAACCTCCTAGACTTTCGATTAAAACGACGGGGGAATCTTTTTCTTTAAGAAACACAAATATGTTTTACCTGCGTATGAGCCCCTTATGTAGGATGCAGTGACATGGTCCTTTATTTGTGTCTTGGAAGTGATTTAATTTTGCCCTAAAGACTAGCCCGGCTTCGCTGTTGTCTCTTTAAGCCTCCCGTTTCGGTGAGCGAACCTCCGGCGTCAACCGACACTCCCATTGCTGTGGTTACGCTCTCAAAGTTACGTATCTGGATTGGAGAATACGCGGATGTGTTACAACGCGCACTCGTAGCCCTTTACCACCCCCACACGGTGATAAAATACAATGCTTCTCCTGTATCAACAGTTGTGGGACATATTGGATTCCTTTTTTTGGAGTGCAGTTAAACAGAGGAGTAATATAATTCGAAGGAGAGTGTTGATTGTCATATGTAAATGTCTGTGGGGTTTTTAAACATGCTTGGGAAATGTATGGGAACATTTGACATGAAAAGCTTATTGCGACAGAATAGCTTGTTTCCTTTCCTGCAATCTACACGTGCTCAGTGTAACTATATTTATTTCACACACACACACACACACACACACACACACACAGACACACACACGCACACACAATATGAGGGCAAAGAATAAAGATTAATTAATTGTATTTCTCACTTTTCTAGAAAACAGAACCATTTCACATGTTGGGGAGAACATTCAAATACCATCAACTTTCAGAATGATAAAATTACTGAATCTTTCAATTAAAGCATTGATAGATATGTGGCATTGCAACAGGAAATGTGAATGGTTTGTGCTATTTGCATTTGAAAATTAACAAAAATTCCTTATGAGAAATATATGGCTACATAAATGTTTCTAATGCTGTTATGTTCTAGGCTATTTAAAATCAGTGGTTGGAAAAAAAGTTTAATACATTATTAAAGATGCACTCAGTAACTTTTTATATAGGCTATGTCGTCTTGGACTTACACCAACACCTGTGGTGTCGATGCTGCATCTTTCAAATGCAGTAGTTTTCAGTTACCCATTCCATTGTAAAAATATACTATTCACTGTCAGTCATGATTTATTTAATCCATGAGTGAGTGTCCAATAACAGGGCAGTTGCTGAGATTAAGCAACAAGTGTTTGGCTAGGCATGTGATCATAACATGGCTGGACCCATGAGGGGACCCTCTCCATGTAGAATAAAAATGCTTTTATAAGCTTACTGATATCACTGGAGTGATATGTGTAAGTGGTAAATGGTCATGATTTTAATTTATACATATATTTCAAAATTATTATTAATTTCTTTAGGAGTAAAAATTTTACTGAGTACAAAATTACTAAGCATACCTTTAAGTGCAATCTCATGACAAGGTTACACAGCAGACATGTAGCCAGACCACACAGTTAAGTTATATTCTTTTAGCTTCAAACCATATTATGCCATGTTGCACTGTACATTCCTGTCAGGTAATTTATAAATGGTATTTTACTGATTCAGTTCAAGGCCTAGGTGTTTTTCATGACTTGTTCATATGTACTCACAAATTTGATATGTGACATTTATAAAAATCTAAAAAGTGCTCAAAAATAGCAATTTCCCACAATGCTCTCAAAGTGAATATTCCAACTGTCCATAGCGAGATGGAAAGCTGATAAGCTCATATATGACTGTTTTATACAAATACAATTAAGACCACTTCATTTAATGAAACTTCATGAGAAAGAAAAAATACAAATCCAGATTTTCCCCCCAGGTTATGCTGAGACTAAAAAAATTCTAGTTTTGTGGTGGCTGAAGGACGCAGGAGCAACTGTTTCCCTGTTTACGTCCAAATGTGGCTCAATTGGTGGTATGGCTAAATGTCCTGGTGGTGGTGAACCATGGATTTGGATTGACAGGCAGACGGAAGCATGACATTGCTGCATCTTCCAACTGGCACAAGATTGACAGGAGAGCTGTGCTGCATTATGGGTAAATATGCGGAAGGAAAAGGAAGACCTGTAGACAGCAGCCCAAGTGTCTGAGGCATTGGTTGCTGGTAATGTTCTCCAGTAATGTATGGAAGAACGGCAGAGGAGTGCAGTCTGGGGTGGGGAAAAAGGTTAAAAGTGTCTGTTGGGGAAGAAATGGTGGGATTGGCATCAGTGTCCCTGACAGAGGATGAAGAATTTGAACTAGAGCCTTTCTCGTGGTCCTTAATTGCTTCCTTTCTTTGCTTACTGGCACACCGAGGTACATGACTTTCTTCTTTGGGAAGAGGAGTGAAGCGTTGGCCTTTTCGAAACTTGGCACGTCTGTTTTTGAACCACACCTAAAGAAAGATTCTCCGTTAAACTCAAATATTTTAAATAAGGGAAGTAATCCAAGTCTATCTATATTCTAAATGAAGATTAAATCTTCACCTGGATACGGGCCTCGGGGAGGTTGATGCAGACTGCCAGCCGCTCTCTCATGCCTACATCTGGATACTGTGTTTGCTGAAAGGCCTTTTCAAGCGCTTGTAACTGGGGCACACTGAAGGCTGTGCGGCTCCGACGCTGCTTTTGCTGGTTTCCATAGCGCGCCTCGAGGATGAGCTCTAAATAAAGAGGATATTTAAACTTTACATTTTACACATATTTCATTTTTGGGCTGTATTAGAGCTATACTGTATATGGATCTAGAGTTGATTCTAACGAAACTTGTCAAGAAAATATCCTAGTCATATTTAACCCCAAATCAATATAAAAAAAATATGGGATTTTATTTTGCATGAAAAAAATTAACCCTACATTTAGGAATATTAAGATTTTTTTATTGCAACATTATTTCCAGGACACTTCAGCACATTTTATTATTAAAAGGTAGTGCTACTATGATGTATAAATGCTTTAAAATTTAAATGTTTTTTTTTTCATGTTGCAGTGATAGTAATCACCATCTTTTTTTCGCATTGTGGTAATGAGAATTGGGGGGTGAAATGTGTGTGACTGTCATGAAAATAATGTCACAATATAAAAAAACTTAATGGCCATAAATCTCGGCTTCATTAGCAAAATTCTAAATATAATTTCAAGCATGTTTTCTTCTGATTTTGGATTAAAATAAGACCAGTAGATTTTCTTAACAGGTTTAGTAGAAAATCATATGTACATTTAACAAATTATTATAGATATAAAACCAGTAAATATATTTATAACCAGCTCCAAAAAGTGATTACAGATTAAATACATGTTGTTGTTGTTGTTGTACATGTAATTTGATGTACTTAATACCTACGTAATTACACTTAACCATGATCTCTGTCAAGTTCCATTCATTTTAAACAATTTTATTTTATTAATACTGTGAAAATCGGACTTCTTAATAGTAATTATTTGATAAATGCTGCATTTACAATGATTTGCTCTCTTAAGTGAAGACTGCATCTTTACCTGCCAGGCGCTCAGCCACTGTGAATGTTTGTATGGCTGACGGACTGGCCGCTGAACGAACCTGACACTGCAGCGCCATCTGCTGGTGAGTATCGTAAAATAACGAATTGACGCGTTGCAATGGATAGGCCCCTTGGCCTCTTACCGGTCCACAAAAGTACACAGAATTCATTGTGTTGGCTGTGAGAATAAAAAATAAATAAATAATAATATATATATATTCTAGAATTAGTACAGAGAGTTCAGAAACACAGCTTCAACATTAAAGTGAAAAAGGAATATAAAAGCATCATGGAAAAATATAAGACATGTCTAACTTCATAACTGAACACAATGTAGGTTACTTACTACTTCAGACGAGTTGTCAATTAAACGCGTATCTCAAGCACGCGCTGACACAAAATACCAAAGAAAACTTCTCACAGGAGCTGGAGAAATATTACTTTTCGTCTAGTCCTTTGCTTTTTGGTCAGGCAGTCCAGTAATGTTTACGGTGAGTCTGCGCTCCATGCGTTTTGAAGGATCGGTTGAAGGTCCCTCCAGCTCAGTTTCCACTATTTAAGAGGCATTAACTTCAGCTTCCTTCAACCATTAGCCAATAGAAAGAAAGGTATTAGCCTGGATTAAGTGGGATGAGGGAGAGGAAGGGGGGTTTCGGGGCTCAAGTTTTTGAAACTATTGAACTTGGGGGATTTAGCAAAGCATCTCCCTTCAATGAGCGGGGCAAGGCGCTCCCTCCCTTTAAAACAATTAAAACAATGTGCTCCGCTAATCTCTGGGGTTGGGCAGATTAAAATAACAACCTTTGATTGTCCGTTGTTCTTTTCCCTCTTTCTCCACCGTTCCACAGCTTTTGTGAGTTAACTCTTAGGGGTGTTTGCTTGGCTGGTTTGTTTTGCTAACTGGACCCATAATTTGCCCAGAAAATGGCAACTTCAAAATGCACTCTGAAAGTGGCCTATTAGGCTAAATTCTCTTCTGATAAAACGCCTCTAAAAGAAGGATTTAAGATATTAGCTTCTCGAAAATAAATAAATAAATGTATATTTGTAAAGACACATGTGACTGTGCTGTTAAAAGCTAATTGTAGGCCCAAATATTGTGTGCAAACTCTAAAGAAATGTTCTTTGTGTTGTAACATCTACAATAAGTGGATTTATTCAAGTCAAAAATATGACATCACTGAATCAAACTGAATAATAACCACTTTTTACAGTGTGTGTATATTATATATGATACATAAATAGATTTAGTATAGTATAGCCTACTATAGTAGGCTATATGTACTATAATGTACTATAACCATTATAATAGGATGTGGGTTCCCTTGGATCACAAAAGTCTGACAAAAACTTGTTTGTAGACAGTTATGATTTAAACAAATCAGCCAATATGATTCTCAGCATAATATCTCTCCCGGTCATTATCCCACCAGGCACCATCCATCTCTCAACACCCTCTCACTTTAACTGAACCAGCTGAACTCCATCTGAAACCTCCGTCACCTCAGATCAGATCATCCTTAGTAAAACTGCAACGGAGCGGCTGGGGGCGGCTAAGGAGGTTCAGAGATGTAAATTCCACTAAATCCTGACACTGTGCAGCTCAGAGCCAGGAAGGCGAGGCATGTGGAGAGCTAGATTATGTTTCCCACGAGTATCAGTGTAGTTGCACACTCCTCTGTCTGTGTGTGCGCCCAAGAGGGCAACACAGGAACCAAAGACAGCAGCCAAACACGGGAGGTGAACCACTGGCATGAGACTGGCGCGAGCGCGCGCACACACACACACACACAATTAACCTTCACCTCACTAGTCCACTTACTGTCCTGTTAGAAGGGTTTGTTTGTTTCTAGTAAGTCAAAGAATTATTGTTTTTCATAGGAAGACATTTTTGACCAAAAATGTTTCCTTAGATCTTTACCAAAGCAGATAAATACATAAATCAATTGTGCAAACAGTGCATATTATTACATCAATATTATTGAATTAGCTGCTACAACTATGCTTTTTTGCTGTGGATTTTAATTATTCCACTTATTTTTATTTTTATCTACAAAATAGATTTTTTCCCTTTAAAATAAAAAGTGCACATTTCTTCAAATGCTTTTAATCTGAGCATCCATCTGTTAGTTTTTACAAAGAAGCTAAAAAGGAAAAAGTCCAAATGAATGGTAAAATTTGTTGATGGAGGAAAGACTGCTATGCAACTTCTGTAAACTTTGGAGATTTGACTGACTTTTCCGTGTAGACATTTTGTTCCATAGCAGCAGCAGCAGCAAAGATGGCACCTCATTAAGACCAGTATGTTCCATGTTTCTGATTATTTCACACCTGACAGACCTTTCAAACCTTTCAAACAACCATCGTGGAATTGTGTGTAATTTTTTTCCCCCTTGTTTACGGCTCTGCTTTTTTCTTCCTTTGCAATGTTCTTGTCTGTCAAGCTGTATTAGTGTCCGCCCAAAATAAGTCATTTAGAAGAACCTTAACTGAGCAGCCTCTGAACCCCATTAAAAGCTTGGAGCTCAGGGCCCAGAAGCCTTTGTCTCTTCAGCCTGCAGGATTAGTGGAGATTTGCTGCTAAGAAAAAAGTAGTTATTTCATGGCACTTTCATGATGAAACCTGGCCAAAGCTGTGTTGGCGGAGAGGATTAGAGCCACACAAAGACGCTGGTTGTGTGTGACCCCCTCCCTGAAAACCACCACCTCAGTGCTATACCCCCTCTAAACCCCAAACACACACAATCTCCACCTCATCACTCCGTAATGAGAGCTGCATATCAGTCTTCAGCCCACTAAAATTGCGTTTCAGCATGACGACAACCTACTCACTGGCTTTAAAGAGACCACAAAGTGGTGGATGCATCTGAAATTTTCTCATACCCTCTCAATATTCAGATGTTTATTTACTTTGACGTAATTGGATGCAAACTCCTTTAATTTGTCTTAGTGCAGAGCTAGGCAAGCTTAGAGCTTTGAAGATTTAGGTGCTGTCTGTAGAGTTTAAGGGGTTTAGTGGATGTGTGCTAGTGGATCCACTTACATCCACACAGATTAGCAGTATTAAAACACAGGCCAGACTAGACCAGACTCATTGAGAGCATGAGTTAAAAACCATAAAATGGCTTAATATCTTGCTATATATTTGCTCAGATGTGATTGGTTTAATCATACAAATACAAAAATGCTAAACAAAAAATGTACTTTATAAACATACACACAGATAATAAAATACATACTGTAAAAAAAAAATGTGCATCTACAAGTAAAAAACTTAACTGCTGACTTAAAGTTAAGTAAAATCAATATGTCTTTACAAATCATTTCAACTCATTCATTTAGACCTAATCTTAAAAACAGATTAAATGTATGAGTTACAATCAAATCAAATCAAATCACTTTATTGTCACACTACCATGTACACAAGTGCAACAGTAGGTGAAATTCTTGTGTGCAGGTCCAAGCAACATAGCAGTCATGACAGTGACGAGACATATACCAATTACAGTAAACAACATACTTACACAACACAATTTACATATCAAATGTACACACATTTACACAACACAATAATTATATACAATGTACAGTAAACAATACACACAATATACAATACACAATATACAATATGTAAAGAGTATATATATACAGGTGAAACTCGAAAAATTAGAATATCGTGCAAAAGTTCATTAATTTCAGTAATTCAACTTAAAAGGTGAAACTAATATATTATATAGACTCATTACAAGCAAAGTAAGATATTTCAAGCCTTTATTTGATATAATTTTGATGATTATGGCTTACAGCTTATGAAAACCCCAAATTCAGAATCTCAGAAAATTAGAATATTACATGAAATCAATAAAAAAAGGATTTTAAATACAGAAATGTTGGCCCTCTGAAAAGTATAATCATGCATATGTACTCAGTACTTGGTTTGGGCCCCTTTTGCATTAATTACTGCCTCAATGCGGCGTGGCATGGATGCTATCAGCCTGTGGCACTGCTAAGGTGTTATGGAAGACCAAGATGCTTCAATAGCGGCCTTCAGCTCTTCTGCATTGTTTGGTCTCATGTCTCTCATCTTTCTCTTGGCAATGCCCCATAGATTCTCTATGGGGTTCAGGTCAGGCGAGTTTGCTGGCCAATCAAGCACAGTAATACCATGGTCATTGAACCAGGTTTTGGTACTTTTGGCAGTGTGGGCAGGTGCCAAGTCCTTCTGGAAAATGAAGTCAGCATCTCCATAAAGCTTGTCTGCTGAAGGAAGCATGAAGTGCTCTAAAATGTCCCGGTAGACGGCTGCGTTGACTCTGGACTTAATAAAGCACAGTGGACCAACACCAGCCGATGACATGGCTCCCCAAACCAACACAGACTGTGGAAACTTCACACTGGACTTAAAGCATCTTGGATTGTGTGCCTCTCCATTCTTCCTCCAGACTCTGGGACCTTGGTTTCCAAATGAGATGCAAAATTTGCTCTCTTCAGAAAAGAGGACTTTGGATCACTGAGCAACAGACCAGTTCTTTTTTTCTTTAGCCCAGGTAAGACGTTTGACATTTGAAGCCCATGTCCAGGACCCGTCTGTGTGTGGTGGCTCTTGATGCAGTAACTCCAGCCTCAGTCCACTCCTTGTGAAGCTCCCCACACATTTGAATGGCCTTTTCCTGACAATCCTCTCCAGGCTACGGTCATCCCTGCTGCTTGTGCACCTTTTTCTTCCACACTTTTCCCTTCCACTTAACTTTCTATTAATGTGCTTTGATACAGCACTTTGAGAACATCCAACTTCTTTTGCAATTACCTTTTGAGGCTTTCCCTCCTTGTGGAGGGTGTCAATGGTGGTTTTCTGCACAACTGTCAGGTCAGCAGTCTTCCCCATGATTGTGAATTCAACTGAACCAGACTGAGAGACCATTTAAAGGCTCAGGAGCCCTTTGCAGGTGTTTAGCTGATTAGAGTGTGACACTTTGAGCCTACAATACTGAACCTTTTCACAATATTCTAATTTTCTGAGATTCTGAATTTGGGGTTTTCATAAGCTGTAAGCTGTATGCAAAATTATATCAAATAAAGGCTTGAAATATCTTACTTTGCTTGTATTGAGTCTATATAATATATTAGTTTCACCTTTTAAGTTGAATTACTGAAATTAATTAACTTTTGCACGATATTCTAATGTTTCGAGTTTCACCTGTATATATATATATATATATATATATATATATATATATATATATATATATATATATATATATATAAAGTAGTTGTATTGAGGAGAATATGTTGACAGTCCAGTGTGAGATTATAGATTAATAAAGTGCAGTGCAAATTATTGATCGTGAGAGATCAATTGTTCAACAGTCTGACTGCTTGGGGGAAGAAGCTGTCATGTAGTCGGCTGGTGCGGGTCCTGATGCTACGATACCGCCTGCCTGATGGTAGCAGTGAGAACAGACCATGACTCGGGTGGCTGGAGTCTCTGAATGATTTGTAAAGCCACATTGACATTAATTAAAACTTTAAGGCAGCATTGAAACAAGTTTTTACGTTGAAGTAGATGGATTTTTATTTTTACAGAGAAGGTTCGGACACACTTGACTGAATTTCTCATGATCTTAAAAACCTTTCGATCTAAAGGCTTATCCTTAAATGCTTGAAATTAGTTTTGTAGGCTAATACAAAATACCTCTACATTTCTTTACTTAAATGTTCACCAAAACATTCTCTCATAATTTACTCAACCTTATGCCATTCCAGATGTGTATGACTTTCTCTCTTCTGCTGACACAAAGATGTTTAGAAGAATATTTAAACTCTGTAGGTCCTCACAATAAAAGTGAAGGGGTACCAACATTTTTAAACTAAAAAAAGTACATAAACAGTATAAAAGTAATCAATATGACTTCAGTGGTTAAATCTATTTCTTCTTAAGTGATATGATAGGTGTGGGGGAGAAACAGGTCAATATTTAAGCCCTTGTTTACTATCAATTCTTATCACTGCACAGTAGGAGATGATATGCACAAAGAATGCAAATAGCAAAAAACAAAGAATGTGAAACTGGAGATTGATAGTAAAAAAAAAGGACTTAAATATGTATCTGTTTTTCACCCGCACCTATCATATTGCTTTTGAAGATATTAATTTAACCAATTAAGTCATCTGGATTACTTTTATATTGCCTTTATGTGCTTTTGGAGGTTCAAAAATGTGGTACCTGCATTCTAGCAATAGCCATTTTTGAGTTTGAGAAAACTGTGCACTCTTTTTAAGAGCAGAATGCCCTTTATGAACAGAAGTGAACCTTTTATCCCTATGGATGTTCTAGAGCTGCCACTAACTGAAAGCGTTTTAAAATTATTTGGGTTGGTTTTAAACTACAGGGGGGCTCAAGAGGACAGAGGGGGTTTATTTAGCCTTTTGAGGCGTTTTGTTTACATGTCCTATTTAACAGATGTTGGAGTGAGGAGCAGAATGCTCTCCCTTTTTTTAATTACTTATCAATAGTGGAAATTTGTATTGACAAGCGCCTGTCAAGAGGAGAGCTTTGTAGTTGTCAGTTATCTTAGAGAGAGCCGCTTAGCCAAGAGGCCCCTTGGACACTTGCTGGATCGATCTCATCGCAGCACAATTGGCTCTCCGGGAAGCTCAGTGTGGACAGGAGTGTGAGAGGGGGCCACAGGAGAAGCTCTGCGAGGCTAAAGACTTCTTCATACACGCAAATCGATGTGGCTAGCTTGGCCTCTGACCCTGCGCGGTGAGGGTCCAGAAGCTTGAGGTCAACGGCACAGTTTAAGCTCCAGTAAGAGGCACCCAGAACAATTCATAAAAGATTCTTCGAACAAACAAGCACAAAAGCTATCGAATGCCAAAAAATTTAAAATAAGAGAAGAAAAAGCTGCATGAGTAAAACGCACACCAGATTTGAGTTTTATCCAGATAAGAACCAACCCTTACTTCTTTACTCTTTATCTATCAGTTAAACTCTTATTGATATTGAATGAAACCAGTCTGAGTTTTATACAAATTTCCATCCATTGTGTTGATTTCATTATTTTTGTATAAAGAAAATGTTGAATAAAAATGGATCCGCACATCAAAACACCCACGTTGGTTTGCAAAATCAAAGCAATATAACAACTTAAAATTCATAATTAGTGATTAACTGATTCGATTAAACTGCATATGCAGAAAAATACATAAGCAATAAATATTTTAATCACACTGGCATGAACTGAAGCTAAATTCATTTCTGTTCATGAACCTGAAAACAAAAGTGTTTTGATTCCTTCATATGTCCCAAAAATAAGCTAGTGACAAAACAAAAAAGACCAAATCACATTAGAAAATAGACCTATCAGATACAAAGGCTCAAATTCAACATTTGAACAAGACTGGTAGTATGCTTTTGTTTGACAGTGCATTGATTTTGCTACATTGAAGCTTCTTATTCACACTGGAACAGCGTTTTCCTCCACCGAAAATGGAGCATTAAAAAACACCCTCCTTTACTCCATTACCACAGTAGAAAACTGAAAACAGAGTTTGAAATGATAACAGATAGTGTGAGTGTTAGTCCTGCTCATCTGGTGTCTTAGATGATTGCTGAAGGACCAGCAAATACTTTGTATTTAAACAAGAAGCATTTAGCAAATAACATGTAACAAAGTAACAGACTGTCCACTAAACTATGGAATTAAGCCTAAACAAAACCTCTCAAATTAGACAAATCCATGGCATGAGCATGGCTTATCTTTCTGTCTGACAGATCAATATTGGAAATAACTGAAGGACCAATAGCCTAATTAGGCCACAAGGTTGTACTTAACAAGGCTAATGACTGATGAGATGCAGTAAGTATTTATTTTTTTTTAATTGTCTTCGAAAAACACCACAGAGGCTGGTTGTGGGTGATTCTCTTCCCAGTACAGGGTCCATTAGCCCATGACCATCAATCCTGTCCCCAGCGACCCGCAGCAGTCAGAGGTGATCAGAGGAGTTACTGATCGAACTTGATAATGACGAAGACTTTAAGCTGTTTCACTGCACATGGTCAAAGCTCCAAATAAACACAAGGAGTCACCCCCCTCCCAGCCACCGCACATTGTGCACAATATTGATTCTGCCGTAGTTTTAATACCTGGGGTCCCCACAAAGAGCAGGACTGTGACATGACATGACTGGGGCCCAGGGTAAACACATGGGCCTGGGGTGAGAGGGATACAATGGACCTCCCCTATGTCCCTCCACAGGCTCTTTGTGCATTTTGTTGTCCAAGAAAACAGCTGCTGAAAGAGTTTAGTCAGGCACCTGCTGAAAAGGGTCTCATATATAGACATACAAAATAACGGGAGTAAGTGGGAGAAGAGGTACAGACAGGAGAGATAAAAGATCAGAGTACAGGACTGATGTGTATATGAAAATTGACTTGGATATGTTTACCTGTGCATTTGGCAATGAAACGGAACATACTGGCACACTATGAGGTATTAACATGCCTTAATCACATCAAACGGACAGTGCATTAATCGCCCATTCAATGGCCCGAAAAAGTAATTAATGCACTGCTATTAATTTAGTTTTAAGTGGGTTTTCTGTGTCTAGAGGACAAAATATCAAGCCAAGTGCCATGTTTTTTTTATGAAAAAATATTGTACAAGCTCACTTTTCAAGCAAAATAAGTCACAAAAATAAGAATATCAGGTAAAATAAGTGTATAAATTAAATTCAGTATGTAAAGTAATTTAAACTATATACATTATATAATGTTAATAATATAGACAAATGATTTGAACAATTTCTGGTTGTCAAAATGTATGCAACACGTCCATAGTTGTGCTGAACTTCTGTTGTTACTCTGCTGGGGAACTGACTTCATACTTCAAAATTACCTTTTGGATCATGTTGATTGAAAGTAATTGCAAAAATGACTTAAAAGTTAGTTCTGAGACAAGGCCAAATTGTTTGTAGCTTCCACATGGTTTAATATTTTGTTTTCCAATGCAATGAAATTCAATTTTTAAAGCCATTATATGACAGCTGAGGTGGTTTGTAACAGACCATTTGAATTGATAAACTGGATTGTTTTATTTATTGACTTTAAAAGAAAACAAATCTAAAAAGCTATAAAAACACCTCTGATACAACATTTTTACATCTCATGGCATTATTAAATTCACATTTTGAAGGAGAACGTGTTTTTGGTTTTCATTTATGAAAGTGATGTTTTGCGTTTTAAAAACTGATGTGACATTTAGTTTGTCAATTTACAAAAGTACTGCATCTTCAAGCTTACACTGACTAAAAAGAAAAAACTAACACCTCTTCAAAGTAAACATTTGTTTATTTTTTTTTTTTCAAATAGTCATGAATAGTCATGGTTCATGAATTAGGTGAACAATCAATAACAAATTTAAACATGTAAACAAATTCTCAATATAAGTATTAATTATAGAACAGATATTAATACTGTCCCGGTTAACAAGGCATTGGGTCATGAATGCCACAGAAAAATCTATTTTTACATATTTGCAGTTAGAGACAGCATTTATGAGTATGTGAATTGCTATACATTATTACTAGTGGATGTGACATCACATCAGTGCTGAAAAACATGGTTTCAAGTATAATTAAGGGTTCAATATATAGCTAAATCATACATTTTACAAGTACAAACTTCCTTAGAGTGCAACGCTTAAACCTTCCATAAAGGATACCTGAAGCCACATCATCAAAAATGACATTAAAACGGCATCAAAACTGAAGACATTTTTCAAAAATAGAGAATACAGTTTTAATTCAACAAAAAGTCCACTAACCCAATAAATAACAAATTCCTTTTCAATGGGTTAAAGGGATAGTTATAAAAGCCATCATTTACTTACCCATGTTGTTCCAAACCTGTGACTTTCTTCTGTGGCACACAAAAGGAGATGTTAGCCAGAATGTTACTTTGTCACCATTCACTTTCATTGCATTTATTTTTTTTTTTTCATACAATGAATGTGAATGGTGACTGAGGTTAGCATTCATCCTTTTTGAAGCTTAATAGCACATTATTTCTCATTATGGGTTTCAAAGAAAAAAGCCATACGAGTTTGAAACAAAATGATGTTAATGAGTAAATTACAACAGAATTTCCAGTTTTGGGTGAACTTTCACTTTACATCTAAACTGAAGACATGATGGCCAGAACCAGGTCTGTTTAAGCATGGTGGGTGTTAGGCTTGTTCCACAGATTGCTTTGATAGAAGACCAGCTCAGGTGGCTAGAAGCCATGGTGGCCTAGACTTTGCAATCTAACACTTCATCCCCACAGGTCTCCTCCACTTTGTGTCAGTCCATTGCTCGCTCACTCTCTCTCATTAAGACTGCATTATTAATCTGAAGCAGTTCATCCGAGCCAAGTGACGCACAACCCATTATGAAGGGCTTCACAAACTCTATGCCACTTTCTTCATCAAAAATCCATCCAGGTCATAATGTAGCGACAAAGAGCCAGCGGGGTCAAAGGTCATCTCTTCAGCTTTGCGTCCTCTTTGATCTTCCAGATCATGAGTTCCATGCAGGCGCCCGCATCCTCACTGAAGTCATGCCCCACTACTGTAAGGAAAGGGAGAATTAGACATGAAATGCACATACAGTCATTATTTACATCTTAAGTAACAATTATTTTCAATAAATTGGTTGATCCGGTTCACAAAATAAGTCTGCACAACACTTTCATTTTTCAGGGAAATATTCCTCTGAATCAAGCAAGAAATGCATCTCAGTACAATAATATTTTGTTGCTATTCTAGCATTCAGCAAATGCTAGAAATCACACACAATAGCATCCTCACCATTGTCCTGTATGATTCGTTTGAGGTAGTCAGCCATAAGGTTTCGTAGTGCCCGTTTGTAGGGCAGACCCAAGCGATGGGGAAACACAATGGCTGTGTCCACGACCGTGCTGTGAATAAGCTAGTAAACAGAGCATATGGAGACAAGATTAAGACAAAGAGCAAGAGCAGACAGCATCGTTTTTAGCAAACACTCATTAAATATTCACTAAAGGGATAGTTCATCCAAAGATGAAAATTCTCCCATCATTTATTCACCCTCATGCCATCCCAGATGTGTATGACTGCAGAACACAAATTAAGATTTTTAGAAGAATATCTTAAATCTGTACAAAAAGGTGTCTTATAGATTACTCTTACGCTGCCTTTGTGATTTATTTTTAGCTACAAATGGTCTGGCCACCATTCCATTGATTTGACCAATAGAGCGGAGATATTCTTCTAAAAATCTTAATTGTGTCCTGTAGAAGAAAAAGTCATACACACCTGGGATTGCATGAGGGTAAGTATATGAGAGAAGACTCAATTTTGGGTTAATTATACCTTTAAAAAACAAACAAAAGGCACTGTTCCAAAAAAAAAAACAAAAAGAAACCTAGCGAGATGTCTTGATACCGTCAGTCTACATAGGTAGCTCCCATCTAAGACAGCATTCTTATACAAATTGAACATTAATAGTAGCTGACTTGCACAAAAATTAAATTCAGGGAATTCGTATTTCTATAAAGAAAGTATTTGAACCAAATATAGATTCATAATAAGTTTAAAGTACTCTATTTTGTGCTTATAACCCAAATATACTGTTGATAGGTAATAACCTACTCAGAATAACATTGGATGCATGTAAATATAAAATCTATAAGTATATATGCAAGTTGGAAACACCTAGATTCATTAAATTATATCTTCATGATATCTAAATTTTGTATGGGAGAAAATATCTTCTATGAAGCTGCAAACATGAATTTAAACAATACGGGTTAATATGGATTTATTATAGTCCTCACACTGCCCCTCACTTTTTTGCTTTGTAAAACAAAAAATAACTTTGTGTAATTACAGTAAATTTTGTATAGAAGAGCTGCTGTATGATGAAGACACATGCTTTGTCCTCTCAAGAATTATTTAATTTTTTTCAAAGCAAAATGCAACAAACTATTTTACCTTTAATACATATAATGCTGTCTAAAGCCGTGGCCAAAAGTATTGGCAGTGACATAAATGTGTTTTGCAAGTTTGCTGCTTCAGTATTTGTAGATTATTTTTTCACGTTTCTACAGTATACTGGAAAACAATGATAAACATTTCATAAGTTTTAAAGGCTTTATTGGCAAAAACATTCAATATATGCAAAGAGTCAATATTTACAGTGTTGACCCTTGTTCTTCATAAGCTCTGCAATTCGCTCTGGCATGCTGGATATCAGCTTCTGGGCTAAATCCTAACTGATGGCAATCCATTCTTGCCTTATTAGTGCTTGGAGTTGATCACAATTTTTTGGCTTCTGCTTGTCCACTTGCCTTTTGAGGATTGACCACAGGTTCTCTTTGGGATTAAGATCTGGGGAGTTGCCTGGCCACGGATCCAAAATTTCAATGTAATGATCTCTGAGCCACTTCATTATTACTCTTGCCTTGTGAGACGGTGCTCCATCATGCTGGAAAATGCACAGATCACCACCAAATTGCTCCTGGATCATTGGGAGAAGTTGCTCTTGCAGGACCATTCTTTATTCATGGCAGTGTTTTTGGGCAGAATTGTGAGAGCGCCCACTCCCTTGGATGAAAAGCAACCCCACACGGATGGTCTCAGGATGCTTCACTTTTGGCACGACACAGGACTCATAGTAGCGTTCACCTTTTCTTCTCCAGACTATCGATTTTCTAGATGTCCCAAACAGTCGGAAGGGGGCTTCAGAGGAAATAACTTTGCACCAGTCTTCTGCTGTCCAATCCTTGTACTTCCTGCAGAATTTTAGTCTGTCCTTGAAGTTTTTCTTGGAGAAAAGTGGCTTCTTTGCTGCCCTTCTTGACACCAAGCCATTGTCCAAAAGTCTTTGCCTCACTGTGCATGCAGATGCACTCACACCAACCTGCTGCCAATATTGAGCAAACTCTGCACAGGTGGTGACACGATGCCGCAGCTGACTCCTCAGGAAGAGACGGTCCTGGCACTTGCTGGACACTCTGGGACGTCCTGAAGCCTTCTTCACTGCAGTTAAACCTCCCTCCTTGAAGTTCTTAATGAACCGGTAAATGGTTCTTTCAGGTGAAATATTCTTTGCAACAATTTCCTTGCATGTGAAGCCATTTTGATGCAAAGCATTGATGGCTGCACGTCTTTCTTTAAAGGTAACCATTGCTAACAAAAACACAATGATTGGAAGCACTTCCCTCCATTTATAGCATTCAGTTGGCTCTTATAATCCAATCAGAATGATAGTGATTTCACCTGACTAGTACTCGTTCACACTTTCCCAGGTGCTGCTGATATGATTAGTGAAATGATGCGAGCTGTTAATTTTGTGCCAGGGTCAAAAAACGGTGAAATATGGGTTTTTGTGATAGTTTTTGGCCAATGAAGCTTTTTGAAATTATTTAAAATGAATCTGCTCACTCTGCACAATAATCTAGAAACAATGTGAATCAGCACCACAACAACTGAAGCAGAAAACTTTGCGAAACACAAAATGTATGTCTCTGCCAATACTTTTGGCCACAGCTGTAGGTAGGTATGACAGCTCTCTTAGAATTTAAACCCTAAGAAATAGTGCTTTTGTGAACCTTAAGGGCAAAGAGGTCACTCTCTAGACTTTGTCCAATTAGAATGGATTCAGCACTGAACATGCTCAGTAGCACCGCTTGCACGTGCCTCAGGGTGATGGTGGTGTTCTCCAGATCATCATGCGTCACACCCGAGAACCTGAGCATGGATGCACACACAAAGCAGGCATAGATGTAATGCGCTGATTAAAACAGGAGAACTGAACTTTAAAATCATGCTCTGAATGCAAATCCTACCGTGTGTTGTAATCCACCACTTTGCTCACCGGCTTGACAAACGTATCATACATGACCTTGAGCTCAGAGTTAATGACAGTCGCCCTGGTCAGCTCCAAGCCTTGTTTCGTGTAGCACTTGGGAGGACAACAATTTAGAAGGTTTAAGAGGTTACAGCATTGATTTAATACATTTATTACATTTTAAAGCAGTTTGTGGTATTTTAACCCTTTCGAATAAGATTATAGTCATGATTTATTCACCCACAATAGCATCTTGCTTTCATGTGCATGTACATAATCAAATGTGAACATTAAGTGTCCGTGTTCTCAAATAACTGTTCTCTCACCATCTCACAGTCCAAGGCATAGACAACTCCATTCCCATCAGCAGGTAGCCGTTTGCTAAAGGTCTTCACAAAACCATCTAAAGACTCTTTACGCCCATCTTGAACATGTTGCTGGAAAAAAAAGGTAAAGGTAATCAGTGTTTTAAACCTTTTCAGAGATGTTATACTCCTTGCTTAACATACTCGTCTTCGCTATATAACATACTCAAACACCTTAATAAGGCTGGATATGGCTTTCTCTCAGACTCTTTTACATGTTGTCTGTAAAAAATAAATCCAACAAGCAAAAGATTGAAAGATTTTGGGTCTGAAAGTATTTAATTAAAGGGGACAATATTTTCATTGCTCTTTTTTTAAATGAAAGAATGTGGTGTACTACACAGAAAAACACTAATACTGTATTTACAACAGAAATCATAAAAACATTACTTACTTTTGCTACCTCACATCCAGGAGAACCAACCGCACCAGAACAGCAATTATAAAGGGTCTCCCAACCTCCTGGCACTACATAAGACAACAAACGCATGCCAGTGTTAAGCATGACATAAATGTTGAAAATGTACTGCATTATATAAAGCAACTTCTCCCTTGTTTGCACATGCACACATACCCACCTCTATTTCTGCGTAGATATTTTTCATTAAGAAAATCACATGGCACTTGGTCAGGATCTAGCAGAGGTTTAATAGCAATATTAACCTTGTGACCCCGCGTCCACATGCAGGTAAATTTACGTAATTTGGCTTTGCTATACTCTTTGCATAATTCTAATTAATTGAAACAAACTGAATACTTTTCACAACCCTCTAATCTGTAATTTAAGGGTTAAGGGATCTTGCTTTTCATATCAAATGCCATTATCATGACGAATTAATGGTTACGTTTTGAAACTAACCTAGTTAATGTATACTTACATTTTGAATATTGAGCAGCTTGTGATTTCCAGACACGTGTATAACTGGGGTTTAACAAAGTTCATTACGTCTCAATCGCGCTTAATCTTCAAAATGAATGTGAGAATTTTTTTTTTTACAGTGGGAATAAAACTAGCACTCCGTCTCTTTAAAAGATATCCATGTTAAACAGTCTGCGTTGCTAACACTACTGGAAACAAACAATTTTATGGAGAAAAAAAACAGACTTTCTATAGATTGGTATCATTTACAATTTCACACCTAACAATGTCCACGAATGTGGACATCATTTTTTAGGAAAACTATTTGCTCTACAATTTTTATTATTTTTTCATTGTTTATTAGGTGTGACTAGTTACATATCAAAAAGGGAAATGGAAAATGCACACAGCAGTCATGCTCTGGTTTCAGAAGTTTCAAGGAACTGTACGGGTATGTGATTTTAGCCATTCTGGAACTTCCACCAGACTTAGATGATCAACTGCACCCCCTTTTTTCAGAACTCTGCACTCCAAAGACACATGCACAAGCACAGACACACATGGTGACCATTGTATTAAGAGCAGATGGAGGGCGGGAGGTTCCCTTGAGCGATCCACTTTCCAACCATGAGCATTTGGTGGGAGCAGCACACAGTACCGGCACTTATACAAGCGTTTAAGGGCTGCCATGTGAATGCGCACAATTACCGAGGAGGCAGAAAGTCCTCTGATTGGCTAAACAAACAATCTTAACGCAGACATATTTTTTGCCACCGTTTACTGAGCCTAGGACTTTTACAGAGACAGGTGATGTTTTATGGCACCTATATCAATGAAAACTGATAAGGACGCTTTCTGCATGTTGTTCGATAAAAATAAAAATCACTAACAGCACCTTTATTCTGTGTGTGTGTGTGTGTTTGTGTTAGACGCACTGAGGGCAGAAGACACAGGTGTGGTCTTGCTGCGGAGTTTCTTCAGTGTGTTCACAGCTACATTCAGGTAAATGTTCTTACTGCTGCTTCTGTCATACACCACCTTCTCCTCCAGAGCCTGAGAGCAAACGACAACCACAAAACAGGCATTAATCCAACAACACACTTTCAGTAATTATATACTGTATATGCCGAGATAACCACTCTCTGACTGTCACTTAACTTTTCTTTTTTTTTTTGGAATAGATAATTACAAAAAACAAACCAAAAACTGTAGAGCAATATGCTTATACAGCAGCTATGAAAAACAGAGCTCACTACAAAAATGTATTGTTATAGAAAAAGTTGGATGATGTACTGTCTGAAAAGCTTCTTGTTCAGAGGGATAGAACTTCAGACACTCGCCTATGAAGATGTTGAGATAACGCTGGCGGACATTAGTTGGCACCTTTGCCCCAAATTCAGCAGGAATGATGGGACGCTTCAAGGTAGAGCTCTGCATAAAGGCAGCCCACATGATGCATTAAACCCTAAAAAGTTGGGACAGTATGAAAAACGTTAATAAGAACAAAAAGGAGTGATTTGTAAATTATATTCACCATTTGCTATGTTGAAAGCACTACAACTAAACATTATATGTTCTACCTTGTGAAATTGATTGTTTTTTTTATGTTCAGTAATTTCAAAGCTGATGATTGCAACACACTCCAAAAAAAGTTGAGAATTTAAGACTAATAACAATCTGATGTGTTAAAATAACAAGGCAGTGTGAAACAGGAGATGTTAAACAGGTGAGGCAATCGTGTCAAAGTATATAAGAAGCCTCCAAATATAGCCTAGTCCTTCAAGAGCAAGGATGGTTCAAGACTTGTCAATTTGCCAACAGATGCTTCAGCAAATAATCCAGCACTTTGAGAACAATGTTTCCCCAAAGACAAATTGGAAGGATTTTGGCCATTTCACCCTCTACAGTGCACAATATAGTTAAAAGATTCAGGGGGCCTGGGTAGCTCAGAGTAACTACCACCCCTGGAGTTCGCAAGTTTGAATCCCAGGTGGTGCTGAGTGACTCCCGGCAGGTCTACCAAGCGTGGCGAGTTGTACGTAGATGCCGCGACGGATGGCGTGAAGCCTCCACACTCGCTATGTCGCCGCAGTATCGCACTCAACAAGCCATGTGATAAGATGCGCGGGTTGACGGCCTCAGACGCGGAGGCAACTGGAAAACTTACAGTGCATTGGGAATTGGGCATTCCAAAATGGGGAGAAAAAAGAAAGATTCAAGGAATCTGGTCAAATCTCGGAGCGTAAAGGCCAAGGGCCAAATGAAAACCACTTCTGAATGATTGTGATCTCTGATCCCTCAGACATCACTGCCTTAAACATCATTCATCTGTAATGGATATCATGAGCTAGGGATACATTTAGTAAACCTTTGTTAGTTAACACCACTTGTAAAGTTAAGACTTTACTATGAAAGGCAGAAGCCTTACATCAACACTGTCCAGAAACGCTAAAGACTTCTCTGGACTCGGTCTCATCTTAGAAAGTAGAACATTGGAACTGTTTTTTGGACCGATGGGTCCACATTTCAAATCCGTTTTGTTCTCCAAGCTAACATGGAAAATTTTCATCCAAACGGTTATCATTGTCGGGTCCAAAAGCCAGTGTTTGTATGGGCCAGGGGTGTGTCAGTATCCATGGCATGGATAACACACAAATCTGTGAGGGCACCATTAATGTAGACAGATATGTAAACATTTTGGAGCAGCATATACTGAAATCCGGCACCGTATTTTCCAGGGATGTTCCGGAATTTTCAGCAGGACACTACAAACCACATACTGGCCAAATAAGCAGAGTGCAGGTGCTAGACTGACCATCTCCATTTGAGAATGTGTGGTGCATTATGAAGCGCACAATATGGCAACGAAGACCCCATACAATTGTGCAGCTGAAGAACTGGATGAATGGGGAAAATTCCTTGTGTCATCTGTCTTCAGTGCCTAAATGCTTAAGTGTTATTAGAAGAAATTATGTTTCACAGTGGTAAACACCGGACTGTCCCAATGCATATGGAGTGCTTTGTAATCATCTGATTTGAAATTACTGTACATAAAAAAAAAGGAATTTTCACAAGGTAAACATCATATAATGTTTAGTTGTAGTGCTTCCAATACAAAAGGGTGAATTTAATTTACAAAGCACTCCTTTTTGTTTTTATTAGCATTTTACCCCCTCTACCCATTTTTTTTCAGAATTGGGGTTATAATATAGAGAGTCTTTGCCTTGAGTGTAGGGGCATGAGCCACTCTCTTCTGCAATGAAGTGGTTGTGGTCTTTGACAGGATGCCAGCTGATGTATGAGCTTTCACAGGAAGCTGAAGGGTCACCGTCGTGGTGGGTGATAACACCCGTCTGCTGGAATTAGCTAAGCCTGAAAATAAAAGAGCACATTCTCAATCTACTATCAAAAAACTACTGGGAAACAAATGTATTTCAGAACATCATAAATATTTTTTTTTTTACTCATACAGTCAGCAATGCGTCTTAATCAGGGGGCGTGGTTTAGCGTGGGGGAAATCAATTCCCCATTACCAAATAAATTACGAATAAATTTGAACAAATAAACATGACGAAAATCTGTTGTGTAGTTTTTTTGCACTTCAGACAAAGCCAAAAAACATGGAACTGATTTTATTGCCTTCCACCCGACAAATAGGGAAGCTAAAAGGAGCGCTGTGGCTGCAGTCAACTATATGATACGAGATTTTGTGTTTGAGAAACACCCAAGCGGATTCAAGACTAAATCAATCATCATAACGATGAGTTAAAACCAGAGAATAAGACAAGATACCACAGAAAACTTGGCATGATCAGAGTGGGAGTGCAGCTTATATTGATTTTCATACTTTAATGAATCAAACTTCTCTGGGGATATTGTGCTAACCATTCAGTTTGGCGAAGTGCTTAATGAATAAGGTAAAACTGCTGTAAAAACTTTAGGTATACAGTACTGGGTGTGAATGTATACGGATCTCTATTAGCACTGTCTTTACTGCGAAACAAAGTACTTGAGAAACAATAATGAAAACTGCCATTATTGTATTGTTTTATTATTATAAAACCACTTTTGTCATATTGCATATTTTGTGTTTAATAAAATTTAACACCCATCATTACTGAATCCCCTTTTGTTGTGTTTTTTTTTGTTTACATTTTTATTGTGTATCTACTATTTTAACCTTACAGAAGTTAAGCCTTCTTGCATTGTCTGATGATGCTGTAAATTGTATAAAAATTAAAGGTCTCCCATTGGAGCCATCAGCCATATCACAGGTTTCACCTCTTAAATTTGAGCTATTTTATGCATACAATCATTTCAAAATAGCATTAATGTGTGGTTAAACACATTAATAATCTTTAAAAAATATATATATATAACAGTAAATAAACAATATAAAATATACAAAAGAATAAACAAAGCAGGAGACAAAGCAGTTAAAATGATTTGGATCCCAATCTGATAACAACATTGAAGTGTAAATAGTAAATATAAACTTCTGAACTCTATGACTCTGCAGCTCAACAGCTTGAAGCAGCAGTGGCTCTTCTTTAGGCTTCTATATTTGTTGGTTGAAAGGCAATAAAAAAAAAAAATCAGTTGTGTTTTTTGGCTTTGTCTGAAATGCAAAAAAACGACATAACAGCTTGTCATGTTTTTTGTTGTTAAAATATCCAAATCGATCTGATATTTCTCTCCGTTTTTCTCATAGGAATGAAAGATTATTTTTAGTAACAGGGCTTTGCTTTTCCCAATGAATAGGTGGGGCTTCCTTGCCAACTACATCTATGATACCTCAATCCTAGTGTAATAAGATATAATGGGCATCACTCATACCAGGCTTTGGGGAGGGCAGGGAGGCATTTGGCCAGTGTGCCACCCTCTGTTTTGCTCCAGAGATCCCCAGAACAGGTTTGGTGGAAGCAGATGCAGTTTTTACTGCGGCAGCCAGCTGTGCTGCCTGCTGCTGGGCATTCTGCATGTGCTGGTAACAGATCTCCGGCGCAGTCGGCCTCCGATGCAGTATCGGCACAGCGTTCAGTGACTGATTGAAGATGACAATTATAAAACAAAGATTAAAGATGGAGAATTCAGTTGGAATATTAGAAAATGCAATCTGAACTAGTATAATGCAATTTGACAAAGATTTATTGAAAAAATTCTGTATATTGCATTGCAAATTCCATAAACTTCATCCACTTGTGCTTAATTTCAGACACTTTGTATTTTTATCTTTTTGAGAAAGTCAAAGAAAAGTCTTATGACTTAAAACTGTTGCTCAACATATAAGGTTAATATGCAAGTGTAATGTGCAGAGAACCAAAGAAAGTACAGGTCCATCAACATTCCCACACTCACTTTTCCTTGAGCTTTAAAATGTGACACCCTCTTCTTCTGGCCAGGAAAGAGAGTCGATAAAGTGCCTTCGGTGTCTTCTTCCTCCTCCTCTTGCTCCTGCGAAGGCTAAAACACACACACATGAAAGTGATTCTGAAACTGTCAGGTGCACTACAAAATATCAGAAAAATCTTATATATTATAAGATTCCATTTATTAATCATATTAGTAATATCAAACTATAACTTTTTGCTTTTTATAACCTTTTGCAACTTATAACTGATTTGTAGAGCCAGAGTGACTATGAAAAAATACATCTTCAAATTACAAAAAAAAAAAAAAAAAAAAGTCTTTAAAAGAGTTACAAAAATATACAGAAGGTATTCTTTGGTAGGGAAAACACCCTTACATCTTCCAAATAGGTTCCAAGCACAATTCTTTGATCAGATAAATCACCTTTATTGGATTGGCTATTTCATAGTAGAAACAATTTTAAAACTTTCAGCAATAAAAATGTGGACTGCAAACCTATGCGTATCAGCACTACTGACTTCTTCGGGTTACCATTTGATGTATCATTTGTTTTGGTGGGGCCAGTGAAAATGTTGGTAGGGCAAGTACAAATGTAAACTACTGGACTGACCAGACCTGCAGTAACAAACCTTATTGAGTCCAGAACAGTTTGATGTATAAATATCATAAAGCAATAAGCACTCCCTGGCTGTGGTACCTGCTTGGCATTTCTCCCTTTATCTTCCATCTTCACCTCTTTAGATTCATTAAATATCCGCAGACACTCCTCCATCGGGTCCAAGTCATACTCCATCTCAGCATGCAGGCCAGAGTAGTCCACTCCTACATCATCATCTCCACCACCATCTTCATCATCCTCATAATAATCTTCAGATGATGATGTAACTTCTGAGGTTTTCCTCTTCTTATTTACTAAGCTTCCCCATTTAAAAGCAGAAGCCGACTTCCTCACTATCCTCTCGTCTTCCTCCTCAGCACTCTCGGCACCAAACAAATCCACATGCCTTAGACTCCTCTGTTTGGTCTCTCTTGCCTCTTTTTGATTGGAGGCTGAGCTGTTTTTTGTACTTTTTTCTTTATTGCTTCTGCTGCTCTTCTTTTGCTCCTCCTTTCCACAGGTCTCAAGTTTTCCATTCTTGTTGTCTTTGGATGATTCCTTGTCAGTTTTCACTGGCTTGTCTGTTCTGGGCTTCTTGGAGTTGCTGCTTCCTTTATCTTTTTCCTTGTTGCTGTGGTCACTTTTCACCTTCCCTGACTGCTTGTTCTTGTCAACACTGTGCTTTGCCTCCGTACTTTCTTTCCAAACCTCCTCCGAAGACTTTTCTTTAGGTTTGCGGCTCCCCTCCACAATATTACCTTGGGTCTTGTCTTTTTTCATACTCCCCTTACTTGAATTCTTTGACGTCTTGTCTCTACTGGAACATCCTTGTTTTTCTTTGTGACTGTTACTCTTTTTACTTAAGTCTTTCACCTCTTTTTTAAGTTTTTCATATTTATTGCTTTTCAACTGGTTACTTTTTCAGTCATTTTTTTGCATGTCCTGTCCACGTCCTGGGACACAAAGTCTTCCGATTCACTCAGTGAGAAGACATCCTCTGTTTTAGAGTCTTCCTTTTTTTGTTGTCTCAATGTACCAGAATTTCCATCACCGGACACTCTTGCTTGTTTCAAGCCTGCATGGATTCCCTTGAGCTGCAGTCGACTTATGGATTTCGGACGATACTCTGTGCCGGAACTTTCTTCATCGGATTCAGACAAACTAGCAGTGTATTTTGGGATGTCTGCCTTAGGCGGCAATGGCCTTGGTTTCTTTACCATCGGAACATATTCCTCATCCACAGATTGTTTTTCCCTTTCTGTGGGGTGAAATCTCTTTCTCCCCTCTTCCCTTGAACACAAAGCCCTCTGTTCTTTAACAGTTAGCTTAGCCGAGTAGTTTAAAAGAGGGTCATACTCCATATTCGTTGAGGGTTTGGAATTATCCAGCGTGTATTTACACTTGCCAGACCTGGTGTTGACAGTAGGAGGTGGCATCAAACGAGACGGTGGTGGAGGTAACAACTTTTTAATGCTCGTTTTGGAGACAGCTGTTGGCACGTACTTCAGCGCATTGCAACTACTGTTCTCGGAGTCCAAAGTGTATTTACTGGAGCGTGGGGTAGGGTTGTATTCATTTGCTTGGCCCATCTGATAGCTCCCAGGATCATAGCCCTGATGGGACGATGCAGCAGTGGGTCTATGTCTCTTAAAAGAGCTAGTTGTGGGCTCATATTCCTGATCTCCAATCTGAGAGAGTTTCTTCTTGTCTCTATCCATCTCAATGCGAACGGCCTCAATGGCCCTATTGACCAGCTCCAGCTCCTTGGTGCCCAGTTCCACATCCTGATCCTCTGACAGGCTCGATGCTGGCTCCTCATTACAATTTTCTCCTGGTCTTTCAACCTCCGGACTGAATGGATCATATCCTTGATCTGTCAACAAATGCCCAAAATATATTTAAATTAGATACACAGAATAAATACACTAAATAACCAGAACAATTAATTGTGCGTGTGAATGTATATATTACTACACACACACACACAAAAAACGAATTGATTCAAAAAATTGCATTAAACGTGTAAAAGCATTATATCATTTTTATTAAATGTCATTGTGTATTTTTTTTATTTTTTTTATTTCAGATCCCATTTGACATACAAAAATATTCCATTTATGAGCTGACACATAAAAACAATAACCATTACCCAGTTACTGTACAACATATTTTAAGCAATCAAGTGTCCTTGAAATCCAGGTATAAAGTTTTTTTGCATAGAAAAATTATTTAAAATTGTATTAGCAGCCGATCTCTTGGGCTTTCTGCTAATGTAATTGTTCAAAGGGCTTTTGCGTGGTGTGCAATTATCAATGTAAACCGTAGTACAAACACTGCAGCATTTTTAAAGTACCATGAAAATGATTGTCATCAACAATACACGTTGGACTAGCTGACACCTGGTTAAACATATCCACAAAGTAATACTGAAGAATGTTATTTCATTGTTTCACCAGTAGAAGGCTTTTGTGCATTCAGTAACCCAAAGATACGTTTGAACAGAAAGAAAACATGACATCAAATACATTTTGGATTCACCGTTTGAACTCGCCGAAAGGGCTTTTGTCTTTCTGCTATCGTTTATCCCAGCGGATGCTCGCCTTTGTTTGCTGTGTCTGAAGTGACAGTAGGGTCTGCTGCACCCATATGTACCGGCTTTCCCTTTATCACAATAAAACGGGCAGTCAATGCCACGAAAGAATCCGGTAGATCTCAACATCGCAGTTCATTACCACGGTCACCTTATTTGCCTTTTAACACATATGAATTATCCACTACACGCGTGGTTCTTCGCATTTCCGTGTGTTGCCGCTTTCTTTTGGACAACAACAAGGCTTCAAACTACGCCATATTTAAAGAGCGACAGCGTGAACCGAAGGCCCCCGGAGCGTTTTCTACGCAACACAGCTGACTGGATCATTCGCCTGTACGATGTGACGTAATGCCTCAGGCTTGCTAGCGCAGCAGTTTGACACTAAAGTGTTACGTTTCCCACGCTTTACCTTTGTATGGAAGACTCATATATAGTCTTTATTCGTGTAAATAACTGAATAGCTGCTGTGCAGCAAAAACACACGCTACATGTTGTCATCTACTTCATTTCTGAAAGTGTGGTTGCCTCTTGTAAGTGACTGCAACTCAAATTTGCCATAAGTTACCACTAAACTACAATAAAACGTAGGCATAATGTTTGCTACCACCGTCATTTCATCGAGAAGAGGCAATGACAAAGATTCTGAACGCTTTGAATGCTTAAGTGTCCAATACTGATGCGTTATGTCAGGAATTGTTATCATTTTAAACAGTACATTTGTGTAAGGGAGAGCTGACTCACCTTATACGTAAGAGACATCGTACAAAGTGGGTCCGCTAACTAAAGCTTTCAATCAACTTGCTGCAAACACCAATACTTCCCGAACACCAAACGTAACCAAAAGACAGGTTTTGGTCTCACTTTTATAAAGGCGCATTCACTTGAAAGCCATTTAAACACTTAATTAGATGGACAGCCTCTCAACCGAAGCCAGGTCTCATTAGAATTCATCTTTCTTTCTCACGAGCTGAAAAATCGCAGTAAACTGCAATAAATAATTATTTCTTACTAGTTGGAACGAGTCATTCACTTAATATGATGCCACAAAAGAGTTCATTCCACGAACAGCAAAACGGAAAAAAGAAAGGAAATATAGATTAATATCCAATGAGAGAATATAGCACAATATTAAATAAATAAATAAACAAACAAAGGCTGTCGTCATAAGGTTAACACACGCCAGAGGGAGACATACCACAGTGTAAAATGTATTTGTCCCCAATATCCTTTAATTATGATCAAATAAACTTTATTTATCGAGCACATTTCATACATACAGTAGCTTAGAGTGCTTAGCCGATATTCATTTATTTAACATTTATTCATTTGGTACAAAGGTACAACAGGATTAAAGGCCACCAGGGCACTATTCATTTTATGTTTAGTAAATTGCAACAGAACCTACCACAGTACTTTCCTAACCACATGTTTGTCTACACTACATGAAGTTATTTGATCTAATATTTAATAATTTTTTAAATGTTGCAAATGTATGTAAATGTGGGGGTACATGGGGGTAAGATGCTCCCTTGACACCTTTAAAAAATTTTTAATCAAAACAGCCTTCTTTTTCTTTTCACAAAATCATGGTACTCCATCAAAATTCTATAAAAATACATTTATTTTTTCAATCATGATACACTTTGACTAGAAAAAAAAGCTGATTTTTTTTTTCCTTTAGCCCCATTGTACCCTACCGTACTCATATATTTTTAATGTAATTTATACATATACTCTATAAGTGTAGTATTTTTATACATTTCTACATTATTTAAACATATAAAGTGAACAAGTTTAGATTAATTGTATGTTGTAATTCTCTTCTACTTAAATACTCTTACACTTTTTATAAATATAATAGTACTACAATTCATATACATGAATAATGTGAAAATAAACTTAGAACCAACAGAATACTAAATACACGGCCGTTTAGCCGTCCGTTTATTCACTCACATTTGTAAATATGAGGACACACTGTAGTCAGTGTGATCCCAACAGCATGCTGACTCACTTCCCTCCTCATGTTCAACCCACACTTTTACAGTAGCCTGCTATGCTGCTCGTAGATCTCCATAGCAACCATGGGCCAGATGGCGTTTACAGTGTGTTTGCATCAGACACTGTAAAGGAGTAATCGGCCATGGCATATTCAAGTGAAAAATCATCACTGTGCAGGTGAAACTCGAAAAATTAGAATATCGTGCAAAAGTTCATTAATTTCAGTAATTCAACTTAAAGGTGAAACTAATATATTATATAGACTCATTACAAGCAAAGTAAGATATTTCAAGCCTTTATTTGATATAATTTTTATGATTATGGCTTACAGCTTATGAAAACCCCAAATTCAGAATCTCAGAAAATTACAATATTACATGAAATCAATAAAAAAGGATTTTAAATACAGAAATGTCGGCCCTCTGAAAAGTATAATCATGCATATGTACTCAGTACTTGGTTTGGGCCCCTTTTGCATTAATTACTGCCTCAATGCGGCGTGGCATGGATGCTATCAGCCTGTGGCACTGCTGAGGTGTTAAGGAAGACCAAGATGCTTCAATAGCGGCCTTCAGCTCTTCTGCATTGTTTGGTCTCATGTCTCTCATCTTTCTCTTAGCAATGCCCCATAGATTCTCTATGGGGTTCAGGTCAGGCGAGTTTGCTGGCCAATCAAGCACAGTAATACCATGGTCATTGAACCAGGTTTTGGTACTTTTGGCAGTGTGGGCAGGTGCCAAGTCCTGCTGGAAAATGAAGTCAGCATCTCCATAAATCTTGTCTGCTGAAGGAAGCATGAAGTGCTCTAAAATGTCCCGGTAGACGGCTGCGTTGACTCTGGACTTAATAAAGCACAGTGGACCAACACCAGCCGATGACATGGCTCCCCAAACCAACACAGACTGTGGAAACTTCACACTGGACTTCAAGCATCTTGGATTGTGTGCCTCTCCATTCTTCCTCCAGACTCTGGCACCTTGGTTTCCAAATGAGATGCAAAATTTGCTCTCTTCAGAAAAGAGGACTTTGGATCACTGAGCAACAGACCAGTTCTTTTTTTCTTTAGCCCAGGTAAGACGTTTGACATTTGAAGCCCATGTCCAGGACCCGTCTGTGTGTGGTGGCTCTTGATGCAGTAACTCCAGCCTCAGTCCACTCCGTGTGAAGCTCCCCCACACATTTGAATGGCCTTTTCCTGACAATCCTCTCCAGGCTACGGTCATCCCTGCTGCTTGTGCACCTTTTTCTTCCACACTTTTCCCTTCCACTTAACTTTCTATTAATGTGCTTTGATACAGCACTTTGAGAACATCCAACTTCTTTTGCAATTACCTTTTGAGGCTTTCCCTCATTGTGGAGGATGTCAATGATGGTTTTCTGCACAACTGTCAGGTCAGCAGTCTTCCCCATGATTGTGAATTCAACTGAACCAGACTGAGAGACCATTTAAAGGCTCAGGAACCCTTTGCAGATGTTTTGGATTAATTAGCTGATTAGAGTGTGACACTTTGAGCCGACAATACTGAACCTTTTCACAATATTCTAATTTTCTGAGATTCTGAATTTGGGGTTTTCATAAGCTGCAAGCCATAATCATAAAAATTATATCAAATAAAGGCTTGAAATATCTTTGCTTGTAATGAGTCTATATAATATATTAGTTTCACCTTTTAAGTTGAATTACTGAAATTAATGAACTTTTGCACGATATTCTAATTTTTTGAGTTTCACCTGTAAGTGCAAAAAAATCTTGATTTCAGTAATGATGTTTACAGAGTTAACTGATACACCATGTGACCCACGCTCAGGTGACAGTGGTATACGTAATTATGTCAATAGGATTTAGAGATTTCAAGAGAACGTTGTCTGAGAGATTTAGCTTTATTGGCAGTATCAATGTTTGCAGTGTCTGCATGTGATATCAAACATGTGAGTTTGAACACAGGCAGAGGTGGCATTGATAAAGTTCATATTTTGTTGAACTCACATTTCACAAGTTAAAACAAAATGAACCAATGAATGTGATAAGACAACAGAATTTATGTTTAAAGCATTTTATTGCATTTGTTTTTCTTGGTTTGTTTTGTACAAAACGATACAAAATTCTGCAACAACAGTCAGCAATTTAGCTTTGAGTGAACTGCAATTAGTCACATGGTACAGTAAAGTGCTTCTTTAAATCAATACCTATGTTTTCCCAGGTGAGGCCCCATTTCCAATTTTATCCCCAATTAGTATTTTGGACTAAATGAAAAACTTTGGAAATTGGAAACGGACAAACAGTGCTCTTAATGAGGGTTGAAACACTCCAAAAGACTTCAGGCTGGAGAGTAATATTAAATAAAAAAAAAGTGCACCTGAATACTCTTTATCCCAAAAATCTTTGGGTGGAGGGTGGGACATCATATTACGATACTATAACATTTGTTTTGTAATGGCTGGTAATAGGATGTGTAAAACACAGACATTTAACTGCAACTGAAACCCCCCTAAAAAAATCTTCAGAATACAAGTCAGATTTGTTAATACAAGGCAACCCATACAACTGTATAGGTAAAACAGTGGTGAATCTTCTGTCAGAGGCACAGGGACTTTTGAGGACCGGTGTTCTGACAATCTGTACTACCTGCTCGGGATGTGCTACCAGCAGTAAAAACAGTGTTACGTAAAGTTAAAACATGGGTAGCGCATGTCGAGAGGATGGGAGAACCTGTCGGTATGTACTAAAACAGCATGTATTAAAAACCTAACAAGCACATCTTGTCAGGCAGATAATACCAATCAGGATGTGCTACCAGCATAAACTATCAGATAGTGTGATATAGTGTAAGGCTGCACTAAGCTCTAACCCTACCTCAAAGCCTAAGCCCAACACTAAAAACAAACGAATATAGCATTGGTAGCACATCCTGATAGGGAGCATATATTTTCAGGACACCGGCCAAGCACCACAGACACTTCAGAAAATACAAACCCCAAACATTTGGGATATCTGCAATATAACAAAGCAAAAAGAGAAAAAGACAAAATACAGAAAAAGTCATGGAAATTGTATTTTCCAGACCAAAGATTGCTTTAAATGTCAGCTTGTGAACGCTTTTGTTTTCCATTTGTACATATTCATTGTAGCAAAGTAGTTTCCTGAACAAAACAAGAGGAAACCGCTGCACATACAATTTAAGTCTTACTATAAGACATAAAACCCCCCACAAAGATGTATCTGTAAAAAGATTCTTAAAGATAAGAAAGAAAATCAGTATAGGTTACAATCAGTGTCATAATCAGCATAATGGCTCCTTCAAAACCAAGGACTGCCATTAGGTTTAATATATTTTAGAGCTGTACACAAAAGAACTAGTGACGCTCTGAAAACATTCAACAGGATCATATGCTTGGGTGATTTCAACTCCCATTGGTGACACTAATGCTTTCAGACACTAATGCTTGTTGATTCATAAAGACTTCATTGAATCCAGATCTCTGGGCCCAAATGCACCTCTGACAGAGAATGGTGATCTATTGCTCCACTTAACTAAGTCCATGGTGTCTTTTGAATTCAGCATGGGAATGGTTAAAACTGATCAAAGATCAGCACTCCCAGACATGCGCTGACATTAAAGCATTAGATTTTAGATACGCACTTAGAGAAAATTTGTTGCATCTCCCTAAAGCAACCAAGCCACCAATAATTTCGGGGAGTTTAAACAACCCTGAAGTCACATCGAAAGCAAGAGCAAAACCAGTAAAACAATAGATCTGCAAGGACCATCAGACTTTTGTTTACTTCATTAGTTTTTCCTTCCTTTCTTTCCTCTTGCTCAAGTCACATTTACTTACATTCTGCTCTCTCTTTACAGCAAATAATCAACAACCATAAGTAACAAAAAACAATAAAAAAATGAAATAAAATCATTCCAACATACAGCACCTGCTTAAAAATAAGATATAAAATCATATTTTTAATAAAAAGTTAAACAAAACTCTACAAGTTTGAAATATCAGTGTGGCACACTCTGAATTGGAGTCAACTAGAAACATATAAAAACCAAAGTAAACTTTCTTAGACCATTTCACTCATACATCAAAATTTTCTTGGAAGACTTTCTTTTTTTGTATAGTTTTATTTATTTATTTTTTTATCCTTTTTTTTCCTGGAATGCTTTTTCCATTTTTTTTAAGTTACACTATTTGAAAATAGATTTCTCCATCCCCTCTTAATATTTAGAATCGTTTACTTTTGGCGGCACCCACAAGGTGATGGTTTAATATTTCCGTACAATAATTGCCCCCCTCAGTATGGAGGCCACATGCTCAAAGCCTCGACTCCCAGATACCAGCCATGGTCATTCACATTGGCAAACGTGTGCTTGTGCAACCACCTGGATGTCTCCCGGCATGCTCTTAAACCCTGTTGTGCTCAGAAATCTTCCTTATTAGTTTTTGGTGACAGTTCAGTTACAGGGAACTGTTGTGGTTTTCTGGTCATCGGTTCGGATGCAAAGTGGGAAAACTTGCATTGCAAAAAAAAAAAAAGAAATATATATATATATATATATATATATATATGTGTGTGTGCTGCATCTTAAAATGGACAGCATTTGTGGCATAATGTTGATTAGCACAAATTATTTCTACTTTCTTTTAAAAAAATTACAGTGGTTACAGTGACTTGCATTGGAAATGGGGGGTATATTTTTGGAAATCAGATCATTTGGATCATTTGAAATCAGAAATGTGAAGCTTATCGTTTTATAAAAGCACTTACATTAATTCTTCTGTTAAAGAGAGTAAGATGCATTAACTGGGGTGAGGCACTATTATCAGAGATTCACTCCACTTAGATGAGATCTCCTAAAATAATGCCATTTATAACAGCCTTCATCAGCGTTGCATAAGCACACACTAGTATCTTCAATATCTGCTCAAAGGGAGGGGGGAGCGCCCATGCAAACTTACAGGCAGAACATTCATAAAACTAATGCATTTCTCGCAGAGAAAATTCACAGTGGATCCAGTTGAAACGTGGAAGCAGCACAAAAAAATTGGTTTGAGTAGGGGTATTAGACCTTTGGTATCTGAGCTGGTATCTTATGCTCTGCCTTCAGACAAATTTCAGAATGGCTGATGTAACCCAGACTCTATTCTAAATCCAGTCCAGTTCAAATGCCTAGAGCTGTCCTGGTGACCTTTGTTCCCGGGCTGTTGAGTTGATCAAAGTGCTGTTGGAGCTCTTGCGACAGTGCTTAAGGGATCTAACTGGATTTGGGACAGGCCTGAACCAAACCATTGTTTAGTAAATAGTTGGGTCTTATTCAAGTGAACAGAGGAAAGGGAGAGGGATGTTTGCACAAAGGTAGCAGATACTCAGCCTTTCATTTGTCCATCTGAAATTTGGGAAGCCCAGCTCAACCAATCAAGCACAGTCTCCCACAATGACCAGCGGTGCCAGGAGCTGCCTGAGCTCGGAGGCGGAAACAGGTGCCCCCCTCAGCAGGCTGTTCCTCTGTCTTCTCTTGGCCAATTTGGAATTAGATGGAGGGGAAATGCGCATAGATGTGGCACCAGCCGTGACAACATGAGGAGGGTCCTGCAGCTGCTGCTCTTCCAGGTCGTCTTGCTCAGCCAGTTGCCGGTTCATGGCAACTGCCTTGCCTGCAAAGAACGTCAAGTCCTTAGTGCTGCTGTTCCTGTGAGCATGAAAGGACAAGGTTAGTCTGACATTTTCAAGGGTGACACAATGAGTATCATGTGAAAGTCAAGACTACTCCAACTAGTACAGTCTTAAACTCACCTTTGGGGAAGGATCGAGGAAGGGAGACAGTCAAGTGCACCCTGAAAAGACAGACAGAAAGTTAATAACGAATTCTTGGTTTTTAACATTTCCATTAGAAACATCCAGTTAAAAACAAAACATTGGGCCCCTTACCCCTTGTACCCAGGGGTGCTGGAGAACCTGAGCAGCGCTGAGACGCTTCTTGGCGTCTCGTACAAGCAGTTTGGAAATGAGTTCTTTGGCACTGGAGGAAATATGAGCCCACTCTTTCTCTGGAAACTCATACTTGCCCTCCTGGATGCTCTCAAACAAGGTGTTCTGAAATTAATGAGAACACAAGAGATGACCTTTATTCATTTAACCAATTGAAACAGAACGTGAATTGTTTTAGTGTAAACATGCACTAGGATTAAGGTGAAGACGGTCCACTTTCATAATCCAGGGCAGAGAAACTTATTGGATGTATGTTTGTAACAGTGCACAGTGGTCACGTGAACTGGCAAGAGTGAAATGTACCTGACACATTTGACAAGGTTCTCCGTTCTCCCAACCACAGTCACTTCCACAGTGACCCACGAATGGAGGGTAACCACTCAACATGATGTAAAGGATGACCCCCAGGCTCCACAGATCACAGCGCTTATCATAGATTGTGGCCTCCTCGTTAAAGGCTTCAACCACTTCTGGGGCCATGTATTCAGCTGAACCACACTATGTTGAATGAAAAAGAAAGAAGGGGTGAGAAGGTGATAAACAACCTCTACATGGGTGATTTCAGTCAAGAGGCATAAACACAGAACTGGCAGTCACACTGATGGAGTGCAATGTAGCAAACAAAGACAAAAGACATAGAGGACAAGGAGTAATTGTAAATTGTGCTTGTGTTCATTCCATTCAGCTGCTCAATTAAGCTTCATTTCTATAGGTTTTTTTTTTTTCAGTGACATGGTTTACATTCTTTCAGCTGACGAATGTCATGTGTTCAGTGCGGAACCCCCAAGCATGTCTTGGACAGACTGTGTGAGAATCACATGGTAAACAGCAGATCGTGGCTGGGGGGAGGGGGGTCAAGTCGATAGATTGACCGTTTGAATGCTGAACAATTTACCCCCGGTTCTAGCTCCCATAATCCTAAACTTGTTTTTTGCCGCAGTCTGGATGAAAGATGCATTGTGGTGTATAGAACCTTAAATAAAGTAACCATGGTAACTATTGTTATGTCACAGATGGGGTTGTGAGTCATGGAGCATTTTAAGGGCTCAGCTGCAAACTCAGATTACTTTGTTCGGTTGGGCTCCAACCACCTCTGCCTGAAACTAGGTCACACATTGGGACAGGAAAAGAGGTGTGTCCCAGAAAACCCACATACCATTTTTGTTTTATTACATAATGGTAACACACTCGCTGACAATTGCATGAAGATGTGCACATCTATGATCTGTTAAATAAATAACTCTCTAGGGTATCAGTTCACTAGTTCAAGAGGACAAACAAGACATTCTTTAAAGTTCTGCAGAACACAAGGTCTTTAATTTTACCTTGACAGGCTGGGCCATCTCACTACATTAAGCACCAATGATTATGCAACTTGGACTGAGGACAGTATTACAAAATAACTTGCTTTAGCATTTTTATTCCAGAGATCTTGATTCCAGATATTTTCCAGATTAAGTCCCGAGACTTATATATATATATCTCTCAATGGTTAACGAAGTATAATAATTTATCCATAAAACAAGCTATAAATTATACTAGATGATGATCAAATGTTAACGTAGGAGGGTGAAATTCAAAGGTTTTCAGAAAACGTTTACACCACAATAGCAAAGGTTGGTATGACCAACCCCCCTTCTAAATGCATTTACAGGTGTTCAAGTGCAACATAGGTCATGTTTTGGTTTGTTTCTCTGAGTTTAAGGAAGCAGTCGGTCTGCACTGCTGGTCTCTTTTGTTTTCCTCAGCCCAGCTGCCATCGTAGCTCCACCTTCCTGCACACTTATGTAATGCTATTTCGCAGTGCAGGAATTCAAGAGCAGACAAAAGCTTCCACTGTTGCACCCAACCCCCATCGACACGGCTGTTTTTGCTCACCACCTCTTTAACACCCTTACATTCAAGTCAACACTTCACAACCACCTCCACTTCTGAACAAAGACTTTTACAAAGCACAACCAATCCAAGGTGAACAAGCAGATAGCATAAACATTGATATATAACTAACCGCATTTACAGTATGTACCATATGAATTTTTTTCCCGGAAATAAAGGAAACGGACTAACCTTTAATTAGCATATGGGGACTCATGACTGGCAGGTTTGTAAAACTGCAGTAACTAAAAAAATCCACACTAAAACGGTTTAAGCCATTTTCTAGGTTTTAGTGTTGGTGTGGTTACGGAGTCCAAGGGGATGAGTAGTTGACATGTGCTCTCTGAAATCTAAGAATATTCCCCTGACTCACTGCCATGATACTGAGCCTATTGCTATCTCTTAGAGATAAGCGTAAGGGGGGTCGGCAATGATAACTGCACAGCAGATTTTTACTTTCAAGACAAACTTTAGTTGTAAGACTAGAACGACATTGCATCAGTCACTTCTGACCAATGCAATTACTGCTTGCAACTCATCTAGCCTAACCCATGTGTAAATCATATGTGGGACTTTCCAAGCTCAGTCAAAGGGAAAGACAAACTGGCTAGAGCAGTTGTGTTGTTGGCTCAGAGCTTTTTGTGGTTGGCAGTGAGGCATGCATCAGCTGTGCAAGTTAGTCAACTATACATAGATAAATACAGATATGAATTTCCCTTGTGGTTATAGGTTAAATGGCATACACAGAGCTAGAACATAACCCAAGGGAAAGCAGTATTATACACAGTTCAGGCAGGAAGGTACATGCAGTCTTGATTTCTGAGAAAGGTTAAGACTTCCTTTAAGCTTCTATAGTAAAATCACACCACAAAAAAATAAATAAAAAAAAGAACGCATGTTTGTGTTCTGTGTCTGCTGGATGGTTGTTTTCTTCACTGTGTAAACTGTGCATTGCCCACACAGCTGAAATTTAAATTACTGCCCTCTGAAGAAAACATGTGGTACTACAAGCTTGCATTAATTTTTTTGTTGTTAAATCGACAGCCCTAATATATATATATATATATATATATATATATATATATATATATATACCACAACTAATGTAACAATGGCACATAAAGGACAATAACAAATCTAATTCTCTTAAAACAAAACACCTAGTGAACAACAAAGTGTTAACCTCTAGGTAGAGAAAGAGCAATGAAAAAAAAAAGAGAAAAGAATCAGATAAAATCCCTGAGATCCTACCTAAGAAAAACATGTTGACTGCATGACCGCAGCTCCTCCCGCTCTCACCCTCCCTCTCATCAAACCAATCACGGACTAGTTGCTAGGTGTGTGTGTGTGTGCTGGGGGGAGGGGATGACACTGATCAGAAGTCTAATGCCAAGGCAGGCTCGAGGAAAGCCAGAGACAAAAACAAAAGAGAAATGGAGTCTAAAATGTGCTGAAGGGGGAAGGTAGGAGCGGAAATTGAGCACAGAATCCTGACATGTTTGTTTTTGTTTAATTCTTGTTCTCCTCAAGCCATTTGGCCAGAAGTAGCATTACAGGAACAAGGGTGAAGTGGGAGCTGTATAAGCTTGAAAACAAACACTGGCTCCAAGTTCAGGACTCAAACAGAACTTTCTGATCTACATTCCATTCCTCCCTCGTGAAGTCGGCCTTGTGAAAGCCATGGTACAGCAAGTTTCTGGAATGCTGATACTCTTTTTCCCCAAGAATTGACTGAGCATACCCTTATCCAAACTATGAAAGAAATTGCTCAATCTTTACCTTTAAGCTTTTTGTTGCAGCACAACAAAAAGACTCCATCCCAAATTTTAAGTGTGTGAGATGCATTAACACTCTACCCCATGGGAAAATCACTGTGGACTACTGGCCCATCAACAAGCACAGGGCATAAAGACTAACCTTTCCTAAGAACCTTTCAACCCTTCAGCACACAAATAGTCCAGCATACAGCGATTCAATGAGCTGTAGGACCAAGCTCAGGTTACCCTTAAAGTCCCATTCTGAGAATTTCTCCTTGTACGGCCCACCTTTTTCCTCCCTCTCTCTCTCTTCGAATCAGCTGTTCACATCCATCTCGACACAACTATCAAAGCCATGTACATGAAGACAGCTCTTTGTTTACATACACAGTGGAGAAAAACTCAAGAGCAGCTCAGTGTCAGTTTACCAATTCTAATATTTTAAAGCTGTTATTCTTTTAAGACTGTAAATCATCTTATCCACAAGTCAGTACAGTCGATAAGCACAAGGATGTAGAGAGATATGGGCTCAATACTGCTGCTCCAGTATCGCACAGCAGCCAATGCAGTGATATGCCTGAATCATTCCAGTCTCTTTTAAAAAGTTCCACTCTTGTCATAAACCCTGTTGTTGACCTCAGTCTTTTCAGAATGATTAAACTAGCCAATGATAATTAGAACTGCATCATTAACGCCACCCAAAGTTGATGAATGGCATAATAGCAGGCCCTTCTGATAATGAACGGCATTGAAAAGAAGTACAAATTGTAGCCATAGACTTAATAATAAAAAAAAGATTTTACGTTTCCATTCCATTTCTCCATTGAATTTAATAATATTTTGGTTTTCAAATCTATAGTAAAATGTTAAAAATTAAACTCAAGCAACCAGAATGTAAGTCACACTTACTGGAGTGAGGAGCTCTGGGGTGGAGATGGGAGAACGATCACTGTTAAGTTTAATTCCACTGCCCAGATCGAAATCACAAATCTTCACAGGAGAAATCTACAAGAAACATATCAGCAGGAAATCAGATAAAAAACTTCTGTGCAGAAACAACTGGCCACAATTGACAGGCAAGATTGTCGAGTGTTTACATTCTGACTGGAAATGCAGAAACCGCAAACTGTCTAAACCACGTAATGCAAAGTGTAGTTTGAATCTCTGACTATGCAAACACATAAATGTAAGAGACTCACCCTGTGCTCATGTTCACACAAGATGTTTTCAGGCTTCAGGTCTCTGTGGGCCATACCTACAGGAGCACAAATGTTAGTCATGTGTTAGTGGTATTCAGGCTAAGTGAGGATTTTCGAAGAGGGCAAAGAGAGCACCACAGGCAAATGTTTCCAACACAGCCTGTTGCTAAGCATGACTATAATTAGCTTCACATCCCTTGACCCTGCAATAAAGATAAGAATAAAACATGCAAGATCCTCACGTCTTTACTTAGAAGTCCAACACTCACAGCAAGCTTGCTGATGAAATACAATCAAGTTACAACTCAATTCGATTTCCAACAACCCCCATAAACTCCCCCATTCCCACTCGTCTCCTGACAACTGTATCAAACCACCCCCAAAGTGAAACACCTTCTCCTTAACTCCCCTTTCCTGTCCTACAACACCCCTCCTCATCAGTCTTGTACCTTTATTGTGAAGGAAGTCCAGAGCACTCGCAATGTCCTGAACCACAATGCTGGCTTCCTGCTCGCTGAAGTATCTCCTCCTGTGAATGTGGGCCAAGACGGAGCCTAAAACATTAGGTTACACATTAACTTCAAGCCATGTGATCTTTACATTCCAGCCGAGATGACCAGCTTAATCAAGACTGGCCTTTGGGCCCCATGAGTGTCTGGATTTTGTTTCTGAACAGTAACATAATACTTCAGAAAATGCACATACCTCCTCTCAGCTTCTCAAACACAAGGTAAAACTTGTCCTCGTCCTCAAAGAATTCCACCAGCTCCAGAATATTTCTGTTGGGTGGACAAAAGACATAGTATTGTCAAGACAATACCACTGTCAAGACAACAACATACAGCCTCACTTAGAAATGACATGTACATTAGGTTCTGGCTTAATTGCCCTCACAATTAAATTGTGTCACATGCAAGATTGTTTACTGAACATGTTTGACTATTAAAGGGTTCACCCAAAATAAAAATCCTAAGATTTACTCACACTTATGTTTTGGAGAGTGATATCATGAGGGTGAGTAAATGACAGTTCTCATTTTTTGCATGAACTATCCCTTTGCCTGCTTGATGGGCAAAGTATATCAGTAATATCTGGGTTACCTGTGGCCCTGGCACTGGTACAGCATTTCGACCTCTCTGAAAACACGACTCCTGCTATGTCCTGGCCTCTTCTCAATAATCTATGAGGTGAAAAACAAAATCCTGAGTTAGCATCAAAGAATAGACACAGGTAATATCCTGAGGTGATAACAGCCCCTCGAAATCTACAACTACTATTGACCATTTGGTTCTGTTACGAATTACCTCCCAAAAGTACTATAAAGAGACAATTAACCCATTTCTTAAAAGACAGAACAAGGCGCCAAACCTCTAAATATAGTTTAAAAGAACAACCCACATTTATGTAAAGGCCAATTCCAAGCCATTTGAAAACATGGGGTACCACTTGTCATTCAAGCATCAATCAATCAATCATTTATATCTAAGGCACATTTAAAAACAGCAAGTGCTGACCAAAGTGCAAAGTCCCACTAATTACACTAAATCGGTGCAGAAACAAGGAATCCACTGCGGACTATACAGCCAAAAGTAACTGTGGACACTGAATCACATCCGCCCCCATGCAAGGCCTCTATGTTTTCCCGAATGTGCTTGTGGCTTTTCCATCACCCTGGATTAGTGGCGCTATTGAAAGTTAGCAGGCAAGCCACAATGTGTATCAGAGTTAAGAATGAGGCCTGTGGGCCAGCGCATTCCTAAAAACCCTGGCACTGCACGGCTGAGTCAGCATTCAATCTTCTCCTCAAATGCCACAAAACAATTAGAGGTTATAATAAATGCTATGGGGACCTAAGGTACATGTTGACAGATTTCACCTAGTCGCTTATGTTTAAACATGTTACCCTATTTGCAGCTCATTTGGAATGATGAGAGAGAAAAACTGTTGGCAATATACATCATACACCACAGAATGGGTGTGAGTGTTTTTGTTGGGACGAATTTAGTCCTATGTATGAGAAAGACAAAGGGGGAGGCATATAGCTCCTTCAGCTCCAATAAATCTCCATATTAGCTTTGAAAGAGGCACTATAGAGTCTTACTGCTGCTCTGTAAATCAAACCTTGCTTGTAAACCCGCTACCCAGGAGCAATCAGGTGTGGAGGAGGCTGAGCTGAGGAGGCTACTGGGTTGTTTTCATTCAGCCTTTGCTTTTGTTCAGACCAGGAGACTACAGACAACGCCACCCCAACCGCATGCAAAGGGGGGAGGGCTGTGCAGGACATCTGGTAAGAGCTGTCTGAAATCCATCCCAGTATAACTGACCTAGCACTTGTAATGATCCAACCCCCCCAGGGATTAAAACACAATCCAATATAATTTTATTATCGTCTTTGTCTGGCTATCTTATATAAAGACTGATTAAATGAAAGAAAACATGCTATATAAAAAGCCCAGCCCATTGAGCACACACACAAAGTCAACAGTTCAAAATGAAAGTAAAAATACAAATTCAACAATATAATATATTTAATGGAGTATCTTTGTGCAAATTAGGAAAACATTAATTTATCTGAGAACTATGTGAAGGGTACCATTTTATATACATGTATTGAAATGTTGAAATAAAATAAAACTTCAGCAAAAATGTAATTTCACAATATTTCAGTGTCCTCAAATAATGTGAAAAGCTATGCGAGATGTTTCATGCACACAATTTTCATTTCCCAATTTGAACTTTGTTTTAAATTCAACAATGTGCGAGAAAGGGGGAAAAAAACTAGGTAAACACATCAAGGACATAACCCCACCCTTGCCCCCCCTTTCTCTTGAGATTTATGTTTTGGCAGACTTGTCAGTACAAAATCCTCCCACCACTGTACGATCTACCAGCCAATGGGACTGTTGAAAGAGAAGAGGATGTAACTGCCTCAAGTTTCTGATTGGTTAGCCTTCCATCCGGTCTGACAAAAACAATGAAGTCTTTTGAAGAAGACTGCACTGAACTTGTAAAGCTTCAGTACCACAACAGGGCAGGCATAGTTGTTTAAACATCTGTGTCTTTGAACTAGATCACCACTTGATTATAGTACAAATATTTTTAACCAACCCTTAAGAGTTAACAATTCCTCATTGACAAAGTTACATAACGAATTCTGTTATATTACCACTATCCCACCACAGTCCTCAGAATTGTGTTCACAGTTAGACCCTAATCATGAGCTCACCAACCACAGCTTGCAGGAATCTAGCATGCCCCTCACCAATCACATTCGACAGCACTAGGCAGAACAAACATCTACAGTCATGTATCCTTGTCAAAGAAGTAAAACAAAGAACTGACCCTGTAACCTTTTTGATTCTATTTAATTCGATTGAAGTCCTTTCTAACAATAGCTTTTGAATGCCATATCCAAGCAGCACGGACGCTTCTGATGGAACAGCCATTAAAACATGCATATTGAAAGTCAACAGAAGCTTTACAATTACATTGCCCAAAGACGTGCCCGCATTGTCCCAGCTCAGCTTAGTTAAATCAAGCTTGTACAAAGTAAAATGCATCTTACCTTCACAGCATATTCTTTATGGGTGATTTGGCTGATGCAAGTTTGGACCCTGGCATAGGCCCCTTCCCCCAGTACCTCATCCTGCAGTTTGTATACATCTGTAATAAAAATAAATTAATTAATTAACCTGTTCAGACCTAAATGGTGCAAATTGCAGCTTACTTTCTCTGCTGACATTTTAACACATTAGTCACAGAGGACAATGAAATGTAAAAAAAAAAAAAAAAAAGGGGCCCATATGATTTTTGAGCATGGTAACTTTGTGTACACTCACCCTCAAACCGCCCTGAGAAACTGTCTGTTGCCCTGCATCTCTTTTTCTTCTTGTTTCTCTTCTTAGCATCAGGGATGTCAATAGGCTGGCTGGATGGAATGTCTGCATGTCACAACAGAGAAAGAAATTCAGATTATAAGTCTGTTCTGTTGTCATTGGCAACAGACACCCACGTATGCAGGAAAGAGGCTTGATTATAAAAACAATACACACAAAAAACAGTGAGAGCTACAGCGGGCTGTACTAATCCAGTGTTTCGTAATATATAAGACAGTGCCTAGATTTGTCCTACATCAAAACAATAAGAATGTGTTATCTTGAAAGTGATGTATATAAACACTGGTGTACGGTCATAAAGCTTATCTTAAAATGAGTTAGTACAACAACAAAAAAACCTACCAAGTCGTTCAGAACAATCAAAGTTAAAGGCCGTATCAAGAAGATGGGATCCGGTTTTGGAAAATTCCTCCGATTCAAAGGGATTTTGACCCTGGATAGGAACATCTCCATGAGTTTTACAAAATATGGATAAACATGGCTGGTTATAACTAAGCATTAATCTTGTTTTATTAACACCTAGACAGTCAGACATTATTGTTTCCTGGTTAAATGTCCTAGAGATATTTATTATTCAGGATTCAGTTTATCTTTTTAGGGCATCTTGGAAATCTATATAACATTTAATCATGTCCTATGACCTCCGTCACCCAAAGCCATGGACTGGAGTTAGACTCATCTCTTAACTCATACAGTATAAATAAATTAAAACAATCTGCACCTATTCTTACTCATAATTCCTCGCCTGAAAACAAAACAATTATTAAATGTAATGCATCTTCTGCACACATACCCTAATTCATGCATCAGGGAATAAAAACTAACTCTCACCTTAAAAGAGCGATGGAATCCGGTAACTTCGGTGATCTTGTTCTGCACCATTTTGTTCTGATTTATGAGACTTAGTTTGGACTGGTGGCTGGCGGCAACAACGGTGGTTTTAGCTTTAGTGATGAATTTCACTCAGCTAATCCGATATCTTGGGAACCTTGGTGCTTTTAACGGGAACTCTGAGGGGGAAGTTTAGTGCATTGTAAGGTTATGCATTTAATAACGCACAAAAATACGCACTCTTTTGCAATTAAATCGTCAGCAAAAAATAAATCACACATTTAAAACTACAATATTGAATTAACATTATCTTTAAAAGTCAGTTAAAACAGCCGGGACAAAATAAGGGGCCGTTCTGACCAAACGCATTCTTCTTGAGCTAAAAAAGCTAGACGAAACGCAACGAATATGACTAAACACGGACGTCTCGAGAGGCGTTTTTAAAAATTGACATTATTTAAACTAAAGTGTCGGTCAGTATTTGCAACGGTCACTGGCGTATATACGTCAAAAACCATTGAAAATAGCGCTAACGGACGGGAATGTGTTCGATGTGAACAGCCCCTCAGACTACAAAGGCAGAAAGGCGAGCACGTCATTAGCAGGTACTTGCAATAACAGGTATAACTGCACAAAAAAGCTTGCCATTTCCGTACGTTATCCATTTTGCCATAAAGGACATATGTCGTTTTCTTTAAGTGACGAAGCTCGGGCTCGTGCACTTGTAACGATCAACTGACGGGTACGACAGTAAACAACGCATCTGAGCTTTCATTGAATGATTCCAAATCAAGATACGATATAATGAAGCAACTGTAATTAATCCAACTGGAGTCCACCCGCATCTCAATCAATTTGGTGAAAGTAAAACTAATGCCAGAAAGCCAAACATCGGCATGTACTGACTTCAAAAGTCAAAATCATTTTCTAGAAATTTCCTGAAAGCTCCCAACAATTTTTAAATCCGAACGTTGCATCGCGTCCATTCAAATCAAAATCATTATCTTATTGTGCTGTCTGGACGTCCACAGCAACAAATAACAGGCCCACAAATCAGCTTAATGTAAAACTCGTCCTTACCCCGTTGTTGTCTTAAAGCTCCAGGCTTGACGCCGTTGTATGAGCCTCTGCTTCGGGAGCAGCAGATGGTGGCCGTGGGCTGTTGGGACTAACTGTGTGGAAGGTACAAAAAGGCATAAAGCAAAACAAGTTTTTATAATCTCACGCCCCTTTATGCCCACCTCCTTTCAGCAAATCCAGCCCCTTGTCCCTGTGAACACGTAGCACACACACATCACACTCATGAAGAGAGAGAGAGAGAGAGAGAGAGAGAGAGAGAGAGAGAGAGAGAGAGAGAGAGAGAGAGAGTCACATGGGCAAGTGACGAATGTTGACTAGTGCTTGAGGAGATCGCTGCTATGCATAGTCTATTTCTTTTTTTAAATTGAACAAAAATACATTAATGAATTTAAACAAAATATACAAATGTAATTTTCAAAAATTATGCAGAGGGATCAAATAGCCATCATATAAATCGCCCATCGTATGTGCTGAAATGCATTCATTCTGACTCTCTGCCTAATGCAATATTCTGCAACAGCTAGTTTAACTGTCCAAATCCCCAAGTGACAAAGCATTAATTATTATTTTTGATCAACTGGTGTGAACAGGTTTTCTGTCATGAAAAGCAATAACCCGTTTCTTACTCATATCACAAATACACATACTGCATATATGTAGAATTCCTCAGTCTGTTCGGGATGGACTTCAAAGACTTTGTCACTACAATTCACACAAAATCATTTAGTTTAAATATTGGCCACCAATATCTTCTCAATTTACTAATTAAAACATGACTTATATAAAACTGGTTTCCACCAAGGTTATTTAACTGTGTGTGTGTGTGTGTGTGTGTGTGTATACACTGGCGGCCAAATGTTTGGAATAATGTATAGATTTTGCTCTTCTGTACTTTTATTAACCAAAGTGGCATTCATCTGATCACAATGTATAGTCAGGACATTAATAACATGAAAAATTACTATTACAATTAGACCATTTTTAAACTACTTTAAAGAGTTCTCATCAAAAAATCCTCCATGTGCAGCAATGACATCTTCGCAGATCCTTGGCATTCTAGCTGTCAGATTGTCCAGATACTCAGGTGACATTTCACCCCACACTTCCTGTAGCTCTTGCCATAGATGTGGCATGTCTTGTCAGGCACTTCTCACACACCTTACAGTCTAGCTGATCCCACAAAAGCTCAATGGGGTTCAGATCCATAACACTCTTTTCCATTTATCTGTTGTCCAATGTCTGTGTTTCTTTGCCCATAACCTTTTCTTTTTGTTGTTCTGTTTTAAGTGACTTTTACTTTGCAATTCTTCCCATAAGGCCTGCACCCCTGAGTCTTCTCTTTACTGTACATGAAACTGGTGTTGAGCGGGTAGAATTCAATAAAGCTCTCAGCTGAGGACATGTGAGGCGTCTATTTCTCAAACTAGAGACTCTGATATACTTATCCTCTTGTTTAGTTGTACATCTGGCCTTCCACAACTCGTTCTGTCCTTGTTAGAGCCAGTTGTCCTTTGTCTTTGAAGACTTTTGTGTACACATTTGTATGAAATCTTTTTTTTGTTTTTTTGGCAGTTTCAAGCCTTCATTGCTCAAAACAATGATTGACTGGCAAGTTTCTATAAGCGGTTTCTTTTTTGCCAGTTTTGAGATATGCCACTCTTTTGCATACTGTGGCAACTCAAAAACAATCACAAAAACACTGTAAGTTTAATTTAACAAACAAAATATCTTTCAACTCTATTTGATATTAGCAAGTGATTTTAGTACCAAATTAGCGATTTAGCATGATTGTTGGAGTGATGGCTGCTGGAAATGGGGCCTGTTTACTGTAGATTTGATCAAAAATGACTTTTTTCAAATAGGGATGGTGCTGTTTATTTTACATCAGTAATGTCCTGACTATACTTTGTGATCAGTTGAATGCCACTTTTGTGAATTAAAGTACCAATTTCCTTCCAAAACAGCAAAATCTGTACATTATTCCAAACTTTTGGCTGCCAGAGTATATATATATAATTTTGTTAAAGTCTGAATGAAGACTTTAAATCATGAATAATGAAGACTTTAAATAATTACAGATATTATGCCTTAATTTCTGTTACAGCATATTTTCTGTAAGGCTGCTTTGAAACTGTGTGTTGTGAAAAGTGTTATACAAAAAAAAATGACTTGAGTACTTTTATTTTAATAGTTGTTGCAATATGTGGTCCCACTTTTTATTAGGTGTCTTTAACTACTATGTACTAAACACACACACTACATTGTATTTATTATGTAACTACATGATGTTCTGCAAAATTCTCACAAGATTCACATTTGCTGCTACTGAGAATACAGGTAAGTTTAGGAGTAGGTTTTCTAGGGTTATGCCTGTTTTACACTGCACGCCGAAGCTGTACGTGAGCCGAATTGAAGCAGTTCATCACAACAATTTTGTTGCAAAAAACTGCTGCACTCTAGACAGAAAATCAAGTTATAAAATGGTAAATTGGAGTGAGCTATTGTTGTGTTACATATGTGGCATAAGGGTTTAGGGTAAGGGTTGGGGTAGAGTTAGGTTTAGGTTTAGGGGTAAGTTTAACAATGTAACTACATATGTAATTAAATGGAGGTTCTTCAAATGTTAGCTCAAGTTAAGTCATTTTGATTTATAGAGCAGATTTGAAAACAACAGAAGTTGTTCCAAAGTATTGTAAAACTGTAGCATAATTTTTAAGACGATTAAGAACAATGCATAGAACAAAATGAAATTAAAATATAAAAAAAAAAACATATTAAAAACTATATGAAAATAATAATATAACAGTCTCATAAATACTTAAAATATTTTCAAGTAAAGTAAATTATTTAGGAAAAAGCATGGATTGTCCACTGATAGAAAAAAAAAAACGTTAGTAGGCCTTCTCTATAAAATATTGATACCATGGATGGATCATTGTCAACTGTCTGATCTTAATCGGAACATTCCTTTCCCTTAACAGGATGGAATCTCAATATAGATGGAGGGAATGTTGAGGATATAGGCAGATTGCTGACACACCCTGTCGTGACACCTGCACGTATTACTGACTTGCTGAGTTGGCAATACATGGTCAGGAATATCTGATCCTCAAGCTGGAGTTAATTAAAGCCTGGGTGATTTTGATCCTTTGAATGAGCTAAGAGAAATAGCTGACATATGAGCCCCAGACATGTGTTGTTAGAAAGTAGTATTACTATCTAAGCCATTTAATTTCATGTGCCATGTGTGTTGTTGGTGAAACATGGCTAAAATGTTCTGGGTTGTGTCAATAACAATACATTATGCTCTGGTGACTCAGGTTTTATTTTCTTAGATAACCTTTGTTATTGTTGCTTAAAATCTTTCAATGCCATTTCTACTGCCTTGTAGGGGTATTTAGGTCTGAGGGGCATTTTGTGACTGGACCTGCAGACTTGTGTGTGTGTGTGTTTTGGCCTATACATTCACCCATGAAAACAGCACCAAACATTACACAAAGTTCAGTACAGGTCCCGGGAAGAGAGAAGCACATGATGAAATTCCAAGTGATGTTGAAATAAAACCACGTGATGGAGGAGGAACAGAGGGTACTCAGGGTTAACAGAGTGGGGCAATCGCATAAGGGTCCAAATGGTATTCTAACTCTCCATTGGGTAGCAATGTGTTTCAGAGTCAACAACAGCAAAACACGTACGTCCCAATAGGGGTCTGTAAGGGTGGAATCTGATTGGAGAAATTATTTGGGTGTGTTAGGGAGAGTAATGTTAGGTTATTCTGTAAAATAGGATCTTGTTTACAATATGAGAGCAGAGATGTCAGCTCTGCATATGAATGTACTGTGCAAGAAAATATGACATTTGTATGGGGAGGGAAAGTGAACAAGTTCCTCATTTGTAGAGAAAGGGAGAAAGCAATGTGTTTGTGTGTGTGGCTGAGAGAAAGAGAGTGTGAAAGGGATAGTGTCTGTGCATGTGTTTGGAGAGGGAGAGGGAGAGAAAGACAGACGAGCATGCAAGTGAATATGTGTGTGCATGTGAGTTTGCACTGATGGCAGTCTCTTTAAGTCTTTTGTAGGCCTCTTCTGTTACATCAAGTGTGTGTAGGTTGTCCGAGGAGTCAGCTATACATACATACGATACATTTTATTCTCTCTTCTACTGTAACAGCTAAACCTTTCCTGGAATCAAACTCTTGGCAGCAGGAAAACATGAGCAGTTTATGCCTAGAGGTGATTGTCATCAAAAGCATAGCTCATTTGACAACAGAATAGACAATACCTGCTTAACCTGAGAGTGAATGACAGTCTGAAATGATTATATGTTATGACTGTAGGGAGTGCACTAAACAAGGCATATATAATTAGCCAAAAAAAATAATATTTAATGATTGAAATTAATCAAGTTAAAACATTTTGTAGTAAGCATTAATTATGGAGGGGAACCTGGGCTTCCTGTTTTTCCTTTGATTAAAATATTTTTCTGATGAAGCAATCTGCCCTGGGCCCCTATTGCATAAGTGTACTTCCCTTCTGATATCCTTTCTCCTAGAAAGTGGAATTTCTCCTGGAATCATTAGGCCAAACAATAAGCCCCACAATGACAATTGTTGTGAAACACATAGAAGATCTGAGTAAATTCTAAAAATAGGTAATTTCTTGCAAATATGAGCTGTACTTTTGCATATGGAGACACAAACATTTTGTGTTAAGTATTTGCATGACTTCTGTCAGAGAGTCAGTGAAGTTTGTCTTCACTAAAGATAACAGTGACATTAATGCATTGTTGAAAAAAAATGTTGAAGACATCAGACAAACACAATATCCAGTTTGAAGAATTGGTGACATAGCATCACCATATTCTCTATTTAAATATATATATATATATATATATATATATATATATATATATATATATATATATATATATATATATGCTTATATATGTGGGCCCCGGAGCTTATAAAAGGCCCCTCATAAGGGCCCTGTGACTATGAGGGTCCCCAGCCCTCTTATAGGACCATTTTGCCTTCCTGTTTCTAATTAGATTGTTTGAGCAACTCTTTAACCTTTTAACACCGCACATTTCATATTTGATAGATGACTTTCTAAAGAATCTACATCATCATCACGATGTGTATTAGATGTCTACTGTCTCCTGGTGATAGTTTTCATGCTGTACTGGAAGTAGAAGACCTTGTTATATAATTTTACAAAATAGCTACCATCATGTTTTGATGCACTCATCTTTTTTTAAGTGAAATCTTTGCTGATTTAGAAGTAAAATTAACAACGTTTATTTTGCTACTGATATTACAAAATTACTATTTATTGAATTCCAGCAACATATGCTTAAAATTTCATTATATTGTAGAAAAATAGGTTTAAACAGGTTTAAAAAATATTATTTTTAGACTATTATTTCATATTTTAGGCTTTATATCGGATAAAAACGTGTATTATACTCTTCATTACAACTGCATGCTTGCCCAACATTACAAAAGATAACTTGTCTTGGGTGGTTGGGAAAAATAAAATATTGCTATTTTACTTTGTGTGGTTCAAAAGTACTGATTAAACTAGATATGTAACGTTTGTTGAGACAGCATATAAAGTTAGTCTAACAAAACATTGTCTGAAAGTTTAAGGGGTTTTAAATGCTTTTTACAGGTTTTACAGACAGACAGAAAGAAAGAAAGAAAAGAAAGAGCATCTTAAAGTAGATTAAAGAGCTTGTGTGTAAGTTTTGAAATCATAAACATTTAAAAACAGACCGGAGGCTTTTTTTTTAACATTCTGTCAAATGTAATGTTTTCAGGGCTATTCGATGGAAGAATAATAATGGTAGCCAAGCTTTAGGGTTGTTCCAAACAGAATTTCCCAAAAGATTACTAAGCATTTTAATTTTTGGGTGAACTATCCCTTTAAAGTGTTTGATGAAGTTAAAATATTTCATAATTTATTATGGCCCCTTTAAAATATGCATTTTGTATGCATAATTTGTAGTATTTATATTGAGTTTACATTATGTATATAACAAGCGCTAAATGGTACTGTCTCAGTGAACGTGTTTCCGGTTGTCCCAGTGATATTGTGGCCCTGTTGTTCAGGATGATCCAGTCACATTAAATCTTATTTACTAAAAATGAAACCAGTTTGAGTAATTAAATACGAAGCACATTTTAGGTTACCTGACAAAACATTTTAGGGTAGCCTATACTGATATGTCTTGATCATATAACTGTTATTTACTTAGGCTATTTTGTTTTTAATTAAAAGTATAAATGAGCAAACTGTATGCAGTTCTTCAAGAAATTCATCATCATTAGTATTACGACATCTGGGTTAGCAGTCTGACAAAAAGTCCAGCATATTAACATTTCCCCGCATTGAATCAGCTTTAAGGAGCTGTTTGATTGCAGCGCATGCGCGTTTTCAGCTCGTCCTGCATGTATCACAACACATGGAACATGTCAACACTCCGCCCACTGACGTATCATTTCCCTTTACTCATTTCTGGGTACATTCCGCACAACAGTGTCGTTACTGCAATTCTTACACATCACGTATCACACGGTCAAACATTTTATTTGCAAATAATGATGAAAGTGAAAGAAAACGTCTGTTGTGGTGCGAATCTGTTCAGCAGTGCTGCTGGAATGTAACGGGGCAATGAGCAGAAGATATTATTTTGCTAATCATTTTCTTAACAAGGCTAGACTACAGAACAACACACCACTATCACGAGGCATTTAACTAAACGTTTAAGTTCCCCAAAAAACTACACTTGATTATACAGAGAGATACCTAACATACAGTATAGGCCTATACTGTATCTGAGAGGAAATGTGGCTGAGCCCATTTGCCATAATATTGATTACCACAAATCATTGTCCTAATTTTCTTAAAAATAAATCATGGCACTTACAATGAAAGTGAATGGGGCCAATTTTTGGTGGGTTTAAAGGCAAAAATGTGAAGCTTATAATTTTATAAACACACTTACATGAATTCTTCTGATAAAAATTGTGTATTGTTTCAGCTGTAAAGTTGTTAAATAATCGGTTTTACAGTCATTTTAGAATTTGCAGCATATTATGTCGTGATGCAACGAAGTTGTAAAATTGGAAATAACTTTACACAGAAAAGGATAGTAGCCTAAGTGACTTTATCACACTAAAATCATGTTAAACACATATCATTAACATCCTGTGGCTATATTTATATATAATTACATAATTATATGTACAGTATCCTTACATGTCCATTTCTAGCTTTAAGTGGTACAAGTGGCCACTTAGGGGCCCCCACGCCACCAAGGAGCCCTGCAAAGCAAGGTCATTTATGTATTTATTTTTTAACTACTAAAAGCTGTGAGTAAGGGAGAATGTAATTTGCTTACCAGCTCAGTAATGGCCCTAACAACTATTATTATTGAAATAGTGGGTATTTGAATGTTTACGGCTTGGCCCCATTCACTTCCATTGTAAGTGCCTCACTGTAACCAAATTTGTGCTTTTTTACAAGAAAAGGAGGAAAGAGTAAATAAATAATTTTTGTGGTAATCAACATTATGCCACAAATGCTTTCGATTGAACTTAACTTGTAAGGTCTAAGTTCAACTATATAACATAAGTAATGAGTTGATCAAAATAAAAAGAAATGAGTAAAAACAGGTTCACATGAGATACAATATGAAATAACTGCTAGAAACTGTTAAGTGAAACAGTAAGCTGTCTTTCTGATATATTCATAAAAAAATAATAATAATAAAAAACAATATGAGGCATCGAAGGGGAGCAATATCCATCAGAAATTAATTTAATGCACTGAAATAGTAATAGTAAAAATTGTTCAAATAATTTTAGTTGTAACGCTGAGGTAAATGTAGTGAAGTGAGTTTATTTGAAAATAAATGTATGAAAAATCCTCTGCCAATTTGCAAGTTATTACAGTCTTACTTTTAGGAAAGTGCCAGGTAAAGGTGAAGAAAAAGTGGAGAAGGAATTTTAAAAGAGTGAAAATTGATGCAGAGTGTGACCAAAGTCAGGCGTCCCGGTGCTGTGGAGTCAGTTGCAATAGTTCCTATATTCAATCAGTGTTTATACATGTTTGTTCAGTTCACTTTTATGCCACTATGTCATCTATACAGTATAGAAATTCATTAAACATAGAACAGAAGACAAAAACGATAAACTGTGTGATTAAATGTGTTTGAATTTCATTGATACATATTCAAGAGAGTATGATATAGCCTACCATAGTTTATTAAATGACTACATTTACCATGATAAAAATACCAAAAATCCAAATTGTCCCCCTTTTTTAATTAATAGAAAAGTACAAGTGAAATTTCAGTGACATATTGGCCGCTGAAATAGAAATGTCCCCGTTTTTCATTTCAGAAATCTGTTCACCTATATTAAAGCATCAAATCATCTTAAATCTGTTGACTCAAGGGATGTGCATTCTGTTGGTTTGTAGATTGACTTTTATAATACAGCTATAATACAGTTTTGTTTGAAAATTAAAGGTCGTTGTATAATCAAAAGGTAAACATAGTTTTAAAAATCCTAGTGAATTTGTACAGATTAGTTATAACTGCATGCAGCCCACTGTAATGCAAGATTTCATCATCCAGTCTTGTCTTGTGCGATGTTTGCCTTTGTCACCATCTAGTGGTCAAAAACAAACTAGATGGATCAGCAGACTAAAAAGCGCTCAAACATTAACCGCAATATTTCTCGAAGACTGAAAACAAAACCAGAAAACACAGAGTGCTAGAAAACATCAAATGTCTTACATTCAAGCAATACAAAGGAGATGAAATACCAAGGTAGATCAACTGAATTATATATATAGTAGTCACTGCACATCAAGTCATCCTGTTGCATCAGAACCTACTTGGAAAGTTTGTCAAAATTTCTTCAGTGCTAGACACTATTTCCAAGGTAATATGACCAATAACTAACTGAGATACACAGACAAGACAGAATGGGTTTAATATCTCAAACACATACATAAATAGTCACAAATATAATCTGCATTATAGATTATGACAACAGAAAAATGGAATGATTGAGACAAATTTGGAAAGACTAAAATAACAGTTAATACTGATTTCTAATAAAACTATTCACACATCAGAATACAGAGTTGTCTCTCGCTAAATAGAATATTACAATACTTTTAAAAGTGTATAAAAAAAATAAGAGTCTTTGCGAGTTAGCTTCATACGCGTTTAAATGGTTAATTTGGGTGGTTCTTATGTTCTGTGTGGAATGAGAGGGACTGCTCTTTTTTTTTTTTTTCCTCAGTGGCACATCTGAGATGTCATCTCTTTCTGTTTGGAGAAAGAAACACTGCATCAGTTCACTATAAACAATCATACAAAACCACAAACTTAAAACAACTAAACAATATACATTCAGGTGGAAACAGAACCCCCCCAGCACAGAAATATCTATGCTTTCGAAAACAATAAATAAAACCTGCATATCCTAGTCGATTATCACAATAATGACTTTCTTTTGCATTTATTGATTTAAATATGTTGTGCTGTTAATGTGAAATTGATAAAGATCATGTTCCCTATTTTGACACCTACTGAGCAAATCTAAAAACCTTGAAAACACTATGCAAATAGCCATCGAGCTCATGATGTCAGTAACAGGACCTGCTGGAGACACATGATCCCGTGGCATCAATTCAACTGTGACTACTGAAATAATTAACTGCTGCTTCTATGAACCATAGAGCTTTTCTGCTATATGAGCTCAGATGCTCATTAACTTTGTGAGAAAATGTTAGAGGCTGAAATATCAAACGTGCTGACACAAATTGTCCTTGTAAGGCCCAACCAATTAGCAAAGCCATTATAAAATGGGCTTGTTAGCGACTAATCACAAGATAATGCATTTGTTTTTCTTTATATGTTAATTCATTGTTTCTGGCTTTTTGCTCTGTACAGGTTATGGGAAGACACTTTGTCTATACCTACCCACCCACACAAATAGTTTAAATAAACCTTAGCCAAATACATTTAAACTCAGTTTTTTGCTATTCCTGACATTTAATCATAGAAAACATTCCCTGCCATGGGTTAGTTAGGAACACTATTTTAAGAATGTGAAATGTCAGAATAATAGAGAATGATTTATTTCAGCTTTTATTTCTTTCATCATATTCCTAGTGGGTCAAAAGTTTACATACACGTTGTTAGTATTTGGAAGCATTGCATTTAAATGGTTTAACTTGGGTCAAACATTTTGGGTAGCCTTCCACAAGCTTCTCACAATAAGTTGCTGGAATTTTGGCCCATTCCTCAAGACAGAACAGGTGTAACGGAGTCAGGTTTGTAGGACTTGCTCACACACACTTTATCAGTTCTGCCCAGAAATTTTCTATCGGATTGAGGTCAGTGCTCTGTGCTGGCCACTCCAATACCTTGGCTTTGTTGTCCTCAAGCCATTTTGCCACAACTTCGGAGGTATGCTTGCGGTCATTGTCCATTTGGAAGACCCATTTTTTACATAGTTTTAACATCCTGGCTGATGTCGCTTCAATATATACACATAATTTTCCTTCCTCATGATGCCATCTGTTTTGTGAAGTGCACCAGTCCCTCCTGCAGCAAAGTACCCCCACAACATGATGCTGCCACCCCTATGCTTCACGGTTGGGATGATGTTCTTTGGCCTGCAAGCCTGACCCTTTTTCCTCTAAACAGAACAATGGTCATTATGGCCAAACAGTTACATTTTTGTTCCATCAGACCAGAGGACATTTCTCCAAAAAGTAAGATCTTTGTCCAAATGGGAACTTGCAAACTGTAGTGTGGCTTTTTTATGGTGGTTTTGGAGCAGTGTCTTCTTCCTTGCTGAGCAGCCTTTCAAGGTTATGTCGATTTCGGACTCGTTTAACTGTGGATATAGATACTTGTCTACCCATTTCCTCCAGAAACTTTACAAGGTCCTTTGCTGTTGTTCTGGGATTGATTTGCACTTTTCACCCCAAACTACATTATCTCTAGTAGACCGAATGCATCTCCTTCCTGAGTGGTATGATGGCTGCGTGGTCCCATGGTGTATATACTTACGTACTATTGTTTGTCTTGGCTGATTTCTTTTGATTTTCCCATGATGTCAAGCAAAGAGGCATTGGGTTTGAAGGTAGGCCTCAAAATACATCCATAGGTACACCTCCTATCAGAAGCTAATTGGCCAATTGGCTAATTGACTAAAGGCTTGACATTATTTTCTGGAATTTTCCAAGCTGCTTAAAGGCGCAGTTAACTTAGTGTATGTAAACTTCTGACCCACTGGAATTGTGATATAGTCAATTAAATGTGAAACAATCTGTCTGTAAACAATTGTTGGACAAATTACTTGTGTCATGCACAAAGTAGATGTCCTAAACGACTTGCCATAACTATAGTTTGCTAATATTAAATCTGTGGAGTGGTTAAAAAATGTGTTTTAATGACTTCAACCTAAGTGTATGTAAACTTCTGACATCAACTGTACATATACATACAGCATTTAAGTACAAATATTAGCTGCAGGCAATCTCAATTGGTTGTAATTTTCCCATGACACTTCCTAAAGGAAACTGAACCAAATAAATATACGTAGAGTAGAAGCAAATAATTTTTTTCCTCTAAAAAACAAATGCTTACCAGAGGCTCCAGTTCTTTGTGGTCTGTGAGGTTGAATTCAGTAACAAAGTAATAGAAATGCTTGTAACAGGTGTTCACGTGGGCTTCTGCTCCCATCTGGTTCACACAGTCAAAGTGGTGAATGTAGACATGGACAAAAACACGGAATAAACGAGACAAGATCTTCTTCGCTACTTGCATGAAGGTCTTGGGGAATGGCGTACCTAAAATATCATGACAACATGATGTTAAGAGGCAAAAGAATAATAAAAGCATTGGTTGTCAAATTTAGACTTTAAAAATACTTTTTGCTAACTGAAAAGTTAAAGACATATAGTGTGATAATACACATTAAAGTAATAGTTCACCCAAAAATTTTAATTATCATTATTTACTCACCATCATTCCATCCCAGATGTATGACATTCTATCTTCTACAGAACACACATGCAGATTTTTTGAAAAATCTTTCTTGCTCTGTTGGTCCATTCAGTGCAAGTGAATGGTCACCAGAACTTTGAAGCTACAAAAAAACACATAAAGGCAGCATAAAATTAACCCAAACAACTCATGTTTAGACCCACATCTTCAGAAGCAATATGATAGGTGTGGTTGAGAAACAGATCAATATTTAAGTCCTTTATTCCAATAAATTATCACTGCAGAGTAGGTGGCATTAATCACGAAGAATGCAAATCACAGAAACAAGAGAAAGAAACAAGAGAAGAACTCAGGAGCGAAGAGAGAGCATAGAATGGTGGTTTGAAAGTGGATATTTATAGTAAAAAGGACTTAAATATTGATCAGTTTCTCATCCACACCTATCATATCACTTCTGAAGACATGGATTTAACCACTGGCATTGTATAGATTACTTTTATGCTGCATTTAGTTGCTTTTTGGAACTTCAAAGTTCTGGCTACCATTCACTTGCATTGAATGGACCCACAGAGCAGAGATATATTTTTCTAAAACTCTGCTTTTTTGTTTAGCAGAAGAAAGTAAGTCATACACATCTGGGATGGCATGAGTGTGAGTAAATTATGAGATTCTTTTCATTTTTGGGTGAACTATCCCTTTAAATGCATTTGCAATAGTATTATTGAAGTGTTTATAAGTCTTACTTCTCACTGTAATTCCCACTCTTATCAGGTTCTAAAATACAGTGTGAAATAACATCAAAAGGTTTATTTTGAAATTAAATAAAGTGCCGAGTTTCATCACGTCACGTGAGCCTGCTAATACCATAAGAAGAAAAAAGTAAATTGAGAACTCGCTCTTTGTAACTCTCTTAATACAATTTCATATCTCTTCTCTAATCTAATCTGCACATCCTAATAAGACAAAATCTCATCCGAGCCATGTGCTGTGACACATTACAAATCACAGATTCATATTTCTGCTGTAAAGTTTATTTATAGTGTGCTGCTGTATGGCCTGAATGCAGACAAGCATCTTCTTATACATGGCATATTCTGCAACTTACTCATCTTGTTGCATTCTAAGGATCAGTCCCATACACAGACCTGGTCTATTTATATCGCACTGTAAATTACATGACCCGATTTGAAAGGAAACACAGACGTCAGATGGCAGGTTGGGGATAATGAGAAAGCTGGCAAGTTCTAGACATCTTAAACAACAATCACATGTACAGAGGACTCATGACCTTGCATGCAGAGGTTTTCTGTGATTTGAGATTCTACATCAAATGGTTAACAATTTACTATTTATGTGGTGCCTAAATGATGGCCTTCTTTTTACATCAATACTATACTAGATGTGATATTCAAATGTCTGTTGCCTACGGCATTCTCATGACCTATATAAGTTTATGTTTGAAGGACTAAAAATACATGAATTAAATATGGAGCAGGAAGGATGAACTTTGTTTTAGGTCCCATCATACATGAAAAACTTAGATTTACTGTCAGCAATATAAAATCAACAATGTAAGTGAACTGCAAGTTGGATTTGATGGAAATGATCATTAATACCTTGAATTTAAAGACAACTTGGCTATGATGTTGATTAACAAACTAAAAAGCACCCAGTTTCCATCAAATAAAGAAAATGCTGGTTTGAAATTAAGTGTAAAATTGTGGGTGAACAGAGGCTTTCAATTTGTTGATCACTTGGTCCTTACCGACATTAGTGGGGAAGATCTGTTCATTGTTGATCTGCACCTCAATCCAGTCCATTAGCAGGCTCATGTATTTGGGCGCAGGGAGAGCAGTGGGCTTCTTGTACTTGTGTTCGTCCTGCCAGCGGTACTCGTACTTGGGCCCGCCGGACATAACAGGGCAGGTCTGGTCTGTGCAGGAGTCACTGATGGTGCCGTAAATAAGGTTGATGCGGTTAAAGAAGTCCACCACGTGAACGGCCACCCAATCATTCAGGTCTTCGCCGTGCGGCAGTTGCACTGCCTGTTTCAGGTCCAGGCCAGCATTAAGGGACGCCTGCGCTTTCTTGTGTAGCTCAAAGCGCTGTGTTCCAGGCTCAAACTTCCGCTTGGGCCGGAATGTCCTGTCCTTGTTGAAGACTTGCTTTATAGCCAGGGACATGTTTGCCAGGGGCAGGATTGCAGAGTAGTCTGTTTTTGTTTATTGTTACTAAAATGTAATTGAAATGAAAGGGATATAAACAGGAACAAGGCTTTTTAGTTTCTCTGATTGCACTCGGAGGATGGATGCTGAATGAGAGAAATAGAGAAAGGGAGAGAATATAAAAAAGGTCAAACTTTGTCTCCTCATGTTCTAGAATAAGCCCATTTACAGCCCAAGGGTAGACAAAACACATAAAAAGAGTGCCTGATATTTTCTGTCTGCTCTGGCACTGAAATAACTATATCTCTGGATCAGCATTCTTATAAAAAAATCTTGCGAATACAAGCTCTGAAACTCACATTCTTACACTTACAAACTCAAGGACTAATTTCAATTTGAGTGGGACAATTAAACAGAAAGTGTGTACCAAAAATGGAACACTTTATTTATTTTGTAGTTTATTTGACAGGGACAATGGACAGTCGATGACTGCCCCAGAATTACTACAGAACTACATTTCATCTGTAGTCCCTGGGTGAAAAAAAACATAAAAATTTGACAATAAGCATCTATTTGTTAACATTAGCAACTGCATTAGGCATCATGAAATAACAATGAACAATAATTATTGTATTTAATTAATCACTATAATTAGTCAATGTTAATTCATAATAATAGCCTACAATGTGCATTTGTTAGATTGTGATGCATTAACAAATGTTAAACTATTAGTACATGTTATAATTGACATTAACCAACATTAATAAGTGCTGTACTAGAACTGTTCACTGTTAGTTAATGTTAACCAATGTAGTTAACTAATGTAAATCAAGTGTTTCCAACAAAAATTGCCAATTTCAAACAAACTGAACTAATGTATTTGAGATATGCCAGTTTACACCACTGTACAGGTTGTGCACAGGCTTTATATTAAGAATATTAGGGGAATTATTATTGAGTAAGTTCCTGTTGGGCACCATGGGTGGCATTTACTGGTCTGAACGGCAGGGAGATTCCACCATCATCTGTAATGTCTACGTCACATGTTCACGAATACCATATCTAGATACAAATGTATATGTTTAAGTTGAATGCTTAAACTTAACTAAAAATGTACATGCCCGAATGAATGAATGCCAGTCGCACATATCAAAAGTGAAACAAACTTGTTGATTCTCGTCTGTCTAAACGCTAATTCCGTGTGACGATTTCGTTTGTAATGGCGTGAGCAGAACTGATAATCACATACATTTAACGTACAAACAAACACATTAGTGGCATCTGTCAATGTGCGGTAATGAACAGTTTTGTTGACGAAATATTTTCTTAGCATACAGTGAAGAAACAAACTTACCGAGCAAGCGACTTTCTTGTTCCGCTTTGATGTGAACCGCCTTTTACTCCACGTTCGCTGCTTCTTCAATAACGTTTGTTGTTACTGTAGTTACATTGTATTTGCATTTGTTGGAGACTTAAAAGGAACGTGGCCTTCGTACTATAGCTATTATTATGTCTACACTTTCGATAGGAACCACAAGCCCCTCCCTGCTGAGCAAAGTACACTTCCTGTAATGAAACATCAGTCCAGACTCCCATTGAACATCGAGAAAGGAGGTATAAATACATTTTATTACTTAAAGTAATCTAAAACATTGAATTTATTTGAGATATTTAAAAGGTAAAGGAAAAGTTCACCCAAAAATTAAATTCTCGCATCATTTACTGTCTCATTTACTGTCTCACTGTCCTCCCAGATGTGCGACTTTCTTTCATCTGAACACAAACGAAGATTTTTAGAAGAGTATCTCAGCTCTGTAGGCCCATACAACCCAAGCCAACAGAGTCCAAAAATGTTAAGCTTAAATAAATCACATAAAGGCAGCACAAAAGCCATGTGTTCAGAATCGATATGATAGGTGTGGATGAGAAACAGATCAACAAGTCCTTTTTTACTATAAATTCTGAAAACACAGCGCTGCAGCAATGGAAGCCAGCAGGACATCTAGCTAAAATTGGCTATAAAGCTTTTATGAGCTATAAAAATCCATATGAGCTGGTGTATAATTTGCAAACAATAAAAACACTGCAAATGTATACATTAGCTGATCAATTTACAGTGTAAGGCTCGTCGCTGGTCATTGTCAGTTTGCTCGTTCCTGTTGCGTGTCCTCAACCTGGCAACCCATATAAGCTTGTAGTCTGGGGAAGAGGGGGCGGGGCGACAACTCTCTCCAATATTTTGAATTTGGACTGCAGTATCCATTTTAAATGCTTGATGTCCATGTTACATTTGCAGTCATATGGATTACTTTTATGCTGCCTTTATATCCTTTTTGTGCTGCAAAGTCTTGGACCAGGTTGTGAGGACCTACAGAGCTGGGATGTTCCAGAGATTATTTTATTTAGGTCAATTCATTACGTGATGAGCTGTTTCCACAAAAAAGCAATTTATTAATTTGTGATCAAAATATGTATTTGTTCATGAGATTTGTAGCATATACAGTTTATTCCAAGTTCTAAAGATTCAGAAACATCATAAAATTAATTCAGACATATTTTCATAAAAAATTAAGAAAATTACAGAAAACGTACTGTACAATCATAGACAAATAACAAGAACAAGACCTTAAGTTTGTATAAATGAGGTCCTTTCATTTTTAAAATGTCAATGGTTTGGGAAGAAGATACATGTGTGCCATCCATCAGTCAGCAGATAACTGTAACGCTTTATCTGAAATACTGTTGGTGCTTTCGTTTACCAACTATGGAATTTCATATGGCAAAAATAATATTATAACTGATAGTAGCAGGCAAATAATTAAAAAAGGTTCACTTGCATTGCTCTGTCAGAGAGTTTGATGAACTTAATTTTAAAGTAACTCAATACAAATACAGTATAATCTAAATTGTCGTTCATTCTGTCCTTGCAAAAGATTCACTCCCGTCATTCAAATCAAAGAGACAGAATAATTTGTCTCTTTGTTCACTTTGGGGGCTTTTCATTCTCTGTTTTCATGTAATCCGGTATCTTTTTGGCAATGGAGTAATAGAAAGTTCTCATCTTCTCCTCCACTTTAGCAAAGCCTGGCCGGTCATCATGCCTGCAGATAGCAAGAGTCAGATATCAGAAGTCCTTTAAGCCATTCACAAGCATATATAAAATATGCACAAGTAGATCATTTGTTCTTGTATTTGTACTGAGACTCACTAAACATGTCTAATGTAAAGCATTAGATTATATTTACTTGTATGTCCAGCAGTCTTTCATCAGTTCATACATGGCCTCAGGGCATCCAGTTGGGCAATCCATACGACTACCACTTTCAATGAAACTCATCACCTCAGGGCCCTTCATTTTCTGTATGGGGGGTGGGGGGTTGGGGGGATTTAGTTGATAATGCAATTTTTATTAACTTTGTGAGCTACTGTAAATAGGTTGACCACAATGTCACATCATGAATGTTTACCTTATAAGGCTTTCCTCCATATGTGAAAGCCTCCCACATCGTAATGCCAAAGCTCCAAACATCACTTTTGCTGGAAAACTTGTGAAAATGGATGCACTCCGGCGCGTACCACTTTAGAGGCCATTTCCCTCCAGTGCGTGCCTAAACATACAAAATCACACTCAGAATGAATATTTTTTTATTTTGCACCTCATAACGATGTCATTCTAGCATCTAACTGGTGTTATGGGATCAGTGACTAGCCATGACTAGCCATGAAACAGGAATAGGGACTACTCATACATTAGTTAATACAGTTCATTTCCAGTACAATATAAAAATAGAGGGACAATATAGGTAGAGGCTGCAAGTCCACATTGTGGTATAAGTTCCATTTAACAGTATTTTCTAACTCAACTAAATCATCTTAATTTGAATCCAATTTAATAGTGTTCTGATCAGGACATTCTAAAACCTCCTGTGTTTCTCATTTATTCATCCATCCATATTCTATTGCTTATCCGGGAACGGGTCGTGGTGGCAGCAGACTAAGCAAAGTAGCCCATACGTCCTTTTCCCCAGCCTTATCCTACAGCTCATCCTGGGGGATTCTGAGTCATTCCCTGGCCAGCCGAGACATATAATCCCTCCAGCAAGTTCTGGGTCTTTCCCTGGGCATCCACCCAGTTGGAAATGCCTGAAACACCTCCGCAGGAAGGTGTCCATGAGGCATCCTAATCGGATGCCCGAACCACCTCAACTGGTTCCTTTCAATGCGGAGGAGCAGTGATTCTACTCCAGGCCCCTTTCAGATGTCAGAGCTTCACACCCTATCCCCGTTTCTCATTTAGTACACTTTTAAAAAATTTACTTTCACTATCGTTACATTTACTCAATCCTCCCAGATTCATATTACTCAAAAAATTTATGTAACTAAGGGAACACAAATTACCTGAGTTAATTCAACAACAAAAAAATATATTGTCCGGATTACTTAATCCATTACATTGGCACAACATAACTATTTTTTGTTTGGTTAATTGAAACTTGGCAGAGGAATTCTAGTTCCTAGGGATTCAACAGGGAGTGTAAATGTTACAAAATTATTTAAATATTTTTATGTGGCTTTGTGTATGATGCTTAGGGAGGGGGGGAGGGGGTGGTTGCATTTCCTGTCAATAGCTAACATATCACTAAAAGTGTTTCATTTGAGTTATTTTGAGATGTACTTGATTCAGTTGCAGTAGTTTCCCTCTACTTGATGTTTTTAACTTGAAATTACATGGTAATTTAATTTAAGAAAACTCATTTCACACTTGTAGAACCACTATCCATGATTGTATCAAGTTCAGCCAAATCATTTTTTGTTTTTGTTTTAGTGGACATCTAAAAGTAGCCCCACCTTGTAATAGTTGTCATCTGCACCCAGTGCTTTGGAGAGGCCGAAATCACTGATCTTTGCATATTGCTGGTTGACCAAAAGTACATTACGGGCAGCCAAGTCTCTGTGCACAAAGTTCCTCCCCTCTAAATACTTCATCCCCATGGAAACTTGATGCATCAACATCACTATGTTTTCCATAGTAATCTGGTCCCTGAGAGGAACAAAAACAAAATCAGAGTACATTTTTAATATATGCATTTTATTGGTCACAGAGTGATTTATTTATTTTTGCTCAAAACAAGGTTTTAACCTTGACTCTTAATATTTCAATATATTTTTCTATAATATAATACAGTATAATAAACTCACTTCTTGCTGGAGAGGAACTTGTTGAGTGGACCACCAGGGGCCATCTCCATGACCAGCATGAGTGCTTCAGCCTCACAGAGTCCAATCATGCGTACAATGAATGGATCACTGAGCTGATGCATAATCTGGGCCTCTCGCATCATTTCATCCTTTACTGATTTCTCATTCTCATTCTTCAGCACTTTAATGGCCACATCGATCTGTTTGCTACACAGGAGAAAACAGTGTTTGAATCCAGATTTGAACCCAGTTCATATTTGAATTGAGTTATCTGTAGATTTTATGGAATTAGTGGCAAATTATGCCAAATCAGCTATTATGCTTAAATTAAATATTTTTTTAATCCAGGCGATTTATTATAATACTGAAAATATACAAATGTTTTTATTCTTTTTCTCACCTGTCCATTTTGAAGACACCTTTTTTGACGCAGCCAAAGTTGCCTGATCCGAGCTCGACCTCGTCAATCATGAGCTTGTCTCTCTTGATGAAGAGTGTTTTCTTCTTGCATTCATTTGGATCATCATAAGGGCTGATGAATGCATCATGGTCCATAGGTAAAGATGGTCGTGGACCATCGGCTCCCAAAGGCTTGGGAACTGTGCAACACAATTTATGTTACTTCCATGAAGTTGTTACAATGCTAATTAAAGGAATATTCTGTGTTTAATACAAGTTAAAATCAATCAACAGCATTTGTGTCATAATGTTGATTGCTACAAAGATTTCGACTCGTCTGTCCTTTTCTTTAAAAAAGCAAAAATGGAGGTTACAGTGAGGTACTGAAAATGGAAATGAATGTGGCCAATTTTTGGAGGGTTTAAAGGCAGAAATGTGAAATTTACAGTATAATTTTATAAAAGCACTTAAATTCATTCTTATGTAAAAACTCATGTATTATTTGAGCTGTAAAGTTGTTTAAATGATAATTTTTACAGTCATTTTAGGGTTTGTTGACATTAGGCTACATGGTCATGGCAAAGAAGCTGTAAAATTCGCTCTAACTTTACACGGAAAAGGTTAGCAAGTGATTTTATCACACTAAAACATGTTATCAAGCATATTGTTTAAACTTACTTACATACTTTTGAAACAGTGGATTTTTTAACGTTAATGGATTGGTCCCATTCACTTTCATTGTGTGTGCCTCATTGGATCCCCGATTTTTTGCTTTTTTTAAGAAAATGAGGAGCAAGTAAAAATTAATTTTTGTGGTAATCAATATTATGCAACAAATGCTGTCGAGTGAGTTTAACTTGTAATGACCCTGGAATATTCCTTTAATTCTGCTTGGTGCTATTGACTTTTGGACCTTTTTCAACATTAGTTTAGACATGAGGGGTGATAAGACTTTTGGGCAATATGCCAATGGTAACAAGTAACTGGAGAGGTCAAGGTAAATCATTTGTTTAGTTTTTAGTTAGTTACCATAGTTGCTTTTTGTGCACACTCTTGGTCCAATTCTAGAAAGTTTAACTGTCTGTATTGGCCAGAAATGTAATCTATTTATCTACAAGAAAGCCCTGTTCAAAAACATTTTGTAGATTTATTACTAGTAGACATACATTCTGTTTGTACAGAGTTTATATTTTCAGAGTGTTCTGCTATTTGCACCCCAATATCTGGTAAAACCACAAGAATATACGTCAGATTATACATTAGATTTCACTGCAGTAGCAAAGTAAAGACAGTGTGTGAATGTGTTGTGTTATTCTAGCGACCCCGGTTCAAATCTGTATTTTGTCCCACTTTTTCCCATCTGATTTCCTGTTTACACTCTTAATATTTCCTTTAATACAACTTAAAATAATAGATAAGAATGAATATATATGTGTTGATTTCATTGCTTTGATTTGGTCATGGTGAATGTCGAGTACAGAGAAGGGTTTGATCCAGACGTGGGGTCTGTCGTTCCCGCGGTTCGGCATTGCGTGTGTGATCACTTTATTACTAATACTGTAGTAGTATCCTTTTTTTTTGTTGTTGTTGTTTCAGAAAACATAGTTTTATGCAGAGCCATTGTGTTAGTACAGTAATATTTTGTTAATATTGTAATCATGGTTCATTTTGTGGTTACTGTACATTTACAACAAAATACCATGGTAAAAAAAAAAAAAGGTTATTTTTTCTAAGGTAAGGTTAAGGTTAGATTTAGGGGTAAGGGTTAACATAGTGTGTCTGTGGGACTCAACACAATAAACATAATAATCACGGTTCAGTGATGCCCATATACTGTATGCTAGTATTTAAATATGGGTGCAAAACGTTTCTGCCACTATTAGGGTCTGGGTGAAAATAATATCTGACACTATTTGCACTGGGGTGTAAATAGCATATACCATTATTTGCACCAGGGTGCATACAACATCTGCCATATTTGATTGATTTTTTACTCTGGAACGTTCTCACATTCGTGTTGTACCATTATAAACTTACCCATAGGGGGCGGTGTGTATCCATTACCTCTGAGCCTCCTCTGAAACGCACAAACAGAACCCCCAATGATCAACAACATGAACAGCAAGCTTAGATTTGTTCAAAATTAGGTTTCATGGGTTACGTTTGTCAGTTATACTCACCGGTCCATTTGCGACGACTAAAAGTGAAATGGAAGAAAAAGAGAGGAAGAAAAGTATTAATCTCAACAAATTTGTCTCACACAAACTACCTTTAATGAAAAAAATACTCTTTAAAGCTCTGTCTATTCGTATAATATTCACATGACTTATACACTGTTTAGTAGCAGTTTACTTGTAGAAAAACAAATAAAAACAAACTTTGATTTGAAGAAAGTAATTACCCATTGGTGCATTGTTTTGGTTGACACACGGTTCTCTCAGGACAGTCACGAGACCATCTGGCTTCATCTTTAGGTACTCAACCAGCTACCCTCCATAGAAATGTAATTATTACAAAAACAAAAAAACAACAACAAGGTTGTTTTAGGGTATATGATAAGAGAAATAGTTTTGGCATGGTTATGCATTACTATTTTACATTTTATCATTGCTAATTACAAATATATCATATCACTTTACAATAAGGTTCCATTTGTTGACATTAGTTAATGCATTAGGTATCATGAACAAACAATTATAATAAACAATATATATATATATATATATATATATATATATATATATATATATATATATATATATTGCAGCATTAGTTAAGCTTTGTTAATGTTAGTTACAATAGTTCATTGTTAGTTCATATCAGTTCAAGTGCATTAATTAATGTTAACAAATACAATTTTTGATTGTTAAAAGTATTGGTATGTTAAAATAAACATTAACCAAGATTAATACATGTAATGTATTATGTACTGTAATACATACAATAAAATAATTGTTCATTGTTAGTTCATGTTATCTAAAGTTGTTAAATAATGTTAACAAATGGAAGCTTATTGTAAAGTGTTACCAAAATATCTGTAGCATCTCTATTTTTAGATATCTAGTTTAGCGGATCTTAATATAAAATCTGTTATTCTAGAATACAAATTGAAACTTTCTTTAAAAAAATATTTTAACGTTTACTTTAATTGTATCTATCTCAAACAACTCATTATGTTTGAAAGGTGCTTATTAATTAAATTAATTTATGTTGCATTAGCATTGGCGCAAAAAATACTGTACTTTTTAAACATCTATGCAAAATAACTGAACCAAAACAGTGTAAACAGTAAACTTGTGATAAAGAAACAAGCATGTGTCATAAGCATTGTGTTAAAGCAACCAAATATAATTAATACAGTAGATAAATGTTAAATGTAATGTTGTAGAAGCTTTGTTCAGTTCTTCTAGTGGCATTCCTGTGAACAATATTATGTTTTTACCGTTTTAACCTTTTTCACCCATTTCATGAGAAGGTAATATGAGGTGACAGACTCTTTGATGGGTAAAACATACCTGCCACACAGTGTCAAATTTAGTTCCCTCAGGCATTGCATATTTCCCTGATTTGTCGTGCAAGATCTGATAATGGTATACTGTTTTTCCGTATGTCAATGACAGCGCGTAGGTGCCAAATTCTTCTCTCTCTCTGACGCTGGAAAAAAGATTAAATTAGTAATTATTGCAGATTATTATATTTATTTGTCATAGTCATCCACATTACATTTATTTTACCCTAAACTCCATTGATAGTGCATTGTTATGAACCAAAACACCCCTCTGTTTTAAGAAGAAGGCCCTACTCCATCTTTGCTCCATAGCAATATTGATCATTTGTTTCGTCTTTAAAAAGCTGCCCATTTGTTATCATAATCTTAAGCCTTACATACTATTGTAGTGGGAAAGCTTTAATTCTATCAAGTCTATTGGGTAATCAAGCTCTTTACTCACAGGAACTTTCCATCTGGTTGAGTTCCAGAATACAGTCGTCTCTCGCCCTCCTGCCGTGGGATCTTGCCGTGGAACCAGGGCATTTTCTCATGCGCAGTGGTGGCAATGAGTTTCTCTAGCTGTGGAGCCTGGCTAATGATGGCTTGCTCCATGGCCTCACCCTAAAGAAAGGTAACATAAAACCCTTTGGTTAGAAAATATTTGTTTTCTCTCATTTAAAAGTCAGCTTCTGTGTTGTTCGAGCATTTTCATTCACTGTAAAAAAGTGTAAACCTGTAATTGAATGCTTTAGGAACTATTTCTACCAGATCTAACCTTTAAAATTAGTTTTGTTGGTCTAACCATATGTATTCAATTTAATTTAGTGATGATAAATAATATTTTTGACTTGAATAAAACCAGTTCCCAGTTAGTTTGGTTACTTTTTTCAGTTTCGCCATTGATGGAGCATGTCAACAATGTCAACAAATGCATCTATTTCAAACAAACCATCCAATTTAGGACATATTGTGAAGTAAAACGCGCTTTTGATAACAGCAAGTGACTTGTGTGATGTGTACATGTATTTTTTAAGGAATTATTGACTGAATTCTGGATAACGCACACCAAGGTGGTAATGCGTCCATGATTTGAAACATTAATTGTTGTGCGTTATTAACATTAACTGTAATTCATTTAAATTATTTTCAATATTTCAACAGTTCGAAGTCAATTATTTATGTTTGAACAGCATGGTTCAATTTGTTTAAAGTAAATCAAGACAAGTTTACAAGTAAATAAATTTTTCAGGTTTTCATTTACTGAAACGCTCATGTTTGTGGAATTACTTCCTTGCTCCTCCGATTAAGTATCTTGCTTAAAACAACCCAAGCTGTGGCTACTATTACAGAAAGAATGTGGCAAAGTAAAATGGACCTGTAATGTGATTACAAAAAACCTGAAACTACTGCACAGCTGTGCAGATTCTAAAAATTAATAAACACCTTGGAACATTTGTCAACCAATAAAAATCAAGAATTCAGAAATGCCTTTTTTTTTTACATTTCTTCTGGTTTGAAACGTTTACACAGTCTTACCTCCAAGTTCCAGGTGTGACGCACATATTCTCTAAGCATATTGTCTTTTAAGCTGTCAAACACACCCTTCTTGATTTGTGTATCGGCTGATCGCAGGCAAGGCTTTCTCAAGGTGCACATTAGCCCGTCTGGGTCTTTACTGTAATATTCACAAAGCTCAGCAGGTCCACAATGAGACTTTCCACCTGCAATACAATATGTGCCGTTCAACTGTTTCTCTATGGAGTAGTGGTAGAACTCCAGGTTCCAGACCATGGAAAGGACATAGCCGCCCAGGCTACGGAGGCACTGTCGCATGAGGAAGAGGCCGTCTCCCATGCCGGCCAGCTTCAGATGCTCCTCAGCCTCCAAGCGACTGATGCTGCCATAAAAAAACGGGAGCTCCTCGGCAGGGTCGGCCATGATGGCAGTGAGGAGGTTGTTTCACAGATCAGGAGCTGTGAAAATGATGATTTTCGAGAGACAGAGAAAGAAAGAAAAAGAGAGTGAGTGAGTGTGATTGAAGCAGCTGATAAGAAGGAACAAATGTGGCAATGTGTTGTGAGCATGTTTTATGCTGATGTGGGATGTGGGAGGATGTTTCCCTTCTGAAAGATCTCTCCCTCTTTTTTATCTCTTTCTTTTTCTCTTACACATATAGATTTGCATTTGAAGGCCCTTCATACACAACCAAAGGAATTAGGCGTTATGTCACCCATTCTAAATACAAAGTATTATGTATAGGTGTGTAGCTTAATGACATGCATGTGAAGTTGGTGGTTGGCGCTGGGTGCTTTAGTGTTGCTTTGCAACCGGCAAAGTCTCACATTCGGTTCGAATCACCACAACAGGAAACTTTGACATATCCTTCCCCGCCCCCGCCAGCTCTTATATGACAAGCCCTTCACCCTACACAGGTGCTGATGCTTCAAGAACATTCTTAAGCCTTTTCAACAGACACATGCTTTGCTTAAAAAACATATTTGCGAAGGACAGGGAGAAAATTTAAAAGAAGAAGCAAATTTAAGGTGTTGAATGCTGGATGCAAAATGAACCCTTTTCAACACCTGCCAATGGCAAGTGAATAATAATTAAAAAAAAAAAAGGTTCAAACATAAACATTTATTTTTGGCCATGAAACTGTATTTTACATTATTATTATTATTATTTATTAAATAATTACTAGCAGCATCATATACGAGGTGAGCCATTCTCCAAGTCTCTGTAAAACTGCACTTGTCACAAAACCATTGGTGTCCAAATAAAGATGTTTCAGTTACAGATGCCATTGTAAAAAAAATTAAATAATCATCATCACTAATCACAGTAAAAGTGTCTGGTGTACTGAGATTAAGTGGGTAGTTTTTGTTTGGTCATGTGATTCCAACATGGCAGCCCCCATGAGTAGACCCTCTATGTGGAAAAAGACAGCTTTTAAAAGGTTACTGATATGACTCCTCATATTATGTGAATGGTCTTGATTTTTGAGGAGTAAACATTTTTTGATGAGGAGAAGAATTACTGAGTGCAACTTTAAGGAAGCTGTGTCAAATTAAATGTAGTTTGAAACAAAAACTAAAAAATACTTCTTGAGAGCCCTTCACTCTGTCTTTGATCAGCTGTCAGTTTGTTATCTGTCCAGCTGGTGTTGCACTTACTGCCCCCTGCTGATTGAGGCTCACAAAAACAGGTGGCAAATACAGTTTGAATTGCTCTGTTATTAGGAATATTCTATATAATGGTGGGATGATTAATTGGACTATTTTTATGTTATTTTCTATATAGTTAATCACAACAAATTAATGTTTTAAATCAGCAGTCTTAATATTAAGTTGCTGTTTCTTATAAAGATACCAGCCACTGTTAAGTAACTCTTTTATTTACTTGTGAAGTCTAATTTTTACTTGCATTTGGTGCTTGCTAAATGAGTGCTAGTGTTTGACCTTAGTGGTGCTTATAGATACCAGAAAGTCACAAAGATGCAATTGTGGGTCCTTTGAACATGCATCTATACAACTACAGACATACAGTATAAAGAATCTCTATGTAGTGATGAATATTTTCCAGTGGCTGAATGATATGGCTGTGTAGGAGAAAGAGAGGTCAATGATGAAACATATAGGCCTGTTTTTAACCACAAAGTGAAAAAACATAGTACTACAGACATCATTTGCTGTTGAGTATGATAAAACAAAACAAAACATAACTAAAAAAATCCCTATTCCTCCCAACGCCTCACGCTTTAGTTTCAATGGTTTAATGCAAATGATCTGACAACGTCTACTAGAGAGAAGGGCACATGTCCTCCTGATGTGGCATCATATGGACCGACCAACAACAGTTGGAAAACCCTAGTCTGACATTGCTCCATTTCTACCTTTGATTTAAACCACAGTTTCCTGGACACACAGGTGTTCAGCTGCCCACATTTATTGGTCGACAACAGTTACAGACACAGAGAAAGACCCTGACACAGCCACATGCACATATTGTCTTAAACCACCACAGGCCACAGCAAAGACACTGGGGGACATTGTGCTGTCTATGGGGAGATGTATGACACACACACATTCACCCAACATTTACCCAAACATGAAAATTCTGTCAACATTCTCACCATGATGTTTTTCCAAACCTGCATGATTTTCTTTCATCAGTGGAACACCAAAGGAGATGTTAGGCTGAATTATCCCTTCAGTCACCATTCACTAGCATTGCTTTTTTTCATACAATGAAAGTGAATAGTAACTAAGGACTTCTCTTTTTCTGGTCCACGGAAGAAATAAAGTCATACAGGTTTAGAACAACATGTAAATGGGGACAGAATTTTAAATTTCTGAGTGAGCTATAACTTTTATCTTACAACGTTTATCGTAAAAGTGAAATTAAACAGTAACTTCATGTTACAAATGAAAAACAAAATTATTGATTCAGGTTTGTTTATGACACCAGCTTGAAGATCGGTCATGCGCATTATAATGCAATAGATGTTGTAGTAACCAGTTAGGCCTCCTAGTTTAACATGTACTTTGAGAGGCTGAAGATAACTTTAAGAGAGATTTATCAATTTTCAGGAGAAAATGTAATGGAAATTTATAATCTGTTGGCTAAAAATTATTTTCCGGTGTGAAAGGGGGGACGGCATTGCGGCGGGCCTCATCAAAACACCATCTCTTCCGTAACAGAGTTCACAAGCAACTATTCGAGATGTGCATTCACTGTTGAATCTATAAAGGAGCTTTGAAATTGTCTTTGTAATGCTAAAAATATCTGAGAGATCACATCTGTATTAGTGCATTGAGGCATATGCTCTTACTTTGGGTTGCTAAATTTTTTGAGAAGATGAATTTAAAGTAGGGCTGTCAATCGTAATTTTTTTTAAATCTAATTAATTACATGGTGTCCCGATTAATTAATCATGATTAATCACATATACAAATATTTGCTGAGAAAGCCCCTCATATAACAATAAGTAAGTAAAAGTTTATTTATATAGCACCTTTCACAGGTATAAGGCCACAAAGTGCTTCACAACTAAAACATTTATATAATAAAATACACACAATAAAAGCATATACAGTACATGATCATATCAACCCACAAGCAGCTAATTAAAAGCCTGAACAAATAAATGGGTCTTTAGTCTGCATTTGAAGGCATCAACAGTGTCAAGAGAGCGCATAGACGGTGGGAGGTCATTCCACAACCTAGAGGCAACAGCCTGAAAAGATCGGTCACCTCTAGTACGATAGCGAGTGCGTGGAACCATCAACAGGTTCTGATCCACAGACCTCAAAGCACGCACAGGAGTATAACGCTGAATCAAGTCACTAATATAGGGAGGTGCCTGACCATGCAAAGCTCTGAAAACTAAAACCAAAATTTTAAAATGTATCCTATTATACACTGGTAGCCAGTGAAGTTCTTTTAGGATAGGGGATATATGAGACCTCCTATTTGTACGTGTTAAAATTCTGGCTGCAGAGTTTTGCAGTAATTGCAGTCGAGAGAGCTCCTTTTGGTTTAGGCATGAAAATAAACTATTGCAATAGTCTAAACGCGAAGACACAAAGGCATGAATGATAAGCTCCAAATCATTTTGTGAATCCATATTTCTATGTTTCGAGATTTTCCTTAATTGAAAGAAGCAGTCTCTCGTCAGCTGCTTGCAGTGATGCACTAATGACATGTCTTTGTCCAGGATAACTCCCAAATTTCTAAGTCTTGGCTTAGCAGACTGGCCTAGATCACCCAAGTATTGTTTAATCCCAGGGATTGCAACCTCCGGGGCAATGATCAGTGTTTCTGTTTTGTCTGCATTTAGCTGCAGGGAGTTGTCACTTAGCCATTTTTTTATTTCCACAAGACAAAGGAGCAAGGAGTTTAACTTACAGATATCTGACGGCTTAAAGCAGCAGTAAAGTTGGATATCATCAGCAAACAAGTGAAAAGAAACATCACTGAACCTTTGTATGATCTTTCCCAACGGGATCAAATACAACAAAAATAAAACAGGACCCAGTACGGAGCCTTGAGGCACTCCACAGAGCAAGGCCGCAGACTCAGACCTAATTTGGTTAGCTGTAACACTGAAACTACGCCCAGATAAATATGAAGTGAACCACTGCAGAACTGACCCTGACAGCCCTACTTGGTCCCTTAATCTTTTCAGCAAAACCTGGTGGTCGACGGTATCAAAGGCTGAGGACAGATCCAAGAGAACCAGAACAGTGTGTTTTCCAGAATCAGCAGACATCATAATGTCATTTGACACTTTCAGTAAAGCCGTTTCTGTAGAGTGTTGTTTACGAAAACCTGACTGAAATGGCTCATGGATGTTACTTTTGTCCAGGAAAAATGTCAACTGTTCGCAGACTACCTTCTCAATGATCTTGGATAAAAATGGGAGCTTAGAAATAGGCCTAAAACTATTAAAATCCGACGGGTCCAAACCTGCCTTCTTTAGTAACGGTTTCACTATAGCATGCGTAAAAGCATCTGGAAAAACGCCAGTAGACAGCGAGCGGTTAACCATTTTAGTTACACAAGGGCCAATTTCTTTAAACACTTTTTGGAATAATCTAAAAGGGATGACGTCCGATGAACAGGAAGATGGCTTCATCCTGGTCACCAATTTGGAAATATCAGCAATCGTCACGGTCCTAAAAGTGGACCACTTGCTGGAGACTGGTTTAAAGACTGGTACAATAATTCAATATATAATGATTATACATATTTATATAAATATATAATTATACATAGTTATCTTTAAATATTAAAAAATTATATATATATATATATATATATATATATATATATATATATATATATATATATATAATAAAAAATATTCAGATAATTAAAATGCATTACATTCCTGTGGCAGAAGAGTTAATCATTGATAAGACAATACAAAAAGCGGCTTTAGAATACAATGTATTGTTTACTATCATATTATTGAACATAAGCCAATCATTGGCACACAGTTCACAGCAATCCATTTCACAAGTGAATTTGTCAATCAGTTGGAGATTTATTATGAGGGCTTGTTTAAGAGCCTGTCAATTTACACCTTCGTCAGATATGCTTGTGTAGCGTCTCGGGTGCATTGTAATAAACATAAAATGTTTAGATCACTGTTTCAAGTTAAATATAGTTTAATACTCAGTCTTCAAACACATCTTGAGATCTCTTAGTTCGTTTTTGCGCTCCATCAAGTGTTTTGAACGCAAGAACGTAACACATGTTTGTGTTGTTCTGCCTACTGAAGTGTTTTCTTCATTGTATAAACTACGTGTTGCTCATACAGCTGAAATTTCACTTACTGCCCTCTGGAGTAAACAGGTGGTACTACAGGCTTGCATTTCTCAGGAATCTTCCTTATTATGGTCCGGGGACAGTGCGATTAATTGCGTAAATTTTTTGTAAAATGAATCGCACTGAATTAACGCGTTAAATCGACAGCCCTAATTTAAAGAAAATAATATTGATTCAGCTCATTAGATTAAGTTCAATAATTTGCACCAACTAACCAATAATAGTTTCATTGCTCTACAGATTTTCCATGTTGATTTTGCAAAACAATCTGAACAGAAGAATTCAAACTATGTTGCTTAATGACACCTACATTTTCTGTGTTTATGTCCAAAATCTCAACTGCCTTGAATGGAAATAAAATTTGTTCAAACAGGCAAAGTACAATGGAAACTAAAACTTTCTCTTTCCTATACGTAAAAGACCTTTTGACCTCTGTTCTTTTCAAGACTGCTCTGATTTTTGTGATTATTTCTCATTTTCTACGCCAACTTTGCTTGACATTTTGCCCATATTTAGACGTCTCACAGGAACACTCAAAAACCATGGGTATTTGGATAGTGAAAAAAGGCTGGATTCTTGCCACCAAACAGAGCAGTTTTGTTTCAGTGCACTACTACATAGTGCTTTGTGGTAAAAAAAAATTCTAATCACACTGGTAAAAAATCACACTGGTAAACTTTTAAACACACTAAACTGTATGAAGTGTTACCTGTTTTGTCCCATCATTTATTTAAATAATGTGACTGTCAAAAAGTAGTTGTGAAAGTTTTATACAAAAACCTTTACTCTCATCTTCAATGTCGAATATAAATAAACTTGCAAAATACAATTTCACATTACTGTAGCTTGAAAGTAATTTACAACATCTGGTGTGGAGCTTTGCAGATCTTTAGCACCTGTTCAGCTGCTTAATAAATATTTAATGTTCGTCTCTGAAGCCACAAGATACTAGATGTGCTGCTCTGTGGCTTAGAGTGACTCTATTTTATCTTTGCTGAGGCACATGTTGCCCTTCTAAATTAATTTAAAGCAGATTTTATATAAACTAGCAAAATGAATTAATGGATTATGAACTGACCAGATGCACATTATATATATATATATATATATATATATATATATATATATATATATATATATATATATATATATATATACACACACACAGGGTTGAGAGGGTTACTTTTGAAATGTATTCCACTACAGATTACAGAATACATGCTGTAAAATGTAATTTGTAATGTATTCCATTCGATTACTCAAGTTCAGTAATGTATTCTAAATACTTTGGATTACTTCTTCAGCACTGGTACATTTTTTCACTTGTTTTTACTATAAAAACAAAATACACCTGTTAAAAATACATTCTCTGACAAATAAATGTGATCTTGTTTTAAGGATTTTTAGATATTTTTACAGGAAAAAAATACAAAAATTATTATCAAGAATAAGATTTTTGCAATAATATCAAAGGTCTTACTAGAAAAAAGGAAATTATGATCCAACGTGAATTTTCTTGATAACAAAATATGATCGTGTCTGGTAATGTGCATGTAAAATGGCTAGAAAAGCATTTTAGCTTAGTGTAAAGCTGACAATTTACACACGGTTTATTTCTATTTCTTCTGCTCCAAAATTACTTTAAACTTACTTCTCTGTCTGCTCGTATGAATGTAACACATCATAAGAAAGTGTTTCACCACTGTTCAAATGCACTTTGGATAGCATCATTTATATGTATAAATGTTTTCCATCTGAAAGGACTAAATATTAAATGAAATGCATGACAATAAAATGCCAAGTAATCTCTTTAGTAATCAAAATACTAATTACCAATTATTTAAATTGTAACTGTAGTGAAATACAGTTACTTAAAGTTTGTATTTTAAATACGTAATCCTGTTACATTCCGTTACTCCCCAATCCTGTGTGTGTGTGTATATATATATATATATATATATATATATATATATACACACACATAAATATATACATATACATACATGCGGGATATATTATTATATCTATTACTTTCTATAATGATCAAATCATAAAACATTTAATTCAAAAACTGTTGTAGACTGCACAATTACAACTAAAATAACTTTTTATATTACAATAAATATTACAAACTTTACATGACAAATCTGCTTAGATTGCTCTCATGAAAGTTGCGAAGCACACATTCAAATATGCCAGCAGGATGTTTCAAATTAGAATGATATCTACTGTCTCAATTTACTGCAAAAGTTATCTGTCTGAGTGGTATTTGACCGGTTGAACCTACATTAGCGAGTTGCCAGCAACATTTCTTTAACATCTCACCTCATTTGCACTTTATACAAGTCTGACATTTTGATCATCTTTGAAAGTTTGTGAATTTGTCTCGGGATAAGATAAGAACAGACGTCTTTGGCAGACAGAGACAAAAAAAAAAAAAAAAAAAGACAGAATAATCTTATTAAACACTCACCGTGGCCTGTAGATGTAATCCAGGGGAGAGGGAAAGAAAGAAAGAGAGAGAAAGAAAAGAGAGGAGACCCGGCACGGATGAAATTTGTAAAGGAAAGATATAACAAATGTATTTAGTCTGCTGAAGTGATGAAGTTCTCTGATCTGGCTTGTTTGCCAGATGGCTTCTACGCTTGCCAAGTTTTAGTATCTGTATCTGTCTCTCTCTCTCTCTTCTCTCTCTCTCTCTGTGTGTGTGATCCTGAGAGAAAACGTGTGTCTGTGTGATCATGTGTCTGTGTTTGTGTGTTTTTGTGCACACACAGGTGAACTGTGTGGGCTGTTAGAATCAGTAGAATTTGCATTCCCTTTAGGCTTCTTAGAAATTTTAACTCACATTCTCACAGTCAGCAAAGTCTGATGTGCTGTCTTGGGATGTGACTGCTTCAAAAAGCCCCACTCCAGACTATGCCTAAACAGTTAGAAGAAATATGTTAATATATTTTATATTCAGTTAGTTTATGCACTCTATAAGGCATTTGAACAACATATTTGAAGTATTAAAACGATCTTCTAAAGACATTGCATCATACAGTTTTAGTAGGCTAGCCTACTACACAAAATATCCGATATCCAACAGGTGATCTAGGTGGCCCCCTTTGAGGGGCCCTTAACACGAGCGCATCAAATCAAATGTAACGGTGCGATTGTTCTTTGTGGTGGCTCCTCCCTGCGTTCGGCGTCTGTTATTGCTGGTCGGACTTACTGCGAGTTCCTTGTGCAGAGAGCACAGTAGCACGAGGAAGTACGATTCATTTGAGCGAATCGGTTCTTTCGGACGGTTAATTTCAAATGAACCGATTCAACAATAATAATAATAATAAAAAAGATTCGATTGAGTCATTGTTCTGGAGCGTTGTCAGAAGTCATCGCGCGGGTTTTCAATTTTAGTTTTGTAGTTGAAAATGTTAAACCAAATACGGGCAATTTTCGATTAGCTTATATGAAATATTTCGTTGTTTATTATGCCCAAACAATGTTCTCCCAGTCGAGTGATTTAAGGAACGGTTTGATCGAATCGTTAAAAAGAACTGGTTTCAAAAGACCCGATTCAGTTGGGAATCGAACATAACCGACGCGCAAGCAGAACTCAGTTCTTCTCTTCAGCGTATAGAGTGAAGGCAGCAGGGAACTCACAAAGCATCAGAGCACAGTATAACGGGTCATATAAGTATGTGGCAGCTGAGCTAGCCAGTGTTGAAGGAGGACGACAGACAAGACGGAGGTCGGAAAAATTCAGGGATCGCCAGACTGCCCATACCTGAACAATAAAACGGTGAGGTAGTTTTCAAAAGACACTTTTGAAAACTTGCAAGTGAATGCATTGCAATGCAATAGTGAATGGCAATAATTTCAAATGTAAAATTTCCAAACGTCATTGCAGGAATATGCATGCATGTTTTTCCGCTGTCAAGTTTTTACATCCAGCTTAATGGAACTAAAACGATGGAGGCAGCAGCGCTGTCAGACCTGCTAGTTGATCACTTTAGCAGAAAAATTATTATCTCTCTTTGTCTTTGGGAATCAGTGTCGATGGGTTTGTCAGGTGTGAGGAAGGATTTTTAGCTGACTTGATACATTAACTGCTGTTGTAATATTGTCATACAGCCGCGATATGACTGGTAGACATGAAAAAAAGAAAAACTACTGAGATTGTCTCCCCCAATGAAATATTAAGCTATTATATTATACTAATACAGCATTTGGCTTTTCGAGGCATGATTTGGACTTTTATAAGTTGGATAACTTATGTAGCTTGAATGAGTAAATTGGCGATGAGGATTCACTGGAGACCTGCTCCCTGTCAGGTAGGGAGAGCGCGTCTCCTGGCGCGACTACTTGGTATCAAGAGAGATTGGAGAGCTTTGGGTAGCTGCTGGAATTAACGAGTCCGAAAAATGTCATCATAGCCTTATGTTTAGACTTTAAAATCAAACCCTTTCTTATACCTACTCTGATATCTCTTAAGTTTGCACATACAAAAATTGATCATGAAGTTTGTCATTTAGGATGGTTATTTAATACCAGAGAATTATGATTTTATTAAAGGGATAGCTGGAAATTCTCTCCTAATTTACTCACCCTAATGCCATCCCCGATGTGTATGACTTTCTGTTTTTCTGCAGACCACAAAGATTTTTTAGAAGAATATCTCAGCTCTGTTGGTCCATTCAATGCACTTGAAAAGTGGCCACAACTGTGCTCTTCCTCAGGAGCAACCTATGGTTAAGTGGTTTGCTCTAAATAGACAATGGTGGTATGATGTATAAACCAAAATATAAAAAAGTCGCATGTCACAATTTCAGGATCAAACCAGCAATCTTTGGGTGATCAGCCTAGTTCTTTATGCTGTCAACCTCTACTGGTAGACTTTATGGCTGTCACTATACAGAGAATGAAGAATACTGAAAATGCGAATTGCTTATATTTTCCATATACTGTGGATATACATTAAAAGAAACAATCTTTTACCTTTGATACAAAGCATTATGATGGTAAGTGTGTTAAAGTGCAGGAGAATCTGGCTGGTTCAGAGTTGTGTGGTTTGAGAGATAAAATGCACCACATTATGATCTCTGTTGACAGATTCACAGTTCATTACTGTTTTTTCGTAAGTTACATCTGTTGACTGTGTACCAGTATTTGTAATCTTAATTCCCTTGTGCTCTTTCCTTTTGTTTGTTTATTTGAAACTGAGAGCAGAAAATGAATCGAAAAGTATGAAGACTAATATACCAGTTTTTTTTTTTTTTATTTATTATCAGCTGTTTTGGGGTCTTTCCAATATATTAATCATCTTATTTTTGTAAATCAAACCTTAATTCTGAATTTGATGTCATAATTTACTCATCCTTATGTTTTTCCTAACCCATGTGACTCTTTTTTCCATGGAAAACAAAAGGAGATGCAAGGCAGAATGTTAGCATCAGTCACCATTTACTTTCATTGCACCTTTTTTCCATATAATAAAAGTGACTGATGACTGAGGCTGTCATTTCCTAATATTCTGCTTAACGTCTTGTTTTGTGTTCTACAGAAGAAAGAAATATGGGGTTAGAATGACTTGAGGAGAGTAAACAATGACAGAGTTTTCATTTAATTTCTCTTTAAGGGATCAGGTGGTGTTTTGGAGGCCAATAGTCTGTGGATCTTTCTTACTGCAACAGTGCAGTTTCAAGCAAAAGTAAAGAGACTTGCTACTTGTATGTTATCCAAATGGAGATGAAGAGAGAATGCCTAGATTCCAGAGAGGATTGCACTACTTGAAGCAATGTGGAATGGGGAGAGAGTCCTTTCCAGCATATTGGATGAAAAAAAAGACTTGGGGAGAGGGAAAAAAAGATTTCTCCATTGCAAAGAACCCTTTACATTCAGTCTGTCATATGGGTTTAATTACCAACGTCATGCCTGATGGCTCCCTGACTTGGCTGGTGTCTGACAGCACAAACTGCTTCTCACTGTCTCAGATCACACGCATTCTCGTACCTCATGTCTGCACTACCAGATTACAAGTCCCTTCCTGAAATTCTGTGTCACATCCACTACATGTTGACACACCATCTGTAGCTTGCAGATGCTTCACAGTCTTGATTTGCCCCCAAGAACAGCCAATTATGAACTTCAACTCCTTCAAGGCCACAGCTGAATTTTTTGGATAATATATTGCACTTCAAGGTTGTGTCTTCCTGCAGCCTCTGCAGTTTGCAATCTTTCTCCTACTTTTGAGCCAGTATCTCAAAACAGACAATTGAAAATATCATTGGAAAAGTTGCAACATTTTTTCCTCTCTTAAATGTCATTTAAAGTAAAGAGGCTTTTTCCAAGCAGGAAATAACCTGAATACGCCTAGGGGGGTTGGAAGTGTGTGGAGAGCACAGGGGCTTGTAGTCCATCACTATTTGTTTGGGACAAAGAGGTCTTAGTGTTTAAAGACTACTTGCTACATTTAAGCTGTTTCAATGCAGCTCATTTGAAATGAGGGAACTTAAAACCAACATCAACCTGTTCCCCTCTGAGGCCATTTTTGGGTCTTGACCTATTTGTTGGTGTCCAGAAGTTTAATGCTGCTTATTTTGAGGCAACCAAATTCTTGAATGAGTTTTGTACAGTCGTTTCAAATAACTTTCCACAACAGCATTTCCATAGAAATAAAACAAAGCACACACACACACACACACACACACACACACACACACACACACACACACACACACACTGACAGACTCCATTTCCTTGTGGTACTGGTCAGGAATAGTTATCCCAGATGGACAAATGTGTGTGAAATCTCTTTATTTTTTCCCCCTCTCCCTTTTTTCCTCTCTCATTCTTACCCACTTTCCTTCTTCATCCCCCTGAGGTTTTTTCTCCTGCAGTTGAGTTCATCTCTTTTTTTTTAATCAGGATGCAACTTGCATCCTTATGTCGCCAAATCATTTCCCATCTGTTCTTGATTACCTTTGCCTGAACTAGGTTTCTCGTCACTCATCAGGGCTGGCATGGTGTCTCATTTTGGAGAAGAAAGATTGAAAGGAGTGAGGGATGGATAGAATGGATAGTGAAAGAGAGGACGAGAAAGGGGGAATGGGGAGAGAAGAGGAAGTAGAGCTTATTTTATCACAAAAAGTGCTGATTAAGAACATTCACCATTTAGTCTGTATAAGAGACTATTTAGCAGATACGGGTCACTTCTATTAAAATGAATGGGAGAAATTGGACAGCTAAACCAACTGATGTAGAAAGGAAGTCCCGCCTTACAGGTAAAAAAGCCAATCACCTTTAGATACAGAGATCGCCTGTCAATCAACTCAAGAATGAACATTAGCAATACATGCTGGGAATTTTTTTACTGGTCACTGGTCCTACTCGACCCGCCCCAAGCTGGATTCCAACTGACAATCCCAGGCAGGGGAGGTTGGACGTGCTAGCAAGGAGGCTAGAAAAGCCATGGCCTCTAGCGTTGGTTGCTAGTTCATCTCTTAAGGCCAGAAGAGTGAGGTTTACACACTGCACATATATCATGTATCAGCTTGCCGTTACAGAAGCACAATTTATGATTCCAGTGTTGCCATATTTTACTGCTAATTTGAAATATGTTCTTTGATAGGAATTTTAACAAAACGTTTTTGAGATTTTGGTCTTTCCCCATTCAAGTAGATTAGAACTGCCCTTGTGTGCCGATAGTTTACACAGAAAACATAGCTCCCCATGAGCATTGCAAAGATGGCCACCGAGTGAAATTGGGCTGATATTCTTTTATTGCTACCTTTAACAAGCCTGCCCCAGTCCTCAGTCAGTCTTCCACTCCACAAAGCTTTCCTTTCTTTCTTTGCTCTTCCGGCGAGGGATTGAGTGAAGAGAAATAGGGGCCCCCAGGTTGGAAAGCATGTTTTTCCTCCTTGGATGTGAAAGGAGGAATGATTGAGTAGCTCAGAGAGGGGGTGAACACATACAGCGAACACAGCCGCCCGAGCTGATATGTTTGACCAGTCAAAGGTGGATCCATTTACCCAAGGGTCTCTTAATTCTCTTCCCCTTTCTTCTTTTGCATCTATCTAACATGTTTTTTTTCTCAATAGGGAGGCTCGTCAAATTTATGAGCCGTGGTTGTACACATCTTATGCTCCCCCTCCACCTCCAACTCTGAGAGGCGAAGAGAGACAGGATCCACATTGAAGTGAAGCCGCTATGGCCCCTGAACACAGTGAGTCACTCTGGTGAGTGTGGGCCGTCACAGGCAGAAGAAATGTTGGGAAAGAGGGCTGGACACCTCACTGAAGCTTGCTGTAGTAACCATGGAAATGGTGTGGAGAAGTTTGGCCTGCATTGGCATCATCGCCATGGTTGCCAGTGGAGTGGCAGAGAGTTGGAGTCCTGAGGAGTTTGCTCAGTCTCAAGGTGAGATTCCTGTTTTTTCTATAATTAAATGACATGTAACATTTAAATACATAAACCGATGGTGATCATCGGTAGCTAATATTGGTGCTATAACAGTTGTTTAGGAGTAGGTATTTGCAGAAATCACTAACCCTAAACTTTACACTTTGGTGCATAAAATTTTGTGCTACGGACATGATACATCAAATCTTGCGACCTGTTGAGAGGCATGCTATTACTTTTTTTAGCAATCTAAAACAGCATATTTGCGGATAAATTTAAACCGCTGTCTTCACATTGTAGTGTGGATTGCGAAAACGCATACATATGAAAACGATGACGCATTTCATGTGATGCAGTCATGGGATCCATTCAACCTAAACAATCAAGATGGGGCACTGTGTTATAGCGCCAATGTTGTGCCTGATATTCACTTTGATAGCATTGTTAAAGATAAATGTTACTTTGAACAACATTCACATTGCATTCCTTCAAAGGCGAGGGGAAGTTTACTCAGAATTGATGTCCTGCGACAGAACACAAGGACAATTGCGTTTCAGTCTGTACATGCAACTGCAATTTTTTGCATGCACAGTAAGGGGATTTAAGCGTCAAATGCTTGAAAATGGCTGTTTAGATGGAGAGTGTTTCGAAAACCAAAATGCAGTTTTCAAATGTATCTGGATTTATGTAGATGTAGACTTACATTTATGCATTTGGCAGACACTTTTATCCAAACTGACTCGCAATGCATTCAAATTATACTGTACATTCTATCAGTTTGATCTTGCAGTTGCTAGCGCTATGCACAACCACTTGAGCTACAGGCACACCCTAGCAATGACTTAGCAACCACATAGCAACATGGTAAAAACTTAGGGGTGGGCTTTTGTACACAACTACCTAGCAACCACCCAGTACACCCTAGCAGCCACCAAGCAGTGCCTTGCAACCACCCGGAAAACCCCCCCCACCAAATTCTGGCGTCACATTTTCCATGGGCAAGCATCACTGTAGTCATTTTCTTGGTACATCATATACTATTTGGGTTCCTAGAAATGTGCCATCCAATTTTAGTGCCTTATTCAACATCTTTAGCAAATTATCATTGTTGCGCTTAAAGTTAACTGAATAACTGTACATTTTATGTTGCGCATTGGTCTCAGCGATAATAGATCATCAAAGCTTTATAAGATGCAATTGTTTGTTAGTCTGGACTCTTGAATGTTATAACAGCCTTGACTCTCTCTAACTATCTATACAACCAAGAACAGATGCACTGGTTTGCGACCTCACTTAGCCCTTGCAAGATCCAGTCAGACTTAATGATCCAACCAGAGGTCTGACTGTCCAGGTTTTTTCCATAATCATTTATTTTTGAGCAATACACATGATCGAAAGCTCCTCAGAAGCTGGTGAGACTTCATCCAAGCATGCTAAGAGAAAATAACCATCAATCGATTACTTCTCAGAACAAGGCATCAATTGTATGCTTAATTCTACACTTAGTAAGTAAAGTCTACTAAGTAAACATTAAGTCAACTAAGTCAATACTACTTTTGTCTGTTTTCCAGGAACTGAACAGTTTCCACTGTTTTCCACTGTCTCTTTTCATACAATTAGAGACCCAGTTACCTCTCTGACAAGACTCTGAAGACAACTTTTAAACAGACATCATAATGTACTTCCCTACAATGTAACCCCATTAAGCCAGTCTCTCACTATACAGTACATGATGCAATCCTTATTCACTTTACATAATAAGAACATGTTTGAGCATGTCGATTTGACTTGATCATCTGGTCTAAGGGAGATGTGATCTCCGAGGGGAGATGTGATCTCAGAGCTCAATCCCAGTCCCACGCTTGAGTCCCTCTGCTATGGACAGCTCGCCAAATATGTTTACCTGAGTACACTCCAGGTCTACATGTACCAGCCAACTCGTAAACTAATAGTTGATGTATAAAGCTAGGAAGTATTTTAACATGGAAAAATGACACACCTCACATTTAAATAACCTAATAATGTGCTGTACCCTCCCGTAACCAGCGTTACAACATTGTAGTCATGTATGGTTTTAAAATTAGAGAACCGACTGTATTGCCACATGCAGGGACCAGTCACCACAAGCATATATTTTCATCTCTTAGCCCAAATAAAAGTGTGGCAGACAGCGCTACACAAACAGGATACGGATGGGTTTTGCTTCAGTGCTATGGAGTCACTGACAGGGCCTCTGTTCAAGAAGGACTGGCTTCTCAGCCTGGCATGAGGGAAAGTTTTCTTCTCCACAAGTCTGGGCTCACTCACTGACTTGATGCAGCTGTCGCACATCTGGTAAAGGTGGAGAGTCTCTCTCTCTCTCTCCCTCTCTCTCTCTCTGCTTCATGGTTTCCACAGGAACACTACAGTAAAAAAAAAAAAAAAGCGGGAAAGGGGTTCAGTTCAGTTTATCAACTCACCCCAGCACCCTCGGTCCTAATTAAAGGTTGTTCTCCCTAACCTTTTATAATAAACTTTCAAAACCTGGAAGTTTGAATCAAAAAGTCTGTATTCTTTTAATGGGGCTTCGTCTGTAGAGAGGAAGTAATGCAGGTGTCCTCCACCTCTCTGGTTCCTTGTTAAGATTAAAGAGAGATCAAAGGCTCTGTGTGTGAGCAGGAAGTACCCTTCCATCAATTGTGGGCCTTGTGTTTACTTTAGATAGTGCTTGATGATGGTGTTCAGATGGCTGGGTGTGTTACTATGCCCTTAGGGGGTGTTGTACAATTCCACTTTCATACTTTGACATAACACCCAGCTGTGCACCTGGCTCCTGTTACCGTGCTGTCTGGGTTTGAGTTTTAGGAAGAGACTATTGTGCAACACATTTAGGCCTGCATTGACTAATTTAGTGGACACTTTAATCCACATTGATGTAAAGTACACTTGTACTATTGGGATTGTCCCACAACTAGGGGCTAAATGCTTTGATTAAAGAGATAGTTCACTCAAAAATGAAAATGCTGTCACCATTTCTTTCTTTGGAGGAATACAAAGGTATATGTTAGGCAGAATGACAGCCTCAGTCACCATTCTCTATCACTGTTTGGAAAAAAGTTGCAATGCAATTGAATGGTGACTTTTTGCTAACATCTTCTTTTGGGTTTCCAAAAGGAAAGACTTTCCTCATGAAAGACTTAATGAAGTTGACTGTATTTTATAATGTTGCTTGTGTTATTATCCTCTTGCCATTGTACACACTGTCACATGTAATACAAGTGACATGCTACTCTAAAGTATTTTTACAGCTTTGTAAAGCAGAATTCCTTCCGTGAATTGTTTATTATGGTCCTGCAAGTCAGGAGAGTTTACGGAAAGTTGTAAGACAAGCTGAAAGAAGTCACAAATGTCTTGTGTTCATTGCTCTGGACCCAAACAAAAGAGACATTTCTGTCACCCTGTTCACTATTTGTTTGAACTGGCCAGGTTGAGTAGACAACACAATGGGTTGATCCTTGTTTCACATTAGGGATACTGATCCTCGCGTATGTCTTGACACAGAGTATCTAAATGTATGAAAGAGTCTTTGGCGATCTCCGCCCCTTGGGTGCTTTCCCATGCTGAATTTGGACAATTAATATCCAGGTCCACTGACGGGGACAGGAAGTATACAATTTCAGGATTTCCATAGCAACAGGCAGCCCTTGGCCTTTGGGCTGCTAGCTAGCTTTTCTTCTTTGTGGTCTCCTCAATGGTTTCACTGTGAACTCTTTTGTTCCCCAATTGACACAGTCAGAGTACAAAACCGCAACTGAATAAAATCCTTGTTAGTAACCGGCTCTTTGCAAGGGAAATCTGCCTCAAATTTTGTTTATCAATGAAGTTCATAGATTTGTTGAGTATTTGTCCTTCAAGGTAAAATGTGTAATTCAGTTCTGCACCACATGGGGCACCAAAAGGAATGAACAAAAATAATGTTTCCAAACAAATTTTCACAAACAAATGACAAGCTTCACCTTTATCTACTTATTGTTAAAGATCAGAGGGACATAGTTACGAAGTAGGCTACAACTACTGTTATTTTATTTCATTAAGTTTGTGTCTGCAAACCGCAAAAAATAAGCTGGAAATAGTGCTCAGTGTTAGTGATAGTGATCAAATTATTTGTTCTCATTGTTCTTAGCACATTGCTATGAGGTTGCTAGGATTTTGGGAGGTTGCTATTTGGTTGCATACTGGCCCAAATAAAAAGAGTCCACCACCAAGTCTCTACTGCATATTTTGGGAACTATGGCTCCCTAATGTGGATGTTGTGGACTTTTTTTGGTTGTTGTTGAATTGTAGCTTAATTACTCTTGTTTTCTTTGATATATTGTTGTATTGTGCTCCAGGGTTGACAACTCTGACATATATCAGTTTCTTTGATAAATTTACTGGCCGCAAACTTGCCGCAAGACTTTATTGTTGCCAAAGTTTTGCTGTAGGTTCACCACTATCGGTGAAGAGATGCAAACTTCTGGCAAACATTTATATAGCAAGCTAGAATTTGCATGTAAAAATAACAGATTTTTCTTTTCAGGGGAGCCACTTCAACTTTTATCCAAGTCGATTTCTGTATGTTTACTTGTACTTTTGTATGATGAAAAATCTTTCTCTGCTTTAACTCAACACAACATCCATCCACCAATCTCAAGGATTTTTTTAATGTTTCCACAGCTGACTTTCTCTCAAACTTGGGCCAGTATGAGATCGCAATCCCAGTGCGTGTGGGGCCACATGGGGAAACACTGTCAAAAGAGGTGACCCCTCGTGGGTATGGCCGACAGCGGCGTAGCACAGAAACACAGCACATTCCAGACCCACAGCTGTACTATCAGCTCTCCACGTCAAGTTCTGACCTCCTCCTCAACCTCACCCTGCTAGAAGGACTGCTTTCGCGACAGTTTCGTGTGGAATACTGGAAGAGGGGTCGTCTGGCCTGGAGTCACCCATACTTAGCCAACTGCCACTATGTGGGTCACCTACAGCACCAGCCTCACTCTAGTTCTGTGGCGCTTAGCAACTGTAATGGCTTGGTGAGCTACTTTGTTCTTTTTTAAATAGTCCACCAAAAGTGGAAATTCTGTCATCATTTACTCAACCTAATGTTATTCCAAACCCATATGACTTTTTTCTTCTCCGGAAAACAAAAGGAGATGTTTAGCAAAATGTACTGGTCACTCTTGCCCATGCAGTTACAATGAATGGGAACTGGAGCTTCTAATCTTCAATAAGGAATCAAAATCCACATAAAAGCATTATAAAAGTGGTCCATACACTCATGTCACACTATATTCCAAGTCTTCTTCAGGCATAAGGTTTGTGTGAGAAACAGGCCAAAATGTAAGTCTTTATTTACTGTTAATCTTTATATCCTCCTTTGCACGTTCATTTGAATTCATTAAGAAGTAGTGATGTCTGATTCATGAATGAATAATTATTTTGAGTGGGCAATTTTTTTATAAATTGGTTGGTCTAGATTAGGGCTGGGCGATAAAACGATATCGATATATATCAATGATAAAGAAAATCCACGATAAGGTTTTGAGGAATTTTCGATATTTACTGCGTGTCGCTAAAACACAAGCAGTTCTCAGGCTGCGTTTCCACTGGGGTTGGACGAAATCCGCTCAAAGGCGCTCACAGCTAGGAGAGAGCTTGCTCCGCACTGCTGCCAATCCTACAATCCACCTTGCGAGCATGACGCTCGGCTTTCATAGGAAGGAATTGAAAACGCTCTCAGCTTCGTTCACAACGTGCCAGCGGTAACATAGGGTCAGACTGGATGAACTTGCTAATTCTAGCTGCCTTGCTAACAACTAGGTTATGTCGGACACCGGATTGATTCCATCCGCACCGCAAGACTAGTGAAAGAGCTAGAACCACAGTGATGTGGAAAACAGCTCTGATCTTTCTGCGCTGTAATCCTGAATATTGTTCTCTAACACCAAACATGCATAAAGTCTGCCCTGTCCCGCTCCGCACGCGCTGCCTCTTTTCCCTGCATGTGTGTAGACATGAAGCGCCACATGAGTTAACGTGGTTTCAAAGCACCTTTTAGACCTTAACGTTTTTCCCTTCTAAATGTATCTTTATTAATCAGCATGTTACCTTTAATAATAAACAAATCGAATAAACAAATTGATTTCTGTTCTAATTTTGTGAAAATTAATTAGATGTCTGGAATGGATAAGGAAAGACTAAAATTACTAGTTGGTAGACTAGTCTCTCACTTTAATGAAAATATACAAATGTTTTTTACATTTTTAAAAAAACGTTTTCTAAATTTTCTCTCGGGACACCCCTGAACCCACATTCAGCATCATTCCACAGTCACAAAGGCTTCTATGCCCCATACTAATTTTAAAACCATACATGACTACAACGTAATCTGAATCTAAAGAAATATAAAAAAAATATTTAATTTTAATGTAAAAATATTCCAACAAATACTGGACTGCTGTCACTATGCTTCAGAACAAACAGATGATCTTTTAACATTCATTTTCAATTGATAAACTGTAAAAGATGGTAAAATTGGTAAAAGATCCCACAGACCCCACTGCTTTGGCCGCCTCTGGACCCCCTGTGCAGTTTTGTAGAGACTATTTTGACTGTGTAGAATAAATTTTTTCTTCTTTTCTTCCATCAACTTTGAAATAAAAAAAAAAAGTGCAATGTGTAAATGTATATTGTGATAAATATCGACATCGAACAATATGAAAAAGATTATCGTGATAACAATTTTGGCCATATCGCCCAGCCCTAGTCTAGATCACAAAAACAGTCTGAACGATATGTTCATGTATTGGACTGACGTCTGATTCTTGTGTTCAACTCACTGACTGTTTACATGGACACCAGAAAACGGCTTTTTGCGAGAAGGTAAATTATTGCAAGAAAGCATAGTTCCAGTTTACATGCACTGTATAAGCGCCATACTCTTTACTCCTGTATAAATGTGGCATGGTCGGTAATCAGCCTTCTCCACAGCAACGTAATTTTCCAATGACCCTTTTATAAACAACAAAAATGGGATATGAGGAAGACTTTGCTATTTTATTCTCCCTTTGTTTCTCTTTATTTCCAGATATTCCAGAGTTGTTGCTGTGTTTGTTTCCTTGACTTTCTATTGCGACCTGCAGCAGAATTGCACTGCAATAGTGGGGTTTCCCTCGTACATAAAATCTGGGATTCTCCCAATGTACAAGCACATATAGCATATGAACGTGAGGGACAGTCAATATTTTACATTGGTGTGTGTATAAATGGGTATAGTGCTTTTCCCACTGTAGTTGATGTTTAATTCTTTCCACTGTGTTGACGTCTTGTTGGGCTCCATCCTATGTTGTTTGTTATCCGGTCTGTTCCATAAACGCACATTCTTCAAACACCCATCAGAACGCAGCTTATGCATTTACATGGCCGCATTAAGCCTCATTCTACAAGAGTAACCTAGGTGTTTTACACCGCTTTCTCTTAAATGCTTAAACGCCGTAAAGAAAACAGCATTCTTGTTTACATGACGTTTCAGAACACCTCTTCCTGCTATAACCCTGGAATAAACTGTTTCCTTAAGTGCATGTAAACGTGGTCACTGATTCAATGATCCGTTGCAGAGGTTAACAGCCCACTGGAGAGTAAGATTATCAGTGAGTAATTATTTACATTTCTCACACAAAGCTATCATATGATTTCCAAAGACTTGAAATATAACACATAAGTCATATGTACCTGTCACTTTCATTGTATGGAAAAGAGTGAGCAGAATACTCTTAACCAGTCACTTTTTGTGTTCTGTGGAAGGAAGAACACCATACAGGTTTGGAAGTATAGGATGAGAGAAGTCTCATTTTTCGGTGAATACCTTTAATGAAGGTACTTGTACAAAGCAGTACTGATATAGAGTCATAACCTTAAATGACTTAAATTATATTTCCACCACATGGCTAGAAGATCCACAGATGATATCCATAAAGATATTGCTGGTCATGATGAATGATACAATGTAATCTTCTTCTTTCCACACTTGAGTGAGCTGTTATGGCACCCATGCAGACCTGAAATGGCCAGCTGTTGCTGAATCCTGTCTTTCCCAGCTGGTGTGAAGCTCAGATCCAGAAACAGGTGTTTTGAACCTAATGATGGATTTAGTTTCAAGCAACATGCTGTGGCATTCTCATTACTTGCCTGGGCTGGTAATGCACCTGCGTAAACAGATTACAGAGTCAAGGCTAATACTTATTTATCCGGGTCTGTCAAATGTTGTGTTTAGTCCCTTTAATTAGTCCCTTTGGACTACTGATGTCCGAGTCAGCCAGTTCTTTAGGTGATTTGGTTGAATTATCCCCCAAAAAAGAAGTCAAAATTTGAACCAAAGAAACTCTTTGAACTGTAAGTGAGAACTTTGGGAGTGAAAATCAAGACTGTAACTACATTTTCATGGATGGGGGGAACAAATGGAGTATTTTAATAATTTGTCATTGTTGCACTGGGCAATCAAGCTACCTGCCATTAAAGACGCTAATATATTTTATCAAGATACTTACCGTATGCAAGGTCTTTGATTCATGACCAGTTTGGCAGCCTGGTAGATAATCCTTTTTCAGCTTGTGATTATTTGGGTTTGCACTAACACGAGTGAATACAATGAAGGATTAAGCTTGCTAACAAAGGCGAGAAGAGGCTCCCAGGTTAATTACTGGTGGTCATATTAGCATGTCTTAACTCACCAGTGCGTCCGCAAGAGCACCACTAAGCACATTAGAGGATCATGTGCACTTTGAATGTGTGCCTTAGAATGATGAAGAGAGAAAACAGCAATGAGGTCCCATTTCATCCAGGATTATTACCCTTTGGTGTCTGACTCAGTGCAAGCTCATTATTGTAGAGTCAAGACCCTAATGTAAGGATGATATGAATATCTTGTCAGGGATTGTAATTGGTCCATCATGTAAAATCAGATCTTCCAGGGAGGCCGCAGGCATTAGGAGCCAACAACCATTTTGTTCTTTCTCATTCAAACAAAAAACACTTAAAAGGGAGGCGCTAATCAATGGTTTCATGGCTTTTCTAGCAAGGGGTCATTGTAGCTGGTGGTGAGGAGTACCTTATCGAACCCCTGGTTTCCGCCAAAAACTTCACTAATGAGGATGGCAAAGAAGGTCGTCCCCATGTGGTGTACAAACGGTCGTCTCTGAGATACCAGAATATGGACCAGTCCTGTGGAGTCATCGGTGAGTACAAAAAATATCATGAAATGTAGCAAGTGTCCTTAAACTTTGGATGTACGGGTATTGACAGAATTTAATTTGGTTAGATCTGGAACTAATAGTATGGTTACCTAAGTATGTTTTTGCATTTAATTATTGAAGGTTACAGCTTTGACATTAATTAGGACACAGCCTGGTTTAAAGATCATCTGCCTCAATGAAAACTAAGGGGCAAATTCACTAAACAGTTGAAACGTCTTCTTTTATGTAAATTGGGCTCATTATAGATTGTGCCTTGTTCACAAAACTCTGCGCAATTTGCATGCCACAAGTGTCATGCAATTTTACTGTCTGCAGAAAGCAGGTGCTAAACAGAATATCAGTCAAAAGAGTTTCATGTGCATTTTCTTTTGATCATGTCAGCAGATATTCATTAAATGATGGATAAAAGCAATGCAAATTATATTTGGCATACTGTATATCCAGCACAGAACGCCAGACAACCATCTAAATAAATGTCGCTATGAACAGGTCAACTCATTCTTATAGTGAATAACTTATAATGAATAATATTAAAAATTTCACTTGAGATGCCTAATCTGTAACATTAAAGACTAACAGAAGATTTTCAACACAAAGTAGAAGTAACATATATTTGACATCACGAAATTTTGACAACTCATCTTAAAACTGTGTTGGTATAACATTTTGTTAATTGTCTCATTTCCTTCTTTTCATAGATGAGAAGCTTATTAAGAGTTATGGGTGGTGGCAGAGAACAATAAAGCCTTCACCCAATCAGATGGGGCGGGGCCAGTTACCACTTAAGCGTTCTGTCAGCCGAGAGCGCTACGTCGAAACCCTGGTGGTTGCCGACAAGATGATGGTTAGCTATCACGGCCGCCGTGATATTGAGCAGTACATTTTGGCCGTTATGAATATTGTAAGTTTCAAATCTCCTTTTTTTCCCTCCTGAAAAATCCTCAGTTCTTAAACCAGCTTAAACCAAGCTGGTCTAACTGATCTCTGAGCCTGGCCAAGATAGTGTTTATCCTGAAGAGCTGCAAGTCACCAAAACCCCTCTAAAACCATCAAACAGACCAGCCTGACTGGGCTAGGCAACAAGTTTGAAACAGCAAACCAGCTTAGGCTGGTTTAAGATATGTTTTGCACCTGGGTTGTATGACATGTTTTACCTGACAAACAGACAACTAAAACATCAGTTTAGTTGCTCAAGATCCTGGGATGTTCTTAAGTTTACAATCTGGAACGATGTCCTGAAGATTCAGAATTTTCAGAGACTGGTTGACCTCTCCAGGTCATTTGCATTGGCTGCAGGAATAATGAGTAGATAAAAACCCACTGTTTAAGCAGCTGTCTTCTGTCACCCTAAGAATCCACAAGGTCTTATGCAATTTTATGATCCCCATATGCAATTTGTGTCATTGTGACAAATAGTTTTACACCTGTGGAATGTGTTTAAAGGGCTTACCTCAGCTCTCTGCCCCAACGCAGCAGTTAGCACTGGTGTATAGTAGACTGTAAAATTTCCATCTTTACAGTATATGGCAGGATAAGAATGCTCTAAAAAAGGACAATTATCTCATTTTTAAGACTGGTTTTTTTCTTGTTTCCCTGGAGGTCAGGTTTCCAAACTGTTCCAGGATTCTAGCCTGGGGAACGCAGTGAACATCGTCGTGACCAGGCTTATTCTACTCATGGAAGACCAGGTACATTTTATGTTACACATTTGCACACACACATGCACACAGAAGGGGCACTTATTTATTTTGTTGCCCATATTAAAGGGATAGTCCACCCAAAAATTAAAAGGAGAAGTTAAAGGAATAGTTAACTCAAAAATGCTAATTCTCTCATCATTTACTCACCCTCATGCCATCCCTGCGACTTTCTTATTTCTGTAGAACACAAGAGAAGATTTTTAGAAGAACATCTCAGCTCATTTGGCCCTTTCAATACAAGTGAATGTTGCCCAGAACTTTGAAGATCCAAAAGCATATAAAGGCAGCAAAAAATAAACCATATGACTACAGTGGTTAAAGCCATGTGTTGTGAAGTGATTTGATAGGTGTGGGTGAGAAACAGATACATATTTAAATCCTTTTTTACAAAAGTTATACTTTTCTTTTTTTTATTCTTCTGTTTTTTGCCAATTTGCATTCTTTGTGCATATCACCGCCTACTGGGGAGGGAGGAGAAAGAAAAAAAAAGGGATTTGTTGTGCAAATCATATAATTTTTTATTAACTACACCTTTAACTGGTAAAAGCAAAAAAAGGGAGGGATAAAGCAAAGGAAAATAATTAATAAATCATATTTGCACAACAGCCTAGTAGGTGGTAATAACATGAGGATGAGTAAATTATGACAGAATTATTATTTTTTATTAACTACCCCTTTAACTGGTAAAAGCATTTTTACTGCAGAGAATGCAAGAGTTTTGCCACTCAGCCTATTTTTGCTGTGCATCGTGCTCTGACATGCAGCAAAAACGCTGTCTGCGTGAAAGCACAACTCGCGCCTGCTGTTGCAGTTATGCTGCTGCTTTGCCTATGTACTGCTTGCACATGCTGTGTGAAACAGGCCTTAGTCTGGTTTACTTCATCTGTCAAAGAATTCCTTGTTTGTTAATTTACAGGCTTAAGTGTCCTTCCTAGCCAGAGTTGAGACAGTCCGCACAAGTCTTGACTGTTTGCTGTCCAGCTCTACTGGGTGTGTCCAGAAAGCCTTCCATGACTGCTCTTATTGTTGCTTGTGACCTCTTATATTGCCACACTGGTGAATGTACAGAGCCCAGAAAAAAAGTGTGTTAAAATCCAGGGAGTCTAATCTAAGGGCAGGCATGCAATTCACACTGTACCACCACTGTTCTCGCCTCCTGCTCCTACATGCAATCAATCTGGCTCTGTCATACATTCAGGCTGCCCTCTCTGTCCTGAGTGGGACGTGACACCGCATGGACGACTTGGCCTGCCCCGCATGGTCTCTGAGTGGAACACCGCTGACAGAGTCAAGGCCTCAAACAGACTCTTACAGATGACAGAGAGGGCAGGGAAAGGATATGAGTGGTTATTGTGGTGTATTTAATGAAGCATTAATGATCCAAAATCACAGACAGCTAAAAATAAATGGCCCTGTAATTTGTTCTGCATAATGTCATTTGACAAATGATGGGAGAGTCTTTATTACGAGTCGTATTAGCTGTATTGAGATAACCGCTGTGTGGTGCAATGAAGATGCGTTGAAACCAAACAAGGTTTGTTTCCAGATTAGAACATCCTGCCACCCCCTGCGGGAGAGAAAACCTGGAAAGTTAGGGCTATGAGAATAGGATTGTGGGATGATACAATTATAGGTTATACCATTGTGTGCATTCCTGGGTTATGAATGTAATGGTGCTGTGGGCAGCTCGGGTGCCATTGCCTGGTAAATTCCTTCTCAAACTCAACACGCAATTAGGCAGAGACATGACTCAAATATATGGCATGTCGATATGTATATTTAAAGCTATTTTGAGCTTATGAATGCATAATATTACTTGAAGTTACTTGGCATTGTATTCAGCGTGAATAGTTTTGGAACATTTTTGCAAATAGTTTACATTGTCATGTACACTCTCGCAGCTATTACACTTTTATGGTAAATAACTTACAAATAGCTTGCGTATATATGTCTCAGAATATTAAGCAGGGATAGGAGAAAGTATTAACTTTTACACACTTCAGCTTCAATTACATACTTCAGGTGTAAGGAGATAGATAATATATAATCTCTTGCACATATTATATGAATTCAGTCTTTCAGTGTCAGTCTGTTTTCTTTTTTTTTGTCTATTTTATTGTGTTGCATATGAAAATCAAAAGTCTAACTTGCCTTGGCAAGCATCACTAATGAATCTGGATGTGCTGGATATGATCCAAGTTTCTGCTTCTTTTTCTTACAAGCCCACTCTAGAAGTTAACCATCATGCGGGGAAGTCTTTAGACAGTTTCTGCAAGTGGCAAAAATCCATCCTGCACCGAAATGGTAACGGCAACGCCATCCCTGACAATGGAATAGCTCACCATGATACAGCAGTGCTCATAACCAGGTCAGAATTCAGATACTTTAGCTCTTTTTGTGTGGGTATATTACTTTTGAAAAGAGTTCTGTGGCAGTATATCATCATCAGATACACTGACGGTATCTGATGTAACAACATGGTGCTTTAATAATTACAATGGTACTGAATGATTATCTTATTCAAGTACCATGAGATGTTCATGTATCATGGTTACTCCAAGGTTATTCAAAGTATACCATGGCACTATTATTTCAATGAACTATCAATACCATAGACCAAAAAATATGACATTGCCTTAGTACATGTCCATAAAACCATGGTAGTACCATTGTACCTTTTGGTAGTGTAGGGTTCTGTTTGTCTGTGTACTGTGCCTCTGCAGCACTGTTGACAATTTGTTATGCATGCTCTGTGGTTCTCATATGCTGACTCTTTTAGTTGGTCTTATCTAACACACACACACACACACACACACACACACACACACACACACACACACACACACGCACACAATTTTATGACATTTAAAAAAAAATTTATAGCACTCCACAGGTTTAGGGAAACACAATTTAAAATGGCTTCAAAGTACTTTAAGTGTAAGAGGGAAAGTGTAACAGTAGTGTTTGTAAGAACAGGCAATTTATGGTAAATAGTGCTATACCTTTAATTAACACAATGAGCTATGAAGTTAAATATCTGTGACTTGGAATCACATGTGAGATAATATATGTAGGGTTTAAGAAAGAAAGAGTGAGTGAGAGTGAAAGAGAGAAAGAGATGTTTGGGAACTATGAAGTCTTTACCTTACAGGCTTTTATCATTGTATCTGTGTGCTGGATGCATCAAGCATTTCCTATCATTGTCTTCACTCTCTTATCAGGACAGTGTCCAGTCTGTGAACTGTCTCACAGCTCTCTGGTGTCTGAGTGTATGTCTTCTGTAGAAACCAAAGCAGTTTATTTACCCAAACATATCTGTATTTACAGATATGATATCTGCATCTACAAGAACAAACCCTGTGGAACACTTGGTAAGAACACTTGGCATCTACCCATCCATCCATCATCTACCTAACACATCCATCCATGCATTTATAATGTATCCATCTACATAATTCATTCATCCATCTACATAATCCATCCATCCATCAATCTTCAAAACGTAACCATACATCCATCCATCATCCATCCATTATCTGTCTAATTCATCCATCCATCCATCCATCCATCCATCCATCCATCCATCTACATAATGCAACCATGTATCCATCCATCATCTACCTAACACATCCATCCATTTGTCCATTTATCCATCCATCAATACATCTACATAACACACCATCCATCAATCTTAAATTGCCATATCTTTCTATCTGCTGATATACAAATACATGTGTTTATTTATGCCTGAATTCTCATTTGTCCTCTTTCCATAACATAGCTAATAGAATGTTATTTGGTATTGTATAGTTTCACCCATTTTGCCATTGATTTCTGAGTAGTGACTAACTCATTAATTAACTAATTGGCAGTTCTGTAGTGAGACTTGTAAAGTATTTGGAAGTGATAAAACAAAGCTCTATGTGTTTTTAGAACAGTAGCATATATGTGTTTGTGTGTGTTTCCATGTCACTGTGTTGCTATGTGTGAGTTCCTCTGTGCCCATGTTAGGACTGGCACCTGTTGGTGGTATGTGTGAGCCAGAGAGAAGTTGCAGCATCAATGAAGACATTGGTCTTGCCACCGCTTTCACCATTGCGCATGAGATAGGTCACGCGTGAGTATCTTCTATCATTTCATCAATTTACTCTTCTCTCTTTCCACCTCCTTCTATATTATGTTTCTCTACTTCCACCTGCCTTTTGATCTGGCATTTAATGATTCATGCAATTTGCTTTGGGTTGAGATTATAAGAATATCTCCTTTCGTGTTCCTAACAAGAAGGAAAGTTATATGGGTTTATAATGACCTGAAGGTAAGAAAATTATTTCAGTATTTTCATTTTTGAGTGATCTGTCCCTTCATAATGACGTGTCAACATTGTATCAGTGAGCTGAAATTCCAATACCTGTGTATGTGATCAGAGCGCAACCTTTCAACTCTTGACACCACATTTGCCCTCAGCCATGAGAAGCCCACCCGCACGAGCTTGGGTTAAGTTTAAAGGTGAATGCTGAGATGGCAAACATACACCATTTAAATACTATTAATATCAAATGCTCATCTACAATTACACTAATATTTTGTCTCAGTCTTGTGATATTTATATCTTATTAGTGGAGCGAGTGACGACAGACTTAGATGGCTCCAGGCAGCTGTACCTTGGGGCCTTGGTGCTAGGCTTTTCTTTTGTGGTTACTTGCACGCCAAGACGTTGAAGTATTGTTTTACTTGGTGGCCCAGCATTCCACTCACTTTGCATAGTTTAATCATGCATATAAATTTATGGGCACTCTGATACTGCTCCACTGCTGCTTCATGTCATTCCTCAAACGTTCTTAATACTTCCATGATAGGCAATTTGTTTGCCTTTTCTTTTTTTTTTGTGGAAAAGTGTAGTTTGCTATCATTGTAACAATCTCAGCTCTATTTGTACTGGGTCACCCAGTATTCTGTTGCCTTGGCTACAGTCACAGGCCTCGTAGCTGTTTTCATAGGTGGTGAAGTCATTAGTGGTCAGCCCCTAATACTTCGTCTAGATACCTTTAAACTGGCAACCATCTGACACTGCGCTCTGGGGCTGTCTAGACAAGAAGGCATATGTTTACCTGTGTGTTGGATTACATAGGTTTGTGTAAGCTACTAAGGATATTATGTGTTTGTGTGTGTGTGTCTTTGCACATACTTTAACCATGACAGAGATGGGAATTCACAAAAAATGAGTTAACTTAGTATGCATGCACTGCCTGTGTTGTTTGAGCACCCAATTCACTAAAAGAATTATGCAAATCAGGTAACAGCGCAAACATGCCAACGGAACTGTGCTTAACACAATTTGCACAGCACAATTCTAGAATTTTGCCAGGCTAATAGCGCTTAGATTTGTAAATAATTTGCCATCTATAAAATGCCTAATTTACATAGAAAAGAGGTGTGTTTGCTCAGAAAAGAATGACTGGTTAAACTGTATTGCTGGTGGTTAATGAAAAAGATTAAGACTTTTGCACTGAGATACCATGTGCAAAAGTGTCATAACTGTTTAGTGAATTCACCCCGCGTCTTAATCTGTAAGTGGGATTCCATTATTTTGTGGTGCACAATTGAGCAATCTGATCTACAATTTAATTAAATAATTTCTCTCTCTGTCTCTCTCTCTCAGGTTTGGGATGAATCATGATGGTGTTGGCAACTCTTGTGGGGTGCGCAGCCAGGAGACCGCTAAACTCATGGCTGCCCACATCACTATGAAGACTAACCCCTTCGCCTGGTCGGCCTGCAGCCGTGATTACATCACCAACTTCCTGGAGTGCGTCTGCTGTCCTGCACTTAGATCTAAATTTCCACTTAAGCGTACAGTTCAAGCTGCATTCATTTTTATATATTGACCAGATCCCTACTGAATTTCAGCATCATAAATTGTATTAGATTGTAAAAATCAATGATGTGCATCTGTCTTCTCAAACTTTTGTTCTTGGCTATTTGTTAAATTAAACTATTCTTATCATCCAAAAGTGACATTCTGCCTAGTAACACCTGCACTGTTTAATTTGTGCACAAACAAACGCAATTGAAATCTGTTAATTTCAGCAGCCTGATATAGCAATAATGGCTCAGCCAATGGTGTGAGTTTGTGCAGTGAGTCTATCTGTTTGGCTAAACCACGGTAGACAGGGAGAGTGTTTGGGAAACCTGTTTGGAAATAATCAGTACTTTTGCAGTTCTGATTGGTGTTGATAGAGTCACAGAAGTTACACATTGCACCTTTATATGTCCCACTCAAGGGCACCACAGTAAAAAAGCAGGTTGAGGTCTAAGAAACCTTCTCAAGTTCATGGGTCATTTGGGACTGAACCTTCACCCTTCAACCTGTGTTAGTAGCCTAAATCCTTAACCATTAGTGGCCATTCATACCAAACGTGTTTTTGCATCAGTTTGATTGTTTTTTAATAGTTTTTCTATGCAAACATGCTCTAGGCTAGACTGTTCTTTGACCATTATGCCACATCAAGAGTTTTTACAGCAACTTCAGCATGAACGGCATGTTTTTAAGAAGCTGTGACAAGATAAAAGCGCTTCAAAAGTGCATATTGAGACACCTGCCTTCTGTTCCATTGTTTGTGCTGCGTCTAGTTTTTTTAAACGTAACAACGCTTTTGGTCTGAATGGCCCCTTAGAATTGCATCTCTCCTTATACACCCTGTTCTGTTTTCTTTTTGATTGTTTACCAGCTCTGGCATGGGTTCCTGTCTGAACAATGTTCCCCCCAAGCAAGAGTTTGTTTACCCCACCACAGCCCCTGGCCAAGCCTATGACGCAGACGAACAGTGCCGCTTCCAGTATGGAGTGAAGTCTCGTCAGTGTAAATACGGGGTACTTGCTTCACTCAGTTAAATCAAAAACAATTGTTTGTTAAATGGATTGTTTACCCAAGAATTTATATTTTTTCATCATCACATCATGTTGTTTCAAACCTATATGATTTTCTTCTGTGTAATACAAATGGAGATGTTTGGCAGAATGTTTGCCTCGTCACCATTCACTTTTGTTGTATGGAATGATGACAAAAATGTCATTAAATAGCATGGAAATTCATACTGGTCTAAGCTGGTCTTTGCACCAAGGAAAGTAAAATACAAATGGTGCATAGGATTTGTGTGCTTTATCTCTGGTCTTCTGAAACCATATGCTAGTTTTGTTAAGGGTCATTAATCAGTGAATTTCAATCATTTGAATTTTAGGTGAACTACCCATATAAAGTGTTTAACATCTAACCAATTACTTTTCATGTCAGTAAAATTACAAAATTGACAAGATATGTAGGTCATTAGATGAGTATTTCATATTGACTCTTTTAAAAACCCACAAAATTCAAGGGTATACTCTATATAACTATCCAACAGCAGAACATCTCAAGTGGTGTCTTTGTAAAGAGGAATTGTGGGCTGAGGTCCTGTCCAGGTTTCTTTTATATCTTCATTGTAAATCATTTAGTACACTCTGTCCATCCATCTCTAAATCTGCCCACCAGTTTCTACCTATCACTGTCCATACAATGTCTGTACAAGGTCACCATAGCACTTTAGACTTTAGAACTTAGACACAACTCAGTACATGTTTAATGTATACTATCAAAAAATGACCATGATACTACCATGATATATGGACATTGTGCCATGGCAATATTACAGGGTTCTTTTGGACATGTTCTTTGAAGTACTCTATAAATAACACAGTACATACAGTAAATAGTGAATTATTCATTACCATGGTATTGTCATCTGATGCCATGGTTTTTTGTATGGGGTTTTTCGTATTGAATTTGAACCTTGTAACGATTGACCAATCCATTTTCTGTTGAAATAAGCTGAAATATTCACAGCAGACATCACTCTAATCTTAAAGTCAACATAAATAAAAATTGACCCAATTTACTTCATTAATTTACATTCTTGGGAGTCGCATGGCGCCATGTGAAGGTCGGACGTGTGATCTACGAGCTCAGCGCACTTTGATAGTTTTTCATTCTTTTTATGTTATAAACTGGTGAGATTCGATAAACCCTGCTGCATAACTGTTCTAAGAAGTCAACATATCAAAGAATTTAAAATCCTCAGGCTCTGGAGATATTAAAAGACACTTATGTGCTCAAGCTGATACCTCAGACACGCCCACAGACCAGGGACTCGGTTTGGACGGTGTGGTGGAAGAAATTCAGCGGCAACTGTTGAGCATGTCTGTAATGCTGATGAAAGTCTTAGCGGACCTGGAGGAACTTGCTGTAATACAGCGATCGATTACGGCGATGGAGGTGAAATTGATTTGGTGAAAAAGAGTTAGTTACAAGAATCCGGGAGGTCGAGACGGATCGACTATCTGGAGTCATCGGAGAGGGAATTAGCTGCTAATCCGTTAGCGACCAAGATAGACTTGAAATGCGTTTGGGAAAAACTGGAGGATTTGGGGAAATCATAATTGGCAAAACTACATACAAATTGTTGGAATTCTTGAGCATGAGGAAGGCCGAGATATGGTGAAATTCCTAGATGAGCTCTTTCCGAGTTTACTCGACATAACAGGCCATAATCTGGAAATTAAGCAAGCTCTCAGGTTCCTGGCATGCAGATCTGCTGAGGGAGACAGGTCCGATCAATTCTGGCCACATTTCTGATAACATCCGATAAATATCTAGCGAGGCAAGGAGTTAAGGAAAGCTCTCTTGGAAGAACCACAGCATTTTCTTGTTCCCAGACTTTACTACAAGAAGCACGACAAGAGATTGTGATCGATTCAAGGAATGCAAGAAACTCATACGTCAACGGAAGATCGCTTTTGCACTGATGTTTCCGGCCAAACTGGGAATAGACTCTAAGGATGGCTGCAAATGGAGTGAGCTTGTCTCGCTAAACATACACTTGACTGTCTGAGGAAGATGGGCGCCATTTTGTTTCTTTTTGTGCTGGTTCCACATAGCGGCTGGAGTTTCTTTTGTGGAATAACACTCCTTCAGGATAGTTGTGAATGAAGCTGCTTGTTCTTTGTGCGTTTGATGAGGTGTCATTGGGAAGACAGGGTAACTCTGATTTGTTTGTCAGGAAAATTTTTTTTGTTTTGTTTTTGGAGGCTTTTGGGGTGGGGCGTGGAAAGAGTAGTGTAGATTTGGTTGAGTATGATATATATATATGTGTGTGTGTGTGTGTGTGTGGTTTTTTTTTTTTTATGTGTGTGGGTTTATTTGCTTTTTTTATGTATATCTACTCATCTGTGTCCATGGGGATGTTTGTTTGGGGGAGGGGTTGGGGATTGCGAGGGGTGGTTGTGGGGTTTAAATATTGTTTGTGTTTATATATATGTTTTTGCTTTTCTTTATTATTGTAAGATTTATTAAAATAATTTATTAACAATTTATTGGTGCATTTATTCCTACTAAAAATTAATCATAATGTAATAATTTACTCTGCCTCTGAAACAACTTTTCAGTTTTTTTTTCCTTTTCAACTGATGTAACCAAGGTCTTTTATTTTTCAACCCCTCCCCTCTTACCACTTACCCATGTAGTGACACGACTAAAACGTTTCATGATCTAATCATTATCAATTCTCATTGATAAAATCAAGTCCTGCCCTACATTTGAATATCCCGTTGCACTTGGAAATACGTCGCATTACAGTAGTAAAATGTTTTGCGAATGCCATTTCATGTTGTCTTTGACTCATTTTTAGTGAAGGACAAGCTTTGGAGTTTGTTTTCAGCTCCATACAATTCTTCAGCATCTTAGAACATAATGTTTTCTTAAAGTCTATTTATCCAACATTTTCTGGAGTCGATTTGTTGAGTGGCTATTGTGTTTGTTTTCAGGAAGTGTGCAGTGAGTTGTGGTGCATGAGTAAAGGGAACCGCTGCATCACCAGTAGCATCCCGGCAGCCGAGGGCACCATCTGTCAGACCAGCACCATTGAGAAAGGGGTAAGCACAGAGAGATCTGGGTGTACACCTGGAATACCAGAACATAGCTATGTCAAGACTCAAGAAACAGAGTGATCCAACAGCCTTAAAGAAAATGTATTTTTTGGTATGATAAGCAGATCTTGGTTGATAATGAAATGCTTTTGCATGTGCATGGTGCTTCTAATAACATGCAAATTTGAGTAATGGCTTTTAAACTGTAATTAAACTGTATTTATGATATTTTCTCCTTAGTGGTGCTACAAAAGAGTATGTGTCCCATATGGAACTCGCCCGGAGGGTGTTGATGGTGGGTGGGGCCATTGGTCACCATGGGAGGAGTGTAGTCGCACCTGTGGGGGTGGAGTCTCATCCTCCATTCGCCACTGTGACAGTCCCAGGTGGGTCAAGGTCATGTAATTTATTAAATGAGGACTGAGCGACAGAACATTAGTGGACAAATTTTGTGAATGGCTTTGTTCAAAGCATACTAGATTACTGCTTGCTGTATACTGCAATGTAAACACTGTTAAAGGAAAAGTTCACCCAAAAATGAAAATTTTTTGATCACTTACTCACCCTCATGCCATCCCAGATGTGCATGAAGTTTTTTCTTCTGCAGAACACAAACAAAGATTTTTAAACACAATGTAAGTGAATGGTGACCAAATCTTTGAATGCCCAAAAGACAAGTAATCCAAAAGACTCGCAACGTTAAATTCATATCTTCTGAAGTGATACGATAGGTGTGGGTGAGATCAATAATCAGATCAATATTTGAGTCATTTTTTAACTGTAAATCTACACTTTTACTTCCACATTCTGGAAGTGAAAGTGTAATTTTTTCAAATTGTCAAAGTGCCTTCTTTATGTCATTTTTGGACCTTCTGAGTTCTGGTCACCATCCACTTGCACTGTATGGACCTACAGAGCTGAGATATTCTTCTAAAAACATTTGTTTGTGTTCAACAGAAGAAAGAAAGACATACACATCTAGGATGACATGAGGGAGAATAAATGAAATCCTAAGTTAAGTTATTATTCTATGATAAATATTTCTAAGTAGATATAATACATAAGTAGTATAATGCATTGTTGTCACATGACATCATTGTGTTGCCTGTGAGTGGCCTCAAGTTATCATCTTGAAATAAAGATGAATATTTGTATTTTTAATAAAATGTTGTGTTCAAATGTCTTAATTCATATCAGTCAGATCAAATAATGAGTCAAAAAATAGATGTTAAAAATTGCATCTGTGATTTGTTTGTAACACAAAAAATGGAAAATGGAAGATCAAGTCGTTCACATTGCAATGTGGCATTTGGTAGTCTGTGCAGTGTGCTCTGTTATATACCACGTTTTCTGTTCACTGTGTAAAGAGCTTTGAGTGTAAAAAAAAAGAAGAATAAAAGCGCTATATAAATGTAACATTCATTCATTCATTCATGTTTTGGCAAAATTGCCCCGAAAATTAGCATACTGTGCACAGGACGCATACTACATACTCGGGAACAATAAGAGTAGTATGTTAGTATGCTATTCGGAACAAAGCCAGTGTCACAAGCAGGACTTCATTTGTTCCATCTCATTCTTCTGTCTTGATGTATTTGAGTAATTTGATGATTCACGATGTTCTAACTCTCGGCCTGTTGTACTCGATGAACCTAGACTGACGACATGCCAGAGAAAATGGGAAAAACTAACTGATAGGCAGGCAGACAGAAGATGTCTGGCTGAAGTGGACTTGAGCTGAAGTGATTGTGTAATTGGGTGAGAGTTGCATTGAAATTGCACTCAGATGTTTCTGATGCCTGTGCTTGTGTGGATGCAGGCCAACGGTTGGAGGAAAATATTGTCTGGGCGAGAGGAAGCGTTTCAGATCCTGCAACATTGATGTGAGTTTGAAAGCCACACATCACTTACTGATTCCATTCCTGTATGTCTTAAGCTTACAAATGAACATGTATCCCACTTGTAAAGAGTTTACTTGGTTTGAGGATAGATTCTGTTCATATAATCTACAATTCAAAGTGTTTGCAAGACTGAAGCTGATGATGAGTATTGGAAAACTTTTGAGTAAAATATGGAATGCATGAAAAAAGTAAAGCTAGTGTCAAGGCCTAAAGTCTGACATTGTTCTCCAAATTAAGATTTGCCAGACAGACGGATTTGTGTTATTGTGTGTGGGTTAGGAGTGCCCGGCCGGATCTCAGGATTTTCGGGAAATTCAGTGCTCGTACTTTGACAGTGTTCCTTTCCGGGGGAAATTCTACACCTGGAAACCATACAGGGGTGGTGAGTAAAAAGCCCTTCAAACCACCTGTTCTGTCCTCGGACCAACGAGAATCACAACCTTGCTTGGACTGTTTTCACTCTAATCTAGGGTGCAAATTACAAAGGGGGTTTGACCCCCCCCCTGAAGGAAGTCAAAACAAGATGTGGGGGGGGGGGGGGGTCATAGAATGTACTCATAATATAAAGCTTTAATTGTAAATATGTACATGTCTATAGCTCTTTTCGATTTAATGTTGTTATTTAGGCCACCCCTAAAATGGGCCATAACATTGACATTGCCTGACTAGTTCAAGTGAATGCGAGGAGGAAAAAAAACGCTCATTCAAGGACACGCATTCATTACGTCTAAAATGCTTGTGCACAGTTCAGTTGAATGATAAAGTTTACCCTCTCTAACTTAATTATTCTATTGTATGATAAAAGCTATCTGCTGAAATAAAAAAAAATAACCACAAATCTAAAACAACGCTAAAATACAAGCTTGCATTTTCAGTCAGACATGCTTGGAAGTTGCGTTTGTTACTACAGCAACAAGAATAGGCTTTGGGCTCGTTTTCTCAGAATCATCATTGACCAGTAGAACTGTAAAAAATTGTAGTGCTCTATTTGAAATGAATATAAGATAAATGATCTCATGTCATACAGAATAACATTATTTAGATAAATAAAATAAAATCATTTTTCTGTTTTAAATGTCCTGATGGTAGTGTAGTAAGAAGCACTCACAAATGCACTGTTTAAATGAAGAAAAACTTCAATTAAGCCCTATAATGATAGGGAATTAGAGCAACATGGAGTGATATTTGCAACACATATATAAATCCTTTTGTACTGAGATCTTAATCACCAGTGAAGGCAACAAGAGCCAGAGAATTCCTAGATCAATGTTATTTATTGAAAACTCATTTGGAATGTAATACATGTTACATGTGCATGTGTTAACGTATATAACCTTAAAGCAAAGTGTATAATTAAATCATAACATTATACTCTGTGTTATATAACCCTGGAATTAGTTTTAAAAGAATGAGATGCAATGAGGTTTCAAACACATCTACAAGAGTGAGTGACAGTAAATTGTGTCATCTTCTCTCTCCTGACTGTTGTAATCCATCGCTTTGGATTTGCTTTCTATTTTGGAAAGTTTCCTGAAATGTTGTAGTGCCATTTTCCATTTGAAGTTGGAGCAAATGGGTTAACAAATATGATATTTGCCATGGTCTTCCATTCACTCCCATTCAACGCTATCAAAGTTTTCCATGCAATGGTTTACTTCTGTGTTTGAAATGGTGAAAGTGTGAAAAGGGTCCATTAGGCTGGTTAATAATTGTAATATTATAATTATATAATTATAATTATTTTGTGTATTATTGGGCTTAAAGAGATAGTTCACCCAAAGATATTATTGTTCCAAATCCCAACTTTCTGTCCTACGTGGAACACAGAAGCAGATTTATAGACAGTTAGCCTCAGTCTCAATTCACTTTTATTGTATGGAAAATGCAATGAAAGTGAATGGTGATTGAGGCTAACATGCTGCGTAACATCTCCTGATTTGATCTACAGAGGAAATAAAGTCATATTGGTATGAAACAACAAGAGGGTGAATGATGACAGGATTTTCATTTTTGGGCAAACTATCCCTTTAAGCAGTTTATGGTATTATTAATACATTTTATGTTTGATTTTAAGGACCTTTTGTCACTTAAAATTTTGGTTCTGTGTTGGGTTGCCACTTAATGTCCAGTCTGGTTCCTCAAACAAAACCAGTTGAGAACCACTGTACTACAATTCCTTATTTCTGCGTATTCACAAAGCTGCTGAAGATGTATTTTTTGTATAGTTAACAGCCAAACATACAGAATAGAATAAGAGAGAGAGGGAGGATCTGTCTTCCTGTAGTTCAAGTCATGGTTCTGATATGTATACTTTGAATCCACTACAATATAAGTGCTTTGGATGAAAGCGTCTGCACAGTGAATTAATGTAATTACAGAGGACTAAATAATCTCTTTATCCTTCTGCTTCGGTTACATACCTACATCTTTCATGATTACAGTAATGTTTACGTGACTTCAAAAAGTGCTGGATTGAGGACGTTTAAGGCTGTTTCAGGCTTTAGATTAGATAGATTAGATATTTGGACTGGACCACCATGCTCCATAGAAGCCATGAACTGGCTTGAGTCCAGGACAGATGAGAGAGTTGGAGAAAGTGACTGTAGAAGATGGTCTGGCATCCATATGCTGAGCTCTGGACTGCCAACTCCCAGAATCCCAGTCTCGAGTTCCTGCTCTTGATGAATGTAAAGCTAGCTGTCAAGAACATAACTGCCTTTAATCTGCCCCTCCAATAACATATAGGCTTACAGAGAGAAGCCCACTACAGGCTACAAGTGCTGCTTTCAGCTGATTTTACAATGGAAATCCTTTGCAGCTGTTAAAATATGTGCCAGACCACTGATGTACAAGCTGCCAGGTCAGGTACCATACATACCTTAAACCTGCAGTGCATCTGTGTCTGGTCACTCTTTCATCTCCTTTGTGTCTTTTTTTTCACTCTTGCATTTGCACTTATTGTATGTGCTTAGATATCTGTCTGTATGGGTCAGCATTCCTTCATACAATTGAAATAATCATTTGCTTGATGTGATTTCTTTTTGTCTTTGGTTGTGTTCGAAATGGTATGATACAGTGCAGTATGCACTATATGGCCTTCTATTTAAAAGTATCATGTGGTATGCAATGTAATGTGCATATTTTTGATTTCAGCATGCAGTAGAAAGTGCCTAGCAGTTATTATCTCTGACATAACTATGGTTATTTAGAATTTTTATTCAAATTTTGTACTTTCGGCAATCAATTAATGATTGATCAAGTAATAAATCCAGAAAATTTTGAGCACATTGCATTGTGGGATATAGTCAGTGGCGGGCCATGCATTTACAATCTAGGCATTCAGCGTGATTCATGCCATTTAGAAAACACAGTTTCGCAATGAATAAGACAACCTATGCCTTTGGGCATCATACATTATGTCGCAGCTAACTAGTAATACCAATTGACATTTTAAAAACAGGTCCACACACAAAATCCAGAACTTGAATTGACACTTAATGCTCAAGCAAGCCTAATTTTAAATGAACGTCTCCCAAACAGACATTTAAAAATCATAATTTTTCATATGAATCTACCAAAGAGGTCTATAATACCTGGAAAAATATATTTGATAATAATTGTGATTTAAATTCTGCTTGCAATAAATGTAGTTTTGTCAGGGTACGCAGTTATGCTGCGTTCCATTCAAGCTGGATGTGGGATATTCCTACTTGATATCGCCAACCATAAATGCATTCCATTCCCCGATATTCAGAAGATGACGTTTAAGGAAACAAAACTGCAACATTCCCGTTAGCTTAGCAGGGGTTTGACTCTCATTAGAGATGTCTCCTAGCAACCCAACTGATAAACAATGCTGAAGTGCTAGCATTTGTGCTACAGGTGTACGATTATCAAAAGAGATTATAATTTAACATGTTTTATACACCTGTTTCAGCAGGCGTTTGTTAACAAGCTTTACTATCATGTAATGTGGAAACGAACCTATTTATCGATATTACTTATAAAGTGAATGTTTTGCACTTACTTTGTATATCTCCCAGAGTGTCGAAATGTTTGTGTGACATCATACACCTGCATCTCTGTGAAATCAGTGTTGAGAATTTCTGCACGAGCCTACATGTTGTAATTCTGACTTAAATATGCATTCCATTGCACTTTTCCTAGTTGGAAGTTGTAAAATCCGACTATCCTAGTTGAATGGAACGCAGCACTACTTTTCAAAACTGACACTGAATGCTCAAGCAGCCTAATTTACACTTAGAAAACTCCTAATGTTTCTAAAACAATTCAAAAAGCACTTACCAATTTACTTGAATACCTCATTTCCTGTTTAATAAATGAAGCAATCACATGGTCATGCAGAGCATTTCGTGTTTTTAAATCCATACGGATCTCTTTCTCAACGGCAATACCAGCAGTGATGACAGCTAACTCGTCAGACTGCTTGATTTGACGCTTTTCGCGCTTCAATTATGAACTTAAATTCATAATTTCAATTATATCACTTAAAGCGTGATTGTGTCACTTAAGGCCAGCTAGAAGGCCTCGACTGGGACATATCCTAAAGATCACACCCACCAAGAACAAATAAATCAATCTGATTGACTGTTTAGGGATTCTGAAAAAATTCTGAAGGCCTGACGGGGTGGAGTGAACCGGGCAGAGGGCAGGGCCGGGTCGTGATTCTACACACCTGGCCCCTTATAAGGCTAATCAAGCCTCCGAGAGGGATAAAGGCCAACTGCGGACGGTGGTGCAAAAGAGAGAGAGAGAGAGAGAGAGAGAGAGAGAGAGAGAGAGAGGGCAACTAAATAAAACATGTCCACCCCATATCTTCCCAAATTTTTCAGCTCCCTACAGGGAAAGATGCATTTATTGAAGAAACACTATATCATATTTCTTGTGTTTAAGAAGAGAAATAACCTTCCTTCTTTTTGTGGGGTGCCCCAATACATTACATGTGGAGAGAGTCAATCCACTCATATTACACATTTTGACATATTAGAAAAAATAGGTTAAAAAATTAAATTGTAAAGACCACATTCCAACATTAGAGCAAAAATCAAACCCCAAACTTCCCTCCAACCAAACAAACAGAAAAAAGAAAAACGTGCGGCGCCAACTTGCGCCCTTCCCTCTAAAACTAAAACAGTCCATGTTTGCCTACGAGAGCCCCTGCGACAACTTTGACAGCTAATTCCCTCCGATGACTCCAGAAAATCGATCCGTTTCTTGACATCTCCCACTATTGGAACCACCTCTGTAAATTTCGTCTATATGGCAGTGATCGATCAACATATTACAGCAAGATCCTCCAAGTCAGCAACAACCTTCATCGGCATTGCCGTCAAGTTCGACAATTCTCGCCGAATTTCCCTCACTTCTCTGGCCAAATCGAATCCATGGTCTGCGACCTTGTCAGGGGTGTCAGCTTGAGCACGTAAGTGTCTTTTAATATCTCCAGAGCCTGATGATTCTGAATTCTTTGAAAGTGTTTTTCTAGAACAATTAAGGATCAGGGTGTATCGAATCTCGTCGGTTTATGAGTGCGCAGAGTCTGAACCTCGCATGGCATCACGTAACGCTCTCCACTAACACATTATCAAATGAGTCCAACAATAACAGAAAATTGGACTGCCCTCCTTAGGTTTATAAAATGTATGGTGAAAGAGTTATTATTTAAATAGATTGTTCCAAACCTTTATGAATTTCTCTCTTCAGTGGAATACAAAAGGAGATGTTAGGCAGAATGTTAGTGATGTATAGCCTCAGTCACCATACTTGTCCATTGCAACATGAATTGTAATTGCAACATTGGCTCAATCACCATGAAAGTGAATGGTGATTGAGCCAAACATTCAGAAGAAAGACAGTCATACAGGTTTGGAATGACATGAAGGTGAGTTTATGATATCATAATTTAAATTTCTGGGTGGACTATCCCTTTAACATGGTAAATGTGATACCACTGATGTGGCATGTGGGTCTTAGGGAACCAAAGTGAGATTATGAGTTTCAGCACCACCACTGCCAGGCACAGTCAAGGGGAATGGGTTCAGACCCACCCGCATTTCAAGTGAAATATTAAAGAGGCCAAGAGAAGGGCCCTGCTGTGGGGGGCCAGGGGCAAAATCACTCACCAGTGCCAGTGTCTGAGTTGGATTAGGAGTTGATTAACTCCTTATTCTCTGTCACATGACTAATAGCAGGCTAGATACTGTTATGTGAATAGTTTGTAGAGTGTGTAATGTAGATATGGAATGAAGGGTTCAGAGATTACTGTCTAGACTATATGACGGCTGGTCAATTGCAGCCACATGCAGATTTAGGCCAGATACATACTCATTGTAACCGAATGGCCCTGTCGTACATACTTAAAAATGAAAATTCTCTTATCATATACTCACCCTCATGCAGTCTAAGATGTGTATGACTTTCTTTCTTCTGCAGAACACAAATTAAGATTTTTAGAAAAATATCTAATCTCTGTAGGTCCATACAATGCAAGTAAATGGTTATTTTTTGGTCTGTTCTCACCCTAAACTGACTGGATCACTTCTGAAGACATTGATTAATCTACTGGAGGCAAATGGATTACTTTAATGTTCCCTTTATCTACTTTTTGGAGCTTCAAAGGTCTGGCCAACCTTCACGTGAAATGACTTACAGAGCTGAAATATTCTTAAAGAAATCTGCTTTTATGTTCTACAGAAGAAAGAAAGTCATACTCATCTGGGATAGCATGAGAGTGAGTAAAGGATTTTTCATTTTCATTTTTGTGTGAATTATCCCTTTAACTTGCATTCTTGCATTACTGTGGCCAGAACAAACCTCAGTATTCAAGCAGGCAAAAGATTTACCTTCAAATGTCTGTGACATAAAATTAAAAGTGTTTAGATTGCTAGCTATAAACATGTTGACAGTTTAACTAACTTTAAAGCTCAAGAGTCTAATTTTTGAGCAACCAGCATCACCAAACGGAATAGGAAAAACAATGTTTTTCGAACAGGTTTCCCGAAGTCTGCTATTGGTCAATGTGTAAAAAATTACAAACTTCATCTTCATCAACCAACTTTCTCAGCAAGATTCTCTTCAAACTGTTGATACACCATCACTGCATCCAAATATCCATGCTTCCCTACTTTATAGAAAACTGAACATAGAAGAAAAACATTTACACTAATGCATGCTATCCATAGATTTCCTGACTAACCACTGGGTGCTGCCATGATGATTCTAATTGCCGCTGGACTGTTTTTTGTTTCCTATCGCAAGATAAACACTACCAATATGGGCATCCCAGACAGAGAACAACCATTTTAAATGTTAGTTTGAGCAAATATTAGTCCAGGCTAAACTTTGATATCAACATAACCCTCCTTGTTCATAGCTTCATGTCATGCACCCACTCGATAAACTTTGACAGATGAGGTACTGTCAAAAAACGTCCATTGGAGCTCTATAAGTATCTGTCTAATGGAGCCACGTGGTTTTTTGGCCATTTTTACAGTTAATACACTAAACATCACACTTTCCACTAAGTATATATGCAGAGTTGAGTGAAAACACTGGAAACTGAAAACAGACGTCCATTATGGAACACCTCCGTCTTCAGGAAAAAGATGGATAGTGCCCCTTGCAGCAAACGTTTAGAATACAATGTAATTGTGTTGTAGTGTTATAAATTGGTTTCTGACACATTTCGGACCATAGCGACACAGAAAAGAAGCTTGTGTCGCTAGAAGTGTTTGCGTTCTCGTATTTGCATAGCGTTTCAAGCCTAAGCTGCAAAACGATTGGCTCTGACAGAGTGTGCATTGTTCAACATTGTCAGAACATCTGTAAAATGTAGAGTACGCTTCTGTCTTTTTCTTTCACTTTTCTCTCTTCCTCTTCTACTTTTTGAACAGGTGTCTTTCTCTCCTGCTCTCATCCTTGTTCTTTCTTCGATTTTTTTCTCACTCGTCTCTCTCCTTTCCTCCACGTGAGTTGCACAATTTCTTTGTCTCTTGGGGAATTTGGTGAGAGAGGCTGTTTTTCCCTCTGCCGTTCTTTATTTTCTGTTTCTCAAATTTGTAGGGCTCTTAAAGAGAGCACAGAAGGGGAAATAGCAAATGTGCAAGTGTCTAGCGGGAATTTGGATTTTAATCAAATTCAGCTGTTTGATATCTATAAGCAAACCATCTAAACCCCTTCTGGATGTAACAGCAGTGGAAGAATAAACTAACTTACATAAACCCCACAAGCTCATTAAAATACCACATACAGCCATGAGTCTCTACAGAGTGTTGGCGGATGACCTACAGTGTTAGTATCGTTATAAAGCTCCATTCACGTGTCCCTATTGTTGGAGGTGCATAAAACTGAGGAGTGAATTTGCCAGCACTTTGTTTTCAAGTTTGTTTTTCCATGGTGTAATGGCATAACTTTAACAATGCATAGCACATGAGGAGGCAGTGCTGCACGAGCAACAAGAACTTTGGAAAATAGTGTTTACGTCAGTGTGTGTGTGTCACATTGAGAGATCAGGGTTCAAAACCTCACTGCAGTGAGAGTGTGTCCTGTGTACCGCATGTGGTAATAGGATCTGTTCGATGTCTTACATAAGAGATTCGTTGCGTTTATAAATTCCTTTGACGCTGTAATGAGTATGCATGTCTCAGTTAAACAAAAAGCATATAGAAAACATACGTATGTAAAGTTTGAAGGTTATCTCAAACAAATTTCATTGCTGAAAGTTTTATCTTTTGTAGCACAGGAGACACCATGGTGTACAGTTATGTTTAATTTAAGTATCAAGTTTGTCACAAATGTTTCCCTACAGTTCCTTAGGAGACATAAAATGGACACAAATCAATTGTTGACATACAGTAAAAATATGTATAGCTATTAACTAATGCTAAAATTGACATCTTCAACTTTTCGCTGCCCACTTTGGTATCCGTTTGTGACATAATTGGGATATATTCTATATTCTATATAAATTCTAAAAGGAGGCACATCCAAGAAAACTATTTCTCATGTTTAAAAGAGACTCAATTGAATAGTTTACCCAAAAATGAAGATTCTGTCATTATTTACTCACCATCATGTCTGTGGAACACAAAAGTAGAATTTTTAGAAGAATAATTATGCAGCACTTGCCATAAACCAACATTACATAATTACTTGGCACTGTCAAGCTAAACATAAGGACAAAAACACCATAAAATCACCACAAAAGTAGTCCATACAACTTGTGCACTAAATTCCAAGACTCCATAATCCTAATGATAAGTTTGTGAGATGAACAGACTGAAATTTGTTGTTAGTCACTGATCATTCACACCTTTGCCAAAGCTTGCCTCTAGCCTATGCTTAATCTCATTGCTTTCTTTGGCAAAACAATTGAGACATTAAAGAGATCTCCTTTTTGATTTTTCATTTCGATGGGATGTACTATAAGTACAACATGTGGAACTTTTATTTGGAGCCTTTTGCACTTTCAGCTGTTACTGAATATCTGTCAGACAAGCTCGTATGTCAGCAGCTTGTTTGTAACTAAATGACACATGATTGTTCTGGTGTGATGTTTTGTACATTTGCTTCCAGGAGGGGTGAAGTCATGCTCGCTGAACTGCCTTGCAGAGGGCTATAACTTCTACACCGAGCGTGCACCAGCTGTGGTCGATGGCACGCCCTGCAGGGACAACTCTCTGGATGTTTGTGTGAATGGCGAGTGCAAGGTGAGATGGTAACGTGCACATATACACGCGTTCAAGTAAACATTTCGGTAACACTTTACATTAATGTTCATTAATGTTTTTAATGTTTTTTGGTAACACTTTATTTTGATGGTCCCAAGTAGATATTTAACTGACTATAAGTGACTTATCAACTGGCTTGCTATAGCTAGTAAACAGTGTTTCAATAAATATTCAGTAGACTATCAATAGCCTGTATAAAAGAGGCAAAATAACAGCTTATCGACTGGCTTGCTATTGCTAGTAAACTGTGTTTCAACAAATATTCTGTAGACTTTCAGTAGCCTGTATATAGATCTCTATTAATGACCTACTTACATTATTGTTCATTAAAAGGTCATTAATAAAGATCTATATACATTACAGGCAACTGAAAGTCTGCTAAATGTTTGTTGCAACACTGTTTACTAGCAATAGCAAGCCAGTTGATAAGTCACTTTTAGTCAGTTAAATGGTCACTTATAGTCAGTTAATGATCTACTTGGGACCATCAAAACATTTTTCTCCCCTTTTTCTCCCGATTTGGAATGCCCATTCCCACTATTTAGTAGGTCCTTGTGGTGGCTCGGTTACTCACCTCAATCCGGATGGTGGAGGACAAATCTCATTTGCCTCTGCTTCTGAGACCATCAATCTATGCATCTTATCATGTGGCTCATTGTGCATGACACCTAAGAGACTCCGAATGTGGAGACTCATGCTACTCTCCGCAATCCACACACAACTTACCACGCGCCCCATTGAGAGAGAGAACTACTAATAATGACCACGAGCAGGTTACCCCATGTGACTCTACCCCCCCAAGCCACTGGGCCAATTTGGTTGCTTAGGAGACCTGGCTGGAGTCACTCAGCACACCCTGGATTCGAAATTGCAATGTTCCTTTATTTAAGGGTTCATGAAACTGCATATTAATGACTTATAAGTCAATTACAAATGCATTATAAATCATTGTTATGCAGTTACAAGAACAAGAATCAAAAAGGGCGACATTCATCCAATACTTGCCAAATAGTGAGCACCTACATGTACAACTTACATTTGATAAAATAACTAATTGTTCATACTCATATCATTAAACAATGTGTCCTAATTAATAATTTATGACACATTGCAGTAAAAAAAGATGATTATATTGAGATTAAAAGGAGGAATAATATAATTAACATGTTAATTATTATAATGTCTTGACTTACTTGGGTTGTCACTTTCCTTTTCACTTTGATGTCAAAAGGATGATGCTTCTCCCAGTGGTGTCCCATCTAACCTAGTCCGAGTTACCCACAATCCTCTGCAAAAACGCTTTTAAGATCTTCATGCTCATTCATAGCATATATCCTAGAGTAAAGCCTGATGACCATTAAACCATACTTTAACGTACATAGCTTTCTAATGTTGGTAACTCATTTATAAATTCTTCATATGTGTCTACTTTACATTAAGGTACATTTATATAGGTTATTAATGTAAGTCTCTCTATTTGGCAGGTATTGCATGAGACTCACCTTTTTTATGCATGTTGTTATAATTATAAGTTGCATATCAATGATTTATTAAGCATTTGTAAATTAATGAGTCATTAATGAACCCCTTTATAAACCCTTAACAAAGTGAACAGTAATGTAAAGTGTAACCAACATTTCTCCTTTTCAACACAGATAGTTTTAACATGACAGTACTCATACAGATGTTTTTCCTGTTGTGGTGTTTGGACAGCTTGAAACTCTGCCAGGGGAAAAGAGAGACAAGAGAAAGTCCCTCCCTTGTCCCCCCCCCCATTTTTCTAATTGACAGACTTTTTTATCAATCTTTAAACTGTTCTTTGGTGGTTTGCCATTGCAATCCTGGCTTTCATTAGAGCTCATTTTGGCTCTTTTAGCTGCATGGTAAAGACTCCACTGTTGCCTCATAAGAGCAATTTTGTGACTTTTTTCCATGTCTGTTATCTATGATTTTGTGTACACAGATTTTTGTCCAATCAAATGGTCTCTATAATTAAAAAGTCCATCCCTCTGCAACCGACTAACAAGTAGCAAATCTTATTTCATGGCTGTGATGTAAACTATTAAAGCCTGTTGACTATTTAAAAAATAAGGAATGATCCCTTTGATATATATCCTGCACCAAATTCAATATGAAATACGGCACCATAGGCATCTGCCCATGTCCTCACCATGTTTATGATTTGTGACATATGCTGTAGTGTGCATGTTTATTTTGCATTCCGTTGTGTTGGTCTGTGTTTCGTTTTATTGCGCAGGAGAAGGCTGCATTGCATTGTTTCGCATGTGGTCTTTTGGACCATGTCAGGCTGGTATTTCCTTGTGTTCTTGTCCAGACCGGCGGTTCTGTTTATCAACAGATCATTTCAGCCCAACCTCATTCTGCTCTGCTATGATTGTTGCAAGAACCCAGTGACCCTCCAAATTCATCTGTCCGTAGTACATGCAGCTGAACACACTCACAGCAACCCCCCCCCTCCCCCTCCCCCCCCCCCTCCCCGCGCCTTCCACTCTCACCCTTTCTCCATTTCTTTCCTTCTATCCCATTCTACTTCTTTATCTCCTTTCCCTTGTTTTTGTATTTATGGTGCATATAAAAACTGCAGAACAGCAGGGGGAGAAACTAAAGTGGTGTTTGCAGCCTTACAGTGGCTTAACTTCCAAACAATAAGGGTTTGATTATTATAGTGAAAGCTTTGAAGCACAGTGCATTAAAAACAGCGAGTGGAGCCACATGTCCTGAAGTTTGGCTCTTTTCGGCCCGGCATAGGGCATGCCTAGCCCACTGCAATTGTCCACTGACTTACAATTGTTGCTGTGAGGAAATAGGTCACACATTTGCAGGTTATGGAATCTAGGCCAGGTCAACAAAGTCTTTGGAGCTTTAGTGGGATTTTTCTATGAAGCTGTACAGCCCTGAATTTGGAAAGTTTCATGCTATTTCATTCGAGCTGGCCACTGAGTCTATTTTGTGTTACTTATTAGATACTTAAAGCAGAGAGTCAATTTCTTCTGTATATATCCATTTATTTCCTTATATTTAGTTGACACTGTTAATCCAAGGGATTTACAGTTCAATACTTACAGTGACAGTCTTTCTGAAGATGCCTGATGAAGTTGGATTGTGAGTCTGAAACCGTCAAAAATGGTTTTCCATCCAAAACCAAAAAATTAAAACTCTGTCAATATATTCTAACCCTATTGTCACTCGAAAACCATATGACTTTCTTTCTTCCATGAAACAGAAGTTTTTAAAAAGTCTTCTACATAATGTAAGTGAATAGTCAATAGTTGAACAGAATAGTGAATAGTTGAGTAGTCAAGATCTACAAAATGCCATAAAACCACAGTACCAAGTCTTCTGAAATGATATGATAAATTTGTATGATGAACAGAAAGAAATTATAGTTTTTATTAACTCTCAAATCAAACCATTTTAATAAAATAACATGCTTAAATCAAATTTGGTAGCTACTTTGATAATATAAAACCTCATTGGTTCTCATGTCTCGTGACCTTGCGAATGTGAAACATGCAATGTAAACCAGACTTTATGTGGTAGTCAAAGGTGTGGCTATGCAATAAAATCGTCCAATTTTGTAATATCTGCCTGCAATACCCCTCTGCATATTTATGTGTGTTTATATCTGCAGCATGTGGGCTGTGACCGGATCCTGGGTTCAGATGTTCGAGAAGATCGCTGTCGCATTTGTGGTGGAGATGGCAGCAGCTGCCAGGTCATCGAGCGAGTTTTCAACGACTCCTTATCCGAAGGAGGTATGGAGTGTGTGTGCTTTAGTTTGAGCTGGAACAGTTTGTTTCAATATGTGCAAAAGAAACACATTGCTAAAATAATTTTTTCTGACTGCAGACTTGGGTGTTGAAAAGTTTTCACAGACAGTTCTGCTCAAAATAAACAGTATCATGAAATAATGTTTTAGGTGTTAAAATACAAGCCCTCCAAGGAATGGATTTGGTAAAAACAGCTCCTCTCTTGACAGAGTTTGAGTTTCTATAGCTGTGGATTTACAGTTGGTGTTAAAATATGATCCCCTAATGATAAAATAAAGCTCATTACGGCACAGATTTGGGTGCTGAAATATTCTTCCTCTCAGTTATAAATAGGACTAAAATAATTTATTTCTTGGCCTGTTTACAGGTTGAAGCACAATTCCTTCATTGATGACTGATAGTTCCAAAAGAATCTCTGGACCTTGAAGCTAAAGTTCAATAAACTGGTCTGTGCCAGCATATGGCTCGGTTCTAAAATATACAGGCAAATTCAATAAACAGTTATCCCACTTTAGCGTGTTGTATTTCAGCACAAAACGCTGCATCTTATATACATACAACCCTCTGTCCAATTTAACCTAAATGCTATATGTGCTGGTACAGGGTGACTTTGATTTTGCCAAATCTGAAGTGTATAACTTTTTATGTGTTAAAATACTTTCTCTTATCCCAGCTTATAATGCTGAGACTACAATAAGTAAGTCATTCATAGGTCAATATTATCGAAAACTGTAAACACCGTGGGCTCTATTTTTGTGACAGGACAATGTGCAATGGCTGTGTGCAACACCTTATCTAATTATTGTGAGAGCACTAAATCTAAGGGCAATTTTCGTGCCAGCGCAAATTGCAAGTGGGCGTTTGCCCTACCTGTGGGTGTATGCATGCAAACTGTGTATTGTATGTTAATGAAGTGGCGCAAAGAGAAATTTGCTATTTTTCTGAGAAATAGGTCATTGTGCTAAGACATTTCAGAAGTACATTGATTCTCAGTTCCTGCATTTGCAGTATGGAGATTCCACCAGCAGGTGTAATAAAGTTCATGTCCAAACTCTGAAAATATAGTGAAACATCAAATTATATCTCTGACAATCACTATTGTAGCCGTTTTATGAAACAAATATCTATGAGATTTGTGTTAAACTTCTAGAGGTCTTAATTTGTATTATTCTTATCGTTACTGTTTATATTTTCAATTGTATTTATGATCTAATTTGTATTGGTATTTTTCTACCAGAGTGATTTTTAAGTCACTGTAAAAGGGGGCGGGTGCAAGAAATTGGAGAGGGTGACATTTTTTAATTTGAGGGAGTGGTTTTATATGATTTATTTACCAATTTCTTATTTTAAGTATATTTTCGTTTAGTTTGAAATGTAATTTGAATATTTTTGGTTAAAATTGGCATGTTTCAATAAATGAATAATTTATTTATTTTTTATCCCGTTTTCTCACCAATTTGGAATGCCAAATTCCCACTACTTAGTAGGTCCTCGTGGTGGTGCGGTTACTCATCTCAAAATGGTTGCCTGCACTTGAGTTGCCTCCGCTTCTGACACAGTCAATCCGTGCATTTTATCATGTGGCTCATTGTACATGACACTGTGGAGACTCCCAGCATTTGGAGGCTCATGCTACTCTCCACGATCCACGCACAACTTACCATGCACCCCATTGAGAGCGAGAACCTCTAAGTGTGACCACGAGGAGGTTTCCCCATGTGACTCTACCCTCCCTAGTAACCGGGCCAATTTGGTTGGTTAGGAGACCTGGCTGGAGTCACTCAGTACATCCTAGATTCGAACTTGCGACTCTAGGGGTGGTATTCAGCATCAATACTCGCTGAGCTACACAGGCCCCCCATGAATTTTATTTTTAAAGCAAAATCTACTGGTAGACGTGCATGCAAAAAAAACAAACAAAAACAAAACGCAGCCTAACCTGGAAGGCTAATTCAATCACTGTTAATACAAGCCATGATTTGTGTGTCAGTAATCAATTTAATAAAAGGTACATACATTCTCGCAAATTTAATGGAGCTTACAAGTCCTGAAGAGAATAATTTTCCATGTGTATAAAAGGAGCATGTCATAGAAAAATGCCAGACATTCAACAAGGATGTAGTTAATGCACAAAAAATACTGAGTAGCATATGCATACAACCTGTATACACTAACAAATTCTTATGAATGTGCTGTCTTTGCTTATAAAGTGCTTGAAAGGTAATGGACTATATAATAGAACACTGATTGTGCAATTACAGAAGAAGAACCTCAGAATTAAATTGCACTTTACCTAGCCCATCAGTGCTTGGCTCGCAGACTTTCTACACTTGATGCACGCTTGCATGAAAATACCAAAGCTTAATACTCATTGACTTTGTGCGTATGACATGGTGAATAGAGCTGCGTTTAGCACTTTTAAAATACGGCCTTGTGTCTCTGTGGAGCTATTAAAATTATCTGTTTGTTTTGAGTGTGCCATCTAGACCTACACAAAAACGTTGACTTGACCAATGGTGTAGGTTGGTGGCAGGAATATAAATTTTCTCGACCAACAGCAGATTGGGTTGTACGTGGAATCCTGTTTAAAAACATTGTTTATTTTTTCAATTCCATTCGATGGCAATAAAGGTGCAGAAATTACACACTTAATACAGTATCTGAAGGTAAAATAAGTTTCACTTCAAAAACACGTCTCAAGAGCCCACATTCTTTTCCATCTGTTGTGCTCCATCTTGCTGTTTTTGAACACAAGATCATGTCCGCGAATTAGGGCTGGATATCGCCAAACCATCAACCATATGATACTTTTTTGCTACACATATGTCACAATTCAATATAATGTGCGGTATCATGATATTGCAATTGAACAAAATGCTTCTTCACTATTTAACTATAGGACATGATATGATAATACAAATATTGATACAGGGATCTAAAGTATTGATACAGTATCATGTTTAACCAGCACAATTATGCAGAACGTCATTAAGACTTGTCAAGTAGTCGATAAGACAGCCCATCCAGTTGTCTATTTAAAAAATATGTAGTTTTGCACATCACTTTTCTAGATCAAAGAGTGAATTATATCATGAGCTGGAAAACAATTGAATGAAAAACAAGTTTTGAACACAACCCTTTGAGATTAGCCTCTATTTGTAGATGGCACTCTTCAGGATTTAGATGTATTCAGAGAAGCTATGTAATCACTTTATGTAAGCAATATGTGTGAATCTTTTGTGTGCGAACATCACGCTTTAGGTAAGATATGTCTTGGACAGCTGTCTTACTGCTGAGGGGTGCGCAGGGACACTGAAAACGTGTTTAATAATTACCTTCTCACATGCAAGGCTTAAGCCTGTTCCTCCCCTATAGGATCTCAGCCATGCAAAATTCCTTCCTCTGCTTTGCTCTGAAACAGACACATTTCATTTAGATTGAGAGTTTATAGAGAGGGATCTGTTATTATATATGTTGATCACTTTGTATTGAAGGTAATACAAATAAAAAACTCTCATTCTCAGCTTTTCAATGATGTGAACACACAAACACCATACACATATGTGCTTGTTTAATTTCAAAACAACTGGCAAAAGTACTAAGTTTGTCCTTCCTAACAGATTCCACTCTTCTCTTCTGGAAAGGCTTTCCACTAGATGTTAGAACATGACTGTGAGAATTTGCATTCAGACAAAAGTGCATATGTGAGGTCAGGCGCTGATGTTGGGTGATGGGATCTGGCTTGTAGTCCGCGTTCCAATTCTTCCCAAAGGTGTAGAATAGGGTTCAGGTCTGGGATTTGTGCAGGCCATTCAAGTTCTGATGCAGTTTTTTGGAGAGAGCAGAGGTTTAGATGTGTGCAGGTTTGGTGTGGGTGGTGCTTTTGAATGGCTGGCTGCTGGCTCAGATCAGGGCTTAGGGTTATTCTCAGCTTCAGGAAGCCCTAGTGTGCCACTCCCTGGGCAGGCGGCAGGACAACATTGACCACAGTGGCTAGCCAAGACCGAGATGATGGGCTATACTTGGGTTCTGCAGTATTTGTGAGTCCAGGGTTCTTAAAAAAACAAAAGGTTTTATTTAGAAATATGGTCAATGAATGAGACACTTACATTAAAATACTATGTCCCTGCATAAAATGCCAACTGAGTGGCCAATCCACATAATGCCAAGTGAATAAACACTCATTGCACTTTTCTGGCTACTTCCAGGCCTGGTCCCAGATAAACATTTCTGAGAATCCTTCTGAAAATAGAGGGGGTGCTCTGTATAAAGTGGAGACTTAATGTTTTTTATTATTTTTATTTTTTTTATGTTTAATGCTACCAAAACAGCTTTTTTGTATAATGTAACCAAACATGAAATACACTGCATTTGTTCAAGAAATTGTTTATTATTATTATTTTTTTTTACATACAAACATTTATAGCTACAGTATGTTTTCTCTGCGCATGAATGCAGCAAGCGTTGTTGGAAGAAAGATCCGAACCACCAGGGCCGCAGTAAAGATATCTGGCCCCCCTGACTGTATATTGCTCTGGGCCCTTTACCTATTAAAAAATACAGTTTTTATTTTTTGTGGGCCCCCCTGGACCTTTGTGCCTCATTACTACCTTTCACCCTACTAGCTACGGCCCTGTGAACCACTGATCTAGTTTTCACGTTTCACTAATAATTCATGTTTGGATTTGCATTTGGTGTAATGTTAAATGTGAATGTAGTTGTTTGAAGTCAAGCCACATTTATGCCAAGCCATGTTCATGTTTATGTTTGGTTTAGTTCATGTTTGGAGTTAGGGTTTTCATGTGTGTAAATAAACTGCACTTGGGTTCTCCATCTTCACATCATTGTCTGCGTCATTGCCAGCGCAGTCAGCTACTTTACAGAATACTTGACCGCCCATAATGAACCCAGCATTTCAGCTACTCCGCCTACGTCAGGGGTATCGTCCCCTGGAGGATTACATAGAGGACTTCTGCGATCTGGCCGGCCAGGTGGATTTTAATGAGGTGGCCCTCAAGGACTGTTTCCGATTTGGAATGAATGAGCCCATCTCTTCTCTGATACCAGGTGGTAAGTGTACCCTCACCCTCACTCAATATATCGACCTTGCCTTGCAGATCATTGGTTCCACGTTCACTGTGGGGTAGGCGGATGCCGAGCCAGAGGTCCACGGCATGCCCACTGAATCAGAGGTCCACGACATGGCCGCCGAATCAGAGGTCCACGACATGGCCACCGAATCAGAGGTCCACAACATGGTCGCCGAGCCAGCGTCCCAAGTCATGGTCGACGAGCCAGCGTCCCATGTCATGGTCGAAGAGCCATCGTCCCACGTCATGTTCGACAAACCAGCATCCCACGTCATGGTCGATGAGCTAACGCCCACGCCTGCCATGGCCAACGAGTCAACACACACACCTGCCATGGCCAACGAGTCAAAGCCCAAGCCTGCCACGGCCAATGAGCTGAAAGCATCGTCCGTCCCAGTGCTAGCGTTATCAATCTTGTCCGTTCCAGAGCCAGTGTTGCCAGGAGGAGAAGGAGGAGAAAGGCTTTTGTTTCCAAGTGTCTGCCCATTTACATGACCACGGAGGTCATTTTCAAAGTCTCTGCCCATGTTCAAGACCACAGAGGTAATTTCCAAGTCTCTGTCCATGTTCACGACCATGGAGGTCGTTTCTAAGTCTCTGTCCATGTTCACGACCACAGAGGTCAGTTCCAAGTCTCTGCCCATGTTCACGACCACGGAGGTCATTTCCAAGTCTCTGCCCATGTTCACGACCACAGAGTTCGTCTCCGAGTATCTAACCATGTGTACGACCACGGAGGTTGTTTCCAAGTCTCTGTCCATGTTCACGACCACAGAGGTTGCCTACGAGTATCTGCCCATGTATACGACCACAGAGGTCAGTTCCAAGTCTCTGCCCATGTTCACGACCACGGAGGTCGTTTCCAAGTCTCTGTTCATGTTCACGACCACAGAGGTTGCCTACGAGTATCTGCCCATGTATACGACCAAGGAGGTTGTTTCCAAGTCTCTGTCCATGTTCACGACTGCAGAGGTCGTCTCCGAGTCTCTGTCTATGCCCATGACCACAGAGGTCGTCTCCGAGTCTATGCCCATGACCACAGAGGTCGTTCCCAAGACTCAGTCCATACCCACGACCACTGAGGTCGCTCCCAAGACTCTGCTCATGTTCACGACCATTGAGGTCTTTTCCCAGTCATCTAGGACAGTTTTGAGCCTCCCACAGCTCCGCCTTCCATGACTTGACCCCACGTCATGGCCACCAAGTCCGAGTTCCACGTCATGGCCACCAAGTCTGAGTTCCACGTCATGGCCGCCAAGCCCGAGTTCCACGTCATGGTAGCCACACCTCAGCCTGCTCCATGCCATGTCACAGCCTACTCCATGCCATGTCACAGCAACTCCTCAGCCTGCTCCATGCCATGTCACAGCCAAGCCCCAGACTGCTCCATGCCATGTCACAGCCAAGTCCCAGACTGCTCCATGCCATGTCACGCATCAGCCTGCTTCATGCCATGTCACAGCAACTCCTCAGCCTGCTCCATGCCATGTCACAGCCAAGCCCCAGACTGCTCCATGCCATGTCACAGCCAAGACCCAGACTGCTCCATGCCATGTCATAAGCCTGCCTCAGCTCCATGGTCCAGGCCCACCTCTGCTCCATGGTCCAGGCTCGCCTCTGCTCCATGGTCCAGGCCCACCTCTGCCCTACGGCTCTGCTCAAGCCTCTCATGGCTCCACCCTCCACAGCTCTGCCCTGATCTCATGCTCCATGCCCTGTCACTTTAGACCATGCCCCACATCTCAAGACCCCGCTACCTACATAACTTTGGGATTTGTCATGTTTAATGTGTGTGTTCATGTAGTGGGGGGATATGTAATGTCGAATGTGAATATAGTTGTTTGAAGTCAAGCCACGTTTATGTCAAGCCATGTTCATGTTTAGGTTTAGTTTAGTTAATGTATGGAGTTAGGGTTTTCATGTATGTAAATAAACTGCACTTGGGTTCTCCATCTTCACGTCATTGTCTTCCTCATTGCCAGCACCAGCAGCTATGTTACATTTGGGAAACTGATTCTTGACCAGCAGTTATGCAGAAATCAGATGAAACAGGTGGTGGATTGTGTGAGATAATTCCGCAATGAATTCTGCAAGCATTACAGAGGTTGTTACCAATTAAATGCGTATGTGTACATTAAAAGCAGAATGCTGTGCTAAAATAATACACGCTTATTAGTTTTGATGCAGGGATTTTGTGTATATATTTCCTGGGATTCAAGAAAATCTACTTTGCCAATGTACAGTATTATTATACTTACACGTTCAATTGAGGGTGCTCTAATATTTGTTTGAGGGTACTTAGCACCCTCAAGCACCCCCGTAGAACCAGGTCTGCCTACTTCTCTAGCTCTCTTTCGCAGTTTCAGTTTTTCAGTTTAATCTTGGATGATTGCTTTACATACAATACTGCAAAATCATCAGTATACACAAAAAACAGTGACATAAAAAATATTGAAAGAATAAAACGTAAAACGGACAGTTCTGATTCAACTCTGATTGGATGAGCCGTGTTCAAAGCCATAGTAGAAAACCTATAAGCATTCACCTGTGACTGTACATTCTACAGTATATTAAAGTATAAATTATGGGATGGGATCTGGCTCGCAGTCTGCGTTCCAATTCTTCTCAAAGGTGTATGATAGGGTTCAGGTCTGGGATTTGTGCAGGCCATTTAAGTTCTGATACAGTTTTTGGAGGGAGTAGAGGTTCAGATGTGTGCAGGTTTTGTGTGGGTGGTGCTGTTGAATGGCAGGCTACTGGCTCAGATCAGGGTTTAGGATTATTCTCAGCTTCAGGAAGCCCTAGTGGGCCACTCCCTGGGCAGGCGGCAGGACAACATTGACCGCAGTGGCTAGCCAAGATCGAGATGATGGGCTATACTTGGCTTCAGCTGTATTTATGAGTTCAGGGTTCTTGAAAAAACAAAAGGTTTTATTTTGAAATATGGTCAATGAATGAGATATTTACATTGAGATACTATGTCCCTGCATAAAATGCCAACTGAGTGGCCAATCCACATAATGCCAAGTGAATAAACACTCATGGCACTTTTCTGGCTACTTCCAGGCCTGGTCCCAGATCAAAATGGCTGAGAATCCCTCTGAAAATAGAGGAGGTGCTCTGTATAAAGTGGAGACTATACATTTTTTTTTTATTATTATTTTTTTTTATGTTTAATGCTTCCAAAACAGCTTTTTTGTATAACGTAACCAAACATGAAAGACACTACATTTGCTCAAGAATAATTTTTTTTTACGTACAAACATTAATAGCTACAGTATGTTTTCACTGCACATGAATGCAGCAAGCATTGTCAGAAGAAAGATCCAAACCACCAGGGCTGTAGCAAAGATTTCTGGGCCCCCTGACTGTATATTGCTCTGGGCTCTTCACCTAGTTTTTATTTGTCGTGGGCCCCCCCTGTACCTTTGGTCCTCATTACCACCTTTCACCCCACTTTCACCAGCGCCCCAAGTCATGGTCGAAGAGCCATTGTCCCAGATGGGTTCTCCATCTTTACAGCATTGTCTTCGTCATTGCCAGCGCCAGCAGTTACGCGACAGAATACTTGACCGCCCATAATGAACCCAGCAGTTCAGCTCCTCCGCCTACGTCAGGGGCCAGGTGGATTTTAATGAGGTGGCCCTCAAGGACTGTTTCTGATTTGGAATGAATGAGCCCATCTCTTCTCTGATGCCAGGCAGTAAGAGAACCCTCACCCTCGCTCAATATATCGACTTCACCCTGCAGATCATTGGTTCCACGTTCACTGTGGGGTAGGCGGATGCCGAGCCAGAGGTCCACGACATGGCCACCGAATCAGAGGTCCACGACATGGCCGCCAAATCAGAGGTCCACAACATGGCCGATGAATCAGAGGTCCACGACACGGCCGCCGAATCAGAGGTCCACGACATGGCCGCCAAATCAGAGGTCCACGACATGGCCGCCGAATCAGAGGTCCACGACATGGCCGCCGAGCCAGCGTCCCAAGTCATGGTCAAAGAGCCATCGTCCCACGTCATGTTCGAAGAACCAGCGTCCCACGTCATGGTCGTCGAGCCAGCATCCCATGTTATGGTCGACGAGCCAGCGTCCCACGTCCATGCCATGTCACAGCCACGCCTCAGCCTGCTCCATGCCATGTCACAGCCTATAAAATGTACTGTAAATTTCAGAAGTCAACTCTTCACTGTAAAAAGAGCATTCCACTTCCTCCACATTGTGATGTCACACTGTAATTGACATTTGCATCTGACCGCCTCCACAACAACACATCAACACCTACTTTACCTTTACAGTGAGATGTATGGAGAGAAGAAGCCAAAAGCTAATCATAACAGTGTGCGTTTACTGTCAAGCCTTAAAAGACAAGGAGCATCAAAACCAGGTATTATGAGGGTGGAAAATTACAATAATTAAAAATATATGGCTGTTTTTGTGCAAAAAACATTACTTATATTATAATTGAACCTCAAGGATCATATTAAAATAATGAAAAAGGCATGTCATGACCCCTTTAATGAGCCAAGTTGCTGCATTGTTTGGTAACCGCAAACAACCTACATGATCTACAGGGCAGTAAAAATGTCTTGGTCCTCTGCTCTTGGTTCTCTTGCTTTCTGACAAAAAATAAATAAATAATAATAACAAATAGTTTATTCCTATAATATACGTAATATAATATAAATGTTAATTGAACATCACTTTTATCATGTTGCTGTTTCTGCCATTTTAGAAAAGCATTAATATTGATTTAATATGGCGCCATCAAAGGGAACAAAATAGAATAGAACATTAAACAAAATAGTATTATACATTCAACTCCGTACTCTGTTGTACAGACAACAAGATATAATGATCTGAGCAGTGGCTGGTTTCTCTTTTTGTCTCTGTATGTGTCTAGTATTTCAGCATTCAGAATGGATAGAAACCAGGGGTCACTTAGGGATTGAGGACTGATGGTTTATTGCTTTGTGGCACAGTATTCACCACATCGACTCTTGACAATTAATGAAAAAAATCTCAGTTGGCAACAGGACTGAAATGCAAAATTTGTTTAGCCTTTTTTTTTTTAGCTCTTTTTAGCTGGAGTTGTTCGCAGGCATGCGGTAGAATCTGGCTTTAAGCACGTTCAGTGTTGGGCAGCAGAACGGAGGGATGTTGCCCAGGAATTCAGTTGGAATCTCAAATCTCTGCATATCTCATCACAGTCTCTCTCAGTTATACACCACTAACTGCATTGTTCTCCCACTATGAATAAATGTGTGTGTGTGTGTGTGTGTGTGTGTGTGTGAGCGTGTATTTATCACTTTGTGGGGACCAAATGTCCCCATAAGGATAGTAAAACCCGAAATATTTGACCTTGTGGGGACATTTTGTCAGGCCCCATGAGGAAAACAGCTTATAAATCATACTAAATTATGTTTTTTGAAAATGTAAAAATGCAGAAAGTTTTCTGTGAGGGTTAGGTTTAGGGGTAGGGTTAGGTTTAGGGGATAGAATATAAAGTTTGTACAGTATAAAAACCATTATGTCTATGGAAAGTCCCCATAAAACATGGAAACACAACATGTGTGTGTGTGTGTGTGTGTGTGTGTGTGTGTGTGTGTGTGTGTGTGTGTGTGTGTGTGCTCTCTCTTAGGTTATGAGGAGGTGGTCAGGATCCCCAAAGGATCTGTATTCATACACATCCAAGAGCTGAACGTCTCTCTCAATTACTTGGGTGAGACACACTTTTTCAAGGTTTGACTCAAATATGAGCCTCTTATGGGTACTAGAACAAATACATTGTTAGAGTTAGTGGATTCTTTTAAAAGGCTTTCCTGCTGTAGTGCATGCAAAGAGCTGGGATGGGTTTGATGTGAATCAGGTGTCTGAGGCAGAAGAAAGAGGGAATATAAGTGAGAGGGAGGTGGCTTTAGGTGGCCCACAGCTCAGCTAAGATGTCTCACAGGCTTTTCAAATTTGATATTGTTCACCCAGTGTCATGTACAATTTTGTACAGTTGAAGTCAGAAGTTTACATACACTTAGGTTGAAGTCAATAATTCAAATGTTTTAACCATTCCACAGATTTCATATTAGCAAACTATAGTTTTGGCAAGTTGGCATCTACTTTGTGCATGACATGAGTAATTTTTCCAACAATTGTTTACTGACATATTGTTTCACTTTTAATTGACTATATCACAATTCCAGTGGGTCAGAAGTTTACATACACTAAGTTAACTGTGCCTTTAAGCAGCTTGTAAAATTCAAGAAAGTGATGCCAAGCCTTTAGACAATTAGCTTCTGATTGAAGGTGTTCTGAATTGGAGGTGTACCTGTGGAAGCATTTTAAGGCCTACCTTCAAATTCAGTGCCTCATTGCTTGACATCATGGTAAAATCAAAAGAAATCACCCAAAAAAATGATGGACCTCCACAAGTCTGGTTAATCCTTTTCCAAACACCTGAAGGTACCATGTTCATCTGTACAAGCAATAGTATGCAAGTATAAACACCATGGCACCACATAGCCATCATGCCGCTCAGGAAGGAGATGCATTCGGTCTCCAAGAGATGAACGTAATTTGTTAATTGGCTCTTCTAACTGAAAGGCAGGACTTCCATTCCTACATCTTTCATATTCAGCATTATGATTTCTTCCATTCTGTCTCAGGTATGCTATTATTTCCTTTCTGTGGAAGACAAAAAGATAAACTTTTAATGGAATATTTCACAGCTCTTTCCATACAACAACAGTACACAGTGACCAAAGGCTGTCAAGCTCCAAAAAGGCCTCAGGTTCCTCAAAAAAAGCTATTGGATGACTTCAGAAGGCTTTGAATACAGTGCACAAGTCTTAAGAACTACTTTTATGCAGCTTGTATGAGGTGTCTGTCCTGTGTATGGTGTTCAGCATCGTTTTGTACTGTATTCAGTACCTTTACACCACAATTCAGGTTTAGCATAGCAAAAGCTTCACAACCTAGGGTTAAAAGCTGTGTCAACCCCCTTTTGTAAGTGTGAAACATTGCATAGGATTAATATTGCCCTAATCAAAGGTTAGAAAAAGTGTTAAGCCAGGGTCAAGCAAAATGTGTTTTTTCCCTGTTGAAGAATCACTTGTGATTTTTGAGCCTGTTAACATGAACCTTTTTGTGACTGTCATAGTGTTGAAAAGCAAAGGGGAGCAATACTTTATCAACGGCAAGCTAACGATCGACACACCATGGCGCTTAGACATCGCAGGAACCACCTTCCACTACCGTCACCAACCCAATGAACCAGAGACCTTGGAAGCACTAGGACCCACCAACATGACTCTAATTGTAATGGTAATACTACAGATAGCTTTTAGTGATGATTATGTGGAATATTTTTATCAAGTTAAATATAAATTAATCAAGTATAATCAAACGTAAATATAGCCATTTTATAACCATTTTAATTGTTTCAGATGGTCCAGTATATGTGTCTTGTTGTTTGTGTGAGTGTGTCAGCGTAGAGGCCTGACAATGGAATGTAGGGAAAGGCACACGGAAACTCACGGAATGACTCACATATGTTTCCTACTTCACTTCCTGTTTTGAAGCTAAAAAAATATAGGATGAGACCCCTCTTGATGGAATGTTTTTACAAAGGGTAAAAATGCTTACAGAATGTAACTAAAGCCTTCTGTTTTGAAGATGGGGCCCCAAATATGTTTGTTCTGCTCAAAACAATACAGATTGAAGAAACAGTATAAAGTGATGAATGATGTATGGATTGTTTTAGCCACGCCTTGGTAGACCTATATAAGGGAGTGCAAACTCGAGACAAGGGAGTTGTTCTGCAGACCAACTCGACGTGATTAAAGTATATCAGAACCCCTAAGACTCTGAGAGATTTTTGAGGAAAAGGCTGAAACAACAACAACAAATTGGCAACCCAGATGGGATGGAACAGGGCAGAAGCATGACCACAGTGGGCTGACTGGATGAGCAACACAAAAATAAAGGTGGCCACCTAAACAGTAAGCATTCTTTTTGCTTATTTAATTTTTGTGTTGCTTGCCAGTTTATCTGTGGTAGTAACGACACTCGAAAAGTTAAAATATAATATATCTTATAAAATATCTTATAAAATAAAAGGTTTCTGATTCCAGAAGAGAAATAATTGCATGCAATAATCTGTTTTTATTTAGTGTTAAGGGAGTTTTGATGGATAGCAGTGAATGAAATCAGATAAAGGTAAAAGAGGCCGGGTAGGCCAGAATCACATGTTTTTGACCGGGTATGCAGAAATTCTGTAATTATCTGTTTTAATAAAATTAGATAAAAGCTGGGTAGGCAAGAAATCCTGCAGGTCACTTAAGAGAGGTGGTAGAAGAGTTGCATTTTAGAATTGTATTATATTTTTTTGAGAGCTCTGTGTTTCTAAAGGCCTTGTGTTTGTAAAAAGTGTGACATTTCTGTGGTTGAGAGTGTATTTGTGTCTGTGATTCAAAGTGTGTGAAATATGACTGAAGTGCAATTGCATATGGAAGTGTATGACTGAGTACAACTATAAGCCCAGTACTGGAATATTAATGTATGATGAGTCCTTTACAATAAAAGGAATGCAGAGTGTGAATATAAGCCCTAAAAATTTAAAAGGGACAGAGGTGGGTAGAGTAGCCAAAAACTGTACTCAAGTAGAAGTAAAAGTTCTAACATAAATAATTACTTAAGTATGAGTAAGAAAGTATCCAATTAAAAGAGTACTCAAGTAGTGAGTAACTCGTTACTTTCACAAATGACATAATAAACATTTACTCCCCTATATTCCATTACGGGACGAGTGGGAGCGCGAACAGCAGGCTTAATACAAGAGCCGTGGAAGACCGGGTGGACACGTCGAAGGTGGCGGGGGAGAAGGAGTCGCACCGCAACGGGGCTAATGATTTGAGAGATACGGAACGGACCGATGAAGCGCGGGGTCAATTTATGAGAGGCAGATCTAAGGGGGAGGTTGAGTGTGGAGAGCCATACCTTCTGGCCGCGACAATATTTGGGGCTCTTAGTTCTATGCTTGTTAGCAGCTCTCACAGTCTGGTCCCTATAACGGCAAAGAGCTGACCGGACACCCCTCTAGGTGCACTCACAACGTTGAACAAAAGCCTGAGCGGAGGGAACGCAGGAGTCGGCGAGCTGAGATGAGAACAGCGGAGGTTGGTACCCGAGGCTGCTCTGAAAAGGAGACAGACCGGTAGCAGACAAAGGAAGCGAGTTATGGGCGTATTCTGCCCAGGGAAGGTGCTCGGACCAGGACGCAGGGTTACGGAAAGAAAGGCTGCGCAAGATGCGACCAACAGTCTGATTGGCCGTTCGGCTTGACCGTTAGATTGAGGGTGGAAGCCGGACGAGAGACTGACGGAAGCCCCAATCAAACGACAAAACTCCCTCCAAAATTGAGACGTGAACTGCGGACCTCTGTCCGAGACGATGTCTGATGGAAGGCCATGAATTCTGAAAACATTTTCGACGATTATTTGTGCCGTCTCCTTAGCGGAGGGGAGCTTGGCGAGGGGAATAAAATGAGCCGCCTTAGAGAACCGGTCGATAACCGTGAGAATAACAGTCTTGCCCGCCGACGAAGGAAGCCCGGTGATAAAATCTAAGGCGATGTGTGACCACGGTCGAGAGGGGATAGGAAGAGGTCTGAGAAGTCTGGCAGGAGGAGAGTTCCCAGACTTAGTCTGCACGCAGACAGAGCAGGCCGCCACGAAACGACGCGTGTCACGTTCCCAAGTGGGCCACCAAAAAAGCTGACGAATGGAGGCAAGCGTACCCCGAACGCCGGGGTGGACAGCCAACTTGGCAGAGTGGGCCCACTGGAGGACGGCCAGGCGAGTCGGAGCGGGAACGAAAAGAAGGTGTCTGGGACAGGTGCGCGGCGAAGGAGTGAGGGCAAGCGCTCGTTTAACCTGCCTCTCAATTCCCCAGACAGTCAACCCGACGACACGTCCCTCAGGGAGAATCCCCTCGGGGTCCATGGAGACTTCTGAAGAATTAAAGAGATGTGATAAAGCATCAGGCTTGGTGTTTTTGGAGCCTGGACGATAGGAAATAACAAATTGAAATCGAGCGAAAAACAGAGCCCAACGAGCTTGACGCGCGTTAAGTCGTTTAGCAGAACGAATATACTCAAGGTTTCTATGGTCAGTCCAAACGACAAAAGGAACGGTAGCGCCCTCCAACCACTGTCGCCATTCGCCTAGAGCTAAGCGGATGGCGAGCAGCTCGCGGTTACCCACATCATAGTTACGTTCAGACGGCGACAAGCGATGAGAGAAGTAAGCGCACGGGTGGACCTTGTTGTCAGAGAGAGAGCGCTGAGAAAGGATGGCTCCCACGCCCACCTCTGACGCGTCCACCTCGACAACGAACTGTCTAGATAAATCAGGAGTAACGAGGATGGGCGCGGACGTAAAGCGATTCTTGAGAAGATCAAAAGCCCCCTGGGCGGAAACGGACCATTCAAAGCGCGTTTTGACAGACGTAAGGGCAGTCAGGGGAGAAGCCACCTGACTGAAATTACGGATGAAGCGTAGATAAAAATTAGCGAAGCCGAGAAAGCACTGCAGCTCGACGCGTGACTTAGGTACGGGCCAATCTATAACAGCTTGGACCTTAGCGGAATCCATCTTAATACCTTCTGCAGAAAATACCTTCTGAGCAAGGACCCGTCTCTCTTTTGAACAAAAAAACCCCCGCTCCGGCGGGAGAGTATTCTTAGACCAATTAATAGAGGGATTATGTCGAACTAGCCAGGGATGGCCTAAAACAATAGGAGTGAAAGGTGACTGAAAAATAAAAAAAGAAATGGTCTCGTTATGATTACCAGAAACAGTGAGGGTTAAAGGTAGCGTCTCACGCTGAATCCTAGGGAGAGAACTACCGTCTAAGGCAAACAGGGCCGTGGGCTCCTCTAATTCCTTAAGAGGAACACCGTGTTCCCGAGCCCAGGTCTCATCCATAAAACAGCCCTCTGCCCTAGAGTCAATCAAAGCACTGCAGGTAGCTGACGAACCGGTCCAGCGGAGATGGACAGAAAAGGTAGTGCAAGACCTCGAAGGAGAGACCAGAGTTGTAGCGCTTACCAGTAGCTCTCCTCTTACTGGCGAGCTCTGGCTTTTACTGGGCAGGAGGAAACAAAGTGAGTAGCAGAGCCGCAATAGAGGCAGAGACGGTTGGTGATTCTACGCTCCTTCTCCTTAACCGAAATGCGGATGCCTCCCAGCTGCATGGGCTCAGAATCCAAGGTGGCGGAGGAAGATGGTAATGCTGCGGAGAGGGGAGCAACGGCGAATGCGGAGCCTCTTCCACGAGCTCGGCGAAGAAGGTCGAACTGTCTCTCTATGCGAATGGCGAGTTCAATCACGGAATCCACACTGGAAGGAACCTCTCGGGAGAGAATCTCATCCTTAACCTCCGTGCAGAGACCCTCCAGAAAACGGGCAAGTAACGCCGGCTCGTTCCAGTCACAGGAGGCAGCAAGAGTCCGAAACTCAATGGAGTAATCAGTAATGGATCGCTTACCCTGACATAATGAAGACAAGACCCGAGAAGCCGCTTCACCAAAAACAGAACGGTCAAAAACCTGTATCATCTCCTCCTTAAAGTCCAGATAACGGTTAGTACATTCAGCCTCCGCCTCCCAGATTGCCGTTCCCCACTCTCGAGCCTGTCCAGAGAGGAGAGATAACACGTAGGCGATACGAGCTCTGCACTGGGAGTAAGTGGTGGGCTGGAGAGAAAAAACAACGTCACACTGGGTGAGGAACGCGTGGCATTCCGTGGGCTCACCAGCAAAGCACGGTGGGTTATTGATCCTGGGTTCAGGAGGCTCGGGAGCCCTGGGGGCGACCGGTGAATCGAGGCGAAGAAGGTGTATCGGCTTAGTAAGATCGGAGACTTGAGCAGCCAGGGTCTCAACGGCATGTCGGGCAGCAGATAACTCAACCTCGTGTCTGCCTAACATCGCTCCCTGGAACTCGACAGCTGACTGGAACGAATCAGGAGTCGCTGGGTCCATAGTGGTCTGATTCTTCTGTTGTGCAGGTAAGCGAGGACCCAAAAGCGATATAACATAAATCAAGTCTTTAATGACAGTTCAGGGAAGCAATAATGAAAAACACAAATCTTCTCCTTGAGAGGAAACGGATAACACAAACAACCCGCAGGGAGGGCGATGACAAACAGAAACCTCCACAGAATGTTTCAGAGGGCGTCTTTACGCAGCAGTCGGGGATAGTAGTGAGCGGCGACAGGCTGCTGGTCTCCCAAGGGTAGACTAGGGTCGAGGGGAACACTAGTGGTTTCCAGCTCTTCTCGCAGAGTCAGGCGAGCTGGACAGAATACAAATAATGGGTTGATTAGCAGAGAACAGATAGCATTGCCAGGCGGATGCCTACAGGACAGGACTCAGACAGAGACAAACGAGACAGTAGCTTGCTTCTTGCGTGAGAAACTCTAGTGAGAATCAGACAAAGAAAGCAGCAAGAGCAGAGAAAGAAGTAGAGACCTAATCAGAGGGAAACGGGAACAGGTGGGAAGAGAATTAACGAGGTATTCAGGGGAGATGAGGAACAAATGGAGGAGGAGAGAAAGGAAAGGAAAAGTAACCAAAGAAGGCCAGCAGAGGGCGACAGAGTAAAGAGAAAGGACAGGGACAAGACATACCATGATAGGACAAGACAAGACATACACATTGAACATGTACTACAGAATGATTATTATTATTATTGAAAATTATGTCATCATTCACCATCATGTTGTTCCAAACCCGTATTACTTTTTCTTCCATGCAACACAATAAGGAGATATTAGACAGAATGTTTGCCTGAGTCACTATTTACTTTCAGTGAATGTTTATATATATATATATATATATATATATATATATATATATATATATATATATATATATATATATATATATATATATTTTGAAAGTGAATGGTGACCGAGACTGTCAGTCCCTAACTTTCTGTCTAACATCTTTTGTGTTCCACATAATACAAAGCCTCACACTGGTTTGGAACAACATGAGGGTAGAGAACTGATTAGAGAATGCACTCTAATTTCAAGTGAACATTTCAAGTACACTCGGTGATGGTTAATTTCCCACAATCCGCCATGGGAAAGATGTACGAGCTGGGAGTTTACTGCTTTCTTCACTCCTGCAATGTTTTATTTCATGCTGAATGTAGTAAATATATTTTTGACAAATCATTACTGGATTAAAATAACAACATATAGAGACACTAAACATACAGATACATTTTAAAATGTACTCTTTATTTGATCAAATGTGTTTACTCTTTATATTAACACACAGTATATATTAAAAATGACAAACAGAATAAAGATTATCATATTCATATATTATTTAATAAGAATAACAAGTAAGGCCCAAGTATTTAAAAATTTCATATGTGACATTTCTGCACCAGCCCTAGAGCTCAGACACTCTCATCCGAAATTCGCTCATTTCGTTCACTTACTGCTGAGATATAGTGCACTAACTGCCATTTACTATATAGGAAATAGTGATCCTTTGCAGACACAGCCACTCCCGTTGCGACGATTGCCTTGTGCACATCACAGGTGCCCTCCCGTTCAAATGCTGTCTGTTTGCGCTCCAGTTGTCGATCACAAGAATGGCAGTGATTTACGCTCATCTTGGATGTTTACATGGATTTATACAGTTAATCCGCTTGAAGTAGCTGCGATAGTTTCCAGTACCCCCGCAAGTGCGCGGAATATACGCATAAATACTGCTTATGACATGCAGGACAAAGCGCACTTAAAAAATTTACACTTAAAAACTGATTTCATAAGAGCCCAGTTACAGAATCACCCTGAAAATGACCATTTCATTACACAGAAAATCCATCGTTAGAATTAGCGCCAAAATTTACCTCAGTGTGCTGCCTGAAGTTGGAGCTGTGACTTTAATCTTGAAATATCAGCTTGTCTTAGTATTAAAAGAAGGCATTGCATTGCGGAACTATTCTTTTTTTCACTGTGTGGAGCGCAGAAAGTATTTCACTTTGAAGGGTTTGATGCTGCTGCACTGATGACTTGATTGACAGTCTCATCACTCAAGTGGGAGCATCTCATCACGTGCAGTTGTGAACTGTCGTAAATGTCCCTAAATCTCCCTAAATTAAACCCAGTAATGTAACGACAGTAAAGCCACACATTGTAAAGAAGTAAAAGTAAAAAAAAATCATTAGAAATTTACTTCAGTGAGAGTAAAAAGTACCCACTATTAAACCTACTCTAAAAGTAAAATTTCCCCCAAAATGTTACTCAAGTAAATGTAACGGAGTAAATGTAACAAGTTACTACCCACCTCTGAAAAGGGACATGATTAATGGAGTAAATGTTATCTAATAAAGAAGGTTTGTCTTTTAGATGTTGAATGGGAATGAAAGCCTGTCTCGAAAACTTTGTAAAGGAATTTCCTTGGTTAACAGAAATATTGGCTTTGTAGTTTGTTTGACCATTCTTCAAATTTAATTTTGTGATCCAGATAGACAGACTCAGTCTTTGATGCATAGCTGACAAGGAGTATATATGCAATTTGCAGCAAAGGAAATATATTTAGGCCTATTTTCAATCTTCCATCAATATATGAGGCAAAAGAGATCTGATGAAAAGAGGCAGAGAGGGCACTTAAAAATGATCTTGGTAGTATAGTGGAGTTAAAACCAACGATAAAAAAATGAACAAATATATATATATATATATATATATATATATATATATATATATATATATATATATATATATATATATATGTAACGGTTACCCTGTCTTGTCTCAATGTTGCCCTTTGTTTGTAATTTTGTCACTTTTGTTATTCCTTAGTTTTCACTTTTGTCACCCTTGTACCTCCATAGTCTTGTTTTCCCTCGTGTTCATTGTTTTCACCTGCCCTTGTTAATTTGCCTTTGGTTTCTGTTAATCACCTTGTCACCTAGTTTGTGTTCTGTTTGTTCATTGGCCCCTTTTTTCCCATGTTTTTGTATTTATATCCTGGTTTTTGGTTTAGTCCTTGTCTTTTTTGCTCGTTTTTTTTTGCGAGTTTTTGCTCGCTCCCATGCCTGTGTTCCCGTGTTCCAGTTCCTGTGTTTTCGTGTTTTGTTTTCATTTGCCCATCGTGGTAGTTTTGTTTATTCCATGCCTGTGTTCCCGTGTTCCAGTTCCTGTATTTTCGTGTTTTGTTTTCATTTGCCCATCATGGTAGTTTTGTTTATTCATGCCTGTTTGTTTCCTTTAATCAATAAACCCGCATTTGGATCCTCATCCCTAGTCTGACTCCGACCTCATTCATTACAGAACGACAGACCACACAATGGATCCAGCGGTTATTCGGGCCAACTACCGGTTGCTCAGCCTCAAACAAGAGGACCGCCCTGTTGAAGACCACATCAGCGACTTCCTCGCGCTGGCGAAATTCACGGACTTCCCGGACTCAGCCCTGGTGGTTTTCTTCAGGGACACTTTACATGTTTCGCTCAGGGAGTGTTTGCCGCCGGCTACGCGTGATTGGACTCTCCACGACTTCCTAGAGGCGACCTTACTGGTCTGCGGCTCGCCGTACACCGTGGGCTTCGCCGAGAAGGACCCTACCTCTCCACCCACTGTGGAGACCCTTCAGCCGTCCAGGGCTCCTCCTGTCACGCCTACCCCGGTCTGCAAGCCAGAGCCTATGCCTGCCCTGGCCAGCGAGCCTGAAGTCACGCCGACCAGGAACAGCGTTCCAGCGTCGCCAGTCGCCTTCCATGAGCCAGCGGCCCACTCGTCTGCCCGGAGGAGGGAGAGAAGACGGGCTTCCGCCTCCCGGCCCGCGCCAGCCCCGGTCTGAGAGCCAGAGCCCACGCATGTCACGGTGAGCGAGCTGAAGCCCACGCATGTCACTGTGAGCGAGCCTGAGTCCTCGACAGCCACGGTGAGCGAGCTAGAGCCCTCGCATGTCACTGTGAGCGAGCCTGAGCCCTCGACCGTCCCCGAGCCAGTGCCTGTAGCCTCAGACGTCAGTGAGCCAGTGCTGATAGCCTCAAACGTCAATGAGCCAGCGCCTGTAGCCTCGACCGTCCCTGAGCCAGCGCCTGTAGCCTCGACCGTCCCTGAGCCAGCGCCTGTAGCCTCGACCGTCCCTGAGCCAGCGCCTGTAGCCTCGACCGTCCCTGAGCCAGCGCCTGTAGCCTCGACCGTCCCTGAGCCAGCGCCTGTAGCCTCGACCGTCTTCTAGGGCTCCTCCTCCCGAGCTTTCCAGAGCTCCGCCTTCCGAGTTTCCCGAGCTTTCCAGAGCTCCGCCTTCCGAGTTTCCCGAGCTTTCCAGAGCTCCGCCTTCTGAGCTTTCCCGAGCTCTGCCTCCTGGGCTTTCCAGAGCCCCGCCTTCTGAGCTTTCCAGAGCTCCGCCTCCCGGGCTTTCCAGAGCTCCGCCCTCCGAGCTTCCCAGAGCTCCACCTCTCAAGCCTCTCGAGCCTTCCAGGGCACCGCCCCTCAAGCCTCTCGAGCCTTCCAGGGCTCCGCCTCTCGGGCCTTCCAGGGCTCCGCCTCTTGAGCCACCCGAGCCTTCGACGGCTCCGCCCTCAGAGCTTCCCGAGCCTCCTACGGCTCCGCCTCCTGAGCCTCCTAGGGCTCTTCTCCCCGAGCCTCCTAGGGCTCTTCTCCCCGAGCCTCCTAGGGCTCTTCTCCCCGAGCCTTCCTCGGCTCTGCCTCCAGAGCCTTCCTCGGCTCCGTCTCCTGAGCCTTCCTCAGCTCCGTCCCCGGAGCCTTCCAGGCCTCCGCCTCTAGAACTGCCTACGGCGCCACCGCCCTCGGCTCCACCTCCTGAGCCATCCTCGGCTCCACCTCCTAGGCCTTCCTCTGCTCCGTCTCCTGAGCCTTCCTCTGAGCCCCCAGAGCCTCCCTCAGCTCCGCCCCCAGAGCCTCCCTCAGCTCCGCCCCCAGAGCCTCCCTCAGCTCCGCCTCCTGAGCCCCCAGAGCCTCCCTCAGCTCCGCCTCCTGAGATCCCAGAGCCTCCCCCAGCTCTGCCTCCTGCTCCTCCAGAGCTTTCCATGGGTCCACCTCCCTTGGCTCCGCCTCCTGGGCCTCCAGAACCTCCCACAGCTTCGTCTCCAGAGCCCCTCTCAGCTCCGCCTCCGGGACCTGCCCCTGTCCTGAGGTTGCCTCCCAGGCCTCCTGGACCTGTCCCTGTCTGATGGCCACCTCCCAGGTCCCCTGAACCGGCCCTTGCCTTGTGGCCAGCTCCCAGGCCATCCAAACCGGCCTCTGTCCTGTGGCCACCTCCCAGGCCCCCCGAACCGGCCCCTGCTCTGCGGCCATCTCCCAGTCCACCTAAACCCGCCCCTACCCGGTGGAAGCTTCCCAGGCCACCCGACCTGGTTCCCAGCACACACCCCCAGAGACTGCTAATCTGCCCTCTCGCCCTCTTTTGTCTGTCTCCGTGTCCCTTGTGCCCCCCTTGGCCTGCCTGTCCGCCCCTCGTTGCTCCCTGGACTGCCTGCCTGCCCCTCGTCGCCCCCCGGACTGCCGGTCTGCCTCTCGTTGCCCCCTGGACTGCCTGTCTGCCCTTTGTGCCCCCTGTCATTTGTCAGTTGTTCTTCCTGTTTTTTTGTTTTGTTGATCGTCTGGTATCCGATCATTGAGGGGGGGGCTATGTAACGGTTACCCTGTCTTGTCTCACTGTTGCCCTTTGTTTGTAATTTTGTCACTTTCGTTATTCCTTAGTTTTCACTTTTGTCACCCTTGTACCTCCATAGTCTTGTTTTCCCTCGTGTTCACTGTTCATTGTTTTCACCTGCCCTTGTTAATTTGCCTTTGGTTTCTGTTAATCACCTTGTCACCTAGTTTGTGTTCTGTTTGTTCATTGGCCCCTTTTTTCCCATGTTTTTGTATTTATATCCTGGTTTTTGGTTTAGTCCTTGTCTGTCGTTGAATGCTGTTGTACGTAGTTTTTGCTTGCTCCCATGCCTGTGTTCCTGTGTTCCAGTTCCTGTGTTTTGTTTTCATTTGCCCATCGTGGTAGTTTTGTTTATTCATGCCTGTTTGTTTCCTTTGATCAATAAACCCGCATTTGGATCCTCATCCCTAGTCTGACTCAGACCTCATTCGTTACATTATATATTTATATATATATAGGGTAAATGTAATACAGAATAAACTAACAATAGGAAAAAGAATAAAAACGGTGAGACAACACTGCTGTAAAACAAAATGTGCATGAAGGTATAAAGTTAATTTTTAGCTGGCTGAACAATAGTCATGGGCTGTTCTTTTCAAGCAATAAAGGAAGCCTGATGTAAGATTAACTAAACTGAGAAAAAGCAGCTGTTGACTGGTTATAACTCCTAATTTAGACTGTAGTAAAAAAAATATTTAACTCCACACAGAGAATTTATACATTTAAGTGGTATAAATGTGCATAGAGATAAAGTTAATATCACAGTGACAAGTAAGAATATTAAAATAATAGAAAACTTTAAAGTGATTGAATTTCATTTGGGAAATCAAATTATCTGAACAAAAAATAAAGCTTTGAGTCCAGTGTATTGCATTAAACTAAAGTCTACAATGTAATTTGGATTTTAAATAAAGGTTGCATTGAAGATAAGTGTTGTTATAATACATAAGGTATAATTATGGCAGCCACTCCTGTGGACATATTAGGATTAAAATATCCATTGTGTAAAGAATTTATAGATATACTCTCAAACAAATGGCAAAAATGAACCAAAGATCTGATGACAAAATGGCCAAAGGAAGGGACATTTGGTGTAGCTTTGTGTGAGGAAATGGAAACATTGCTAAAAAATTACAAAACTAAAGATAAGCATAACAAAAATAAAAAGAGAGAAGCAAAAAGAGAGAGAGAGAGAGAGAGAGAAAGAAGTGCTAGTATTGTTCAAAATGGAAAATTCTGAGAAAACCACCTCCATATATGCCCTCAGAAGGATCAGTTCCCAATACTCAAGGTTTTAGGGGAAATGAAGATGGAGGGACATGTGGAGTTAGAAAAAGAAAAACAAACAAGACTGGGAGTGAGACAAGAAAAAAGAGAGTATAGAAAACGTGAGAAAAACCATCTAGGTTACTAGTGTAACCCCCATTCCCTGATGGAGGGAACGAGACATTGTGTCTATTGTAGTGACACAAAGGTTTCTTTCGGGAGCCTCGGATACCTCTGAATATGAAAAAGGCCAATACCGAATTGGCAAACAGAATTTGCATGTCTCGCCCGGGACATACGGTTATAAAAGGCGGGATGTGCCTCTGTTCAGTCAGGTTCTGCACTGAGGAGCCGAAAACAAGGTTCGGCCATTACAGCGGCTTGGTACAGTGTTGTCGCAAGGGGGACACAATGTCCCCTTCATCAGGGAACGGGGGTTACACTAGTAACCTAGACGTTCCCCTTCTGTCACTCACTCAATGTTGTGTCGATTGTAGTGACACAAGGGGTCCCTACTCCATAGCGCCACATACACTGACCGTGTTACGTGATATGCTGGTGCAGCAGGCTGTAGCGTGCCATATGCGCATGAGCATCAGACCGCATGTAACCCTCCCCAATGCCCCACTAAGGTGTCATATTGTTTTTATTAGGTTCCCGGCATCCGACCAAGGATTCCCTTGAGGGGTGGGAACAAGCAACGTGGCGAGCATGGGAGTAAGCCATGCCAGCCGTGGCCTTTTCTACTCTATGTTTCTCCTTTGTTAGATGCAGCTGGGGCCATTTTACGCTATAACACGCATCGGGGAAGGCATTCTTATCCAACCCCTATTCTTTACGGGGGAATGACCCCGCAGAGACCACATCCTGCCCAGGCTGGGGGAGGTTAAATGTAGCGAATACGTCACATGGGCTTTCAGGCCCCATGTGGAAGAGGCGCGGTTGTAGATCCTACCTAGCGAGGGAGGAGTTTACATTTACATTTATGCATTTGGCAGACGTTTTAATCCAAAGCGATTTACAGTGAATTTATTACAGGGACAATCCCTCCCGGAGCAACCCGGAGTTAAGTGCCTTGCTCAAGGACACAATGATGGTGGCTGTGGGGGATCGAACCAGCGACCTTCTGATTAAAAGTTATGTGCTTTAGCCCACTACGCCACCACCTTTCCTAGGACTTGCTACAAACACAGTGACCGGGGACAGAGGGGACAGCCCAAGGGAGATGCGGTTCTACCGGCAGTGGGACCGTACTGTGGAAAATACGCACAGGGGGATTAATCCAAGATGGCCAAGTCCTGTGGAGCACATATTCCAGTAAAGTGTAATTAGTACCTGTAGTGGGGTCTGGTCGGGAATTCCCCTGCTGTATTCGTGAGCCAGAGGGCTATGGAGGAAAGACATCCAGGGAGTGCGAGTTTAGTGGACTCACCTGGGAGAAAAAGCGCACATGTTCGTCTCAGTGGATTGAAAAGGCACTATGCGCAAGCGGTACACCCGGTCAGTTGTCCTGTGTTACCGAGTTCTACATGCTCGGACCTGAAGAAACATGGGCCAGGGCTGACTCAACCTTCGGAGGCTATTGATCTCACAAGGGTATTGGGTGTTGCCAAGCCCGCTGCTCTGCCCATGTCTGCTAGAGTGGCGCCGGTGCCCACAAGAACGCCACGCTCCACATAGAGCATGCTCGAACCCGCAATTTGATGGAGGAAGGTGGGCACAGGGAAGAGAATGAGGAAGGCTTAGACCATTGGCATAGCAACTCCCCATTTTAATTAAAGGTACGCAGGGACAATATGTACCCAGGGCTACACAGGACCTTGAGGGGCTTGTCACTCACCTCCCTGATATCCACCAGGAGGCTGGAAAGTGGATTAGAGTGTTTGAAGAACAAACAATGGGCAAACTGCTATCTGTGGGGGACATTAAAGCATACCGTCCAGCAGTGTGGCAAGCAATGTGTGCCGAGTATCCAACCAGAGTGGACCCTAAGGCATAAAAGGGGGAACAGCTGGGGGAAACAGAAAACCCAATCACATATGTTCAAAGACAACTAAACAAATGGAAGCAAGAAACTAAAGAGACCCATTAATGACTAAATTGTTTAGAAAGTCTGTGATAGATACTATGCCACATGCTGTAAAAAGCACGCTGGAGGACGTGGTCAGCTTAACCTCCAAAACACATCAGGAGTTTTGCGATTATGTGACTCATGCAGTTGAGCAATACAGAAAAAATGAACAAAAGCTCAAGAACCAAGAGAAAGAGCTACAGAGAAAACTGTCTCGGCTACAACTTGAAACAGAGGTCCATCGCAATGCCCAGTAAACCCTTGGGGAGATCCAAATCAATGATATTAGGGATGCCCAGAGAATCCTACAAGGGAGAGTCAGCTTCCAATTTCAACAACTAATGCTGATCAAGAACCTATGCTGCAGGTTAAACTAGAGGGAAAACCCACACCCATGCTAGTAGACACAGGAGCGGTTTACACATGTGTAAATTCAAATTATGCCTCACATCTCCCCATGTCTGGAAAATTAGCAAAGACAATAGGATTCTCGGGACAAATGCAGCTAATTCCAATGACCACTCCAGTTTGTCTACAAACTAAACATAAAACCGCAACCATACCTATTCTGGTATCAAATCAGACTCCTGTTAATTGGTTAATTAATTCGAAATGACCTCACAATACATCATAATAGGTAAACGGAGCAGCTTTGAGTATAACTGAGAGTGAATTTGTAAAAAATGTGTTTAATGTAATAGATTCTGCTCCACATGTATCCTTATATGTAGGGGAAAATTTGAATGCAAAAGATTTGTGGCCAATGATGAAAAAGGCTACATGATGAAACAGTGCCAATGGGAACCAACAATAAATCCATTGATTTTTCATTCTGCTGACAAAAATTACATCCAAATTTTGTGTGGGACTTCATTGATGGGTATTCCTCAGGAAGTAGTCATCAATAAAATTGTAACGCAGATGATAACGACACACAAACTGATAGAGACTATTGATGCCAATTGAGTTATGGTCTTAGCATGACACAGATGTAGGACTGGTGAATTCAGCCAGCCCAATAAGAATACACCTTAAGCCAGGTGTATATCTGCCAAGAAAATCACAGTACCCGATGCGGCCTGAGGCTGAAACAGGCATAAAAGACACTATTGAAGGTTTAGTAAAAGCAGGAATATTAGTGGAAATAAACGGCAAATGGCGTCTCATTCATGACTTACGAGCAATCAATAATATAATAGAGGATTGGCCAGCTGATGTTCCAAACCTGCACACGCTGCTGACAAATGTCCCTCCTGATGCCAAATACTTTACTGTAATTGATATATGCTCCGCCTTTTTCGGTGTTCCAGTGGCAGAGGAAAGTCAATGCTTGTTTACTTTCACTTATGCTGGAAAACAGTATACATATACCCAAATGCCACAAGGATTTATACACTCAACACATATTCAATCATGTTCTTAAAGCTGAAGACCTAGTGATAGACAGTACTCTGCTGCAGTATGTAGCTGATTTAATGATCTGCTCCACATCATTAGAACAGTGTCATAGAGATTCTATTAAAGTACTTACTAAATTAGCTCAAGGAGGTCACAAGGCATCTAAAACAAAACTACAGTGTTGCCAACCACAGGTTGAATATTTAGGATATTTGATCTCATATGGCACAAAAGCTATAGCCCCAAAACAAGGAAAATTTGTTTTAACTCAAGCCCGTATTGTACCATATTCATCACTATTTACGTATCCAGATGTTACCATTAAACGATGTTACAGTCAATCCAGTTGAATTGATTCCTTTAGCTTATGATGGTGAGACACTTGACTGTGTGGCTAGTTCACTGGCATTCACTAGGTTACGGCCAGATCTTCACAAATCTCAGAGGCAGAAGTCACTTACTTTGTGGATGGTTCTAGTTTTAGAGATTATGTGGGAACTCATACAGGATATTCGGTAGTAAAGAAAAACATGGATGAATTTGTACCTGTAATCTCCCAAAATTGTGTACAGCTTTGCTCTGCTCAATTAGCAGAATTAAAAGCTCTCACGACTGCATGTCAATTAGCAAAAGGACAAACAGCAAATATTTTCACTGATTCATCTTATGCTCATGGTGTATGTCATCTGTTTGGAGCAGTGTGGAAACAGAGAGGTTTCAAAAAGAGTGATGGAACTCCCATTCGACATACTGAACAGATAGGTCAATTAATTTCTGCTCTGATGCTACCAAAACGATTGGCTGTTATCAAATGTCAGGCTCATAAAAAAGGAAATTACTTCATTAAAGGTAACAGCAAAGCAGATTTGGAAGCTAAGAAGGCATCAGGGTGTCAGGTAGCAATATTAGCTCCAGTAGTTCTAATAGAACCACAACCTCAGTTGGATGATATTATTCGAATTCAACAACAGGTGGGTCCATATGAACATTCCATATGGAACCAAAGAGGAGCCAAGAAAGACAAACAAGATATTTGGCATTCACATGAAGGACAGATCGTCGCACCAACCACACTTTTAAACATTCTTATTCCAGATTTGCATGGTTTTGACCACTGCGCTAGGGGGGTAGTGATAAGAAAAATTAAAGAGCAGGGATATGGGTCTCCATACTTACATGCAATGGTAGATTAATTTCTGTCCACATGTGAGGTTTGTGCCAAAACAATATTAGGAAAGGAAAAGAAACACCAATAGGCCACATACCAATACCAGAAGGACCATTAAAGCACCTGGTGATGGATTATGTGGAAATGATAAAGTGAGTACAAGCCAAAAGGTATATGCTTGTGGGAACAAATTTAGCAGATTGGTAGAAGCAATACCATCAGCAGATGAGGGAGCAAGAACAGTAATTACATTTCTAACAAGAGAAGTCATCCCTAGATTTGGAATACCATCAGAAATAAGCTCAGATAATGGATCAGCATTAATTCAGTAAACTGTAAAACAAGTATTGCAACAATTGAGAATAAAACAGAAGCTAGGGTGTGTTTATCACCCACAATCCCAAGGGATGGTAGAAAGGGTAAATGGTACCCTCAAAGCCAAACTTAACAAAATTATGAAAGTACTAAACTCAACTGGATTGATGCTTTACCTCTTGCGTTAATGAGCTATCGCATGCAAACTAACAGAGGCACGCATTTAACACCGCATGAGATGCTTACGGGTCGACCATGCCTGTACCGTATTGCAGAGGTCCCTACAAAGGACCCCCTCTAGAGCAATTGCAAATGGAACTCAGATCTTATATGAAGAAATATACTGCAATACATAAAGCTATCTATTTACAGGAAAAGAGAAAGGAGCCCAACGAGGAGACAGAGACATCTTGTCCAGCCGTCCCAGGTGAACAAGTATATTTGAAGGTATTCCGGAGAAAGTGGAATGAGCCCAGGAGAGAGGGACCTTACAAAGAGGTGACAGCTACTTCAACAGCAGTCCAAGTGGAAGGAAGAACCACCTGATATCATTTAAACCACTGCACAAGAGTTCCCAGAGAACGGAAGGAAAGAGGAGGAGAAAGACTTGAAACAGATGATACAGAAGAAAGTGAGGAGAGACAAGAGACACCAGATGAAAGAGTACAGAATGGCAAAAGCTCAGAAAGAGATGCACAAACAGCTGAGCAAAGCAGAAATAATTAAGAGATTGGAAGGGATGAGTCCAATAGCATGTTTAATGATCATCACATATTTACTGCATCTGATACTTCAAGCTCAAGCCACAATCAGTTCCACCCAAGCTTCTCTACTACATGCCCAACCTACAGCCAACACCACTGCTCAAAATTTAAACCAGACTTCCCTACAATTGATTCTTCAGCCTTCGGTTAGACCTAATAACATCTCAATAATAGCCCCAACAGAACAACAATTTTATAACAAACAAAAGATATCAAAACAACTTAGAAACATTGGTAATGATATCAATAGTAATGAAAAAATGAATGAAGGAAATAGTTTATGGGAAACAGCACAAAATAACGAATGATACAAATGGGCAACATTTACAGCAAGAGAGACTATTTTGGAAAATTGCTTCCTGTGCTCAAAATCACCCTTAAACAAGTTAATAGTTCCAAATCCACATGACTATCAACAATGTGCTGAAATTAATAGAAACTTTGTCACCTACAAAAGCATTTTAGGCTCTACTGCTTAGATGAGTATTTGACATTTGCTGGTAATTCCAACCTTAAAGAACAATTTACTAAACCACATTGGGCAGATTGGTGTAGATATTGGGATATAAAAGAAAAAAATCTAAATAAAATAAAGGTTTTAGAAATCTCAAAATGGTACAACATAGATTATAGCCAAGAGTATGAGTGCTATAATAAGCCTGAAGGAGCTCTTGAATTGGGAGAATTCAAGGGAAGATGTGCTATATGGTACTTAGACAAAACAATTGCTTGGCAATCAAATGTACCTGTAAGTGCCCCAGTACTTCAAGCACAAGGATTAGAAAAGAGAATGAAAATATATCCAGAAGAATGTGAAAATCAAACTATAGCATTTCCCTCAATAGAGTTATATGAAGATCAGACAATAGTGGTGGCAGATATTTTTTGGGTCTGTGGGAAAGAACGACTTAGGGCCTCCTTACCACTAGGATGGAAAGGAATATGTGTTAGAGTACGACTGATACAGAAAATTGCCATGGCACAGTGGGAAGTAGGTCCATTCATAAAGGAAGATAAGAATAGAAATAAGAGAGCTTATAAAACAGATCCTAATGTGTATATAGATTCAATTGTCAACCCAGGAATATACCTAATGATTTTAAGGCTAGAGATGAAGTCAAAGCAGGACTTGAATCAATATTCATTTGGATCACACAAAATAAAAACACAGAATGGATAAATTATATTTACTATAATTTAATAATGACTTAACTAAAAGATTAAAGAACTTGAGAAAAGGCCAATGAGAAACTGGCAGACAGAATTTGCATGTCCCTCCCCCATACGAGTATAAAAGGAGGGAATCATGTGTCTATCCATTCAGATTTTTTCTTCGGAGCCAAGCGGTTGTGTGATCAGCGAGCTGCAGTCACTTACTGTTCCACTCATCTCTGTAGAGCGTATGCTGTTGGATCTACAGCGCATATCAGCGTCATTCTCCTTCTTTCTCCTTCTCTGAACGGCAGTGCAGTTTTGCCCCTGGGCGCTTTGACAGCGAAGGGGGGAACTTTTAGAGTTTAATTTCTCTAAAAGAGCAATACACAGCAGCATTGAACGTCCTTTTCAGGATGCGTCTTCATAAAGATGCCCTTACGTCCCTGTGTAGTTCATGGATACGGTCGATTTCTCTCTGCACCTGACGGTCACAGATGCTGCCTCGTGTGTCTGGGCAGCGATCACACCGAGGCAGCATTTGCGGATGGTTCGTGTTCTCACTACGAGAACCTCACCATGGCAACGTTGTGGTCGGGGCTTTCCTTCTTAAAGAGGAACGCCACTCCAACCGCCCACTGCGTCGCTCCTTCTTCCCACAGGATTGAGGATGACCTGTATGGCGATGGAGGCGATTTGGAGATGGCAGCAGGCTGGGTTTTGCTGGGTAGATCCCCGCCCCCTGGCATGCTCGTTGACTTCTATCCAGGCTCAAGGTGAGAGCGGCTCGCCTCACGGCCAGTCTACTTACTCCCTTGAGCCCCCCGAGCTGGATGATGAGTTCGCTGCTGCATCAGAGAGCATTCCGGCGTCAGACATGGAGGACTCCACTGGACTGCCGCCTTCGTGTCTGCATGCCCATTCTGAGGCTGACACCCAGATGGCCGATATGCTTGCCCGGGCCGCCGTCAGCCAGGCGTATCAGTAAAAGGTCCTCCCCTTCGGCATGTCCCTGTCCCCTCGCGTCTTCACGAAGTCACAGAGGCAGCCCTTGCACTGCTAAGGAAAGTGGGCATCTGCATACTCAATTACCTCGATGACTGGCTCATCCTAGCCCACTCTCGAGTTACTGTGCGCCCACAGGGACCAGGTTCTCAAGCACCTCAGCCGTCTAGGGCTTCTAGTCCACTGGGAAAAGAGTAAGCTCACCCCGGTTCAGAGCATCTCTTTTCTCGGCATGGAGTTAGACTCAGTCTCAGCCTCACCTTATTCAAGCCAGGCACAGCGGTTCCTCTAAAACAATTCCAGAGGCTCCAGGGGCATATGGCATCCTTCGCAACGGTCGTGCCACTGGGGTTGATGCATATGAGACCGCTTCAGTACTGGCTCCAGACTCGAGTCCCGAGATGGGCATGGCGCCGCAGCACGCAGCGTGTGTTCATCACACCTGCCTGCCGCCAGACTTTCAACCCCTGGACAGACCTCTGTTTTCTGCAGACAGGAGTACCCCTACAGCAGGTGTCCCAATGCATTCTAGTCACCACAGATTTCTCCAAACAGGGTTGGGGTGCCATGCGCAACGAACATGCAGCCGCTGGCTCCTGGCCCCAGCTGGGTTGGCACATCAACTGCCTAGAGTTGCTGGCCATAATACTTGCCCTGTGGAGGTTTCTCCCACTAATACGGGGCAAGCACATCAGACAGCACCGCTACGATAGTGTACATAAATCGCCAAGGCAGCGTGCTTTCTCGTCATATGTCTCGCCCGCCATATCCTCCTTTGGAGCCAGCAACGACTCACGTCGTCGTGCACCACTCACATCCCGGGCAACCTCAATACGGCAGCGGACGCCCTGTCAAGTCAAGGTACGCTCAGCAGAGAGTCTAGGCTCCACCCCCAGGTGGGCCAGCTGATTTGGGAGCGGTTCGGTAAAGCACAGATAGACTTGTTTGCTTCCCAAGAGACCTCCCATTGCCCGCTCTGGTACTCCCTAGCCGAGGCTCCCCTCAGGACAGATGCACTGGCACACAGCTGGCCCCAGGGGCTGTGCATTTCCACCATGAGCCTACTTGCACGGGTGCTGTGCAATGTCAGGGAGAATGGTGGCCCCCTACTGGCCCACACAGACTTGGTTCTCAGATCTCACGCTCCGCGACGGCCCCTCCCTGGCGAATTCCCCTGAGGAAGGACCTCCTTTCTCAGAAACAGGGCACCCTCTGGCATCCTCGCCCAGACCTCTGGAACCTCCACGTCTGGCCCCTGTACAGGATGCGGAAGATCTAAGTGACCTACCACCTGCTGTCGTAGACACGATCATCCAAGACAGAGCTCCTTGCAGGCCTTCAGAGACCCCTCCTTTGAGCCGCTAGAATCAGTTGAGCTCAAATCCCTCTCCGTGAAGACAGCCCTCCTGATCATGCTCGCTTCCATCAAGAGGATTGGGGACCTGAAAGTGTTCTCTGTCAGGGACACCTGCCTGGATTTCGGTCCGGCAGACACCCATGTCATCCTAAGACCTAAGGCTCCTATGACTCCCTTCAGGGACCAAGTAGTGAACCTGCTAGCGCTGCCCCAGGAGGAGGCAGACCCTACTTTTTCGTTGCTGTGTCTGGTACATGCTTTGCGTACCTATGTGGACCGCACGCAGAGCTTTAGATGTTCTGAGAAGCTCTTTTTCTGCTTTGGTGGACAGCGGAAAGGGAACGCTGTCTCCAAACAGAGGCTTTCCAACTGGGTTGTTTGCATTGGCCTATCACACCCAGGCCGTGCCTGCCCCCTTGCGGGTTCAAGCACACTCAACAAGATGTGTGGCATCCTCGTGGGCACTGGCCAACGGCACCTTTCTAGCAGACATATGCAGAGCAGCGGTCTGTGCAACACCCAATACCTTTAATGAGATTTTACAATCTCAGGGTTGAGTCGGTCTCGTCCCGTGTTTTGTTAGATCCGAGCCGGTTGAACTCGGTAACGTGGAACAACTGACCGGGTGTACCGCTTGCACCTAGCACCTTTCCCCTCCACTGAGGCGAACACATGCACTCTTATCCCAGGTGACCCCACTAACTCGGTTCCCTGGATGACTCCTCCCTAGCCCTCTGGTCCGAGTATTTGACAGAGGAATACCCGACCAGACCCACTACGGGTACTAAAAGTACTGGAATAGGTGCTCCACAGGATGAGCTCTTGTGTGGATTAATCCCCCTGTGTGCATTTTCCACGGTACGGTTCTCCTACGGGCGGACCCTTGTCTCCCTTGGGCAGTCCCCGCTGCTCCCCGGTCATCGTGTTTGTAACAACTTCTCCCTCGCAGCATGTAGGATCTACTATTGCCCCATTCCCACATGTCGCCTGAAGAACTATGCGACGTATTCCGCTACTCTTTACCTCCCCCCCAACCTGAAAGAATAGGAGTTGGAAAAGAACACCTTCCCCATCGCGTGTTATGGTGTTAAGATGGCCCCAGTGTTATGGTGTTAAGAAAAGGCACGGCTGGTGCGGCCTGCTCCCATGCTTGGCATGTCAATTGTTCCCCCCTTTGCGGTGCCGGGAACTTAAAAAGTTTATGATGATTTCTATGGGCTATTCGGAAAGGGTACATACAGTCTGACGCAACCTGTCGCCTTGGCACGCAACTGGCTGCCCTCTCCTGCATCAGCAGCGCACATACACAGCACATGGCGTGATTGAATAGGGACCCCTAGTGTCGCTTCATTCAACACAACGTCGAAGTGAGTGACAGACGGGGAACATCTACTTCCCTGATGGAGAGAACGAGATGTTGTGTCCCCCCAGCCACGATGCTGAACAGAGCCACTGTTATGGCCGAAACCTTATTATTGGCTCCTCAGTGCAAAACCTGAATGGATAGATGCATGATTTCCTACTTTTATACCTGTATTTTCCGGGGTAGGGACATGCAAATTCTGTCTGCCAATTTCTCATTGGCCTTTTCTCAAGTTCAGATGTACGCGGGGCTCTCGAGGAAGACCCCTAGTGTCACTTCATTCAACACAACGTCTCGTTCCCTCCATCAGGGAATGGAGGTTACAACAGTAACCTAGACATATCCACATGCAAGGCTGAACCAATTGCATGCTCATGCTTATAACATTTTTCTATGTTTCATTTTTTAATGAATATGGAGACAGAATCTTTTACTCTAATCTAATCAAATTTGAGTGGAGATGTTTGGTTCTGTGATCTCCACCGGAGTGTGGTTGCATAATCTAGTCATTGATAGTGAAGCTGTGTGACTTAATTTAGTCACTAGTTAGCATAACTAAGGCGACTGAATTATGAAACTGTACTCTGGGGAAAGAAAGTGAAAATGTGACTTCTGAAAGTCACAGAGGGGGGGATATGTGGAATATTTTTATCAAGTTAAATATAAATTAATCAAGTATAATCAAACATAAATATAGCCATTTTATAACCATTTTAATATATTCAGTTGTTTCTGATGGTCTTGCTGTTTGTGTGAGTGTTTCAGTGTAGAGGCCTGAGAATGGAATGTAGGAAAAGGCACATGGACACACACATAAATGACTCACAGATGTTTCCTACTTCACTTCCTGTTAAAAATGCTTACAGAATGTAACTAAAGCCTTCTGTTTTGAAGATGGAGGAAATGGGGCCCCAAAGATGTTTGTTCTGCTCAAAACAATACAGATTGAAGAAACAGTATAAAGTGATGAGTGATGTATGGATTGTTTTAGCCACGCCTTGGTAGACCTATATAAGCGAGTGCAAACTCGAGACAAGGGAGTTGCTCTGCAGACCAACTTGACGTGATTAAATTCTAACTTCTGATAAACAACAATAGGTGGTCTCCTCAAGCAGTACATTTGAGCACTGCCTATATTTGCACAGATGCCTCAGAATTTTTAATGCTTCAGTGTATTTGCTCTGTAGGTCAAATGTAATTATCAGTATGAAGTTATGCATACATTGCTGCAGTTATGTTGCCCGTGAGATTACAAAAGAAAACAATATTAAACAATGGAAAAAACTCAATTAAACTCTTGCAGAAAGTTTATACAAACACAGACAAACAATTCAGTGTTGCTAATTAACATGGGATTTTAATTGAATATAATTGCTTTGCAGTAGTGCGTACAATTTCCAGTATTACAGGAATTTGTAATTCATTATGGCAATGATGTACACAGAAAGGCTGTGAGAAATAGTGCAAAAACTTTCAAACAATGTAAATATGTATTAGTTGTTCAGCTTTTACCTTTGACTTGTGCACTTGTGAAAACAATTAATGTTTGAAATCACTTTTTGACAGCAGAGGTTTAAGACAATCCAAAACATTGTTGTGTGCGATGTGTTGCAGATGTTGGTCCGAGAGGAAAATCCTGGGATCCATTACCGTTTTAACTCACTGGTCAACAGAGATACACTGAGTGGTTACGCCTGGCATTATACAGCCTGGTCCCGCTGTTCTGTGCTGTGTGCAGGAGGTGACAGTCCATTACAACTTCAGTGTTTAATCATGGACACATATATAATACACATAAATTACATTATTGATATGAAATGTTCAGAAGTGTCATTCGTTTTTCAAAAATATTCAAGAAGACTCTGGTTTGAAAGAAAATGTTCACCCTAAAATGTAGATAATTTTGTTCTGAAGGCATGCGATATGTTTTGAGAAGAAACAACTCGATATTTCAGTAATTGTGCCTGTGGGCACAATGATTGTGCCCACAGGCACAATCATTGCTTTCCTTCAATTGTTTAAAAAAGAAAGCTGCCCAACGTTGTTCACACAAACAATCATAATTTCCCATGTCTGCCCGTTGTGATGTTCTTGAACAATTTCAAAGCATAGGCATATATATATATAAGCATATAAAGCTCTATATACTAAGAACCCCACAGAGGATGTTGCCAGCTTTGATCATACTTCCTTTTCTCTTTTTTCTGGCTTTCATGCTTTGTGAACTAATGACCCATGCCCATCTTGCTGAAAAGAAACTATTAGCTGTGGTTCAAAAAATGTTGCTATAGAAAACAGTGTTCAACAAAACTGGTGTAATGAATCACACACTACTGGATAACTTCACAGGGACTTACTATAGATTTACACAAATATATGAATGAAACAGCACTGAAAACAAAGCGCTGAGCTGTGCTTCATGTTTGTTTTGAGTAATTGTATGATTAGGGTTTATGGTAATACACTGTGGGTTATGAAATGAAATTTACTCTTCTGTGTACAGGGGTTGAAGTTCAGCAAGTGGTGTGCATAAAGCAAGCTGAACTCTCCGTGGTGTACAACCACTTCTGTGACAAGAAGAACAAGCCCAAAGACAAGAAAAGACCATGCAACTCAGAGCCTTGCCCTCCTAAGTGGGTATTCTGTATATGTGTATTTTTGTGTGCCACTGGCCCAGTTTACACCCATCCATCTCATGTGTTCTGATCACAAGTGCAGACTGCAATTGTAGTGTTAACACTGTGCATCCTGATGCATCCTAGACAATAATTAAGGAGTGCCTACTCACCTAACATGCCATTTTAAACTTTGCCAGCTAGGTACAGCCACAATATCCCTGTGAATGATTTTACTTTTACTGACGGTATGTCAGAGGATGTTTATTAGGAAGGGAACGCATTTCTTTGTGATTACATTACCTTGACCTGTGCTATTCAACTGTTATCATCCCTCCCTCCCTGGTTTTGGCCTCTAGTCTAAAATTTTCTTATGGGCTGACAGACAGCAGCAGACATGGGAGGGGTTTATGAGGGGAATGTTTAGCACAGAGTATTACTCATTATTTGTTTCAAGTGTCTCATTACAGAAAAAGCACCAAGCACAGTAATGATAATATTCGTAAAATATTAGGCTAAGACTGATTATCGGGACAAAAGGTGTCCAGACTGTAAGGGACACTGGGCACGACTCATAAAATCTGGACTGTCCCGGTTTTATCGGAACGTCTGGTCATCCTTATTTAGGTTGTGTCTGTGGTGTTGTCGTTATAATTATACAACTTCTTGACTTTTGGTTTAAAGTGATATGAATTTGTGGACTATCTCTGGTATCTGTCAGGTGGTGGACAGGAGAGTGGTCTGAATGCAGTAGGAGTTGTAATGGAGGAGTGCGCACACGAGAAGTTCTGTGTAAGAGGAAGATCTCTGCCACAGAGGAGAAAGTCCTGGATGACTCGGCCTGCTCCCCACCACACCCTTCCATTACTGAACCCTGCCACAACCACACCTGCCCCCCAGAGTGGCATGGGCTAGACTGGTCTGAGGTAGTGCAACACAGAAAAAAACCTGTCAAAATATTTTTGTCAAATTAGTCTATCTTCTCTGAGATGTCAAAACTGTCAGGTCAACAATTTTACTTAATATTACGATTAGAAATAAAAGGTTCAAAATCAGTTAGACAAATAACATTGTCCATTTAAAGGTACATTTATGGGCTACTTTTCTACATAAATAATTTATAAGTTAAATCCCACATTTGTGTGAGCAGCTGTTCTTTTCGCACAATTTAAAAACACAAATGAACATGTGACACATTTTTATTGAGAGCTTAATACAGCACTTCATGTTAACTCAATCAACACCTTTTTAAAAAAAGTTAACTGCTTAGTATGTTGGTTTTGCTGGTTGGTATGTTGGTTTTGTATTTCAACCTGGTTACCATCATAGCTCCCCTTTTGTTAAAATAATGTACAATTCAATACAACAAAATACAACAATGATATAACATCTAAGATGGTGCCACGGATGGCCGCCTTGGTATGGAGCTCTCCAGTCCTTTTCAGCTAACGACCCTGCATCAGTGTGGAGAGGCCTGAAAGACTTTACCAACTACAAGACACCATCCCCGAACTCTTTAGGGAATCAATAACTGGGTATCGACCTGAATGTGTTTTATTGTTAATTTGAAAAGCCAGCCTCACACCCCACACCCACTCACACAAACATTTACACCTCCTGCCACCACCCTCCTCCCCTCTCCTACTACTCAAAATGCACTTAAGATCTGTGAAGATGATGTGTGCGGTATCTTCTGTGAAAAGAAGATAAGAAAAGAACAGGGCCCAGATGGTGTTTCACCCACTTGTCTAAAATCCTGTGCTGACCATGTGGCCCCCATCTTCACACAGATCTTCAACAGATCACTGGAGCTGTGTGAAGTTCCCTGCTGCTTCAAATGCTCCATAATCATCCCGGTCCCAAAGAAACCCAAGATCAAAGGACTTAATGACTACAGACCCATCATTCTGATGTCTGTGGTCATGAAGACATTTAAGAGACTGGTGTTTTCCCACCTGAAGTACATCACTGAACCCTTTCTGGATGCCCTTCAATTTGCTTATAGAGCAAACAGGTCTGTGGATGATGCAGTCAATACTTCAACATCTAGACAGACCAGGGACTTATGCAAGGATACTATTTGTTGACTTAAGTTCGGCTTTTAACATCATCAACCCCAATCTCCTATGGACTAAATTAACCCAGCTCTCTGTTCTCGGCTCTATTTGTCAGTGGATCACCAGCTTTCTGACAGACAGCAGCTAGTGAGAATGGGTAAAGTCACCTCCAGGACATGTAAAATCAGCACTGGTGCCCCCAGGGATGTGTGCTCTCTACACAAATGACTGCACTACCAAGGACCCCTCAGTTAAACTCCTGAAGTTCGCAGATGACACTACAGTCATCTGCCTCATCCAAGTGGAGATCACCATTCTGAACAGCACTGTGGCAGCAGTGGAGTCATTCAGGATCCTGGGCACTACCATCTCATAGGGCATGAAGTGAGAGAATCACATTGTTTTTAAAAAGGCAGACCAGAGGTTGTACTTCCTTCGCTAGTTGAGGAAGTTCAACTTGCCACAGGCGCTGCTGATGCAGTTCTACTCAGCAGTCACTGAGTCTGTCCTCTTCACTTCAATAACTGTCTGGTTTGGTTAAGCTACCAAGTCAGGCATCAGAAGACTTCAAAAGATAGTTTGGACTGCTGAGAGATGATTGGCGCTCTCCTACCGACCCTGCTAGAACTGTACACATCCAGAGTGACGAAAAGGCCTGGTAAAATCACTCCTGACCCCATTCACTCAGCACACTTCCTCTTCAATTTGTTGCTATCTGGACGGCACTACAGAGCGCTGAGCACTAGAAGAGCCAGGCACAGGAACAGTTTTTTTCCCTCAGGCCCTCCACCTCATGTACAGTTAAAACTGCCCCAAATTATTTCCTTTGGTCAATATAACCATGTGCAATATTCAATCCATCCATTTCTACTTAAATCCATACTTAATTTATGTTCTTTAACATATCCTACCTCTTCTTCAATACATTACATCACCTGCACATAACTGTATATCTGTATATTAAATATTCTATCAACGTTATTGCGCTATTGTATATTTCTCTTTTTTTATCTGTTATATCTCATATTTGTTTATTATTTTTTGTCAATATATGTAGATATGTTTAAATGTATATTGTAACAGTTTAAGTATGGGCAAGGAGGAGGTGGGAACCGGATGAACAGTCAACATAAAGGTTTAAAGATAAAAATGAACTTAAAACAACATAAAATATAAATGAACACAGACACACATGCAGCGCGGCCACGTGTGTCCTTCTCTATCTCGAACTGGTGCCTCTGGCTCCCCTTTGTCTTGCTCTCCCTCTGATCAGCTGATTCAGTGCCAGCCCTGCCCCAATCCGGCCCAGCCACGTCCTCCTCCTCGTCACACTCCTCCCCCACCCAATTCAGGCCGGGGCGCCACCGGTCTGACTAACTCCCCCATCTCTGTATGGGAGAGGCTGCCCTTTCGGCCATTCTGTCAGGCAGTGGTCCACCCTGCCTCCTGTGAACTTGAGGGAGAAAAAAAAGGAGGTGTTGGGAGAGGGAAAGAGTAAGCGGAGACACAGAGAGTAAAAGAGAAAGAGAGAGAAGAACTTGCTCACCGGCTCCCGGACGTGCTGTCACCCGGTCCTCAACCACTCCTCCACCCTCTGTCAAACGCCAGCTTGCTCCTCGCTGCAGCGAGTCTTCCGGCCCCTGGCAGACGGAACCGCTCATCCCCTTCTTTGGCGGACGGCAGCGGATCCTCCGGCTTTCGGCTGCCGGCAGCGACCCCTCCTTCCCCTGGCGGATGGCTGCGCATCCCTCCTCCCTCTTGGGTTTTGAATACTACTGTTACAGTATAAGTATGGGCAAGGAGGAGGCGGGAACCGGATTTAATGATAAAAATGAACTTAAAACAACATTAAACATAAACGAACAGACACGCATGCAGCGCGGCCACATGCGTCTCTCACTCGAACTGGCACCATCGGCTCCCTTTATCTCGCTCTCTTGCTGATCAGCTGATTCAGCACCAACTCATTCTCTGCATTCTCTTGCACTGGAAGCTTCTGTCACCATGACAAATTCCTTGAGTGTGTAAGCATACTTGGCAATAAAGCTCATTCTGTTTCTGATTCTGAATTCAATAAATAATTCAATAATAATATCATAATGACATCATCATCCTCTCAGGATGTAAACTCTACAAATACAAATACAAGTACAAGTAAGTATTTAGTATTTATTCCTCCATACATTATGTTTTAATGGACAACGTGTATTATTTAAAGGCTTGAAGTTATGTTACCAACATCCCCTTGTTAAAATACTTTTTGTCTTATATTTTGTTAGGTTTGTCAGTAGAGGAATATCTTACATTGTCACCCCAGTTACCATTATTGTGTACAGCAAACAGCTGATAATTTATAAGTGGATATTTTTAGAAATTAAATTATCTTTGTAATAAATGTAGTAATGGATAAATTAATTTAAAATCAGTCAACCATGTTACTGTCAACCCTGTTACAGGCATAGATATATCCTATATTATATACAAATTTTACATTTAGCTTGAGATGGCATAGTGCAATTTATTAACACAAAGACATTCTTTGTCTGACAGAATCTATCCAATCGTAAAGAAATTGACTTTTACTCATTTCCTTTTTGATGACACTACCCTGGTTCTGCACCCTTGTTCTAAAAAGTCTACATCTGTCTCGTGTTATTTGGTCATTCCTCTCTCTTTCTCCCTCTCAATCTGTCTAATTTCTTTCTTACTCTGCAGTGTATTCCTAGCTGTGGTCCAGGTTACAGGTACAGGGTAATTCTGTGTAAAAGTGGAGAGAACGGTGAAACACTGCCTGAGTCAGACTGCCCGAAACAAAGCCGTCCGACCAGCAGGGTGCGCTGTAACATACAACGCTGCCCACCACCTAAGTGGGTTATGGGACCTTGGGGAGAGGTGAGATCTGTTTCAAACCAGACTGCGACTCCTGATTTTGTCCCAAGTATTTGAAAATTGACATTTGACTTATTTAAAGTTTAAGCAAAATTAGATTATGCCTTGGAGAGCTGTGAATGGCAAGAATACTGTATACAATGTCTCATAAAAACTTGCCAAGTTTCCAAGCTTTTCCACTTTTTTTTTTCTCAAACATGTTCAAGTCATGCCCATTTTCTGTCCTGTGTGTTTGATGTGTGCTTTTGTGTGTATTCGCTGTTCCAGTGCTTGGCTAGTTGCGGTATGGGTCAGGAAATGCGTTTAGTGCAGTGTCTGACACACACTGGTCAGCCGTCCAATGAGTGTCCTGAGTCACATCGGCCGGCATCCATGCAGCAGTGCAAGAGCAACTGTGACCACAGTGGCCCTACAGATAACCCTGAAGGTTAGAGGTTAAAGGGCAAATAGATATATGCTGCATCTCAATTCACATGCTAAGCCTCCTAAATAGTTTTTTAGAAAACTATTAGTTCATCCGTGAACAGTATGCATAAAATAGTGTATCAAAGGAATTGGGTAACAGCCACAGTGCCTTAAAAGGAATGTTCCGGCTCTCTAAGTGGGAGGTCGTTAATCACTTGACCGTTGGGATTACCTGCTGAGTTAATGGTTCCAGCAATGGAAAAAAGGGATCCAACATGACAGAAAACTTTTTTCTATCACCGGGGCGGGTTCTTGTGTTATCTTCAAGTGACTAGTGGCCTTCTTCTTTTCCTGAAGAACTGATAAGACGTCAAGCTGAAACCAACGGAGGCACAACAGTCTGTTTTTATTGCACTTCTTGACTCACCGAAAGCTGCACATGAGCATGCACATTCTATGATAAGCATCAAGGGGATAAATAGATTTACAGAAAGCCAACACACACACAAAACAAAACAAAAAAACGGCGAAATGAACAAGGGGGAAATTTGCCCCCCCAGATTGATGGTGAAACAAAGATCGCATACTAGCCCAGATAACATAGCTTACTAACCTTATCTTTGTAAAATTATATCCTAAATTACAATTTTTAAACCCTGTATGTGATTTATCACATTTAAATATCATAAGAATTTATAATGTTTACATCTTGTGGCTATACTTTTGAAACAATGTACAGTGTATTGTTGTTTATGGACTGGCCCCATTCAGTTCTATTGTAAGTACCTCACTGCATTTTTTGTTTTTTGAAATTATCACTGTACAAGCTGCAATTCTTTTCCGTGGTAATTAGCAATATGCTACAAATATTTGACTTGTACGGGACATGGAACATTCCTTTAAACTACATGCTAGACAGTACTTGTTGTGGGTTGTTTAGTGAATTAATTTTTTTTTATTATTTGTTGTTAGATGCATAATCCATTTCTCCTTAAATTGCAAGTGACTATTTTTTCTGTGTCCTGCAGAGTGTAAAGATGTGACCACAGTGGCATACTGCCCCCTGGTGCTCAAGTTCAAATTTTGCAACCGCCTATACTTCAGAAAGATGTGCTGCAAAACCTGCCAAGGACACTGACCTCTCTCTCTCTCTCTCTCTCTCTCTCTCTCTCTCTCTCTCTCTCTCTCTCTCTCACACACACACACACACTTGCTTTTTCCCCCCTCCTCTGTCCGTCCCTTGTTCTTGCATGGCCAAAACTGCCAATACTCAGCATTCCACTGAAGTAGTGTTGTTAACCACTGGCAGACGGACATCATTGTGGGAGAGAGTGTGGAAGAATGAGAGCGAGAGAAATGGAGAGACATAAAAAGAGATAGAGAGAGAGAGAGAGAGAGAGAGAAAGAGAGAGAGAAACTGTGCTGCTCTTTCTCTCCCTCAAACCAGCTGCTCTAGCACTGCTGCTGTGAATACCAGTCTGCCTGGTAGACATCTGACAGTATCTCTTTTGCTCTTAGTATGGTGCTTTCGGCCAACAGTTTTCGTACAGAACGTGTTTGTGTGAACTTTTTCACATTTGCACTGTTAGTTCTCAGTGTATTTCTAATAGTTTTGTCCATTATTTTAATGTGATAAATTATGCATTTAAAGATCAATTGTCTTTATTACCAGTCTTAAAGGGATAGTTCACTAAAAAATTATTTAATCATTTACTGACCTTCATTCCATCCAAGATTTGTATGTCTTTCTCTATTCTGCAGAACACAAACGAAGATGTTTAGAAGAATATTTAAGCTCTGTTTGTCCTCAAAATGCAAATGAATGGTGACCAGAACTTTGAAAGCCCAAAAGGCAGTATAAAAGCAATCCATAAGACAGCAGTGGTGAAATCCATATCTTCTGAAGTGATGTGATAGGTGTGGATGAGAAACACATCAATATTAATCCTTTTTTACTATAAATCTCTACCTTTGATCAGCCCCAACCAGTAGGTGGCTGAATGTGACAGTCACTTCCACACCATAATGTGGAAGTGAAAGTGTAGATTTACAGTTAAAAAGGACTTAAATATTGATCTGTTTCTCACCCACACCTATCATATCACTTTAGAAGATATTGATTTAAAAACCTGAGTCTTATGATAACTTTCATTCTACCTTTTGGGCTTTAAAAGTTCTGGTCACCATTCACTTGCATTGTGAGGACCAACAGAGCTTAAATATTCTTTTAAAAATCTTTGTGTTCTGCAGAAGAAAGATAGTCATACACATCTGGGATGGCATGAGGGTGAGTACATTTTGAGAGCATTTCACTTTTGGGTGAACTATCCCTTGAAAGCAGAAATGTGTAAATTCTGTGCCACTAGTGTCACCAAACTTAATTGCAAATATAACTATTATTTTCAGACAGGTTTCCCAACTTGTTGGACAAAAACATAACCCATCCCAAACTCATGCCATTGGTTGAGCCAATGTTACTGTTTTAGGCTGGATGGATGCTCAAACCAACAGAGCAATGTTTTGATAGTGCCACAGAGTTTACACTGTGAGAAAGCATTTTAACATTAAAAGAATTACACAGTTCTGTTTTAAGGGGCATTCACACAACCAGCAATTTGCAGACAAAGCATCCAGCAGTTTATTTTCAATGAGAGTTGGTGATTTGAGGCGGCATGAGTAACTGAGACTGTTAGCGATGCAACAAAGTTGCAAAACAACAAAGTTGTGACATGACGCGTCGACTACTATTTGAACTCCAGGTACTGGAGCTCATGCTATCCACCTCATGACACTGTTAGATACTGCAGTTGAGCAAATGCAACATTAAATTGCTGTCAATGTGAACAACCCTTTAGAGACACTACAGATCACTCAGATGTCACAAGCTCTCATTCGGCTGTGTGGTTGGTGCTGAGATACTGTATCTTTTATTCTAACAGCCTTGTAGCTATTTGCAGATGCTGTGCCATTATCTTGCCATTGGGACAATTATGTTTCCACACAGTTTAGCAAACAGAGGTAAGGTCTGTTTTAGCTTACATGCACAATGTAGGTAGCTAAAGTGACCAATGGAAGCCATTGCTGAAGTGTGTGGTAATATCATTAGCATTTAACGTCTTGTTATTTATTTAGCCGTCACTTTTTTACCCCAGAGAACGCAGTGTACTGTAATTGCCATGACAGTCTCCTTGGAGCAACAAATAAGTAAGGTTTAAGTGGCAACAGTAGAATTGAACTGCCTAGTTCTGGGGTTGCTCCTACCTTTGTTTATCCAGTTTATGATCACCCTTGAGATCTTAAAGGAATAGTTCACCCAAAAAAGAAACTTCTTTCATCATGTACTCCCGTTTTAAGTCCAAACCTGCTTATTTTTCTTTCTTTTGTGGCACAAAAAAGGAGATTTTATTTGTGTTTTTTTTTTCCAGCAGGGAGTTTGGATATTCTGCAAAATGTCTCCTTTAGTGTTACATGGAAGAATGAAAGTCGTTTGAGCTTGTAACGACTAATTAATGAGTGTCAATTAATGATGACAGAATATAAACATTTTGGTGAACTATTCAATTAATGTTTTAAATTTGCAATGAATTGTTTCCCAAAATATATATGAATTGTATTCCAGAACCCATATGCCAACTCTCAATTTCCTTATTTAGAGTCCAGCACTTGACCCACTAGGTCACAGGGCCTGCATTCATTTTGCACTCAGTTGTGTTTTTAAAGTTCTCCATGGCTTTTTACAAAAAGCAAAAGCTTTGAATCCAACTTAAAATTGTCTAAGCGTCAAGAGCCTAAAACCTTTAGTTCTAATTTATCATTAAATCATCTCTGTCTAAACCGACCCGGGTTCTGGCAGCACACGTCGAATGTTTGATTTGAAGAGCAGATTTTGAGGAGATGGCCTCCATTCAAGGATTGGTGGCTAATCTGTGGTGCTACAGTATGGTGCTATGTTATTATCATAATCTCAAAATGTATGTTATTTTGCATTGTAGGGATGTTTTGCTTAAGGTAATATATTTGCTATGAAAAAATATATAATTAAACAAGATTCTATGAAAACTAGAATTATCATTAAAGACTCTGATCACCTTAAAGACTAACTGCATAATCAAAATGTTGGTACAGTTATTATGTGAAAGATGAAAGTGTTTTTTTGCCTTTGACAATAAGCTTTTTAATTTTGGTGTGTGTGCCTACATTTACAGAAACTGTAGATTCACTTTGGAAAACACAGTCACTTATGTTTATATGGACATCTTTGTTGTTTTATGTTGATTTTCACATTCTACTCAATAACATGCTGTACTGTTATGTGCCTGTGATGTAGTTTATGTCCTCTGAAATATATGTAGACCAGTTGAAATGAATTCGAATTAATTAATAAAACAGATGCATTGTGTACAACTACCATACATTGAATACATTTTTTTCTGATTAACTATTTTTTATTGATTCACCTTTCTTCAAAGGCCTCCAATCTCCCCATCTCCGAGCACCACTCCTGACATGAGGGCACTCCAGCCAACCTCCATCCCCTTTAAACTATCTGTCTGTCGATCATGACACTTAGGACCCAACTCTTTATTTGTCTATTCTCTACATTGATGACAGCCCTATTGCCCAAAATACAGAGTCTGGGGCAAAATTAAACCCGAGTGCCCAATACATCACACACAAAACTCTGAACCTTCAATCAAAACTCTTGGATCTTAACACAACCCCATAAGACATGGGTTAATTCTCCATCCTCTGATTGGCATCGCCAGCATGTGGGTGTGAAGACAAGCCTATACAATCTAGAGGGGGTCCAACAGAATCTATGTACGGTATAATCTTGTATTGCATAAGGCACACCCTTGCATCTCTAGATGTAGACTTAAAAAAAATGTAAATCCTTGCCCACTCTCCCTCCTCCAATACCAAGTTTTAATCTTTCTCCCATAATCTCTTGGGGATCTCTTAGGCCTAGCCCAACATTGTCAATTGGCCTATGTAACTTACTGAAATGTAATCTGGGATGCTTACCATTCCAAATGAAGGTCTTCGCTATGCCATTAAATTGGCTAAAAGAGCAATGTAGCAGGTAGTTAAATTTTGGAATGCAATTCATTTAAATAACATTAACCTTCCCAATCATCGATAAATGTAATGAAGCCCACCTGCCCACATTGCTTGAAAACCTTTTTATTTAAGGTTAAAAATTAACTCAATCACACAAATTTGCTGGGAATAAATTTGGGCCTCTGAAAGGCGCCTGGCTGAAAAGCTGTTATTGGGCAGTACGCTGTCAGAGCCAAAGCTTTGGATTTAGACCAATTCACTCTGTATCTCGAGAACATCTGTGTAAAGCAGAAGCTTATTTGCCACACCTCCCGCCATCACCGCTGGAAAATCATCCTCCTTTCTTATCGTGGCTGCTAATGGTTCCAGAGCAAGACAGAACTATAATGGGGAAAGAGGGCAACCCTGCCGAATGCTCCTATGCAGTAAAGTAATCTGAAATGAATACATTTGTTTGTACCTCCTGTACCTGGTGTATATAAAGTAACTTAATTCATCCAGTAAACGTACTCCCAAACCCGTACATTTCCAAAATGTTAAAAAGATACTCCCATTCTACCAAATCAAATGCCTTTTTGGCATCAAGCCAGATGAAATGCCTCATGCATCAGAAGAGCTGCAGCCTCGAATAAACCCCACCTGATATGTATGTATAAGGGATGTCATAATTTTACTTAATCGATTAGCCAGACGTTTTTGACAATATTTTAACATCTAGCTGGATCAGGGAAATTGGACGGTACCTCTTACACTCACTTGGATCTTTGTACTTTTTAAAAATCAGACTGATCCAGGCTTGCTTCATGGTTGCGGAAGCTTTCCATTCTTTAATGATTCGGTATAATTCTGTAAGCATAAGATCTAAAAAACTCAGGGGCAAAGCCATCTGGCCCCTTCATTACCTCACAAGCTCCTCCAAGGTTATCTTGCCCTGAATAGCCAAAACTCCACCTTCCACCACAAAATAGTATTATATCTGTATTTCAATCGGGTCAATTCTCTGAGGCCATCAGACAACATTCGGCGCTTCAGCTCTGCCTCGGCAGATTCCCTTCCAACTCCACGAGTTCTCGTGCATTGGATTTTTTGATGAATGAGGCGTAGTGTATGATCCGACCCCTAAGAACTGCCTTAAGTGCCCAAGCCATGCCCTCAGAGGATACTGAGGACCAGTTGGTCTCTATATAAACATTAATTTCAGCCTTTAACATTTGTAATGTTTGTAAATCCTGAATTGGAATTCAGGATTTTGCAAAAGGGAAACATTAAAGCACCAACTATATGATTTATTTTTCTCCGTATGTGCAACATCTCTAGTCTCACCAGGGCATGATCTGAGACTAAGATGCCAGTTGAGCAGTCAACAACAGATGAAATGAGGGACTTAGATATAAAAAAAAATCTATTCTAGAATAAATGTTATGGACTGATGAAAAAAAATTTTAGTCCCTACCAGATGGGTTCAAAAGTCTCCAAATATCTGTAAGACCAAGATTTTTACACATCCTGTGAGACCGTCAATATTGCTCTAGGAGGGTTACAGACTTTTGCTTCACTATAATCAAGGACTGAGTCCATCAATAGATTAAAGTCTCCACCCAATATTATATCATGAAGTGTGCCAGCGGCTTGCAACATCCCAACAAGACCTATAAAAAAGCCCTGATCATCAGCGTTAGGTGCATAAATATTAGCCAAAATCAACCTTTGCCCCTGAATTTCTGCTAAAACAATAACGACTCTTCCTAATTTATCTTTAATCCGTTTGAGACATTTGAATTCTAGATGTTTACTCATCAATGTAATGACTCCCCTGCTCTTACTTGACGAAAACATGCCCACCCCATATCTTCCCAAATGTTTCAGCTTCCTGTGGAAAAAGATGTGTTTCTTGAAGAAACACTATATCATATTTCTTACATTAATAAAATAAATAACTTTCCTTCTTTTTTTGGGGTGCCCAAACCCATTCACATTCCACGTGGAGAGAGAGACAATCCACTCATACTAACATTTGACATTTTGACATATTAGAAAAAATAGATTGTTTGTCAAAAACAAAATTATAAAGCCCACATTCCAACATTAGTGCACCAGTGAAACACTGAACTTCCCCAAAACCAAACAAACTGAAAAAATTTAAATGTGCGCATTAACCCCGCACACGACAGCGCCAACAGGCGTCCATCCCTCAAAACTCAAGGAGTCCATGTATGCCAATGGGAGCACCTGGGACAACTTTGCCGTTGGATAGCTCAAGTCCAACATCAGTACAAAAGACCTTCCGTTGATGTAAGATTTTCTTCGATTCCTTGAATCGATCATATTAACTCTTGTCGAATTCGCAAAATTCTGGGAAAAGAAAATGTTGTGGTTTTTCCAAGAAAGCCTTCCTTTACTCCTCGCCTCACATAACTTTTGTGATAGATTTTTATCAGATGATCTCAGAAATGTTGACAGAATTGATCAGGGCCTGTCTCCTTCAGTGGATCGGCAAGCCAGAACTGTATGAGCTTGTTCGATATTCAGCTCATGGTTTGTTTTGTCAAGCAGGCTCGGAAAGAGTCCAGAAATTCCACCATATTCCGACTCTCTGCTTGCTCAGAAATTCAAACAATTCGGATGTTGTTCTGTCAGTTACGATTCTCCATATCGTCCAACTTTTCCCAAACGTGTTCCAAGTCTGCCTTGGTCACTAGCAGATTAGCAGCTAATTCCCTCTCTGATGACTCCATATAATCGATCTGTTTCTCAGCATCCGCCACTCTTGTAACCACCCGATCGTTCGACATATAACAGCAAGCTCCTCCAAGTCTGCAATGACCTTCGTCCGCATTGCCAACATGATCATCAATTGTTGCTGAATTTCTTTCACCTCACTGGCCAAATTGACTCCCGGGATTTCGGCCAGCTGTTCAGTGGCTTCAGCTTGTGCACGTAAGTATATTTTAATGTCTCTAGAGCCCAAGGATTTTGAATTCTTTGACATATTGTCTTCCTAGAACAGTTAAGAATCAGGGTGTATTGATTCTCACCGATTTATGACACAAAAAGTATTAAAACTAGCAAGGTGCGCAGAGCTTGCCGTTCACACATCCAAACTTTGCATGGCGTCACCTGTATTTTCTTTTTTTAACTGTTGAGTGAGATGTTACGGTTGTTATGAACTGTACATAAACTGGTAACACTTTAAATTAAGGTTCCATTCGTTAACATTAGTAAATGCATTAGGAATCATGAACAAACAATGAACAATATGTTTTACAGCATTTATTCACTATATGTTTAACTATATGTTAGTTAATAAAAAATACAGTTGTTCATTGTTAGTTCATGTTAGTTCATAGTGAATTAACTAATATTAACAAATAAGATATTTTCATATGGTGAAATTAACATTAAACAAGGTAAAGAAATGCTGTTAAAGTATTGTTCATTGTTAGTTCATGTTAGCTAATGTTGTTATTTTGTTATGTTTTATTGTAATGAGTTAGATGTGTCACAGAAACTGTCACATCCGCCCCTTCATCACGATATATGGGTAATGTGTTAAAGTCTTCCCACATGGTGCATGTGAAAACCCCATATCTTATCGCAACCTGTAAAATATAAAATGAATATTATACTGTATATTAATTTATTGTATAGTTAGTTATTTCTATTATTTATATGAACTTGTCAAACTCAAACTATGTTCACGTTTATTAACCAATAATAAAAAAAATTATACTTTTGTTGCAATAAGATAGGGTGCCCAGAATGCAAAGTTGTCAGGGGGCCCAAAAATACTAACATAACCCCTGCACACTTAGAATGAATATTTAGGGGATTCACACCTCAGATTTAAATGTGGTTGTCACTCTTGAAGCTTTTTAGTGTTTAAGTGGCCTCAGACAGACAATCTGGTCTCAGTTTAGAACCCTTACCCTACCTAAGTCTGTAACAACAGTATGTTGTCTTTGTCAAGCCAACATAATAATACACCTGCGTAGTGATATTTGATATTTAAGAAGGTCAGTACCAGACCCCGTTCACACGAATAAATTTTTGTTTGAAAACGCATTGATGCATTGACGTTGATGCTTCTCATCCACACTGGAACAGCATTTTCGTCCACAGATAATGTTCTTCATTAATGCACTTACTTTGACAAATGATGACATTATGAAACTGAAAAAGCGTTTTTAAAATGAAAATTGATTAGTGTTGATGTAGCATCAGAAAACAGAAAATAGCCAGGGCAAGGGAGCCCTACTAGTCACCATGCAATGTAACAGCCCTGTACAGACAGCTAATGTTGCTTAAACACCCCTTTTTGAAAAAGTTCTAGAGTTAGTGAGTGTGTGTTCTGTTTTGGTGCTTGCTATATCAACTTTTATTTCACTAGTTTATTGTTGTCATCCATTTAACAGGTAGGGCTGCATCCTTGCACCTCTGTTCAGTTTAACGGCTGAACCTCAGACAGACTATTGGTCTATAATTAGAATGAATATCATGATCATTTAAGAGATTAGATAAAAAGATTAGATGGTGATAGATCTAGTGTTTTGAGCACTATTGTGGGGATATGTGCATGTGTACTCAGTGTAAAGAGAGAGACAGAGCTTGCAACTTCTCTTCTTTTATCACCTATAAGGTTGCAGGAGTTTGAGGAAGTGATCTATGCTCTCTGCTTGTCACAGTTTGCTTCCTTTCACTACAGTTTCTGCTCTTGTGCTATAGAGTCTGTTGGTCATGGCAGGGTGCTGAGAAACCCTTGGATTTTCAGACTTACTGTACTGATCGGGCCAAAGGACGAACCACTAAGGAAAGAGGAATACATTCAGCGCCGGAATAATGGTAAAGAAATCATTCAGCTCCTCACTTTTGCTCCTAGTTTAAATTGATCTCTTTGTCATACCATATATGAGAAATTGTATCAGTGACTGACCGTTAAATTAAGATTTCTTTCGGAGAGATTCCCGGGCATACACGAATAGCTGTTAGCAGAAATACATTTTCCAAAGCATACTCTGTAGACCACTGTGGTTGCTCAATGTGGATGTCAAAATCAATGTCTTTTAGAAATGTTCCTCCCTTCCAAAGGCAAAATGTTTAGGCAATTCATATACTGTTGGATGTGTGACAAAAATGTGAAAAAAATTAAATAAAATACAAATAAACAGCAGCCACACAGAATTGATAGTGAACTCAAGCAAATCCTTAAATGGAAACCATTGAACCTCATTCATGAATTCTTTAATCAATTTCACTTGCACATCGGTGACTTTCACATGTATATAGGCTAAGTCCATTTGTGAATAGTTAAGGATGGCTGCTGTCAAACTCTGTCCAAGCGTTCCTTTTGCTTTGGCGATACTAGAGGTATATTGAGATTAGAGCAAGGCAGCTAGGCAACTGAAAGATGTTCGGAACTAAGCTGGTGCTCTGAAGGAAGTGAGCGTTTGACTTTGTCTAGCTAAAGGAGCATTTTTCACAACAGCGCCCAGAGGTGGAGGGGGAAGTGTGTCACAGGGGACTTGCGGTTCCTGTCTCAGCACTTCCCCACCACATTTTCAGCTTTCTGGAACCCATATCTCAATCTGTTGTAAAAGAACAGCTTCAGCAGGTCCAATGTTGACAGCCCTGCTGAAAAGACCAGAACAGCATATCTTTCTGTTAACCAGCTGATTAGTGGATGGTCAAATGAGGTGCTAGTGAGGAGGAGGGTTTCAGAGAGAAAAATCTTGTTGTTTAACAGCTTAGGCAAAAAAAAACAACAAAAAAAAAAACAATACAGGTTCATTGCAAGTTATGCTCAATCGACAGCATTTATGGTATAATGTTGATTACCACAAAAATGTATTTGGACTAAAAAAAAAAAAATAAACAAACTGGGATACTAGGGGGAGTCACGTGATGCCATGCGAGGTCTGCGCACTTTGCTAGTTTTAAAACTTTGCTAGTTTTAATAAACTGGTGAGATTCGATATACTCTGAAATTCACTGAGGTGGTTACAAGAGTGGGGGATGTTGAAAAACAGATCGATAATCTGGAGTCATCGGAGAAGGAATTATCTGCTAATCTGCTAGCGACCATGGTGGATTTGGAGCGTCTCTGGGAGAAGTTGGAGGACTTAGAGAATCGTTGCCGGCGGAATAACATTCGTTACGTCAGAATTCCTGAGGGCAAAGGACAGGATATGCTTCCGAATTTGCTCAACATAGCAGGCCATAAACTGGAAATCGAACGAGCTCACTGGGTTCCAGCTCGGCGATCCGCAGAGGGAGACAGGCCCGATCAATTCTGGCCAAATTTCTGAGACCATCCAACAAAGATCTCGTGTTACACGAGGCGAGGAATAAAGGAAGGCTTTCTTGGAAACTGAGCGCCTTTTTGTTTCTTTTTGTGCTAAATCCACCTCGTGGCTGGAGTTTGTTTTGTGAAGTAACACTCCTTCGGGATAGTGTTGTGGATGAATCTACACATTCTTTGTGCTTATGCCTCCTATTGGTTGGTGTTTTTTTGTGGAATATTTCTTGTAAGTTATTGGAGTGAATAGGTCTTTTGTTGCACTCATGTAGCAGCCGAATGGGCCAGCTCACTGAACATTCGTTTGACTGACCAAGGAAACTGAGCGCCCCCTTTTTTTGTGCTGGTTCCGCCTAGCGGCTGGAGTTTGTTTTGTGGAGGAACACACCTTCAGGACAGTTATGTGTATGAATCTACATGTTCTTTGTGTTTATCCCACCTATTGGCTGGAGTTTGTTTTATAGACTATCTTCTGTTGTGTAATTCTGTCTCACAAAATTTTTATAGAACAACAGACTTGAGCAATCCAACGGCAAAGTTGGCGTTGCGGCTCTCGTAGGCGTACATGGACTGTTTGAGTTTAGAGGGATGGACGCCAGTTGGTGTTGTTGTGAGCTGGGTTAATGAGCACGTTTTTCTTTTTTCTGTTTGTTTAGTTTGGCACTTAAAGCGGTTCTTAGGGGTTGTATCATACAGTATGCCTCATTCACAAATAAATCCAAAGCACGAAAACCCTTGGAGTTGGAAGGGAATATTAAAAGTGCCGAGGCAGAGCTGAAGCGCCGAATGTCGTAGGATGGCCTTAGAGAATTGGCCCAGTTGAAATACAGATATAATACTATTTTGTCACAGAACGACAGTCATACTTTGAGTCGGGAGACAAAGCAGGGAAGATTTTTGGCTAGATATAAAAGCAGAGATAGTCTTTTTCTACCATTCCTTCAGTGAAATCTGCCGGTGGTGAAATATTTACCTCAGTCATTGATATTAATAATTCTTTTAAAGAATTATATATTGATCTCTATAGTTCCACGTCTTCGTTTACTAATGAAGATTTTAGAAACTTTGTGGAACCACTAGCAAACTCTTGATTCTGAGATAACCTTGAAGGAGCTTGACGAGGTAATTAAGGTCATCTGAAAAGCCAATATCAGATGGCTTTGCCGCTAAATCTTTTTAGATCTTGTTACAGAACTGGCTCCACTTTTGTTAGAAATTTATACGGAATCATTAAAGAATGGAAAGCTTCCGCCAACCATGACACGAGCCTGGATCAGTCTGATTCTTAAAAAGTACAATGATCCAAGCGAGTGTAAGAGTTAATGTACAATTACCCCGATCCAGCCAGACGTTAAAATATTGTCAAAAAAATTTTGGCTAACCTATTAAGTAAAGTTATTAATTTATCTCTTATATATATATATATATATATATATATATATATATATATATATATATATATATATATATATATACAGTAGATCAGGTGGGGTTTATACTGGGCCGCAGCTCTTCTGGTAACATTAAGCGTTTCATCAATATTATGTGGTCATGGCGAATGATCAGACTCTAGTCACTGCCATCACACTTGATGCCGAAAAGGCATTTGATATGGTAGAATGGGATTATATTTTTAAGATTTTGGAAATATACGGTTACAGGAATACCTTTATTGGATGGATTAAGTTACTTTATAGACACCCGGTAGCGGCAATACAAATAAATTGATTCATTTCAGATTATTTTACTCTGGATGGGGCACCGGCAGGGTTGCCCTATTTACCCATTATTGTTCTGTCTTGCCCTGGAACATTAGCAGCCATGAAGATGATTTTCCAGTGGTGGTGGCGGGAGATGAGGCGCATAAGCTTTTACTTTACGCAGATGATATATTTTTTTTTTCATCTCCGACCCCACTAGATATATGCCTTGCCTCCACAGAATTATTCATTCCTTTTCTAATTCTCAGGATACAGAGTTAATTGGTCTAAATCCGAAGCTTTGTCTCTGACAGCGTACTGCCCAGTAACGGCTTTTCAGCCATGCGCTTTTCAGCAGCCTAAACAGGGCATTACAAATTTTGGCATTTTATTCCCAGCAAATTTGAGTGACTAAGTTCATTTTGACCCCTTAATAAAAAGGTTTTTGAGCGATGTGGGCTTCATTACATTTATCTATGATTGGGAAGGTTAATGTTATTAAAATTAATTGTATTCCAAAATGCAACTACCTGCTACAATCGCTCCCTGTAGATGTCCCCCTCTCTTATTTCAAGCTATTTAATGGCATAGCGAAGTCCTTCATTTGGAATGGTAAATGTCCCAGATTACATTTCAATAAGTTACATAGGCCGATTGACAATGTTGGGCTAGGCCTACCCAAGATTTAGTTTTATTATTATGCATTCAGTCTTAGAAATTTGGCTTGTGGACCCCCTCTAGATTGTATAGGCTTGGTCTTAAAGACACACACACCAGCTGGCAATGCCAATCAGAAGATGGGGACACAACCCATGTTTTTTGGTGGTGTGTTCAGATGTATTGGACACTCAATTTTCATTTTGCCCTAGACTCTGAGGTCATTAATATAGGGGTGTGGCAGGGCGGAGTGAGGGGCCGGGTCGTGATCATACACACCCGGTCCCTTATCAGGCTAATTAAGCCTCTGAGAGGGATAAAGGAGGAGGCGAGAACCGGCTTGACGATATAAATAATATTTTAATGAGAAACTTAAAAGACACAAACACACACGACAGACATGTCCGTAAACGATCTCTCTCTTGTCGCACCACCGTCTGCTATCGGCCTTTATCCCTCTCCGAGGTTTAATTATCCTGATAAGGGACCGGGTATGTATGATCACGACCCAACCCCGCCCTCCGCCCTGCCACAATGGGATAGACATATAAAAAGTTGGGTCCATATTTTATTTTGTTTATTTATTTTGTGAATGGAATCAATAATAATTGTTAATTACAAAAAAAATAAATAAATCTGGGATACTGTGAGGCGCTTACAATGGAAGTTAATGGGGCCAATCCATAAACATTAAAATACTCATAGTTTAAGAAGTAGAGCTACAAGACATAAACAATATGCTTACAATCTTTTAAGATTTTAGAGTAATAAAACCGCTTACAAACCTTTTCCGTGTAACTGATATTGATATACAACAAATTTTCTGTACAACATTGTTGCCATGATGATGTAACACTGTAAACCCTGTAATCCCACAAAAACGATGTTTTAAACTTTACTGCTCAAATAAAACAGCCACTTTCATAAAATTATACGCTTCACATTTCTGTCTTTAAACCCTCTAAAAATGGCCCCATTCACTTCCATTTTAAGTGCCACACTACTTTTTGCAAATTACTTATTGTGGTAATCAACATTAATTAACTTGTATTGAAATATTCTTTTAAATTTTAGATAAAGAGTGAGTACTCTAGCTGATCGGCTAATAGATTATATGCTCATAGGACTCGCACAATATCAGGTGTTGGGAGGTTTCATAATGCATAAAAAGGCTCAAACTGTAAAATAGTGAGATTGCAAGCTTCTGGGTGTTCTGTGGTAAGCTTCATGCACTCTGTCATTAAATAAGACATTTACCTCATCGCAAATGTAAGTGCAGTGTAACATATTAATTGAGGACAGAGGCAAATCAGGTGCATATCTGGACAGCTTAGTGCTCGAATTACATAATTTCCTTTTTTCTTACTTTATAAGAACGCATCAGCTGTATCCTTAATTTCTGAATGACTCAAGATGCTTTGATGCCAGTTTTGCATTAGCCAGTTTTGGAATGTGAGGGACTTTTAAATAAGGACTGCACCATTTCCACTTCCAAAGAAAAACATTTGTGTCATCATTCCAAAATTGGTCACCATTCAAATGTAATTTCAATACACTGAACAAAAATTGCTACATGCCATGAAGGTAAAGCGGATTACATTGTCTGAGTGTGGGATTGTGTGCAGAGAGCTTTGCAGTTGTTGCAAAGATAACGTTTTTCAAATGGTTCACACATTTGAAGTCACACTTTATTCATTTTCTAATTTTATGGAGTGTTTGTTATGTTTGATGATTGTGATAAGTAAGCCATGGTCGAAGTAATACATCAAAATGTGACAAACATGGCCTATGCTGGCTGCTGCTTGGTAACTATCTGTGGTTCCCTGCTCTAATACCCTCATGCAAAAACTACGTAAAGTAGAACTTAAAAATGTAATTTCTTTCATGTAACATGGACAACATTTGCATCAGAACTATTATTAACATTGCTAAAAGCTTTGTGGAAATTGCATGATGTTTTTGTGAACTTTACGTTAATTAAGTGATTTTAAATCGCATTAAACACATTTCAGTTCAGCTTTTATCTCGTCTCCTCTATCTGCTGTTACCTTTGGTTAACTTTGGTGGTAAATACTGTAGAAACAGGGAAGGCTGAAAGAGGAACTGGATGCTGTAAGTCTTTTTTATATATACCTTTAAGTCTTTAAACTCTCTGATGTCTTTTGATTGCTTTTTGTGATATTGAGATAGCAGAGCTCTCACAAGACTGACACCATTAAAGCTGAAGCGTGCAATTATTTAGATGTTAATATATTTTCATGCATTCAGCTAAAAATGCAATGGCAACTAAGAGCATGTAAACTTTCTGTAGTGCTTTCAAAACAATAGTCTGTTTGTTTGAATATCCCAACCAGCCTGACTCCGCAAAATTGGTGGGAGTTTGGGGTGGGATTATCTGTTTGTGCAACCAATGGAAGATGGGGCAGTGTTCGGGAATATTGTTTGAAAACAATCTTAATTTTTTTAACTACATTGGTGATGCTAGTGGCTCAGAAATTAAACACTTCAGCTTGAAGGTACCAAATATGTTCTCATCTAAACTATCTTCTGTTCTCCCATCCTGTCTCTCTATCTGTCTACAGTATCTCTATCAAAGATTCAAGTAGCTTTATTGGCATGATACAAAAAAAGTTCTTCATTGCCAGTCTATCTCTATCATCTTCCTTCAGGACAGTAAGTACCACTGGCAGAGCCAAAATGTCAAGCAGAGTGGTGTTGATGACATGGTGCTTCTCTCCAAGATCACTGAAGAGGCAATTGTGGAAAATCTCAAGAAAAGATACTTGGATGACTACATTTTTGTATCCTTTTAAACCCCTTCAATGTCCTAGAGATCATCCCACTCAAATGAGTGGATCAACACACTACACTAAAATGATTAGTTTGCATGTTTTTTGTTTTGTTTTATTTTCAGTTTTATTGTATGTTTTTGTTTTGTTTTGCTCTTTTTGTTTCATTTAGTTTTTTGTTTCATTTCATTTCATTTTTTGTTTTGTTTTTTATGCTTAGAAGGTGGATCAGACGATTACTCTTCCTCTTGTTTACCAGTGACACAACACGTAGCACACACTCACTTCCTTATTTCACATAATGCTTAGCAGCGACTGTATTTGTTGTTATTTTGTGATACATAAAAACTTTCAGGAGCCCAAAATGAGATTTGCAGAAAAACAGCAATTGATCATCAATGTCGTTTAATAGGGGTGTAAAGATGCATCAATCTGACAATGACAATTTAATATCACTGCAGATATTCTATATTAATGTCTACATTTTGTGAATTCAAAGGCTGTTGTATTTATATTTTATTTCTATACTAATATTTCAATATTTGTATTCCTTACTGTGTAAGGTGTCCCTCCAGTTACATTTGTCCTCAACATATTTTTGAAAATAATTATAAATGGTACAAAAAAAATAAAGGTTTCAGATTTTGTATTTTCAAAACCTTGTATTACCAAATTTCAGATTTAGTAAAGAATCATAATCTAAATGAATCACAGTCAGAGCTCTTGCAATACTTAACACCCCTAACATTTCACAGTGTGAATCTCTTTGAACTCAAATTAATCAATAGTAAATTGCATTATGTGTTGTGAATTAAACTGAAATGGATAGTTCATATGATCTTAACTGTGTTCCAAAGACTTATATTGGGTCCGTCCTGATATCTGTGAATCCATTTAAACAGATGCCTTACTTCACTGACCAGGAAATTGAGCTATATCAGGGAGCTGTAGGTCAAATACTTACTGTCAATAAATCAAAATTCAGCAAATTCATCATGCATCTAATATGATTGTACTGTATGGTCATGTCAGACTAACATATGTCTTTCTCTCTTTCTTAAGGCCCAGTATGAGAATCCACCACACATTTATGCTCTGACTGATAACATGTACAGAAACATGATGATTGACAGTGAAAATCAGTGTGTCATTATCAGGTTTGTTCAATCAGTTGTGCGATAGACCTTTTTCATGGAATGTGAGGAAGCATTTCCTTCTTATTTAGCATCGTAAATCTCGCAAACTTTTTGGCTACTATATTAGCCATTTTCTTTTTATATTAGTTTAAATTTATAACATAATACTTTGTGTTATATTACCCTAAAATTACTTTTAAAAATGAATTACCACAGCTGCAAGGGAGTTTCTTATACAGCTGCTAAGAGAGTGACAGAACATTTTGCATCTTCTCCCATTTTACTGTCTCAATCCACCACTCTCTATATTTTCCTCTTCTGGAAAGTCATTGAAAATTTTTTTGTTTGCTGTTGGAGCAAATGGGAAAGTGAAAATAATATTTGCTGTGGTCTCCCATTCCCAGCTGTTGAAGTTCACCCTGCAGTCTTTTACTTCCACGTTCTAAAACCTGGCTGGTGAAAAAGGTCTATTGTGATACTTGCCACCATGTTTCAGCAACTTACATATGCATCAAAAGGATATTATGTTCTTCCTTTAAATTGTCACCATCAAACCCACTCTCACTTTCACAGGCATGCCACTCCTCTTCAAACAACCCAGGCACTTCTTTCATTATAGAGAGAATATCAGGGAAGTCACATGACTCGTGTCAGGTTTAATCTTCAGAAAAGTCCTTTTGCTTTTATGCTGCCCCATTTTCAAATAAAACTCTATCTGAAAAAACTTCAGTTTTGAAAGAGACCTTGACTAGTTTAGTCTGTGAACTTTCATTTTCAAACACTTTCAGGATGATTAGATTGTTGGGCAACAGCAACACACTGAATTTTATGCCATCACAGTCTCTCTGCAAATATTTTACAATATCATTAAAGGGATTGTTCTCCCACAGATGAAAATTCTGTCATCATTTACTCACCCTTATGTTGGTCCAAACCTCCAGACTTTCTTACTACCATGGAACACAAAAGGAGATGTTTGGGAGAATGTTAGCCTCAGTCACCATTCACTTCCACAACACTGCTTTTCCATTCACTGAAAGTGATTGATGGCTAAGGCTAACATTCTCCTTAACATCTCCTTTTGTGTTCCAAAGAGGGAAATAAGCCACGTGGGTTTGGAGCAAACTGAGGGTGATTAAATAATGACAGAATTCTGACACTGTCTTCTGTCCCTTTTTCACTGTTGGCAGCTCCTTCCCCCCTTTTGTGTCACACCCACAACAGGCTTCATAGCAACAGCAGTGGTCACCATTCTTTGTATAGCTTCCTTCCTAATTTGCAGATGGCTCTGACTGATGGCTAAAGAAGATCTTCATTCTTGTTGTATTGCTCTCAATGGCAGTGACAGAAACCAAAGGCAGGTGCCTCGCTGCCCGGTCAGTCAATGACTTAACAGACAGCGTTTTTATGTAAAGGTACCTCATAAGTGTGTCATTTGTGCACCACTAGTGTCACCAAATTGGATTGCAAAAATAACAACTGTTTCCCAAACCTCCCACATTTTCCATTGGTCATACAAACAGACCTGGTATTAAGATGCTTCTCGGGTGATCTGATCACATGTGGTCAGGTGAGACACTGGTGTCGCCCCAAACCCAAGCCATTTGTTAAGCAGCTTTGCAGCACTTTTGAGGTTTCAGACACAGCAAATGACATGAGAATGGCCATGTAGGCATTTTTATTCTTCGCAGTTTGGTTTATCAGGGCTGTCATTTCTATGAAGCGGCATTTAAAAAAGAATGAGGGTTTTAATGCCATTACCACAACTTCCTGTGTTAGTGATGCTACCTTTTAAACCTATGATCGTGTATATACTGTATGTGTAAGAATATGGCATGTGTTTGAATGTAAGATCAAAGTTTAAGTTGTTGAATCAAGGACATTTGCACATTTGCAATGTGTGTGTGTGTGTTTCCAGTGGAGAAAGTGGTGCTGGAAAGACAGTAGCTGCCAAGTACATTATGGGCTACATCTCCAAAGTATCAGGAGGAGGATCCAAAGTACAGGTAACAACTGTACTCTAAACATTTCTATCCATTTAACCTCTACATTATCCATCCATCCATCCGTCTGTCTGTCTGTCTGTCTGTCTGTCTGTCTGTCTATCTATCTATCTTTTTAGTGTATTTAGATGAGCTCAAATATTTTTTTGTGTCTCATTATCATAGATATTAGATAGACTCTGGAGTGAAGGTTTTTAATAAGGAGATCTTTTTGTTGTGTTGTTGTTTTGTTTGACAGCATGTGAAGGACATTATCCTGCAATCAAACCCTCTGCTTGAAGCATTTGGGAATGCAAAGACGGTCCGCAACAACAATTCAAGTCGTTTTGTACGTTCCTCAGTCTACATATATTCAACTCAGTTTATTGCACATAATGTTATATTTGAACCCTCTTTATGGCGTCACATTATGAATCTATAATATCCAAACCAGTGTTCTTTTACTGTGAGTAATGCTGGTTTGATTGACAGGGTAAATACTTTGAGATCCAGTTCAGTCGAGGTGGAGAACCAGACGGAGGGAAGATCTCCAACTTCCTACTGGAAAAATCACGAGTCATGAGCCAGAATGAAAATGAAAGGAACTTTCACATCTTCTACCAGGTAGGAGGGGGTAATGAGCCAGAAATAAAGCATGCTCTTTGTGAAATGCTTGTTTCCTTTTTTCGTTTTATTCTCAACTCTTTTCTAATTATAGGAAACAAATTTTGTTTTGTGTTATTATATAAGGTGTTGTTTGAAATATTATAAATGATCTCTTCCTTGAGTGAGCCACTCACTAAAATATATATTTTCCAATACAAGTTTGCTGAAATCAAGTTTTGTTTTTCAGAGCTGCATCAGAAAAAACAAAAACAAAGTAGTGTATAAAATAAGATGACAGTCATTTCAGTCTGATGTCATGAAATTTACATGAACATGATGATGGGTTCATCTCAATCAGCTCCGTAGTTCAGTAGTCAGTGCATTTTTAGAGCTGTCTCAATCGCAAAATCGTTCCAGTGCACTAAAACGTTCGCTCCATAAAACATCCCATAATGCACGTAAAAAGCAGGGAGCATCGTTATTCGCTATGTCCCCTTACTGTCATGTCTTCTGAAGTCTCAAGTCATTAGATGACGAGCACAAAAGTAAAACTATGAAGTCTAAGTCTTATTTTCTCTTTAAAAGAGATATTGTTTGTAATGTCTTTCATTCATAATTACTAAGTGAAACAATCTGAAACAGTTGTTTTGGTGCCTCTAGTGATCATTTCTTCTGGAAACTGCAGAGAATTGTACCTGGAGACACGTACAACAAGTTTCGCAAAAATGTACACTGGTTGACAAAAGTTTGGAACAATGTACAGATTTTGCTGTTTCGAAGGAAATTGGTACTATAATTCACCAAAGTGGCATTCAACTGATCACAAAGTATAGTCAGGACATTACTGATGTGAAAGGAATTTTTTTTATCAAATCTAGGCAGGCCCCATTTCCAGCAACCATCACTCCAACACTTTATCCTTGCGTAATCAAATTGCTACTCAGGGCTGCTTCACTTATGAGAAGAATTGCAAAGAAAAAGACCCTTTTGAAACAGCAAAACAAAAAGAAAAGGTTAGAGAGGGTAAAGGAACACAGACATTGGACAACAGATAATTGGTAATGAGTATTATGGATCTTAAACACATTGAGCTTTTGTGAGATCAGCTAGACTGTAAGGTGTGTGAGAAGTGCCCGACAAGACATCCACATCTATGGCAAGTGCTACAGGAAGTGTGGGGTGAATATGGGGAGTGGGAGTATCTGGACAAACTGACAGCTAGAATGCCAAGGATCTGCAAAGCTGTCATTGCTGCACGTGGAGGATTTTTTGTTCAAATAATTTTTCACGTTATTAATGTCCTGACTATACATTGTGATCAGTTGAATGCCACTTTGGTGAATAAAAGTACCAATTTCTTCCCATAAGAAAAATCTGTACATTATTACAAACGTTTGGTCACCAGTGTATATAGAGTCATATATACATATGACCAGGTTGCTCATTTAGATTGAACAAATTACTGATGATACTGTTGGGGTTCAAGAATAGATAATGAAAGAACTGTCACTCTTTTTTTTAGCTAATAGAGGGAGGCTCACCTCAGCAGAAAGAAGAATTGGGGGTTATAACCCCAGATTACTACTACTACCTGAACCAGTCTGGCATTTACAAGGTGGATGGAACTAATGACAGCAAGGACTTCCAGGAAACTATGGTATACATTATTGTTGTTGTTGTTGTTGTTGTTGTTGTTTTTATGTGTTCTATGATAATGCCATATTATGTGTTTTGGTACAGGTTGCATGGTAACTGATCTTTCTATACCTCCTATACCTATACTGCTAAATCAACTTTTCTCTCTGGTCTGGTCTGGTCTGGTCTTGTCTCTGAATCAAACCTATACAGATAATTCTGAACAGTTTGGATGTGGCAGCTGCTGTCTTTCCCTGACTCAGTCAGACCTCTGTTTTGGTCTGGTCTCCAAATCAAACCAAACTGTATTGAACTGAATAATTGAGGGCAGATTCTGACTCATTCAGACATCAGATCTGGTGTGGTGTGGTCTGACCTTGTTTTTGAATCAAACCAAACCGATCCAAATAATTCAGAATAGTTAGGATGTGGTTGCTGCCATCTTGCACTCACTCATTCAGTTTGTCAGTTTCTGCCACTCAAGCAGCTCAAGCATGACCTTCAAGTTGATGATTAGAATTGATGGATTTGTCCACAGGAAGCCATGCGGGTGATCGGCATACCAGAGACATGTCAGAGGCAGGTGCTGCAGATTGTAGCAGGCATCTTACATCTGGGCAACATTGGTTTCATTGAGGCGGGAAACTACTGTCAGGTGGAAAGCACAGACTGTAAGTCATATGCACACATGGTAAACAATTTTGCTGTTCGGAAATCAGTTGGACTCTGGGTGAAACAAAATAATTAATGAATTGTTAATAGCTCAGAAATCAACCAAAAATCATGTAATGCACACCTTAAAATCAATATATTTTCTTAGGTTATTAGTTCTTTGTAGTTTGTCTCCACATATTGATTCGGATTCAGCCCAAAGAGACAATTAGTATCTCGATGGGAAGAGGGTGGTTTTCCATGATTGGTCTCCATAATTGGCCATTTTCCCCCCACCACCACGCAAACATTGTTCATCGTAAACACATCATATACCGCAAAATAATGGTAACTGATTATTTCTGATTATTGGAGATAAGTGTTCTGTTACACTCATTATTGATACTGCATTTCATTGGCTCTGTACCTGTATTTTGCACAATGAAAATAAATTTGAATCTAATCTAATCTAATCTATTGACGTCCTCTATCCTGCTTTCTTCCCAGTATTAGCATTTCCTGCATTCTTGCTGGGCATCGATCAGAGACGTCTACAGGAGAAACTCACCAGCAGGAAAATGGATTCCAAATGGGGTGGCAAGTCTGAATCTATCGACGTGACTCTGAACAGGGACCAAGCATGCTACACGCGAGATGCTCTCTCCAAAGCTCTCTACACTCGCGTCTTTGACTACCTTGTGGAGGTTAGGGAACATTACACAAATATAAACACACAGCAGTAATCTTCTGTAGTAAAAGTTATTTAATTTGTTTCCCTGTCATGAACAGGCAATTAACAAAGCCATGCAGAAACCTGTTGTAGAGCTCAGCATCGGAGTTCTGGATATTTATGGATTTGAGATTTTCCAGGTACATTTCTACCCCTGGTTTTGTCAATTCATTGTTTGCTTTGCAGTTTTTTGTAATCTAATGAGAATTCAAAACTTCCAATCAAATCATGCAGGATGAAATATTTGAAATTGTCACTAATTATAAATATTTATTACACAGCTCTCTGAAATACTTAATTCTGATATTCAATTGCAGCATTCTGTAGTAATATTGTTGTATATTGACCGCTAAACTGTATAGGTGACCATGGTGACAATTTTCCTACATAGCTGTGCTAGTTTTCTTGTTTTAATTTGCACCCATTTTTTTTCTCAGGTAATAAAATAATTTAAGCTCAATATTCATGTCCATTGATGTATTTATGTGGAATGTTGCCTTATAATAAGCAATAAGCAACTGTAATAAGCAGCATAAATGTATGTAAGCATAAACATACACTGAGCTGGTTATTACAACAAAATAAATCCTGACAGGGTGATCAGGACATAGATGTGAAGCAGCATATATGTGAATGATTATTATTGTACAAATGTCTTCATTGAATGTTTGAATCATGTGTAAATGTCATTCAATCACATTATATAAATGCATTTTTGTATATTTTTATGATTCATTATTATATTATTTTATCAATCTCTCTCTCTCTCTCATTCTTTTCAGAGAAATGGTTTTGAGCAGTTCTGCATTAACTTTGTGAATGAAAAGTTGCAGCAGATATTCATTGAGCTGACACTCAAAGCCGAACAGGTATACAAATATCATCACAATAACCTTCTATTTTTGTGTGCATGAGACCAGCCAGAGCTTGTGTTTGTAATGTTAAGTCTTGGTAAAACCTCCCATTATTCTTTACCTCATACAGGAAGAGTATGTACATGAGGGCATCAAATGGACACCCATAGAATACTTTAACAACAAAGTTGTGTGTGACTTAATAGAAAATAAACTGGTAAGTTTGCAGAGAGGCTTTGCATATTAAAAGTCTTCCTCAATATTTCGCAGTAGAATATATTTATTACTCTCTTGTTATGAAATCAGCTCTGTTATTAAGTTAACATTATTCTCTCTCGAACCCAGAATCCCCCAGGCATTATGAGTGTTCTGGATGATGTCTGTGCCACCATGCATGCCACGGGTGAAGGTGCTGATTTGACCTTGCTTCAGAAACTACAAGCTGCTGTGGGGATACATGATCACTTCAACAACTGGAACTCTGGTTTCGTTATTCACCATTATGCTGGCAAGGTGTGTATCAAGACTCATGGATTCATACTGGCAAAAATGTACGTGACTTTTGTTTTGTTTGTAAAGGAGTTATTGCACATTGATTCAAATTGTATTATTATTTCAAATTTTAACTAAGTGACTAAGTGTTAAAATGTCTTAACCTTTGGCAGTTGGATCAAATTAAGTAAAGTAGGAGATGTTAAAACCTGAACATAAAACTGGACTGATTTCTTTTTTTTTTAAATGTATAATTTTTTTTTAATATATTAATTTGATACATAGGAAATTAAAAGTAAACATATTATATACTGCAGTATGCATAGTATGGTAGTATGGTATGCCGAACTTAGCCAATGTATCAGGGATCAGTCTCGATGGACTTTTATCTTTTCTTCTCTGATTCAGGTGTCATATGATATCTGCGGATTCTGTGAGAGAAACAGAGATGTGCTTTTCCCTGATCTAATAGAACTAATGCAAAGCAGCGAATAGTAAGTGTAATTTCTCTCTTTGTCTCTCTCGTTTTAAAGGGATAGTTCACCCAAAAATGAAAATTCTCTCATCATGTATGCACCCTCATGCCATCCCAGATGTGTATGACTTTCTTTCTTCAGCAGAACACAAACAAAGATTTTTAGAAGTATATATATCTGTATAGTGAATGGTGATCAGACCTTCGTAGCTCAAAAAGCATATAAAGGAAACATAAAAGTAATCCATACGACTCCAGTGGTTAAATCCACGTCTTCAGAAGCCATATAATAGGTGTGGGTGAGAAACAGATTTAAGTTATTTCTTTTAAGTCCTTTATTTACTATAGATCTACACATTATTTTGGGCATATCGCCACATACTGGGCAGGGAGGATAAATTATAGTAAAAAGGACTTCAAATATTGACGTCTTTCACCTACACCTATCATTATCACTTCAGAAGATGTGGATTTGAACACTGTATGGATTACTTTTATGCTGCCTTCAAAGTTTGTTTTTTACTCTAAATCTCCACTTTCACTTTTACATCTGAAAGTCACACGTGGTGCCTATCTAGTTTCACTTTCACATCTGAAAGTAAAAGTTGAAGTGGAGATTCAGACTAAAAAAGGACTTAAATGTTGTTCTGTTTCTCACCCACACCTATTATATTGCTTCTAAAGATATGGATTTAAACACTGGAGTCATATGGATTACTTTTATGATTCCTTTGTGTGATTTGTGGAGCTTCAAAGGTCTGATCACCATTCTCTTGCATTGTATGGACCTACAGAGCTGAGATATTCTTCTAAAAATCTTTGTTTGCATTCTGCTGAAAAAATAAAGTCATACACATCTGGGATGAAAAGAGTGTGAGGAAATAATGACAGAATTGTTATTTTTGGGTGAACTATCACTTTAAGCCTGACTGTTCACCTCATGGAAAGTAACATATTTCACTGCCCTTAACCTAAATCACAATTGTCCAAACATTCAAAAATATTTATCTCTCTGGCACTGCAGTGACTTCATCCAAAGTCTCTTCCCAGAAAACCTCAACACGGATAAGAAAAGTAGACCAACCACAGCTAGCTCAAAGATCAAAGTAAGACCAAATGTCCTTAATAAACTCTAATTACACCTGATGGTCAGCATCAAAGTCACAGTTGCTTTCTTTGAAGTTCAATTAAAGATATAATGGAATCACTGACTGTCTGGTCCACAGAAGCAAGCCAACGAACTGGTTAGTACACTGATGAAGTGCACACCACACTATATCCGCTGCATCAAACCCAATGAAACCAAAAGGCCCAAAGATTGGGAGGAGAGCAGGTGAGTTGTTCAGCTGTGACCTACCTGAAAGTTATGTTTGCAGACCCAAGACATTCTGCAAAGACAATTTAAACAAACTCATAGAATGTGCTATCAGTAAATTTAACTCTCACTTTGATGGTCATGTCCCCCAGAATGAAACATCAAGTGGAATATCTGGGCTTGAGGGAGAATATTAGGGTACGACGTGCTGGCTTTGCTTATCGTAGAATCTTCCAGAAGTTTTTACAGAGGTGAGAAAAGAGGAAAGCATATGTTTGGTCATAAATTATAAACGAAAAAAGTGTATTATTGAAGTATCTTGTAGGTCTTGTATGAGTTTGTATGTATAGTACGTCCTATCTCTGGGGTTGTCTAGTCACATCTGCTTCAAGTGAATTAACCTCTGATGTCAGAGCTTAAATAAATTAGTCTCAAGTGTTTAATCAGAGCTGATATCTCAGAAGTGTTAATCTCAGTGGAGATACGTATCCCAGGTGTGACATCTCACTTGTGCAAATTTTAGAGGTGATTTCTCAGGAGATCTTATCTCAGGACTGGTATCTCAGGTAACTTATTCGCAGGTGTGTTGTGCTAGGTATGCCATCCTGACAGCAGAGACATGGCCAATTTGGCGGGGTGCGGAACAGCAGGGCGTTTTGCACCTCTTGCGGTCTGTAAACATGGACACAGATCAGTACCAAATGGGCCGCACCAAAGTCTTCGTCAAGAATCCAGAGTCGGTGAGGTTCAGAAATCTTTTAAAATCTCTGAACAAAACCCCTCAAATTCATGAGAATTTCATGAGGACACCTATTTTGGCCTCTCTGACAGAACTGATAACAGTACATACAGTAACAGTACATTGTCAAATTGGCTTAAACTTTACATAGACCAGTGATTAGTTATTCAGTGATTTTATCACACTAAAATTATGTTAACACACATATAATTGACATATTGTGGCTATACTTTTGAAACGTTTGTGGATTATTCCCATTCACTTCCATTGTAAGTGCCTCACTGGAACCAAGATTTTTGCTTTTTTTTATGGTAATCACTATGAAGCTACAAATAATGTCGACAGAGCTTTACTTGTATTGACCCTGGAATATTACTTTAAGCCATTCCAAACCCATATGAGTTTCTTCTTTTCTTTGTAGAACACAAAAGGCGTTGAAAGGCAAAATGTTAGTCTTAGTCACCATTGACTTTCAATGCATATTTTTTCCATACAATGAAAGTGAATGGTGACTAAAGATGGTGACAGAGGCAACCAGTCCCTAACATCTGCCTTTGTGTTCTAAGAAAGAATGAGACACTTATGGGTTTGGAACAACGTGTCGGTGAGTAAAGGATAAAATAATTTTTATTTGAACTATGCTTTTAAATAAGTTCCTCAAATCTTGACTTTCCCTGAAACAACAGAGCCTTTCATTTTAACTCCTGTTTCTGCAAACTGTAGCTATTTTTGCTGGAGGAGATGCGAGAGAGGAAGTTTGACACATTTGCCAGAACCATTCAGAAGGCATGGAGGAAATACATCGCTAAGAAGAAATATGAACAAATGCGAGAGGAGGGTGGGTGTATTGAAATGAGAAAAATGACTAAGAGTGATATTTTTTAACTTGGACGTACAGTGACATACTTACACCACAGAAACACAACATTACATGGGACTACACAAAAAGTACAAAAACGTACCATGGCATTAGCATATTTGATGGACATTTACCAATGGTATTATTTAGTAAGAATGAAGTACCATGTAAATACAACAGTAAAAAATAGTCCTGCTCAATGTCATACGGTCCAAAATGGCTTTAGGTGTGAACGGCCCCTTATTCTGTCTCTTTTGTCTTTGTCTGCCTTTCTCATATTCAGCCTCTGATATACTGTATAACTCTAAAGAGCGTCGTAGAAATAGCATAAACAGAAATTTTGTTGGAGATTATCTGGGCATGGAAGAGAGGCCTGAACTCCGGCAGTTCCTGGCGAAGAGGGAGCGGGTTGATTTTGCAGACTCTGTCAACAAGTTTGACCGCAGATTTAAGGTAAGTAATTTACAAGCAAGAATCAGACTGAAAGGAAGTCAGGCAAAGCATGACAAGGTCTGTGCTGTCATACAATCAGCATGGTTCAACAAAAATGCATTCAATTGTTACACAAAGTGTTGTCATGTCACTATATATTTGTTTTCTTTAGTCAATAAAGAGGGATATAATACTGACACCAAAGTCCATTTACCTTATCGGTCGGGAGAAGGTAAAGAAGGGACCAGAGAAGGGACAGATAAAGGAAGTTCTGAAAAGAAAGCTGGACATCAGCAATGTTCGTTCAGTCTCTTTGAGGTGAGTAGCTGCCTTACATTGTATATTGTTAAAAATATCAACTGAAAATGTGCTGACACCACACAAACCCCATATGTTTGTTTTAGAAATACACGTGTTTGGTTTGGTTGTGATCTGTTGTGTGGCATGCTGTATGCCATCTTAAACTATTTTACACAGCATTTCACCAATTATTTTATAATTGTATCCAGTATTCATGCAGATTTGATGACCTTATTTGTATTTTTTATATATTTATACTTAAAAATGTATTTCTTACACCACAAAACCGTTTGAAATGACAGAAAAAAGGTGATTTAAATGGGTGAAAACGTAAAATATTCACATTCTCATATATATTTATATAAATTTAAACCAAAATCTTAATAAAAAATTACTCATATGCCACATGGTATTCCGGATTTAGCTACAATCAGCTATTGAGCTATTTTGAAAATCATATAATTAATCATTGCAGTATTTAGATGAAAATCTGCACTTTGGGTCTGAGCAAATGTGGTGAGCAGAAACGCTTATGAGGAAGTTTTGCAGGGTCAAACTGTTTGCAAACTGCAGATAGGAAATTAACAAACAGGAAATGAGTTAATTCATATGGTGGCTCTTTATTTTCTGCCTTATATATCAGGTGATCTGAAAAGCTTTTGTAGTTGCTGTGTATATGTTTCTGCACGTGTGTGTGTGTGAGAGAGAGACAAAGTGGGAGTCTTTGAACAAGAAAAGGATGGTGACTGTCTGTTCCTCTAGTTAATTATTTATGATGCTATATCAAAGACATGCAAAGATCATGTGTAAGTCAATTAAGGAGATAACCTCTTCTATTCTTTGAGTTATCTCATCAGCCATGCCCTCTCCTCTCCTCCTGATCTGCCCAAAACTTTGGTGACTATTGTCCCACACTGTTTATGCTACACTCAAAAACTCTTTGGCTAAATCGATTCAATCATGATCAGTGGTAAAATACATTTAAAAAACGACCATGTATGCTCAACATAAATACTTAAATTGGAGGGAACCTAATGAAATTTAGTAAATCCAACTAAATTAGACATGTTAAATTAACTCAAATGAATCTCTTTCCATGATTAACTAGCATGTACAGTAAATGCCAGCATGGTAAATGCATGCTAATGTTTAACACTATGCTATGATTAGCTTAGAAATTGCTCAGTTAGTAACAGACCAGTCACACTTTGCACTCTATTCACTCTCATTCAAACGCATCCAAACGCGGGAGGCCATAAACGCAAGCGTTACGTTGCGTGCCAAATTTCAAGCTTGGTGAACACTGAACCGTGAATTTGTATGACGAGAAAACGCGTGACCAATAGAAGACTGAAACGTCACACCCTGGCCTCTTGGCTCAATACAAAGAATACACATTTTAAAGCTGCATGTTTTATTGCTGCAGGATGTTATTTAATATGATATTATTTGTTATTTGTGATGTATTATTTATTTACACCAGAAGCCCTCACTCGTGACATCATGTCCTGGAATGTCGCTTTGTACAAAAAACATTTGCGTATACTCAAAGCCTAATCTGACCACCCCTTGAGGCAATTTAAAGCATTCTCAACATGTACATGTCCTCAGGTTAAGCTCAAGCTTCACTCTTCACCATGATGGTAATCCACAAATCTCCAAAATATCTGAAAATCTTCTATATCTCAACACGACAAAATATGAAATGCTGCAAGTCTTCCCCTTTATATTCATCTTGCACAAAGACACATTGTATAACACTTTAATTTTTACATTTTCACTCATTATCGAGTGCCATAGAAAGCATCCTGGAATTAGAAATCCCCTTTCCAGTTTTTGTTATAACCAAACAAATATTTTTTATGTTCTCCCAACACAAATAGATTAAGTAAATTTTGAAAGCTCTGAAACAGCTCACTTAATTTAAGTTCACTTGGTTACATGCATTTTTTGAGCAATATGAACAAGTAAGGGTTCAGTAAAACTGATAATGGTGAAAGTTGTTGGTCATTCTTTGAGTGTAAGGACATGAATGATATTTAAAATGGTGTAGGTTATTTAGGAATGAAGTGTTATTACTTTTTTCTGCAATTGACCATTTTTGTCCAGCTGATAAAAAAAACAGGCCAAAAATCCAATAGATAAATTGACAGAGGACCAGTGAGGCACTTTTATTGTAAAGATGCGTTTGGAAAAATATGCATTGTCTAAACAAACCAATCGTACTGAACTGAACTGAATATCTAGGGACCAGAACATCAAATAGACTTCAGAATGGCCTCTATTGACTTCAGGAAAGTTCATTGTTAGACCAATTCCAAAATTGTGGCAGTAAGTTTTGCACGGTCAAGCACCACTCACTTTTTATTTTTTATAAAATAATGTCATTTTTCTTTATTACATCCAGCACAAGACAAGATGACTTCCTCATCCTACATGAGAATGAGTATGACAGTCTGCTGGAGTCCACTTTTAAGACAGAGTTCCTCAGTCTGCTGAGCAAGCGCTATGAAGAGCAGACCAGAAACAAACTTTCGCTGAGCTTCAGCGACAGGTGCAGATTTCTCTTTTAATCTCTCATCCCTAACATTACTCTCATTCCAGTGCAGTTCCACCATAGGACGTACAGTAAATTGAAAGTTTTTGTGCTTTGATTTTTTTATATTGGAATCATGGAATCAATGATCAACCAAATTTCATAATAAATCTAGTAGATTACAGATTAGTGGTAATGTTTTGTGCAGGCTGGAGTTCCGTGTGAAGAAGGAGGGGTGGGGAGGGGGCAGCACCCGCATGGTGGTATTCCAGAGGGGGCAGGCTGATGTAGCTGTGACCAAACCAGGAGGAAAAACACTTTCTGTCTCAATAGGAGATGGACTTCCAAAGACATCCAGTAAGTAACTGCTGGGGTGGAGGATGGATAGTCAACAATTGTACAAAAACTGTTCATTATTTGAACTACTGTATATTTTCTTGTTCACTTTCTCCAGAGCCAACCAGGAAGGGCATGCCACAGAGTCATGGAGGAAGAAGCCAGCCACAACAGAGAGGTATAAAAGGGTTTAATTTATTAAGTTAACAATTTCCCAATCATATGGCTACTGTGTCCTTGTTTTATATGCAAGTAAAACTTTACAGTCAACCAGAGTCATGGCAGATTCCTCAAAACAGCCATCAAAGTTCTGATTCTAAAAATAGACTTTTATTACAGAGTAACAAAACCTCTTCATCCAATAAAATCATCTTATGCCCCCCTAGTTTCTTCATCACTGTCTCCCTTCTAGCTGGTTATCCTAACCCAACTTGCTTCAGTAGTGGCAAAACCATAACTAGGTGAAAGGCTGTAATTCTCCATAGAGAAGTTAAGCTGCATTTTTTCATTGATTTGCACTTTGATTATTAAACTGAGTAAATGATAATTAAACCAATAAATGCATGATTAAAAATCTAACATATTGAATAACATTCATAATGCAGTTATTCATAGCACATTGATTACACATTTTCATTTTTAGATCATTGCATATTGCATACATATTAATTCAATTTTGAACTGAATGATTAAATAAAATATTCAGTCAAAATAAAGCCTGACAGGGCCCCGAAATGCAAGGGAAGGGATCTTGAATCACCCTGAAGGAGTTTATTTTGCGGGAACAATCACACTCTGTTTCGGACCGCAGAAAACATGCCCAGTCTGAAAACCACCTTACTCTTTGCTTTTAATATATATTGTGCCACCATATTAATATATTTCATTATAAAACTAAAACTTAATTAAAAAAAAGTTTTGGAAATTGATGATTTGGACCAAATAATAAAGAAAAGCAGCCAATAAATGCCCAACATAGATATGAACTTCTTCAATACTGTTTAAAAAGCATCCCAGCATGAAACCTCAAGAAGTTGTTTGAGAAAATGTCATGAGTTCATGTCTGCAAATTCTAGGCAAAGGGTGAATACATTGAAGATGTTAAAATATAACAATATATGATTAATATATATATATAATATATATATATATATATATAGAGAGAGAGAGAGAGAGAGAGAGAGAGAGAGAGAGAGAGAGTATAAGAATTACATTTCCTAAAAGATACAACATTTAACACTCATGTAAAAGGACCATAGATAGAATTAGGTGTGAATGGGGTGTGAGATTAAGTCAGTTTCGGTTTATTAGACTCATGAGCATCTTTGCTCAAATTCAAGTCTGCAGTACTGTGATCAAAGGCAGCTGCCCCACTAGAATGCACCCCAGATACACCCAGTGTAATCGGTATTATAAACACTGAGCCACATGTGACTCTGTAAAATTATCTTTTTCTTTGTTTCTCACAGGGGCCCATCAGAATGGTGCCGCACATTTCCCCCGGGCTAGTGCTCATCGGCAGCAGAGAGAAGCTACATACTCCCTTCCTGTGAATCAGAACCTTCCACCCAGCAATGTTCTTCATAAACTGGGATCCCAGAAGAATCAGCGAGGCTCCAGGCCAGCCCAGAATCAATCTGCAAACCTTGAATTCCTTAATGTACCTGATCAGGGCATGTCTGGGTGAGAGAGCTTCTGATAGTTGTAAAAACATCTCCAATCCAGATTTTTGCATAACAAGTCTAATACTGTTCAACTCTTTGTTTACCAGTATGCAGCGCAAAAGGAGCATCAGCCAGCGCCCTCCACCGGCCCCCTCAAGTCGAACCAGACCTCAGCCCCAACCGCAGGGCCCTCGTTGCAGAGCACTCTATCAATATGTGGGCCAAGATGTGGATGAAATTAGCTTTGATGTTAATGACATCCTAGACCTAATCAGTGAAGGTGAGACCTGTTAATAAGAGAAAATGATGTGGTTTAGCCAAGTAGGACATGACAATGGATCAACATCCTTTGTTGTTCCTGAAACAACATTTCTATTAAAAAAATCATGCACCTAACCCTAAGCTTTCCCTCTGAAGTGTCTTGATGAGCAGAGATTTCTATGGTCTGTTCTGTTGACGTATTTCCTACTGAAAAAAGTTTGGTGAATGGCTTGTGCCCTTTTTAAAAAGAAAATAGCCAATAGGCTTGGCAGGCTGCATCTCATGCCACAGCTGGTGTTCAGCAGGGGAAACTGAGAAGTGATCTCAATACTGAGTCTAACTGCTTTCCTACTAACTTGAGAAAAGAGTGATGATCTAAATTACCACGTTACTGCAGGCCGATAATCAGCCCACAAACCAACAGTGTATTGCAGTCTCTATTTACGATGAGGCTAGAGCTGTTGTGTCAAATGCAGATGAATTAGAAACAAGCAGTAAAAGATCATAATATATAAAAAAAAAAGAATACTTACTCATGCTGTACATCCAAGAAACATCTGAAAAAAACCTCTGTATTAAAAATATTAATTCACTTTTCTCAAATACAACTCCTGAGTTCCAATCAGAAGTGATCATCCCCATGCCCTACTCCCTCCAAAGACAATTACCCTCTACTGTGACAGCTTCAGAGGGCGGAAATGTGATAATAGTCATTCAGAACTCACTGTTAAAATGATTCTTATACTTATCCAGCCCTTCTCTAGTTATTTGATTACCAGGCAAGAACTCTGCTATTGCATTGTTGCTTTTAAGTCACTGATGTTTCTCTTGGTTTCCTATAGATCCATCTGGCTGGTGGCGAGGACGGATTCATGGGAAGGAGGGTCTCTTTCCTGGGAACTACGTTGAGAAAATCTGACCTCTCCAATTCAATGAATTTGGCAGTTTTGATGAACCTGTACTCTGACTTTTGACCACTAAACTCCACGCTTTCAAGGATTCTCTTAGGCTCTGGGAATTATACTCAATTCAAAGCCAGTGAGAGATCAGTGGCTTAAATCCAACATCACAGTTGTCAGGTACATTTTAGTGTATTGCAGAATTGTAAAACCAGAAGTGTTTTGAGCACTGTCTACAAATGACCACTAGATTGCGCTGTTGTGCAGTTTAAAAGATTTTTCGGAATAGGCTTTTGAAAACAGCAAAATTAGAAAATGAACAGAATAGCAGGTTATCACATTTCCTTTCTTTTTTTTTTTTTGTTTGTTTTTTTGTGGAGGGCGGGGGGAGACTTTTTCCCTTTTCTCCCCAATTTGGAATGCCCAAATCTCAATTGCCTCCACATTTGAGACTGTCAATCTGCGCATCTTTTCACTTGGCTTGTTGAGCGTGTTACCACGGAGACCTAGCGCGTGTGGAGGCTTCACGCTATTCTTTACGGCATCCACACACAAATCATCACGTGCCCCACCGCGAGCGAGAATCACATCTTTGCGACCACGAAGAGGTTAACCCAACATGCCTCTGCACACCCTAGCAACCGGGCCAGTTGGTTGCTTAGGAAGCCTGACTTTAGTCACTCAGCACGCCCTCGATTCATATTTCACGGTATTCATATTTGGGCAATGTTTTAACCTTTTATGTAATATTGTTTTCTCTTCTGTATAAAGTGTTTAATCAGAAATATGACACATTGATGTCTGTGTTACTAATAGTATTAAAGAGAGCTTTGTTTAAAAATATATCAACTTTATCCTATGTTATTTAAGTACTGTAGGTGAAAAAAATTGTTTTTTTAAATTTTATTGAAGAAATAATTTTATCCACAAAATATTGTGATTATACACTTATAAGCATGGAATATGTCAATTATAATGTGCCAAGCCTAGACTAGTCTTCTCTGATTAAGGTTTAATAAGACAAATGTAGATGATCTGGAGAGATTGTTCAGAGAACAATAAAACATCTACACCTGGAAATGTGTAGTTACTGCCTCAAGCAACTGATTATTGAGGCAGTGAGTTTGAACTTCAGTTTGCCTCTTGGCCATTAAACTGAGTGTTGTTCCTGAAACAAAGTTTGGAACTTATCCCAAATAACTTCATGGAAATATGTTTTGTAGTCTTTTCCTAACCCTTTACCTCACTTCTGTGGAACAAGCATTTGATATGATATTTGGATTTTATTTGCAATAGAATAGAGGTTATTAGCCCCCAGGAGAAAGAGGTGTCTTTGACAGACAGGTGAAAGACAGAGAAATAAGTTCTTACTGTTGAATCAAAGGTGGGTGGGAGTCCTGCAGTGGGAGGACTTGTTCAGCAGGTACATTCATACTGGCTAACAGGTGAGCAGAGACATTACAAGAATAGAAAGAATGAGAGTCAGTCCCTCATTTACCATGTTAAGCATTTATGCAAAAATACAACATGTTTCTGTGTGTGAAAACAAATACAGATTTAAGAACACCCTGGAAATTTGCATGTGATCTTCATGGTTTAAGAAGGGTAACTGCATCCATTACACATTATATGCCTATATGTTATTCAAATATGTGAAGACTATATACTCCCTATATGTTCCTGTGTGAAGGCTGGACATTGTTGCAGTAAAGAAGTATAAGCTTTGTGGGCTTACAGGGCATTTAAATGATGCACAAGTTACCTTTACATAAATATACCATGCAACAATTTCCCATATTCTACAGTACTAGTTTTACTGTATTGCTACTATGTAAAATCACAATAAATTAATACAGAACCTCCTACAGACCATTTAAAAAGATTCAGAATAATTTGCTATTTAGATGTTTTCATGACAAATGACAGTGGTAGATAATATCAAATTACTTTTCAACTTGTGAGAACATTTGTTGTTCTCAGTTGTGACTATCTAAAAGAATTATAAATGGAGTAAACCATGTTTTGCTTGAAATTGAATAGCCTAATTCAAATACGTTTCAGTGAGGGTTGGATTTAGTGGTATGGTACAGTAAAGAAACCATTGTGTGTGTTTATGTTGGGATGTTCCCTCTTTTGTAATGTAAATTAGGAAAGGTTATGGTTGTAGCAAGGCCATAACCATCCATAACCACCAGAGGTGGTACCAAAAACTCAGTTTTTCCATGGATGATACACATACAGTACATCTCAGAGATGTTTGTTTTAGATCTTTTAATCTGAAAAGCATCACAATATAATTAACATCTGCAAAACATCTTGAAAGATCAGATTTACAAACTTTGTAAACCATAAACGTCTCAAAGACATCTGTCTTATTGACACCCGAGACATACTTATTGACATAGGCCTACCTCTTGCAGATGAGCAAAGAAAAGCGTCTTCCGGATGTACAGGCATATGTTTTGATGTGTGTATTTACATCTGGAAGAAGTGTTTTTTAGGTTATTTGATCGTCTGCATTACGTCTATAAAACGTTTCCTCTTGGATGAATGTCAATAAGACATTCAGCAGACGTCTTCAAGACATTTATGATGTACAATGTTTGTTAAATTAGATCTTTTTAATATGTTTAGCAGATGTTAAGTAAAATGCGATGCAGTCCATGAAAAGATCTCAAAAAGACATCTCAGAGATGTTCGTGTGCTATCTGGTGCTCTGCTGCCACCTTTTCACCTTGAAGGCAGTAATTACGGAAAATGTAAAGATGTTGAGGTTACTGAGGAAGTCGGAGAGTCGGCCGGTGAGGTATTTTTACACTTCACCTCAGCTCGTTGAACTTGCGCAGCAGCTCGCGCCGGAAGCGGGCGCGTGACAGTCATTGTCATGTAAACCGGTGCGTTTAAAGACTGTATGCATCGCGCGCTGACAAGTTCTCAACATAATGGCACAATGAGAGATTCGTCTGAACCCTTCAGGTGATGTCACACAGAGTGAGACCCGAGTAACAGGATCGGGGATTCCCCTACTTAAACCTACCTGATACATGGTGCGTGCTGCTGCCTTTGACGCATTTTCGAGAGGTAAGTGATAGTTTGTTCCTTTTTTTTTTTTTTTTATTGATCTAAGACTACGGTCGTTTTTGCTTTATCGATTTGGGAGAGATTATACAGGAAACCCATGATAATCTGCGTTAATAGCGTTTATTTTACTGTTTCGCCATGCTGAGATATTAATTTACTCTGCGCTTTCCACTTAACGAATTAAGGTTTATGGTTGTGGGATCCAGTTTGGCGATCCCCCGATCCAAAACCCATCATTGAAAACAAACTGGTCAGTTTCAGCTCATGTTAGAATACACTCTGAGCTTCTGTAGAAGTAGATATGCTTTTGTTTAGTAACTCCATTATGTCCTATTAAAGCCTGGAAAGTGCTTCTCTTTATGTGTAAAGACAAAAGACTTAGCTGCATGACAAGTGTTTTGTTCTTCAAAAGCAACAACAGAGTTAGTCATGCAATTTTTTGACATATTACAGTAATTCTTGTCTCTTTCTTTCAGGGATAACCTCATTCCTGTAATTTGATAAAATGGCTGGCATGTTTTCCTATGAGAGCTCTGAAGTGGACTGGTGTGAAGACAACTATAAACTCTCCAAGAATGTTGTGGAATATTTTAACATGGTATGAGCATAGCAGTCTAGACACAAACATCCAATTCACACTCCTTCCAGGTTAAAGGAATATTCTGGGTTCAATACAAGTTGAGCCCAGTCAACAGCATTTGTGGCATAATGTTGATTAGCACAAAAATTTATCGTCACCCCATTTTCTTTTGAAAAGGCAAAATCTGGGTTACAGCGAGGCACTTATGGAAGTAAATTGGACCAATCCGTAAACGTTAACATACCATTGTTTCAAAAGTGGGATGGCTGCTGAACATCTGAGATGGCTGAACATCACAATATGAGTGGAGATGGAAACAAAAGAGTTTTGGGGCACTTTGCGGTATGTCAGCCATGGGACAAAAGTGTGAAGAGTGTAGACGATAGAACAGATTGCAAATCTTCAAAAAGATTTTGATGTTTTGTTCAAACTTTTGAGCACTCAGGGCAGATATTACCATCATAACAGCACTGCTTTGAGACTTTACATTATTTCATAGATGTTTATTTTTACAAGGAGTGTTTCGGTTTACAGTTCTATTGTCAGCATTTGTAGCATAAAGTTAATTACCACAGAAATTAATTCTGACTCATCCCTCTTTTCCTAAAGATAAAAATAGTGTGCAGGAAGGTACGTACAATTAAAGTAAATGTGAATCCCATTACCTACGTTAACACTCCTTTTCATTATGAAATGATGCATATGATCCTATTCAGGGCATTGTTAACCACAATAGCTACTGCAGTCTCCATAAAATAATGTTCAAAGTGCCATGGTATCATCCAGATTCTACACCCACACTAAAAACATATTTCCAGTGAGTCAGGCTCAATATTATGCTTATCCAACGCATACAACCATCCAGTGCTATTCAGTTCCACCCATTTAGGTGTAATTATGGCCATATTTCAATAACAAACTAATAAAACTGCTGTGTGGAAGTCACAACATTGCTATTAAACCAGATTGAAAGGGACATTTGCCCCAAAATAAAAAAACTGTCATTTACTCACATTTCGCTCCAAACCGGTATCACTTTCTTCAGTGGAACACAAGAGGAGAAATAAATGTGAATGGAGACTGAGGATGTCAATCCCTAAAATTCTCCCTAACTTCTCCATGTTTGAGTTCCACGAATGAAAGAGAGCATTTGAGCAACATGAGAGTGAGTAAATGAAAGCAGAATTTTTATTTTTGGGTGAACTATCACTTTGAGAAACACCCTGGCAAGGTAAAGGGATTTCAGTTTGAGTGCCTCTTGATAATCCATACAGAATTTTCTCTCCCTTCAGATGAGCAGTTTCACCTTTTTTGTCATCTCCCCCATAATGCTGTACCTGCTGCACCCATATGCCATGGAGAGGTACCTGGCCCTACTTCTGGTCTGGTTCATGATGATCTTTGTTGGTAAGTGTTAGTGTGCTAGCATGAAAGTTGAATATGGATAAAACAGCAGGTGTCAGCATTGCTGATGAAATTAACTTATTAGTTTAATTAAAACAAATTTAATTCAAATGAATGAAATAGAAACTTTAAAAAAAACAATGTTGTATGATGGAGCATGATCATACATGATTGTTCTGGTCTTCTGATAGCGTATGTAAATATGCTTTTTTATACCTCTTTTAAAGATTAACTTGCAAATCAATACATCCATAACTGAAAAGTACCATTGTTACGAGCGATTTTGAATTTCTCCACATCAGAATTAAACAGTCAGTCATTCACAAATTGAAGGAGCTTACAGAACACTTATAAAGTTGTTAACATGTTAAGCAAATTTGGTTTTGTGTGGAAAAATTGTGTTTTACTTAAACCACTTATGACCTGTTGCAATAAAAGAACATAATCTTAGGCATCAATGACCTTTTCAATGACCTTATACATTGAAGGCTTATTAACCATAATCATTGTGTGATAATGCATGTAAATGCATTCCGTGTTTATATGGAAATGCGTAAGAGCTACTCAGCTATCTCTGTATAAAAATGTCTTTAAAATGTCTCTCTTCAGGTATCTTCTCCATGTACAATTCTATGTGTTTTGGCTATTGGCTACTCCCTGATGTTCCCACGTAAACACTTCCCCTCTTTTGTTAAAGACAGATAACACTGAGTTCTATTTATCATACATACTATCATACATTTATCTTCTTGTAACATGTTTCACAATATGGCTTGTTTCTATGGAGTGACATGAATTGACTTGTCTCTATCCTCTGTCTTCAGTGCTGTAAAAATAGAAAGGAGCAATTAAAGGATCCATTTACACTCTTTAGTGTGTGTAACAGTAACCCAGTTTTACCCCGCACCATCATATTCTGATCCCCTCACTGAGGAAGAAATAGTTTCCAAAACTTTCTCAGTGGGGGTCCAAGCAGCCTTATATTCATATTTAAATAAGTGTGAGAAATAGTTGAAAGCTAAATGAGATGTTTTGCTAAAAAATCTCTGTAATGGTGTCTTAAAGGAATGTTCTAGGTTCAAATCAAGTTAAGCTCATTAGACAGAATTGAGGGTGAGAAAATAATTAATGAATGTAATAATTAATTGTAAATAAATAATGAATTTATTTCTGGGCAAACTAATGCTTTAACATGAATTGAAAAATTGGAACACCCAATATAGTGGATGCAGATAAGGAAGTTCCGCCTTAAATGTAAAAGAGTCATCTTGAGAACTTGCATGCAAATTATGTGGTCCAGCATGAAAATATTTTTTTTTTTAGCATGATCTGTGCTAAAGAATCAATTTATGTATAAGTTGTTTTCAGATTTTATTGCTGATTTTAAACATGTTCTTTGATCGCAATCTTGACCAACCATTTTAGAGATTTCGCCCTTTCCCCATTCAAGTAGATCGGAGCTGTACTTTTATGCTGCTGGGGGGTTGAAATTAGTTTTTGTAGTAATCAATATTAAGCCACAAATGTTGTTGATTTGGCTTAATTGTACCCAGAAAATTCCTTAAAAAATTTACTTGCTCAACTTTCTTTTTTTTTTTATATAAAAGTTTGATCTATATTTGATCATTTCTTATTTGTGGACAATCTTGTGGGTTTTATTTATATTATTAAAAATAATACTGTGTAGGATTTGTTGTGGTGCTGAAGATTCACACGGTTCTCAGTCTGTCTTGTTCTTTCTCAGGAGATCCTTCTCCCGTAGTGTCCTGGTCATCACTGTTGTAACCAATCTGTCCTCTTTCTTCAAACATACAGCCAATGCCTACACTCTCAACTGCTTTGCTATCCACATCCTCTACTCTCTGTTTGTGGAGTTAAGGAGGTAAAGGATGAGCATTGATTGAATAAACTTTGATTGTCTTCTTCCATCTGCATCACAAGCTTGTTCAGATGCTGTTTTTAGTCGCTATTTATCCAGATTAAGACTATAAATAGTAATTATAGCGGATTTGATCTATATCTTTTGTAACTGCTGCGGATGCAGTTTTTTCCTTTATCTTGTTTGTTGTTTTTTACTCTAATCCACTTTGATTTATTTCTCCAACAGTTGCGCAGATCAAAGAGTACTTTGACTGGCCTGAGTGTCTATTGGCCTGTGGGTACTGGCTATTTCTTGCTGGATCAGTGATCACTTTGGCTGCAGCTTTTGGCAGAAACTAAATTTCTGTTATCTGCATGGTATTTGGTGAGTTAAGCTCGTAGAACCATAATATTCTGTTATATGTGTGTCTCAACTAATAGATAAGTTCCCATTTCTGGCATCTTCTGTGATTTATTGAAATGGATACTTACTGAAACATACTTGTTTGTATTATGAAATTGAATGTGACTTTTTCACCCCTTCAGGCACATTGTGATTGTGGTGGCCACGGCATATGCTAGCACTTGAATTGCTTACCTGGATGCCAGTCTGGAGAACCCTCACTCCCTCCCCAACCTACAATATTGGCCACGGGACAACTGGGCCATCGGGTTACCTTACATCATCCTCAAAGGCACAACAAAGACCCGGAAAATATGTTAACAGATGGGAAAAATGTACTAAAGCATTGTCATATTTATGAAGCTGTTTGGTGTAATGCTGATTTAAGACCACCTTGTACTCTTACATCCTGAACAATAAATGTATATGGACAGAAAGGAGCTGATCTTAGATCAGTAACCTGAGACACTGTATCCCATGTAAATGTTGATGAGAAACTGAAAGTACTTTGTTGTATGAGACATGTTGATTCTGATGGTGATATTGTTGCCACTGCTGGCAGTGTTCATTCCTCATAGAATTTGAAACCTGTGTGTGTTTGCATGCTCTTAAGGGCTGCAAGGGATTGTTTGTAATGTATAATGGGATCTGTTTGAACCCTCATCTTTAAAAACAACATGTGCCAATGGGTTTTTATATGAAAATGTATAATTGCACTGTTGTGACAGGACTTAATGTATGTATAACATTATATATTTTGCATAATTTCTTCTGTATGAATCAGGGGCTTCAACCTTTTAAGACAAAGTGTGATAAGCAATTTATGTTAAGATATTTATGAGTGAAACTTGATATTACTTGAATGATAATTATAAAGGAGAAACCTCAGTGTAGAGGTCCTAATGTAAAGTCTGATGGATTAATAGTCTGTACAGAAGGAGAAATGTCATGTTCAACACGAGATGTCACTTCACAACACGAAATGATTCTCTCAAAAAATGGTGTAAATTTTGTTTACAACTGTTATAACTGGGTTTTATTTAAAGAAAATTGTGTGGAAGTTTTAAATACGAAGTTTAAAAAACATTATGTACATGTTATTCTAAGGTTCACATTAGTGTATTAAATTGTGTATTTTGATGGTGTATTACTGCATGACATCATTTGAGTACAAGACTGCTGTCATATGAAGTTAATGATTTTATAAATGTATTTGTATATAAAGTATGATTGTTTGGACATGAATTTGGTATGAGATAATTTATTTAAAGGTTTGAAATGGTTTAGTCTTAAAATGACACCATTTGACATAAAATGCAAAACTTCTAATAGGCAAACATTATAATGGGACAGCTTTTGGGCGCAGCACTCAATAGAGATGGTTCTTGATGGTTCATTATCTCTTTCCTACCTCATCTGCAGAGATCTGGACAGTTAACACTTACTAAGAGAAAGAAAGGAATATATATATATATATATATATATATATATATATATATATATATATACATATATATATATATATACACACACACACACACATGTCTGTCTTTATGTGTGTGTGTGTAATTGTAGTATATATGTTATTTTGCAGGAAACTATGGCTACTTAGGCACCTTTCTTTAAATTATACCTTAATATCACTGCTACACAACCTTAAATATTTTGTTAACATAAATTTGACCTTCTACTAATTTAAGGTTAGGTTATTTATTTTTTTCCATTAAGATATTCCATGAGTCTCTCTTGATGGCAATTTAAATTCCCCGCCATTAATTATTTATTGTAATCCCCTTATTAAACACAGAACAGAGGCATGTCTTCATCCAACCAATCACAACTCAGCAGTGTGCAACATGTTTATTTTGAAATATGTACTTGAAAAGCATCCAGGAAAATAATACCAGCACGCTGTGTAGCGCAACTTGACAGCAAAAAACATCTTCGCTTCGGCTTATCTCTAATTATTACCTACCACCGGTACAGGCAGCCTGTGGAAAGACCCGCCCACTGCGCTTCGCAATTGGCTAGGTAGTGTAAAGTCCATCCACGGCGGCTCCTCATTGGACACACGCGCTTTCTGATTGGGGTGCATGCCAGAGGTCCGGAGAGGGGAGGGAAACTGTCTAGTTTCCGGTTTTGGGCTGCAATTGACACACAATGAGGAGTCGGGAGCAGCCGCTCAAAAGCCGTCTGTAAATAAACAGGACCGTCGTCTGGCCGGTGAACTATGGAGAATCAGGTAGTGTGTTAATCGCTTTTGCTGTTGCATGGAGTGAAATCAACTTTTGTACGCGCGCGCATGGAGAAATCCACCATTGTAAGTAAATGTGTACACTTGGGGCTCGTGAAAGCAGCGGATCGGACCCATATAGCCCCCTTCCCCCTCCCTCCCTCCCCCTCCGCCATCTGACTCGGGCTGGCCACGCATATTAAAGCTACATCGGTATTTGGGGACATCAGATCAGCTTAAATGGCTCAATGCTTTTGTTAGCTTTTGCAATTGGAAAGTCGTGCGTACACCATGAGAAACACAAAGGGGAGTGTGTTTTGTCCCGTGCTTCTCTGGCACGGGAGTCAGTACAGTCTGCGGCTTCATTAGAGGAAATGAGGAACATGTATTTCCATGCATTAGGCTAACTGTCCTGACAGCATGCACAGTGAATGTTGAGGGCATTGCACAGGTCTTAGGATGGGGGGTTTCTGGAAGCGGAAATCTGTCTCCTCCAAAGCAAGTGAATTGCCTCTTTATGCAGTATGATTTATGAGATGCTTAAACGAGTAGTGCAGTAGCAGTGATCGTGTGCTGTGGATGAATATGATTGCATTACCATGCTGCCTTTTATTGCAGGTTGATCATTATGTGCTCTCCTTCATATTTTTTGGATTGCACTAGCTTAATTTGTTTTGCTGCTGCTAAGTAATTTCCTTTTATAAATAATGTTGTTTGTTGACACATGACCCCTTTTGTAATTTAGAATAGTAATCACAGTTTCCACCCAAATACCTTGGTTGCTACAATTATTGTTACTACCATAAATCATAATACATTTATATGGGAAGCTTTCAGAATCTTTCTGACATCTTGTGACATTGTGTCTAATACCACGTATCCACAATGTAGTTCAATAACTGTAATAACTGCTGTTTTGGGGAAACTATTTGTAATTTACAGTTCAGTTCTATCAAACAAAGGTGTCTCAATCATCACATTGCATTTCTGAGCATGCATAATATTAATGATCTGTTTATCCTGCTATTGATTTTATTATCAGTCCAGTTGTATTTCTTTCCTCCAGTGTATATCTGCTTTTGACTACTTCCTTTTATTAAATGAGCCATGAATATAAATCAAATGTTTGTTCTAGAAAAATGCCCATTCATTTGATAATTACTTTTAGATTATGAAAAAAAAAAAACAGGTTATAAGCATTTATTTTGTCACTTTGCTACTCAAATAATATAATTATTTTATGTATAACATTGTCGATAATTATAGATGATTCAATTAATTCCTAACTATTTCCAAACTGGATCAATGACAACCACATTTGGACCTCTTCCGAGACTTGTTTTGTTGCTCTCTTGTTGGCTTACACATGAATTGCTTGTATTTTGACTGTGCTTGACTCATAATCTGTACAACAGTGACCTACAAGGAATCCATCCTCCCACTTTTGTGTCTGTTTTGAGTTTTAAACAGCAATGCGGGTGAGTCTATCTGAGGATTTTTGAGGCCTGCATTCCCCTGTTTTGTGTTCAATCAAGAGTATAGTGTTTGTCTGTCCTCCTGTGTTTAATCTACTCCTTTTCAGAAAGGGCTTTTTGACCCCCACCACCACCACCCCCAGGATTAGTGTGGTCATGTGTTGGATCTCTTTTTGTGTACACTCTGTTCCATATCAACTTCATATTGGAACATAGGGAGCTTTCATGTAATCATGGTTGTTGCTGTCACAATAACAAATAGCAAGGCCTAAAAAGAACAGACTGTGTAGTTCTTCGTGATTAGAGAACCAGCCTTTGTCTGTCTGTATGTGTCATGGCTGGGGCTTGTGGCTGAATGAATGAGAGATGGATTCATAAGTGTTATTCTGAAGCCTGGCGGTTTCGGGCACAGCAGGTTTTGGCTTGAGCGAACGGGAGTGTCGTCCAATGCTGGGCATTATGATGGCAGCCACTAAGTTCTATCTACTCCTCTTCCTGCCCATTTCATTCTTCATAGCATTGTTTTCTCACGATATATATATTTCTTAATCTTGTTTTCTATTCTGGTCCTTAAATATCCACTAGTTCAGAAGGGGTCCAGAGTCAACAGCAGCTGAGCATCTATGGAACTTGGGCACCTGGACCCGGTCTGGCCTATCTCCACCCTATGTGGAGTCTCTGGGCAGCGTTCCTGGCTGCTTTTCAAGGAATTCCCTTGATGGCCTTTTCTGCCCATTTGGCAGAACCAGCCAATGCTATAGATGATCACTTTGAGCATGCGTATTGAAATACAGGTGTATGAAATGCATTGTTACTTAATTTTGTTGCCTTTTTAAAAAGGTGCTTGGAAGCCCCCATTTTTTCAGACACTTTTGTTGATAACTGCATTTGTACAGCGTTTCAGCTTTATACATTTACTTAAGTAAAAATGATACCAGCCTTGGTAGCTCAGAAACGACACCTTAAGCAACATATAGCCCTTATTCATGCTAGTGCCATCTTTGATTTTTAATGGGAATGACAATGAGGCTGTGAGGGATAGACTTAGTCTTTTCAATGGCACAAACGGTATAAAGATGTTTAAAGCTCCTAGATCACATCTGCTTTTCCACAACTCATGTTGTCTGGAGTTCTTTGTATACTGTTCTTTGACAGATATTTTATCAATGTCATCAGAACAATCCAAAAACACTTTAATCTGCAGTACAGCCCATTGCAGAGACTGTAAGTCTATCCCTCACAGCCTCATTGTCATTCCTATTTAAAAATCAAAGATGGCGCTAGCATGAATGAAGTCTATTAACAGCCACTGGCAACTTGTGAAAATGGTACTTGGTCTGTCAACATCGATGCCTTTTTCACTATGGATTGGCGTTTTTGAGCAATTTTGTAGTCAAGTACTCTTAACACACAAAAAACAAGTTCTCAATTACTTGTAAATTAAAATGCATGTTAAAAATAAAATGTATGACATCTAGGTGAAATATATATTTATGTTAATTATATTTTGTTTTATTCACAAACTTAACAAAACGTTTCAAAATAAGATAAAAAGATAAAAAATAAATAAATAAACATTTGCTTTTATCAGAGCTTACATAGAAACCAAGATTGACTCCATGAAGGTAATGCACCTATAAAAACTCTACATAAAGGCCATCACGTTTTTATTATTTCAGATGTTATTATAAAAAAAAACAAGTGGTGAAAAAAATTAGCTTTTTATAAGATACGTTCTGCCTGTGTCAGAGATTTATCACACACACATAGTGGTCTGATCAGCTTCTGAGTTCGCTTCACATTTTCTTTACACCAATAAAAGCTAATCCTCATCTTTTGGTTTGCATGAGTTCAACAAGAACCAAATACAAACTGTAAAATGTAATAAGAATCTAATTATTACAAGTAATGCCTTGCAACATAATCTGGCTTTCCTTTAGAAGCACAGATGCCATGAATACTTATTCTCTTGATCAGCCAATCATGTGGCAGATATGTAGTGCATAATTGGCTGATTAAATAATCGCATAGATGATTGTTGGTGCCAGACAGACTGGTTTGAGTATTTCTGTAACTGCTGATCTTTCACACACAACAGTCTCTAGAATTAACTCTGAAGGGTGCCAAAAACATCCAGTGAGTGGCAGTTCTGTGGACGGAAATGCCTTGTTGATGAGAGAGGCCAACAGAGAATGGCTAGACTGGTTTGAAATGAAAAGTCTATGGTAACTCAGATAACCACTCTGTACAATTGTGGTGAGAAGAATATAGCGGGTTAGCAAGAGAGGGACCTACACAAAATTAGGTAGGTGGTTTCAATGTTGTGGCTGATCGGTGTATATAGACAGCTCTCAAAAAAATTAAGAGACCACTGCAAAATTATGTTTATCTTGATTTACTATTTATAAGGTATGTGTTTAAGTACTGACAATTCTCCTATATTCCAAATAAAAATATTGTCAGAGCATTTATTTGCAGAAAATGATAACTGGTCAAAATAACAAAAAAGATGCAGTGTTTTCAGACCTTGAATAATGCAAAGAAAATAAATTCATATTAATTTTTAAACAACACAATACTAATGTTTTAACCTAGGAAAGTTCAGAAATCAATATTTGGTGGAATAACCCTGATTTTAACCCTGATCTGATCACATCTTTCATGCGTCTTTGCATGCTCTCTACCAATCTTTCACATTGCTGTTGGGTGACTTTATGCCACTCCTGGAGCGTAAATTCAAGCAGCTTGGCTTTGTTTGATGGCTTGTGGCCATTCATCTTCCTCTTGATCACATTCCAGAGGTTTTCAAAGAGGTTCAGGTCTGGCGATTGGGATGGCCGTGACAGGGCCTTGATTTGGTGGTCCTCCATCCACACCTTGATTGACCCAACTGTGAGGCATGAAGCATTGTTCTGCTGGAAAAAACAATCCTCAGAGTTTGAGAATATAATGTTATCTTCCAGGATAACATTATACATGGCTTGATTCATGCGTCCTTCACAAAGACGAAACGGTCCAATCGGTGATGATCTAGTGGTGCTTCAGCAAGCTGGAATCGGACAGATTCGTCTTTGTGGAGGATGCATGAATCAAGCCATGCACAAAAATACACTTACTACATTACTCTTTAGATACATTTTTGCAGTTGAATGAGCACAGCGCATTCACAGCTGTGTCATAACCCTGGGCGACATTCTCCCACTCCAATTCTAAGTTTGACAGTGTTCTTTTTTTTGGCAGCGGTCAGCTAGCTGGCTCCTCAGTCAGATTTCCACCGGTTGCTTGATTGCTTGCGATCCAACTCTTCGCATCTTGCAGGATGGTATCTCTCTCAGTAGCACAGAACATCCGCAACTGGTTAAATTTTGGCTACAGGAATATTGCCAGTTTATGGAGTGGCTGAATCTGGACCTTCTTGCCAAACCACTCCAAATGGTGCTGGCGGATGGTGGCTTGATAAGGCATGTCAGTGCTTACTGGCTGGGAATGATGTGTCAGCTTCTCGTGCCACAACACAACAAGGTTCAAAGTTGGATATTGATCCCCTTCCAACTCCCGCTGGGCTTCGTAGAAGGGTTGGAGAAAAAATACCAAAAAATCCAGAACATCTGAGGACACATCATCCATTCTATGGCCTTCTCCATGGCTCTCCAGCTCTATTTCAGCATACACATCCTTGATAGACTTGAGCGTGAGAAATACAGTGCTGTAACGTGTTTCTCCCATCTGCAGAATGGTCTTGGATAACTGGCTTGCCAGACCGCTTTGTTTCACGAACTGGACTTCTTTCTTGACAGCCAGCAACGTTGCACCAATCTCTGGGACTGTTTCTGACAACTCCATGATGTCCAAGGCATGTCGGAGGACCGTGTTGGAGATGTGATCCTGACAGTCCAAGCGCCAGTAAGGTTGTAATGCAGCAACAATATTCAAACCTTGGTCTGTTACCCACACCCCCTTAGTCATTACAGAGGGATCAAACTTCAGAACTTACACAAGCTGCTTCTGCAATGCCTTGCAGATATTTTCAACTGTTTTAGCATCATCGTGAGGGAACATGGCAGTTGTGAGTACATTACTCTTCAACGTGAAATCTGATGTTATATGGTGACATGTAATCGTCATGTAACTGACCTTGCGGTAATCATCAGTCCACATGTCTGTGGTCATCCCGACATTAACTTAACATATTACATCTTTTATCTCAGCAACAATCGCTTCTCTTTTTGTTGTTGCCTTTTCGTGGCATCTGTGAGAAACAGTCGTGGGGTCAGGCAGCAACTTTTCAGCAGACAAGCGACCATAGACTGCCCCAGTGTTAATTAGTTCCTCGGCTAACTTTATAAATCCGCCTCCAGCCACAGTTTGAAATGGCTGTATATCTTCGCAGCAGAAATCCACACACTTCTCGGTAACTTGGGATTTGGCATTAGCTGGCTCTGGCTTCGAGAAGAGAGCTAGCTGTAGTGCAGCTGCGCTTGACATGCCGTTGTAGATGAGATGTTCCTGTTTTTTTGCTGTAATGAGCAAGAATAGTTTTGCAGATTCTGCACTGCACATGACCAATTGGCTCCTTGTTTTTTGTGGTAATTAAATTTTTCATTCTTCCAAAATGAAGCTTTTCCAGAAGCATTAGGAATTTTTTGAATCTCCCCTCAACTTCTCCCTAATGCTCTGCATGGTCAAATGTGAACTGTCACATGTATGCAAATGCACATGTACCTGCATATAGGCTATGTATAATATTTATAATATTAATTATAGTATTATAATATGTTATTTATAATTATAGGCTATATATTACTTGTATTATATTAGTGCACGATTATGGGCACAATGAAAGGAGAGAAGTTAAAGGTCCGAGTCCAACCCGAGATCTATCTATTAAAAAATAAATTGGCCTGACCCGAATCGACTCAGCGTGTTGGGCTCCATCTTATATATATAATACAAAATTTTCAGATAATTAAAATGCATTACATACTTGTAGCAGAAGAGTTGATAGCATTGATAAGACAATACAAAAAGCGGCTTCAGAATACAATGTATTGTTTACTACCATATTATTTGTAAAAAGGCAGGCACTACTGCTAAAAATACATAGATTTGCCCCTTGAAGGTCTCTGCATTGTTCTGTCTTTTCTGAGCACTGAAGTAAAGCAATTATTGTTAATAATTTGCACTTTACAAATTCATCCCGTTATTAATTTTATCTGACTCCAATTTTATATTAATCTGACTCCAATTTTAAGTTGACCTCTGATTTAGATTAAAGCTCTAAATTCTTTCTGATTATTCTTTTATTTTAATCATTTAAGTTATTGATTACTCTGAATCCTCTTCTTTTCATTTACCTTTTGATCAGTTTCTAATGAGATTCAAACTGATAGTCTTTAAGTGGCTTCCTCCTACATTAAATCTTCAGTTATGATAGAAATGATTCTTAAAATGGGATTCTCCTGCTCGGTTCCTCCAGAGCGGTTTCTCCTATTTTAAAGACCCAGTATTGATATAAATGATTTCAGAGGAATACAGAATAAATCAAAAGTAACAATTTATTTGCCAGGTAGGATTTAAAACACAAGTTAAAGAAACAAGTCAAAGAACATACCTGGCAGTTGAGAAAAGTACATGTAATTGCAAAGCATGGGAAATCTGAATGCAGATTCCTATTATTACAGTTACACACATTGAGGTGTGGGATCATCTGACTACAGAGAACCTTGAGCTCTGGGCCAGCCTTCCTTAAATATCCAGACAGAATACACATTGTGTACCAAATGGTATTATCCTTTGTTCAATGAGAATTTGGGGGTGAAAGGGTTCTTGGCTTCCTGGTGTTAAACCTTCAAGGAGGGGGATAGGCCTCCAGAATTATTCAGTATTTGGCATAGACCTTATAACTTTGTTGTCATTAAGTTTTATAAAGCTGGGGACAAACACTATACCAGACGCACCGAGACATTTTAAATGATACCAAACATGTTACAAAAGTTACATTATTTGTATACATCAGATATGGTACATACAGATCTTAGGTGAGTTTGGGGTGATTCTGGGCTTAAAGAGCAACATGCAGGTTGAATTTATAACTGAATTAATACTTTATATTGTCTGCAGAGGTCTTTTAAAAACACATATGTAGAAATTACTAATGAAATCTTATTTGATGTAGAGATTTTGCTGAAAATGTGCTAGGCTCTGGAATACGCCTTTCCCGCTATCAACGCGTCATATGACATAGGGTGAGGCAAACAAAAGAGCTCGCGGTCAGCTCTCATTGTGGGTGTTGATGTAGTTAGGGCAGTAGTGAGAGACAGAAAGTTTTAGATCGAGTTTAGGGGAGCCATAATGGTAAATTATTGTGTTTGTGCTGGTTGCACGAATTCCAGCCTGTCAGGACATCGTGTCCATCATTTTCCTTCTAGAAAAAACAAGGCTTTTCGGTCTTGAGTGCGTTTTGTGCAGGTGAAGAGAGCAGACTTCACTGCCGCGTCTGTTACCACACACTCGGTCGCTTGTGGCGCACATTTCACTCGGAGAATTATCGACCTGGAGATTTGTTGGAGTCTCGGATGGGATTTCGGAGTAAGGACCACGTGAGGCTGATTACTGATGCTGTTCCCTCGGTGCACTCGATGGAATCAAGTCCACCGTCAAAGTGTACACCGGATTTTGGCGCGGGCTGGACTGGAGGACAAAGTGCTAACGTTAGCAGACATTCTGTGCAACGAAAACGAGGACTTAGCAGAGTAAGTCTTACTTTTAATTATTTTAACTCTTAATTTGCTCATAATTATAGGCCTGTGGGCCATCATAGGCATGTTCGGTCCACACCGGAGAATTCGGTTTCTTCATTCGCATCCATTGTAACCTGAGCTTGAACTTGACCAGACTCCTCAGCCCATCGTCACTTCGGTTAGTGCTTTATAGACGCGGAAGTTATTTTATCACAATTTATCTCAAAATATCGTTAATGGCTAAATATATATTACTCCAGTTCAGAAAATCTAGTTGTTTTATCATCAACATACACTATGCTATATAGGGGTGTCCAACCTGCATGTTGCTCTTTAAAGGGAATGGATGAGGAGGAGGAGAGGGGAGAGAATGGGACAGATGTGGAAGGGCGACAATGAGGTGTGATTTTTCAGTCTTCGCTCAGTGGGGTGTGGTGCCTCAGGAAGCATTTGCTATTTGCCTTTGAATGCAAACACATTGGCACCCCGCCTTACAGTCCGCTCTCTGGCCAAGTGGGAAACTCAATAGTTTCTGCGTGGTCACTATTAGGCGTTCAAGGTGCCAAGTCCATTTTGTCGCTTTGTATGCATCTGCAGAACACCTAGTCCCACCAGATACATGTAGCAGGTGGATAATTGGGTTTGTCCCTCTGTGTCTGGTTGAGGTTAGCACATGTGTTCAGTTCATCGAATCCATCAAGGCTTTTTTTGGCTTGTTCAGTGGACATGTCATTCCATCATGGAGCTTCTGGTGGTACCTTCCCTTTGATGATGATCTGACTCTTAGAAGAACTCTGCCACCTCCAGTGGTGGTCTTCTGGGCCAACCTCAATTAGGTGAAGGAGTTCTCACTGGTAATGCATAAGCACCTGAACAGCATCTTAAATGACCATATAAAGACTGTACATTTGAGTTTAGTGTCGTTAGGAGAAAAGGTTATAAGGTGTTACATGTACAAACAACATAATGGTGAGTTTCATGACAGCAAGTGTGACTGGTATATTGTTTCTCAGTACTCTTCAAGGTCATATACCCAATAATGTGATCCCATTTGATGATCTGATCATTCACTATTCCACCAATAGAGTGTACAGTAGTGGAATTTGGAAATACTTGGTCTGGATGGATTAAAGGAAAGGTGACAAAAAACCCAAGGCAACCAGTACATTCATCACCAATATTCATTATTGCCATGGATATTTGGTCTGAATAAATTACAGGAAACATACCACAGAGTCAGTATAACTAGTATCTTCTCCAGTGGTATGCGTCATTTTGCATATAGTAATAATAATTATTCTATGAGTGTAGAATCACAGGTATAGATATATATAATAATCACAGTGCTAATTCAAAATTATCCAATGTGATTGATTTGCTGGCTAAGTCAAAATCGATGATACATGTCTATATTCAAAGTGGGTTGTGGATTGATTGAAGTGTCTGCACAATTTTTTATTTAATTTGATGCAGGCAGAAATGTAGAAATTTGGGTGGCAAGTTTGTTTGCAATTTGTAATTAAATCATCGATGTGGGACTGTAGCCATGCAAATGTCCCATGCATATTACAGTATTTCAAATAAGTTGTTGGGAAGTTGTAAATAGTGCCTGTTTTATGGAAACAGGTTTGTAATGTCCTATATGTGAGAGCTATGTGTATGTGAGAGGCAGGCCAGATCTTCAGTGGATTAGTACTTTCAGAATCTAGGTCATTATTTTGTTCCATGATGTGTAGTGATAAAAGTGTGTGTTCTTTGTTTAGGAGATGGGTGGAATCTGTTCTAGAACAATTTGGTGTTGCAAAATTGTGGTTCCGGGGCTAAACCCGGAGGCCATATAGCTATTTTTGTTTGTGTAGTGCTGTGAGGTGTGAAAGGCCTCTTTGAGTATTTCCACACCCATCTCCATCGTGGCCAAATTGTTGTCCTGTCTTGAAGCAGGGGGATCAGAAACCTTTTTGCATCTGTCCCTCACGAGATTGTCACCTGAAATAGACAGAGAAAACAGTTAATGTTGAACCTTTAATTAATTTGCATTTAGACATGTGGTACTTTCTTTATTTTCCTCTGATGGTCAACGCCAAACTGTTACGGACAGCTTTTAGTCTCATACTGTATGGTCTGTGTCATCAGGGGAAATAAGCATTTTGCTTTACAAAAACATATACCATTGTAATGTCTAATGCAAATTTAATTTCAGAGATCAAATTAGACTGAGCATCTTTGGTGATATTTTAGAGTAGTTTTGAAGTGTGTAGCACCTTAAGCTGCAGTTCATCTTTTTTGGTGATGTGTTTTCTGTTTAGCATTTTTTTAAGGATGCTATTCACATGTTTGATCATCTATGATCTATGATCTCTGTGGTCTGTCAGGTTTGTAAGGGTTAGAATTTTGCACACACATTTTTCATTACTTGCCCAGTGAAATGGGTTCCTTGATCAGACTCGATTTAGATGGGCGCAACCCCAAGTGGAATGATTTGGTTGGCCATCACCCCTGCCACAGTGTTTGCAGTGTTATTGCTGGTGATAATTGCTTCCAAACACTTAGAGAATATATCAATGATCACCAGGCAATAACGATATCCCCCTTTGGCACTGGGGAGTGTACCAATGAAATCCAACTGTAAGGATTCCCAGGGTCCCTTGGCTGGGTCTGACCTGCGTAGATTAGTGCTTCGGGTTTACCCTGATTCACTGTTTCACAAACTATGCATGTACTACACCACCTGTCGACATCAGAAGTCATTCCTGACCACCAAAATGGTGTTTGTATCAATTGCTGTGTTTTAACAGCAGATATATGGGCATATTCATGGTACAGTTTGATTATGGGTTTTTAAGAACTTTTGGAACCACATATTTCCCATCTCTGAGTATTATGTCTTCTGCGACAGTGACTAACTGATCCTGCTGTAAGTGCGGTGCAATCTCCCCCCAAGCTGACCACAAATCTTTCTGATATTGTTTCAGGTCGATGGGGGTGATTTGGGCCGCATTCACAGCAGGGGCAGGTAGTATGTCTGGTTGCCACTCATCTCCTTTCGTGGCTGTGATTTTGGCTAATTTATCAGCAGTGTTGTTGTTTTGCTCGCGTTCGTTGGGGTTCCTGTTTATGTGTGTGGCAATGATGTTGTCACCCACATAGTCAGCTACTCTGTCTGCACCCAGTAGGGTTGGGTGGAAGATTGCAGGGCTGTTGTGAGGGCCTTTTGGCATCCTTTCCCAAGTATACCAAGTTTGATTTACAGTAAAGGCTAATTTCCACTGGTCGTCACGCTTAACCTTGATAGACCAGAAGCCATTCTTGATGTCTAAGATTGTAAACCAAGAGGCTTTTGTTGAAATTTGTGATAATAGGGTAGAAGGATTTGCCACTATTGCAGTCGCTTTAGGCAGGACTTGATTCAGACGCTGATAGTCTATACAAAGTTGCCATTTTCCGCTTGATTTTGGTACTGGAAGACCGGAGAGTTGGCAGATGAACTGCACTGTCGAACTACACCTCTTTTTTCAAGCTGTTGGACTCTCTCACTGAACAGCAGCCTCCGCCTCTGGCTTAATGTGGTATTGCTCTTGTGGGGAGGTGGCTCCCCTCAATGCATACTTCAAAATCAATGAGGCCACGGGCGTAGTTCGTGATTGGCCCAAACATTGCTATATTTATCCATTAGCAGTTGTATGGGGTCCGTTCTGGAAATGGACATGATGCTTTCCTTGTCTCGTGAAAAAAATGTTTTCATGGCTTTATTTGTTCAAGCAGTTCGATTTGTTTTTCAAGGCAGCGAACAAAAAGCCATGTTTTTTCATGATGTCCATTCCCAACATGGTTCCCTCACTGCTGTCTGGTAAATACCAAAAGGCTCTTCTACCATTATCATGCCTAAGTCGAGTTGAACTGGTTGTTTTTGGTTGCGATCATTAGTGTGTCAGCCTATGCCTCTAGTTTGTATGTTTTCATTTGTTAGAGGTAAAGGAATGTTTGTGTAGGAGCATGCAGTGCCGGTATTGATAAGTATGTTGGCTAACCGGCCTCCAATGTTAGCCCTTAATTTGATACTGGTTGCCGCTGTTGATAATACTCCCTATTTCATTGGAGGCCACGCATCCCTATTGTATGTTATATTTCGACAGTAATAATTCGAGTTCAGCTTGGAATTCGGTGTTTTGTTGTTTTTGTCCCTGTTGTTGTTCCTCCATTTGTCGGGGAGCACTTGTGTTGTTTTATGTACTCAAGGTATCTAAACGCTTGAGAATTTCAGTGTCGGTTTTGGAGGGTGCTCCTTTCTTTCGCGACTCAGCTTTTAACTGATAACAGTCCCGTATGTTATGACCTTTTCTTCTGCAATAATCGCGATCGATGTTGGGTGTAATTAAATGTTTTCGCTTTTTCAGCACCCTTGCCCTCTGTCACCCACTGGGTTGCTGCAACATGATGCGATTTAGACTGATTGTGTCTATTTTCGATTTTAGATGCCCAGTCTACCACTGCTCTGTACGTGTTTTCAGCTGGGTCGGCACCACTCAAAAGAGCTTGTTGAACAGCGGGCCCTGCATTATTTTTTAGGAACTGAAGTAAAACTTCATGATCCCTATCTGCGGTTTCTAGGCCGGAGTATTCTTTGTACTATTCCCACAAACGCTCTGCATAACTTTCGAATGGTTCTTTATTTGATTGTTTAATGTTAACAATTTTGCTCCATTCTGCATGGCTGGGTCCTCTCAGATCTAGCAGTGTTTGTTTTAGTCTTTCGTACACTTCTGTGTTGGTTTCACGATCGCGTCTATTTATAATGCGTCCCGACTTCATTTCCTCATTCAGTTTTGGTCTGAGTTCGTTCGGAATAGTTAAGAGAGCAATTTGCCATACGTCTCTGATCTCTAGATTGTAAACATTGGCCTGTAACATTAAGGTGTCCCAGTAAGGCTGGAATGGACCTCTTCTTGGCATCATGCCAATTGGGTGATTCTCACGAAATCCAGATTTAGAAGGTGTCCAGCATCAGAATTTTTAAAATGCCCTTAAAGCCAATTTTCTTTTTGCACATATAAGATTAAGGTCTGAACTTACTATAACCATTATTTTTACAAGATTTAAAAAATATTTCCTATATAATTATTTACATTTTTAGATGAAGTCCATAAAAAAATTACCATTACCGCAACATGACATTACATTAAATATATGGTTAAAAATGTGTATTTTGGCTAATGTTAAAGTAGACTCTTATTGCTCGTGCTCAAAGCTATGTAAAACTCTGGAGAGATTACTTTTTCATATTTATTATTTTTTGTAATTTCCTTATTTTCTCTCATTACCGAAACATACGTGATGATTTACAATTTATTTTATTTAATTGTTTTATTAAAAGATAACATACACATTTGTTATGTAGCAGACCTTAAATAAGTAGTGTTGTGTAATATGTATATACATTTTAAAACAAAATATGATTATCTAATTATTACTTAATTTGTAAAAAAGATACATGTTGCGGTAATGAAAATGCTATTTCGGTAATGAGAATCAATGTTTCGAAATGAGATTTAGCTCACACATTAACTGTTGACAAAGGGGTTTGATGCCTAACCCTATTTTACATATTTAAAACGCATACAATTTTTAAAATAATATTTATTTCATGAACAGAGTTTCATTTTCTCATTTATCGTAATCATCACAGTACCATGCCTTGTGTTAACAAGTGTTGTGTATATAAGTTACAATGTTATGCTCATAAAGAATCATATCATGTAGCCTACACTGTAGTACTAACAAATATACAACCATTAGTATAAATATTATCATTCTAGTATAACATATAATCATGTGTTCATGAGAACTTTTTCAATGTAACATATTATCATGTGGTCCTGAGAAACATTTAAATGTAACAGCATCATGTGCTCTTGTAAAAAGATTTTAGTTTAGCTAAAGTGAGTGAAGTATATATAAAGTTCGAAATGTGTAATAATTGTAAGGCCAAAGTAAACCGTGGGGGAACCACCACAATAACTTTCGGAACAACAAACCTAATTAGACACTTATAACACCATCACCCAGCTGAAAATGCCCATTTTAAAAAAGAAGCTAAAAAGTGAAAGCGGCTAAAGCTAGCCAGAGCTCAGAGCCAGCCACAAGTCAGCAGCCTCTCCTATCATTCCTTGGAATGAGCAGCGAAAAGACCAAAGCAATTACAAGGAAAATTATGCAATTCATGGCCCTGGATGACCAGCTGTTCTCCATAGTTGAGGACAAAGGGTTCAGAAATCTGGTAAATTTCCTTGATACAGAGTATGAGGTACTTTCCGACGTCACGTTGCCCGAGTTGTTTAATCTCGTGTCATGTCACACACGCAGCCTGTTATCTGTCAACATTTGGGTACACAAATCCGGGAGAGGGGAAGGGGGGTGCTGGATGGCAGAGGCAGGCTAAATACATACAAATTGTGCCGTTGTGATTTAACGTAATTTTTCCCACCGTGTCCGGTATTAAAATCAGTGCGACACACATTACAAAAGGCGTGGGCATTGTCGATATGGCTTCGGGATATGAAATTAAATTCTTCCATCCAGCTGTTGTTAAATGTACATGTATATTTTGTTTTTTCACCGGAGCACCAGCTGATTGTTCTCCTCCCATCTACCAGTGATGCTTGATTTAACATCCCGCGTCTACTACCTGCGCAGATATCAACAGTGCAAATGGGTTGTAGGTTGCCAGATTGTGGTCATGGCAACTGGACCACCTTGGAATAATATATTGATGTGATTATTCATATAACGTGTGTAACGCTTCCCACACGAAGGAGGACAGGAAACAGGTCTTCACCACAAGGTAAGCTTTTAATTTCCGTTGTTTCTTACAACACCGCTATCACACATAATACAACACAATATCAGCGCACTGAGCTTGCTTGTCATCTCTCCCCCCTGGAGGCCCTCTTGCTGCCTTTTTATGCCGCTCTCCCCGTGCTCACTGAAATTAGAGACAGGTGTTAGACATAATTTAGCTCAGGTGTAAGCGCCCTTACCGCTTTTTTCTCCCGGACGGCGCTTGACCACGCCCGCTGCCACATACCCCCACCGCCCGACTCAGGCCGGGCGCCATCCGCCTGCCTACCACTCCCCATTTCTGGAGAGGAAGTCGGCGACAGCCATCTGCAACCCCGGTCTGTGGACCACCTTGAATTTAAAGGGCTGGAGAGCTAGATACCAACGGGTGATCCGGGCGTTAGTATCTTTCATGCGATGGAGCCACTGCAGTGGGGCATGATCCGAGCAGAGGGTGAAGGCCCGCCCCAGCAGGTAGTAACGGAGGGTGAGAACTGCCCACTTGATGGCCAAACACTCCTTCTCCATGGTGCTGTACTTAGTCTCCCTTAAGGAGAGCTTACGGCTAATGTACAGCACCGGCGCCTCCCTCCACCACCTCGCAGAGTACGCCCCCAGCCCTCTGTCTGACGCGATCCGCCTGTAATACAAAAGGGAGAGAGAAGTCAGGTGCATGAAGACGCTGCCCCCACAAAGTGCGGCTTTAATCTGCATAAACGCCTGTTGGCACTGCTCCGACCACTGGACTGGATCTGGAGCCCCCTTTTTAGTGAGGTCAGTCAGCGGGCTGGTGACATCCGAATAATTAGGCACAAACCTCCTATAATAGCCAGCCAGCCCCAGGAACTGCCTCAACCCCTTTTTGGTCTTGGGTCTAGGGCAAGTTGCAGTTGCCGCGGTTTTGTCAATTTGGGGACGCACCTGGCCATGACCCAAGTGTAACCCCAGATACCGTACCTCCACATGCCCAATCGCGCATTTCTTAGGATTTGCTGTGAGCCCCGCCCGCCGCAGCGATCTCAGGACGGCCCTCAGATGTTGCATGTGCCGCTGCCAGTCATTGCTATAAATGATGATATCATCTAGATAGCGGCGTACGCGGTGTGAGGTCTGAGGATCCTATCCATAAGACGCTGAAACGTGGCTGGTGCCCCAAACAAACCGAAAGGAAGCGTCACGAATTGGTGTAATCCAAACGGCGTAGTGAAGGCGGTTTTCTCACGGGACATTGGTGTCAAGGGGATCTGCCAATAACCCTTCGTTAAATCCAAGGTCGAATAAAAACGAGCATTACCTAACCGATCGAGCAGTTCATCAACATGGGGCATTGGGTACGCGTCAAATTTAGACACCGCTTTAACTTTTCTGTAATCCACACAGAATCGAACAGACCCATCGCTCTTAGGAACAAGAACAACTGGGCTGGACCAATCGCTGTGGGATTCCTCTATTACGCCCATAGCGAGCATCGCATCTAATTCCTCCCGAACTATTTTCTTTTTACGTTCGGGTAAGCGATAGGGGTGGCACCATACCACCACGCCCGGTTCGGTCTCGATGTGGTGCTGTATGATGTTTGTATGGCCCGGAAGAGGGGAAAACACATCTGCAAATTCCTTTTGTAAATCGGAAACCTCTGTGAGTTGACGCGGTGAGAGGTGGTCTCCACAAGTAACCGGAGTGTTGCGACTGTGGGCTTTGTTTACCTCCGGTCCGAGCTCTGCCCTCTTCGGAACTACAGTGGCCAACGTCACAGAGGCCGCCTCTTCCCTCCACAATTTCAGGAGGTTGAGGTGATATATTTGCCGCGCGCCCCCTCTATCGGTACGTTTAACCTCATAATCGAGATCCCCAACTCATCGTGTGACCTCAAAGGGTCCTTGCCACTTGGCGAGTAATTTAGAGCTCGACGTTGGGAGCAATACAAGTACCTTATCTCCTGGTGTAAATTCCCGTAGCCGAGCACCTCTGTCATACAGCCGGCGTTAGCGTTCTTGAGCCTGGAGCAAATTCTCCTGTGTTAGTCGCCCCAGTGTGTGGAGTTTTGCTCTAAGATCAAGAACGTACTGAATTTCATTTTTGCTATTAGAAGGTCCCTCCTCCCAAGCTTCGCGGATGACGTCGAGGACCCCGCGTGGGCGTCGCCCGTACAGAACGGGGAGAACCCTGTGGAGGCTTGTGGGACATCTCGTACTGCAAACAACAGGGGGTCCAGCCATTATCCCAATTTCTAGCGTCATCCTGTACAAATTTTTTGAATCATGTTCTTGAGCGTTTTATTAAATCGTTCCACTAGGCCATCAGTCTGCGGATGGTAAACGCTAGTGCGAATCGACTTAATGCCCAAGAGCTTGTAAAGTTTGCGAAGTGTTCGTGACATAAAAGTCGTGCCTTGATCAGTGAGGATTTCTTTCGGAATCCCCACCCAGGAGATTATCTTGAAGAGTGCCCCTGCAACACTACGTGTGGAGATGTTGCTCAGAGGCACTGCTTCCGGATATCGCGTCGCGTAATCCACTAGGACTAACACGAAGCGATGCTCGCGTGCTGTCCGTTCTAATGGCCCGACGAGGTCCATCCCAATTCTTTCGAAGGGGACCTCGATCAATGGTAGAGGGCGCAATGGCGCTTTTGGGGTGGCCGGTGGGTTTACCAGCTGACATTCACGGCACGCCGCACACCACCTGCGGACGTCACCGCCACTGCCCGGCCAATAGAAACGGGCTATTAGACAGAGAAGTGTTTTTGTTCCCTTAGGTGACCGGCCATAGGATTATAGTGAGCCGCCTGGAAAATCATTTCCCGGCTGCTCCGTGGAATCAACAATTGGGTCACTTCCTCTTTTGTTTGAGCGTCCTGCATCACTCTATATAGCCGATCTTTAATCATGGCAAAATACGGGTATGAAATGGCGATGCCCGGCCGAAGCTGTTGACCATCAATTACTCTCACTTGGTCAAGAGCATGTTTAAGGAATTCCCTGAGAGGAGGGGTGGCCACCTCGCCCTTCCCTCGTCATTCAGAGCAGCCGAGGACGGCCCGGCTCCGTCTCCCCTGCCAGAGCATCGCACACCGCACACCTCTTTATGCAGGACCCATCCGCGCAAATACCCTCTAAAATATCTTTAAAACTCGACCAATCAGTACCCAAGATTAGCGGATGAGTGAGGCAAGAATTGAGCAAGAGTTATAGTGCTCATCCCTCCTTCATAAGTCTGTTTCTCATTACCGAAACATTGAGTATCTCCACCGCAACAGGCCTTCAATTGTTGCGGTGAATGACAATGGTGTTGCGGAGGATGAGCGACCTTAAACATTCTTGCTAACTGTGGAAGCTAAATGAGGGTTAGCTAAACTTTCCCTCTCTTTTTATATTTAGACCATAATGGGGTATATAGTAATCAAAAAATTAAAACAGCAACATTTTTTTAAAACTTCACAAACTCATGTTTCAGTAATGAGAACTAAAAAGTCGTGTAGGTACTATGACAAACAAAAATTTTAACTTTTATTTGGAGAGAAAAAATAAGAACTGCTTACCTGGTAGCCATCTTGAGTGTCACAGTCAATTATGTCCCTTCCAACAAAATTTCTTGAAAATGTTAGTTCCTTGAGGACTTAAACAATGATTGAAAATTGTTGCGGAGGATGAGAAAATTGGTCTTGGACACATATATATTCCTTATTATTGTCACTACATTTACCAATGATCACCAAATACCACATGTTTCTTTACTGTAAATGTTTATAGTATAACATGCACTGAAGCTTTTTATTTTTTATATTTTTTAATTATAAATATTTCCATCTTAAAGAACACAAATGGACACGTTGCTGTAATGACAAATTTCCCCTTAAATGTGGAAAAAACAACAAAATTGGTATTTATGATGTCATTTGAAATCATGTGCAAAATAGTACATGAAGATATGTTTATAACTGTATTATTCTTATTTTGATAGCATTTACTTTTATCATCAAAATGTTTCATGACACCTCATATGTCTAATTTCACGAGAATCACCCAATTATTTCTTTGTGTGAGCTGCATTCCTCACACGTTAAAGGACGACTGATAGTTGTGATGTCATCTTCCGCATTTGTTATTGTCTTAAGGACTGCGACTTGAACAGATTTTTTCGGAGCATCGCTAGCTTTTTTCCGCGTCATAACCGGGCTGCGTTCTTTTGTCCACTGAGAGGGACTATCCCCATGGGCTCGGTTACGAGCCTCTCTTGTGTGTTTTGCGTAAGCTAATGTTACCGCATCATCGTCGTCACTATCCTGTTTTCTTTCTGCATTAAAAGGTGAATTTATGGCTGCTGCTTTTATAGCTGATATTGGGAAGCCTGCGTTATCACAACACTCTTCTAAGGCGGATGCATAATTTCGACCTGATCGAAGTTTTTGTTGGAGATCATTGATCTGTGCTTCCAACGCATCTACCCGTCTTGCCCAACTTTGCTTTTTATACACAAATGTGTCGACTTGAGCCCTCAACTTTTTTAATTCATCCGAACGCGATTAATTTGCTCCTTGTTCGCCATGATGTCGTTACGGCGAAGCAAGTAAACAATAGCGACGGGGGTTTTTCGGTATTTAGATTTAGATTCTAGTCGCCGACCCTCCATAGAGTACCATGATAAGATTTCATCATTACTCCATTTTAAATTTAGTCCTTTCTCGCGTAAACGAAAAAGGAGATCTTTGAATTTTATGGCCAGAGCTTCCATTACCTCCTCATCTGCTCTGCCTCTATCATGTCCCTGATCCATGTTTTTGACTAATATCTTTAGCCCCACCGGATTTTTTCGGTCTCCGGTCTAACAGTGGGTATTCCGACCCGTTCTATAAATGTGTCTATATGGGATGTGTCTGTGCTTTCCCTCAAAACTTCTAATAGGCAAAAAGAATAGACTTACCAGAGCTGATGTAGACAGAGAAGTAGAAGAAGCTCAAAACTCATCCTCTGTCCCAAGCAGGTTGTTGCGCTGAAAAGACGTCACTCACTCGTTGGAGATCACGGAGGCAGGTCACCACTTGTAAAAAGGCAGGCACTACTGCTAAAAATACATAGATTTGCCCCTTGAAGGTCTCTGCGTTGTTCTGTCTTTTCTGAGCACTGAAGTAAAGCAATTATTGTTAATAATTTGCACTTTACAAATTCATCCTCATTATTTATCTGACTCAATTTTATATTAATCTGACTCCAATTTTATATTAATCTGACTCCAATTTTAAGTTGACCTCTGATTTAGATTAAAGCTCTAAATTCTTTCTGATTATTCTTTTATTTTAATCATTTAAGTTATTGATTACTCTGAATCCTCTTCTATTCATTTACCTTTTGATCAGTTTCTAATGAGATTCAAACTGATAGTCTTTAAGTGGCTTCCTCCTACATTAAAGCTTCAGTTATGATAGAAATGATTCTTAAAATGGGATTCTCCTGCTCGGTTCCTCCAGAGCGGTTTCTCCTATTTTAAAGACCCAGTATTGATATAAATGATTTCAGAGGAATACAGAATAAATCAAAAAGTAACAATTTATTTACCAGGTAGGATTTAAAACACAAGTTAAAGAAACAAGTCAAAGAACATACCTGGCAGTTGAGAAAAGTACATGTAATTGCAAAGCATGGGAAATCTGAATTACAGATTCATAGGAATTAATAGATTCCTATTATTACAGTTACACACATTGAAGTGTGGGATCATCTGACTATAGAGAACCTTGAGCTCTGGGCCAGCCTTCCTTAAATATCCAGACAGAATACACATTGTGTACCAAATGGTATTATCCTTTGTTCAATGAGAATTTGGGGGTGAAAGGGTTCTTGGCTTCCTGGTGTTAAACCTTCAAGGAGGGGGATAGGCCTCCAGAATTATTCAGTATTTGGCATAGACCTTATAACTTTGTTGTCATTAAGTTTTATAAAGCTGGGGACAAAACACTATACCAGAGGCACCGAGACATTTTAAATGATACCAAGCATGTTACAAAAGTTACATTATTTGTATACATCAGATATGGTACATACAGATCTTAGGTGAGTTTGGGGTGATTCTGGGCTTAAAGGGAATGGATGAGGAGGAGGAGAGGGGAGAGGGGAGAGAATGGGACAGATGTGGAAGGGCGACAGTGAGGTGTGATTTTTTTTTTTTTCAGTCTTCGCTCAGTGGGGTGTGGTGCCTCAGGAAGCATTTGCTATTTGCCTTTGAATGCAAACACATTGGCACCCCACCTTACATATTGAACATAAGCCAATCATTGGCATACAGTTTTCACAAGTGAATTTTTCAATCAGTTGGAGATTTATTATGAGGACTTAAAAGCCCGTCAATTTACACCTTCTTCAGACATGCTTGTGTAGCGTCTCTGGTGCGTTGCATCATAAAATGATTAGGTCACTGTTTCAAGTTAAATTGAGTATTAAACTATATCTTTAAACACATCTTGAGATCCCTTAGTTCGGATTTGCGCTCCAAGTGTTTTGAACGCAAGAACGTAAGGCATGTTCTGCCTACTGAAGTGTTTTCTTCACTGTATAAACTACGTGTTGCACATACAGCTGAAATTTCACTTACTGCCCTCTGGAGTAAACAGGTGGTACTACAAGCTTGCATTTTCCAGGTATCTTCCTTATTATGGTCCGGGGACAGTGCGATAAATAGACAGCCCTAAAATATATATATATATATATATATATGTAAAAAATGCAGTGTGAAAATTCAGGTTTACAATGACATGAGTAAATGATGACAGAATTGCAATGTTTGTGTAACTGTACAAAACTTTTAACTGTGAATGTGACTTCATTTAGAAGCTTTGAAAGTGCAGTACAGAACTTTTACTGGGCTGATTTGACAGTTTATTAAGCCTTGTTTATCCCTTTTTCTGTGTTTGCAGTGCACAGTTCAGGTAAAGCTTGAGCTGGGTCACAGGGCCCAGCTGAGGAAAAAGGTGACATCGGAAGGCTTCACTCATGACTGGATGGTGTTTGTGCGGGGCCCCGAGAACAGTGACATTCAACACTTTGTGGATAAAGTTGTCTTCCGGCTGCACGAGAGCTTTCCTAAACCCAAGAGGGGTACATTTCACAACTTTATTAATGATCCATTGCATAAACACTTTGTGTGAGATTCACAGGAAATATAACACGTCATGTGGATCAGTATTTCTCATTCTAAATATTTAGGTCAAACAAACACATCAAAACTTCATTCCAGGTGTCACATGTTTTGGTCATTGTCTAACAGGTCTGGTCTTTCATGAAGAGTTTGCATTTTATATTCACGTGTTAACACAAATCACCACCTAGCATTGTACATGCTTAAAAATAAATGTAAGAAAATATTGCCTATACTGTATATAATCTTTTTATTTCTTTTTTGCTGCATTGAAATGATTATGCTGTATGATTGCTGCTATATAAATGATTAAATATCATTTTTTGTATTTATTTAGTGATAAACATTTTAACATTATATCAACTATATTTTACTACAAATGAAATGCATGTTGATATGTATTGAATACATAAATATCTAGTAATATAAAAGCATTGTCCTATGGCCTATTCTACTTTGATGTTGCAGTTCACACTGAAATAATTAATTCTTTCATTTAATCACAGTGTGTAAGGAGCCCCCATACAAGGTTGAGGAGTCAGGTTATGCTGGATTTCTAATGCCCATAGAGGTCTACTTCAAAAACAAGGTGAGATCTTTGAATCTCTCCCTGTAATGGTCATGTCAAATCTTGCTGTTGTCTTCTATTCTGTAGTTATTTTTGTTTTTACACATTTTCATTAACATACAGATTCCTCTCTGTCTGAGTAATGCAAATACCAGCTAAGCTTATGGTTTCTATTTCCAAATTGTAATTTGTAAATGTCCCCTTGTAGAGATTAAGCAGGCACTTTAGTGCAGTAAATGCACACAGAATGATTTGCCTTATGATGAGATTTACACTGGGTGGTATAATACAATACAAGCTACACTAATGTTTTCTAGCCCACCTGCTGACTCACAAGCCTGTGATATATAAACATAAGCATGATCTGATTTGGAAAAACATCCCGAACATTATGATTTCTACATGCTGAGGGGAAAAGATAAAAATAGAGCAAGGGAGTGTTTGTTTTGTGTTCACATTTTTAAAGGGATATTTCACCCAAAAATAATTTGATCTCATAATTTACTCACACTTATGACATCCCAGATATGTATTACTTCCTTCTGCAGAACACAAAAGAAGATTTTTAGAAGTATCTCAGCTCTGTAGGTCCATACAATGCAAGTGAATGGTGACCAAAACTTTTAAGTTCCAAAAAGCACATAAAGGCAGTCTAAAAGTAATCCATACGACTCCAGTGGTTTAATCCATGTCTTTTGAAGCAATCCAATTGATTTTGGATGAGAACAGACCAAAATATAACTCCTTTTTTACTATAAATCTTTAAATCAGTAGTTCTTTGGCGTTCATGATTTCAAGTTGGATTACACTTCCTATATACATTTAGTGCTCTGTGCATGCATCAAGCTCTAGGAAGTGTAATTGTGCTTGAAATCATGATGTTGCCTAGAGACTACAATGGCAAGATGTACAGTGAAAAAGGAGTTACATTTTGGTCTGTTCTCACCCACAACAATTAGATCACTTTTGAAGATATGGATTTAACAACTAGAGTTGTATGGATTATATTTATAATGCTTTTATGTGCTTTTTGGATCTTCAACTTTTGGCAACCCTTCACTTGCATTGAAAGGACCTACAGAGCTTCGATATTCTTCTAAAAATCTTTGTTTGTATTCTGCTGAAAAAAGAAAGTAATACACATCTGGGATGGCATGAGAGTGAGTAAATGAGAGCATTTTCATTTTTGAACTATTCCTAATTTATTATAGATCATTTCTGGAGTTACCTTTGAATATTGAATGAATTTGTGCCATAATTCTTTATTTTTGGACTGTGAAATGTTGTTATCTGTCAGATTACAATCTCAGTTCTCGCTCATTTATTTTTCTTTAATGATTTGATGCTTGTTTTGAGCTGTAAACTGGTATGATGGAATCACACTGAATGACTGCATTTATACAGGAAGAGCCAAAGAAGGTGTTCTTCAATTATGACCTCTTCCTCAACCTGGAAGGCAACCCACCTGTCAATCACTTGCGCTGTGAGAAACTCACCTTCAATAACCCCACCCGTGATTTCCGTCGCAAACTGGTCAAGGCTGGAGGGGTGAGTGGTGCACCATGGGAAATATTTTTGATTAATTTTAGATGACAGTTTTTATCTTTAGGAAGGGATGGCTCTATAATTCCACTGGATGTTATGCTATAATCCCTCATTCTGCCTGTATATCAGGTCATGGTGGTCCCAGAAGGGGCAGAGGTGGTCCCGAGACCCAGCCCAGATTACCCTATGCTTCCAACCATCCCACTCTCGGCCTTTTCTGACCCTAAGAAAAGCAAGACCTCACAAGGATCAAAGGTATGGGGGACTATAGCAGGGGTTTTTGAAGTAAAAGACAGTGGGCCTCCCTTGTGACACAACGACATGATGGCATCCCCACCCCTCCCAAACACTCACACAAACACATCTGAACAAATTGTCAGACAATTGTTTGACATTATTTAATGATTTTTTTTTATAATTTATTGTTTAGCAAGAAAAGTTAGTAACTGGATTATGACATTGAGTGTAGAACTTTTTCATATTATATCACTTTTACAATGGTGCAGAAAAAAATGCTAAAAAAAACAATGCTAGTTCCTAGCAAAAAAAAAATTGTTTTAATTAAATTCCAATAACTTTCTGTCTAACACTCGTTCTTTCACATCCTGTGCCATGTCAGAGATGTGCAGACCCACTGTGTTGATAGAGAGTGGAATAGAATCAAGCTTAGAAGCAGCTGCCTCTCCTAATATCAAGAAACACTTCTTTGGCTGCCGGCATAATCAATGTCTCTCCGATGTTATGTGCTTTACCCTCTTTGTAAATACACAGCGCAACGTGATATGAAGCTTCAGTGGCCTTTACATTTAATTTGACACATTCTCAGACAGCTTTTTTTCTAACCTTGAAAGGCTTGAAGTTTTCTTTGGAAAAACTCAGGAGGTTTTCCTGCTACCTCAGCTGTGTGTGTGTGTGTGTGTGTGTGTGTGTGTGTGTGTGTGTGTGCCGCGCGTGTATTTATCACTTTGTGGGGACCAAATGTCCCCATAAGGATAGTAAAACCCGAAATGTTTGACCTTGTGGGGACATTTTGTCGGTCCCCATGAGGACAACAGCTTATAAATCATACTAAATTATGTTTTTTGAAAATGTAAAAATGCAGAAAGTTTTCTGTGAGGGTTAGGTTTAGGGGTAGGGTTAGGTTTAGGGGATAGAATATAAAGTTTGTACAGTATAAAAACCATTATGTCTATGGAAAGTCCCCATAAAACATGGAAACACTGTGTGTGTGTGTGATATTTACCAATCTCTGTGCCTTCCCTGACATGCCCTGGGGATTTGCTCTCTCCAACATGTTTTATCATTATCACCATGGTGTGTTGTTGTCTCTAAGTTTCTTTTAAATATCTTCTTTGAATACTTTGGGTGGAGAAGTTCACCCAAAAACTGCTAATTCTCCACATTTTCTCACCCTCATGCAATCCCAGATGTGCAACTTTCTTCCTTCTGCAGAACACAAACAAAATATAAAAAAAAAAAAATATCTCAGCTCTGTGGGTCCATACAATGCAAGTGAATGGTGACCTAAACTTTGAAGCTCCAAAAAGCATATAAAGGCAGCATAAAAGTAATCAGTAAGACTCCAGTGGTTCAATTAATATCTTCAGATGTGATATGATAAGTGTGGATGAGCAACAGATTCATATTTAAGTCCTTTTACTATAAATCTCAACTTTTGACCAGCCCAGACCAGTAAGTGGCAATATGTAAGAAGAATGTGAAGTGCCAAAAAACTAAAGAAGAATAATTTTGAAGGGAAAGTGGAGATTTATTGTAAAAAAAAATAAAAAAAAGGAATAAATTATTGATCTGTTTCTCATCCACACATATCATATTGTTTCTGAAGACATTTATTTAACCACTGGAGTCTTATGGATTACTTTTATGCTGCCTATATGTGCTTTTTGTTTTTGGAGCTTCAAAGTTTTGGTCACCATGAGATATTCCAAAGAATCCTTGTGTTCTGTAGAAGAAAGTAAGTCAACCACCTCTCGTCTGGTATAGCCTTAGGGTGAGTAAATGATAAGAGAATTAGCATTTTTGGGTGATTCCTTTAAGGACCCAGATTTTATATTTGCCATCATGGAGGGATCTAACACAGTATAAAAATATTCGTAATCAAACATATTTATTGCACAGAATCATAACTACGTTACAAAAGTTAACAAAATTATCCTTAAAATTAAGTATAAAATGTATTAATATTACCATGAACTCCATGTTGGAATATGCAAAATCATTAACATGACAGATTGAATAGAAATATAGAATTTGTTTTTTTTAAATGTTTCATGCTATCTACATCATATAATTCACTGCATAAAATAAATTGTGGTCTGTACACAAACCATGTTTATCCTTGATGCAAGTGAACCTGTATTTAATGTAGTCTGGGTCATATTGCCTTAGATCTTGCATAGTTTTGTTCATCATGTTTGAGTGGAAAAAATGGGAAGGGTTTTCTCCTCCGCTTTACAATGTGTAAAATACAAATACCTGTCAACGTTTTAAGGTTTCAGAGACTCTCTTTTTTTTTGTTTACTTAAAAGCAGTGAAATAGATTGTTTCAGTAATAATTAAGTGTTTATAGGGGACATCTGTCATATCTCTGCCAAATGACCTTTGCTGTATTTATTATCTCTGAGCACTGACGGCTTTGTCTGGGTCAATCTGCGGTGTCTTTCATTAGTGCACTAAAGAGAGCCAGTAGCTGGCTGATGATTTACTGTGATCATCCAGAGTTTGACGTCTTCCAGCACCCCCATTATCCTTAACAGTCCTAATCTTACAGCCTCATTAATACAGCAGGTGACCTTTGTGTGAAGGTCATGATTGGTTGAAATGCTTTCAGTTAAGACATTCTGTAATGGCTGTTTTTGATTATTTTATTAAAGAGGGTGTCAAACTATATGCTTTATCCTTTTGTGGGATCCTCCGGATGTTATTTGGTTGTATTTGATATTGGGTTGGGACTACCCTTTGGTGGTACTATGGTACAGTGATGGTGTCAGATGGTAAAACCATTCCACTTTGATAAATATACATACTGTATGCCATGGTTCCGAATTATTAATATATTCATATTAGGGTTAGGGTTTTTTTGACACCAAAGCTCTTAAAAAGAAATTTGAGATGTACATGTGCAATCTTTTTAGCTTTTGGCTATCTTTATGGGTTTGTGTACATATAGATTTAGTGTAACCCAAGTTTGTTTTTAGTTGTTCGCTGTGTGAAGGTAGAATTTATGACCGTTATTAATACGATTTCAAACAAATACTTTTTTTTTTTTTTTTCTGGAGGAACCCAGTAAAGAGGGAAGCAAAGTGTCCAAATCCCACAAAATGGCCAAGGAGCATCGAGAGCGGCCGAGGAAAGACTCTGAGAGTAAGGGCTCATCCAAGGGGGACGTAGACCGGGATAATAGCAGCAGCAAAGGTGGCCGTGACCCTACCTCATCCTCATCTAAGAAACCAGAGATTAAAGTGAAAGACGAGAACAAAGTCCAGCCCAAAGTTGCTTTCAAGGAGCCCAAACTCACGTTGAAGGAATCAAAAATGGAGGGCATGTCTCCTAAAAGAGGGGGGAAAGGGTCGGGAGGTGGTGCAGGGGCAGCCAGCGATGGAAAAGCCCCCAGTAAACGACCTTCCAATGCCGAGTCACCTAAACCTAGTGTCAAGAAACCAAAGAAGGGGGGTTCTGAGGGCTCAAAAGTCTCCAGCAGTGGGGGGTTGACTGGCACCTCCCCCCGGACCGCGTCCTCCTCCACAGCCTCCTCGGGAATTGTGGATAAGAAAGCCTCTAAAGAGAAGGGCCGCTGGGCCAAAGGCAAGTCAGAGGCACAAGAGGTCAAGGAGTCCAAGAAGCCTCCAGAATCCGATGACTCCAACTCCGAGGATGAGGCCTCGAACAAGTCTGAGGTAAGACTTATGTGCTAATGCTATTATAGTGCTTGCAATGTGAGTGTTATATTTAAATGCCTCCCCAAACCACTTAAAGTGTAGACTTCATTCAAAGTTTGTTTTAATTTCAGCATTAGGTGTGCAATCAATTATTTTATTTTTTTATGAATTATACTAACTTCACTAAAATCTAACCAACAGCAATTGCATCAATATTAGGGATGTGTAAAACTTCCAATTTTCGTAATCAACTAATCGGTTGGTTGTTCGAATGACTAGTACATGGATGTAAAGGATAATAAAGTATGATTTGGCTCAGTATGTTCAAGTGACCCCATTCAGACACATTTCAGAAGGATATATGGATGCTAAGCGCAGCAGTTCAATGTGATAACTTACAGATATTTAACAAATAATTAGGCTAAATAACTAGAACATCTTATTGCACAAAACTTTCAAAGTGAGAGAATAAATAAGAAAGGCTCCTATACAGAGTAGCACAAAACAGCTAATGCCCATTCTGAATGCAGAATGATGCACTTTACTGTAACCAGAGAACTTGGGATGCTCCAGATTCAAAAATGCAGAACTGTAAGATAATTTTGCGGGTACACATCTACGTGTAGTTCATGACAAAAACCAGTTTAAACCAGAAACGGCAACGGTGTGTAAATGGACTAAACTTAAAGCATTGAAGAGACAAAACTTTTTATAAAACAGTTATTCACTATTAAACACATCAATCTTTAATCACACAAAAACGTTCTTCAAGAGGTTACGTCTCCCATTACTAAACATTTTAATGTTAGTAGTCGACCCCACTTATCGACTTGCCATTTGTTGGATGACTAGTTGATTAGTCGACCACTGTGGCACATCCCTAATAATTGCATACAAAATTCTGATTGTTGTTCTTTCTTGCATCTCTTTGCGTTTTCAATTGTGATTGGTCTTTTCTTTTTATAAGCTGTCTGAAGGTGACGTTCATACATGACGTGTTCTTGTGTTCCATCTGTGTGTGTTTTAATGGTTGGTTTAAACATGCGCTAGACAGACTTCCATGGCACTATAGCATGCCTCACTATTTTTTGAGCACCACGTTTAAAGACACAGTGTCATGTTAAATGTAGTTCAACTTTTGATATGCAGCTGATCTGTGTCAGGACCTATCAGATATTAATAAGCATAGTTAAATATGGACAAGCGTATTGAGTTTTTATTTTAACGTCTGTGTATGTAAGTTTACATTTCTTCTGTTCAATTTTGTCTGTTTTTATTGCAAGAATCTTTGTCTCCCTCTCCCTTTTCTCCTCTATCTAAATTTGGGTTTACAATGGTATAAAATGTCATTTTACTTTGAACTTTAACTGTATTTTCTGCTACCTTGCACGCACTGGTATTTCCATTTGGAAATGCTAATCTAAATTAGTCTATTGATTTGAAGCACCAAAAACATGATCTGAAATCAGTTCTAACAAAGGCTTTAACTGTGTCTCCATGCCTTTCCACAGCAGTCCGCCCCCTCCAGCCCATCTAATTCCAGCTCCAGCTCAGAGTCCAGCTCTGACTCAGACTTTGAGCCACAGCAGAAACAAGGCCAAGGTAGGACCTGTTCTTTTACTGCAGGAGTGTCCTGATAAGTAGTAGTCAGATCCATACATTAAATAGATTCCTCTACCACACTTTAAGTCAAGGTTAACAGTGTACTCCTTTGATCGATTACCTTGAAAGAGGGTGAAAGACATGTCAGATTGATGCATTTACTCCAAATAAAAATTGCCTTTATTTCTATGTTTTAAGCATGGATTTGAAAGTTAAAGCAAATCTAGTCTGTCTTTACTGTTCAAGTGCCAGTCTACCTGCTGAACCACAGGAATTTGCAGCAATGTTTGCTACAGAGGTTTGCCAGTACACTGTATTTTTGCAAGGGATGCTCACTCTGGACTATGTTCTTTAGGTCCACTGCGCTCTATGGTCGAAGACCTCAAGTCGGAGGAATCTGATGATGATGATAGCAGCTCAGGCGAAGGGACGCCTGTAAAGAACAACCTGCCCCATCGGGAATCCAGGTCATTCTATCTCTCTCTCTCTTCTTTCCTGCCTATGTTTGTTTTTAAGCAGGTTTTTCAGATGTAATCAGTGTTCGTGGAGGCGGAGAATGGATTTGTTTGCTCCGAGTAAACACTTGACTTATGCCTCCCTCTATTATTCGTCTCACTCAAGTGTTGCTAAGCTGTATTGAAAAAAATCTTAGAAAAAAAAAACTCAAATTTTTTGAGGTTGAATGTGTAAAGCTTATTTGTATTCTTTAAATGTGAAATGCAATTATTTAGATATAACTCAATGTTTGTATCAACTATAAAGGAGTTTATGATGTTGCAAACTTTTATGCTTTTTTTTTTAACAGACTTTTTTTGAAGAATCTTTATGCTGCTCATTCCATACAACAACAGTTACTAGTGACCACATCTGTCAAGCTCCAAAAAGGACAAAAAAGCACCATGAAAATATCATAAAATAGTCCATATGAATTGTGGGCTATATTCAAAAGTCTTTCGAAGCCATATGGTAGCTATGTATTAGAAGAGACTGAAATGTAAAATCTTTCGCTGAAGTTTGTGTCTAACCCGTGTTCATGTCTGGAATTCAAAATTGTGCTTATTTGGAGCGTGACAGATGTGGTCACTATTTTTAGAATTCTCATTTTTGGGTGAACTATTCCTTCTGCACTGGGTTTAATTAACCTTTGCCCTCTCTCATAACAGGATGAGCCTAGACAGCGAGAGTGACTGCAGTGATGGGCCACAGCGGCCCAGTCGAGACCCTCCCCCTAAGCCACAAAAACACAGCTCCACAAATAACAAGGTGAACTGATACTCATGACTGCATGGCAGTATCTCATTCAACCTTGACAGTCATCCAATTATTCATACAAATTCTTTAGTTGGCAGCACAGGGTCTGTTTTGCTTGAAACTTATTGTAGCAGAACTGACTGTGATTAATGTTGAAGATGATGGACAATTGGCATTAGTTCTTGGATTATGCTGCTCCCACTGTTGAAATGAGGTGGTGACACACAGCTTTTGATTTAATGCATGTGGAATGCTGCATAACTGGGCACTGCCAGTCAGATCCCTGGGATTTGGAGTGCCCCTTGGTTTCAATAATGCTCGAGGCACTGGTCCACTATTACTAGAAAAACCCAGCAATATATAATTTTTCTTGAGTACTCATTCTTTTAAACCTCTTGTGTAGTCCATCTCTGTGATTTTGATTTTATCTTATTCCATTCCTCTTTGTTTCTGTCTGTCTGTCACACAGGTGTCAGGCAGAAAGAGTCCAGACCTTTGCTTACGCCAGGAGAAGGTCTTGAAGAAGGGATACGACAAGGTAGGAAGGGTAAATCAACTTTCTTTTTAAATTTTTCCACCAATAGGTTTATTCCTAATTGATCAACTTGAAATTAAAACTGTTCTAGAACCTTGTGAGCTGCCTTGCCATATTCTGCCTACATAGCTGCCTTCTAAGGCAGCATGCTAACTGAAATGGAACCTCATGAATGTTCTACATTGATTCTAACTGATTTTGATGTTAACATGTTGCTAAGTATAGTGCACACAAATATAACGCAAGTCACAAAACACAATGAGACTACTCTCAATTGATTCTAAGGCCTTGTTCAGACTGCCACTAAAAATCAGATTTTTTTTTTGCATATCTAGATTGTATCCAGATGCGTTTTTGATAGCCTGGACAGCAAAAAACCACATGAAATCTGATTTTTCCTTGTCTGACTACAAACCACATTGGGAGGTGGTTTCAAATGTGATTGAAATCAATAATTTGAACATCATATTTATGGTCAAATTGGCATTATTATTTTTTTAGACATTTTCATTGAAGCAAAGACTTGTGGGTTATGAGTGCTCACGAAGGATATACCTAATGCATCCTCTGAATTCCTGTGAAAGAAGGTCTCATTGGAAGGCTGTATTTGGAGTGTCCTACTCGCTTTTCTGAAACGATACAGCCTAGATGAAGTATGCGGCTGACAAATGCGACCTCTGGAGGATGCAGCCTTCTAAATGAGACAAAGCTGACGTTAAAAATCGGTTACTGCAGCACGGAACATCACTATATACTAGTCTCCTCCGTCGCAGAGTTTTTCTTGTGCGACGGATGAGTTCTGCATTGTGACTGGACAGGGCGCTTATTTGGAGAGCGAGATGATGCACCTCCATTTTTCCTTCATCTGTTTTGAAAGCTTCGTCATGTGGATACGCCCATGTCGTTACTATAGCAACCCTTACAGATAGGTTGGTTATGTCTGAATGTGCAAACCTGATTTGATCACTTACAATTAATAGTGTGTGGACAGTCTGCCTGAAAAGATCTGATTTGAGAAAAAATATGATTTGCCTGCAGTCTGAACATAGCCAACAGTTTGATTTTAGCATTTTGTTGAGCTAACAAAATGATACTCTAATAAGCATAAAATCACAGTGCACACAAATATAGGGTAAATAGTCATAAGACTGCTCTCAATTTACTCCAGCAATATGACATTTGCATGTTGCTAAGCTTATGACATGATACTCTAATAAGCCTAAAAATACATAGTTCACACAAGTATAGGATAAAATAGTCACAGCATTTTAAGACTTGATTCTCAGTTTGAGGTTAGTATGTTGCTAAGCTAACAACAGGATACTATAATAAGGATAGAAATACATAGCTCAAACAAATATAGGTTAAAATAGTCATAAAACATGAGGAGACTTTACTTTCAATTGATGCCTATAGTTTGACATTAGCATGTTGCTAAGCTAATTACGTGATAATCCAATTAACATAAAATTACAAAGTATACACAAATATATGATAAATTGTCACAAGGCATAAGACATCACTCTCAATTGATCCCAACAGTTTGATGTTTGCATGTTGCTAAGCTAAGGGCATGATACTCTTATATGCATAAAAATACATGGTGCATACAAATATAACATAAAATAGTCACAAAAGTGTGATTAGATTACTCCCAATTGATTCCAACAGAGTTTTACATTAGCATAGTGCTAAGCTATTGACACGATACTCTTAAAATTGTAGAAATACTCACAAATATAGGGTAAAATAGTCATTTTCTATTTAAACAACTAAGTATAATCAAATTTATCTTTCCTTGTTCTCCATTTTGGATGATTTATTTTATTTTTTTTAATAGAAAAATTGTGCTAAGTGTTCTGTGATTTGCCTTATCCACCACAGATATAACGATGCTGCCTTAGAAATTGGCCAAAAGAAAGTATCTTAGAAACTACCTTTTGGAACAGGCACAACCCCAGGTGCACCTATTATGCCTTAAAATGCTGTCTAGGTAGGCAGCTTACTAGATTTTGGAACAGAGCTATGGTCCATTCCGTCAGCTTACAAAGCATGACATAATAAATGCTAGTATTTGCATGATCGTTTTAGTATTGATGCAAGCTTCTTTCTGTACAGCTGCAATAGAAACGAATCTCTCTTTCATTTTTGACATCTTCAATAATTCCCTCTTGTTTCAGGCATACACTGACGAGTTGGTAGATCTTCATCGCAGGCTGATGGCATTAAGGGAGCGTAATGTTCTGCAACAGGTGTGTAAACTGAATATGAGCTTAAGTTGTCTTGAGTTTTTAAACAATTAACATTGACATGTTTATGTCCCTTCCTACTTTAAGATTGTGAACCTCATCGAGGAGACCGGCCACTTTAATGTCACCAACACAACCTTTGACTTTGACCTTTTCTCTTTGGATGAGTCAACTGTCCGCAAACTACAAAGCTACCTGGAGGCAACTGCCACATGACAAGATGTCCATCAAGGTTGGGGGGTGGGTGATGATGCACGAACAGTATTTTGGACCACCAGATGCAGCTATGGGGAGTCTCTCACCCGGAAATGCAGGCTGACATTACAGACTTCCCAGTAAGATAAAAATGGGCATCTCTCCATCTTTCCAATGCTCTCCTCTCCATTTCAATATTCTGTGGGTCAGGAAGTTCTCTGCTTATCGGGGCCAGAACTGTTTGAGCGTCATATCTGAATTGGAAAACGTCTCTCTCTGTAGCCATATGCATTGATGCATTGAGGGAAACAACATTTAATATTTTATTTTTCTACCAATGTTTTTTTTTTTTAGGTATTTTTGATTATGGTCGCAATGAAAGCCCTGCACGCCATGAATGTATCACTTCTTATCCTCTAGGGCTAGTCTTAGTGCCTTTATCATGCCATCTCATTTGTGCTCTTAGAAATTACAGCAGTGTTATCTTTCATTTAAACTTTAGAATATGTGAGATACTTGGATACCTGGCTATTTTCCAGGAAATTCCAGTTTGTATGCCAGTATGTGTAAATTCTCATTTATGTGTTTGCCAAATGGGCCTTAGAACTCTTAAATTGTGCATTGCTAGTGTAACTTCTGAAGGTATTTGGAAATCTGTGTTTATCTCTGTTCTCTTTCATCTCATCTGGTTTATGCATAGACTTGAAAGGGAGAGACAGAAGAAAAGATGGACGAGATGCTCAGTTGCTGAGGTAAATAATGGGAAATGGCCGCTGAAACAGCAGTCTGTAAATTCACTGTGCTTCTGACTTGAAATTTCTCTCAGTGACTCTAGTCTCAGCTTCACTCAATTTCGTCTCTCTATGCCCTGTGTGTCCATTCTTATGCTAATAGCTTTAAGAGGTTCCGTGGCCTGAGCTACAGACCACATGCCCTTTACTTCACCCTATTTTTGTGTGTGTGTGTGCGTGCGTGCGTATGTTTGGATACTTGTGTGTAGCAGAGTTTACTTGGCTTTGAAATGTCATCTAAAACTTAGCAGGTTCTGACATGATTTGTCTGAATTTGAGCAAAATAAGTAATTTTCTACTTTATACTGACACATTTTTTTATTAAGAAATTAGTTTTTTTGGTGAGAGAAAGGCTCATTGTCGTGTGTGTGCGTGTGTGTGTGCGTGTGTGTGTGTGTGTGCGTGTGTGTGTGTGTTTGTGAACTTTTAACTCCCAACTCCTAGTTTGTGAACTTTAACCTTTGACCGAATACTGGTTTGGGTCGGCCTGTCATAAAAGGGGTGGGGTAAGAGGCCAAAAGGGGTGGAGTCATGTGATCTTGAGTGGCAGCTCTGAAGAAACCCCACGGAGCACACCCTGTTCTTTTTTTTTTTTTTTTTTTTTTTGAGGGGGTTAATTTTTTTTATTTATGTACCTCTGCACTTTTGGATTTGTACTTAAGTAATTGTCTAAACTGTATTTTTAAGAGTTTTATACAATATTTACATGCAATATGATATGGATTTTTGTCAATTTGTGTCAAGAATTTTTTTTATTTTATTTTTTTTAAGGATTTTTTTTTCTGTATCAGCACATTATTTTATCTTATACTGTAAACATTACTATGAGAACTTGAACCTGTTTCTTAAGGCCAGTTTATGAGTTATTTTCAGGGTGTGTTTGTATATTATGTTGAATTACTACAAGGAGATATCTAGCATTGACAAACGGTCTGTTTTGTTGTGTTCCGCAGTATACAGAACCTCATTATGATCCACTACTAGGGGAAAAAAGCTTATTCATAGTAGCACCATATTTGATTTTTGATGGGAATGAAAACTAGGCTGTGAGAGATCGAAGTATAGTCTCTTCAATTGGTTGTACTGATGTTTAAATTGGTATTGAAACTTCAGCTGAGGAAACCGTTTATAAAAAATTTCACACATGAGGTGTTAAAATTAGATGTGAGCATTTGCCGTTGTACTGACTGTACTTCTATCCATCTGTATGTCTATAATTTGCTACTCTACATAACTTCTATTAAAGTGTTTGGGATTCAAAGTTAAAGGAATAGTTCACTAAAAAATTTAAATTCTCTCATTTTCTCACCCTCAGGTGTCCCAGATGTGCATGACTTTCTTCTGTAGAACACAAAGATTTTTGAAGAATATTTCAGCTCTGTAGGTCCATACAATGCAAGTGAATTGCCAAAAAACAAAAGAATGTGAAAGGTGATATTTATAGGAAAAAAGTAAATATTGACCCATTTCTCACCCACACCTATTATATTGCATCTGAAGACATGAATTTAACGACTGAGTTGTAGGGATTACTTTTATGAATCCTTTATGTATCGTATGGACCTACAGAGCAGGTATATTTATTTAATCTTCATTTGTTTTCTGCAGAAGAAAAATGGTCATACATTTGGGATGCCTGAGGGTGAGTAAATGAGAGAATTTTCATTTTTGGGTGAACCTTTTTATTTAATTTTTTACACATTACATGGGACACAACAAAGCAACACTAATGGAAGGGGCACATACTTCGAATATATACATTACATATACATGTATAATAAACCATAAACGGTAGGATTATCCTTTAAGGAGGTGGAGATAACATGCTAATGGTTAATATGGCAGCATTGTCAGATACTTGCAGGTGCAGAGATCTGTCTATTGTCCGTCAGTGGTGTTTTTATTTGTGTTTGTGAGCACGGAAGGACTCGCTGTATTTATCCGTGGGGGTCGGGAGGTCTGGGGTTTTACATATATGTTCTTATAACATGGTAGAAAAAACTTCCGTGTTCTGAACAGAAGAGGAACCTTTAGTATGTGTTAAACTTGGCATACAGTGCCACTGTGTGGTCATTTGATGCAAGTTGTAATGGGGGCAAAAGATGTTATGTTTTTATTGCAAATCATATTACGAATAAAGTCATTTGAGTACTGTTAGCTCTGTGTCTTTCAGTACTAGTTTATATATATTAGTTTTTCTTCTTATAATTTTAAAAACATTGATTGTTGATAAACATTTAGGTCCAATACAGCAACTTCAGCAACAGCAAGTATTTAATTGTTATACTTCATTGTGTTAATGGTAGATACAAACAACCAGCCATCCAATGAATCATTACAAATGCCCAATCCAAATCGAAGAAAGAACACAAGACTTGGTCATGGATTTATAACATTTATTTTCAGATAAAGCGATAAGTCACACACATACAAGTAGAAAACTGTAATTCCATCTCCCAAAAACATCTATGTCCAATCCTCCAGTTTAAACAATAACATGCATGTTTCAGAACCCTTAAATGCACACTATACTCACTAACAAGAAAAGTTTTCAGAGTCGGGTAAAACCAGATCGCTCTTTTTTTTTTTTTTTTTTTAAAGTTTTTTCAGCTCTAGATCAGATCTTCAAACAGTCACAGTATTTCTGTCTAAATAAAGACATTTTATGAGCGCAGAATGTAGACTTGGAAAAATCTAATGGAAACAGTAAAAGCAATCTCCGACAGAATAAAAGGAAATCACTAGTTCCACCCTCATTCTCACAGCTTTTGAATGAGCAAACATCTTTTCTCCTTTCCATTCACAGATTACTAAAAGTTATCCTTTTAAAATAAAGGCCTCTCTGGTCATGTTATGCAGTCTGAATATACACATTACATTACAATGTTAGGTTTATTATCTGAGGAAAGCTCTGTAGTAAGATAGAAATGAATTTATTTACACTAGTATCGGAGGAAAGCTCTGTTGAAAGATAAAAACTAATTTATTTACAGAGGGAAATTAAATCTTTGGATTTTCTTTTTTCTTTCATTATTATTCAAGTATTTGACTGAAAAGATGGACAGTTTATGGCTTGATCAAGCCACAATCTTTTCTCTCTAAATTGCATACTAACTATTTTACTATGCAGTATACAATATAAATAAAACCGATTGTTTGGCAGAAATTTCCTCATTGCACATGCAAACCAACGCCGCTTGGCAAATATAATAATTTTCACCCCTGCATAGATCTATTATTACCAATGTTTAAAGAGTTACCTCGTGCCATTTCCCTTCTCATTTCATCAGATAAATATTCACTGTTCCACTTCATCCAGGTTTGGCTGTTTACAATGGTGATATATATATATATATATATATAAAAGCTCATGCTGACATTGAACCTCAATGGAATCAAAGATCTTACTACACTGTCAAAGTGACACAGCAAAGCATCAGATAATGAAATATAGGCAATACATATTTACACTATATAACAGGTTACATTTTTACAAAGAATTAAATAAAACAAAACAAACATTTAAACATATATGATGCATTTGGTTACAAAAACAAACACACATGTGTGGCTTGTATAGTATAACATTCTTGCCAGATGAACATCATGTGAGGTCTTGATTAAGTTTTTCTTTATACATCAAGTTTCCATTAAACAAGTGAAACCAGACTAGATAAACACAACTGATTTCATTCACATCTTTCTAAAATTTAGCAGATGACTATCTGTAAACACACCAGTCATAGTAATCTGTTGTATATTTCATTCTCAAATGATTTAGTCACATCTGATGTGCAAGTTTGCTTGTTAGCCATTAAGCTCTCAAACTTTGGCGACAAATTAAGCCATAAATAAATGACTAATCAGTATCTTTAAACATAGCTTATCAGATCACCTGCACTGAAGTTACATATTAACAAATAAAATGGCTCGAAAGACACTTCATTGCGATTACGCAAGAAAATAAATAGCATATCACCACATAAAAATATATACAATCCTTCACAAAATATAGAAATTTCACAAATGGCTTTTGGTGTATGTTCCACACATTTTTTCCCTTCTTTTGAAATAACAGGCAAATGTAAACGATGTAAAATAAAACACAATTAAACTGAACAAAAATGACCTCAAATATTGACACAAGCAAAAGCAAACACAAGGTCTAAGTGGTGTTCATTTGTATGTGTGTGTCTTCGACCATGTCAGTCTCTTTGTCTGCGATCTCTGAAGTGGATGACAAGGCCATTTGTTGAACACCTATTAAGAAGGCAGGGGGTTGTCCGGAGTGGTCGGGGTCACGACTTCTTTGTAAAAGTTCTCAATCTGGTCTTTGTACATCTTCATGACCACTGGTCTCTTAAGCTTCATCGTGGGCCCTATGAGAGAAAGAGAGTAACTTTAAAATATAGACCATTGATCAGGCCCAAGTGGAATGTGCAGACTTTTTTTCCATTTACTGAGCTAAAGTCTGCAGTATGAATTTAAACATGGTAAAATGTGTTAAAACGCACTGAAAGTGATTGGTGTCTTAAAGTATAATCAAATTAGGCAAAAAATCGTTAAGAAATTAACACAAACAACATTGTGAATAAAAGGTGTCCGAATGCTACAGAAATCTACAAAGCTTTCTGCTGGCCAAAAATAATTGACAGCAAGTAAATTACATTACATAAATTGCTTTGTCCACTAACCCAGCTCTCCTCCTGGGATGGAGAAATCCTGGTCCAGCACAGTCCATTTTTGGATGCGCTGAGCGTTAGAAGTGGATTTCTCATTGACGCGGTTGATACCCTCTTGTATAGCTGCATATACGGTGCGGTCACGGCCGCTGGCGATCTCACTGACCCGTGTGGAGTTGCTGCCAAGTTTACGACAAAACTCGATTGCCTCAGGAATTAGTTCGTCTTCAGGAACACCTGTTTCGCCGTTTACCTGACACTGAGAGAAAGCAATGGGGAGTCAACCTCAATTGTAGGAGCACCATCACTCAACTGTATTCACATTTCAGATTAAATATGTCTTCATTCGACTATATTCTATAAAGTAGGGCAAATAAAATCTATAGAGATTTAGATTAAGCACGGTTTGAGTCAGACAAATAAAAAATCAGCGAGGAAATTAATGTTGTAGAAATTACCTATGCAAAAGTCACAATGTTGGGCAGTGTTGTGAAAGGAGTTTTAATAGCGATTCTAATTGTGATATTTTCCCACCACTAGAGTGTCCACAGATTCCAAGAAACCCCTTTTGTAATTGATAACATGTCGTTACACACACTGTCCTCGTGGCGGCAGCAGATTTCGTGACAAGAGCTTATGGAACTAGTTAAAAGCTGAAGTATGTAATTCCTGAGACACAAGCGCCACCCAACGGAATTATAAAAATAAACGTTGTTTTCAAAACAGCTTTCTGAATACGCCCTCCGTCTGTTAAAAGAGTCAAACAAAGAGATGGTCCCGCCCCCAACTCCCGCCATTGGTTGAGTAAAGTTGTTGGGGCGTGTCTAAGTAGGTCGCTCTTGCTCTAGTGCCACATAAAGGAAATGCTTACACTTTTCGAGAAAATTAACCTATGAATGGCTTACTAATAGTTGTTTCTGCATATTAAGCTTGGATAAGAGAAAGTATTTTAACACAGAAAAAGTTACATCAGCTTTAACGACACAAGTATTGATAAAAAAGTTAAAAAAAAATCACATGGACCCATTTCCGGGTTCTGGAATAATTAAAGGATTGCAGGGTAAACTTCAATACTAGTGAATAGAAGACCACTGCAAATATGATTTTTGCGCACCCTTTGTTCTAATTTCAGTAGAAAAATGCCACTACTTTTAGTGTAACTTATAACAGATGTAACTTTTTTTTTATTGATTTTTTTAATACTAATTCCAGGGTAATATGGTAAAAAGTCTAATGTTACACATTTACACTGCTAAATAAGGCGGAAACACATCACATTCTGTGAAAAGGGTTCATTAGACTAGAGTGCAGAAAAATTGTACTCCTGCATCAGGAAAAAAACTGAGTTAGATGTGCAGATTAGAATTACAGATTACATTTTCAGAGAGCATGATATCTCTTGTGATTACATAAGAAGATCATTAAGAATGATCAGATAATGTGGGAACTGTTCAATAAAAAGTCATTATAAAAGTTTATTTTGGTCACAAACTTTAAAACTAGGTTCAGGAGAGCAGATGGATATTATTAACCTTGAATCACAGGTTTACATGGGGCTTATCTGAAAACAGACTGATGGACTGATACCTTAATGGTGATCAGCATGGAGAGGAACTTCCTCTTGTCTCCAATAAGCATGGCATTGCTGATCAGTGGAACGGCCTCTTTAACTGCATCCTCAATGGGCACCGGAGGAATGTTTTCACCTCCAGCCGTGATGATCAGTTCTAGAACACAATCATAAATGTCATTATTTGTTCCAGACTAAAGCCAATTTAAATTTGTGGCTACTTAGTATTTTAACATCTCGAGAATTTAAGGACCTCCAGACAATGACATGATGAGTGCAGTTTTCTGTCCTGTGTGGACATGCAAAACAGGAAGATTAGGCGGGATATATTGAAGGGTTTATCTCTATATTTCCAATCACCAAAAGCCTTTAGATTACATCACAGCCATAAACTATGATTTTGCTACTTGCTAGTCAGTTGCAGGTGTTAGGGGGAGAGACATTCTCAATCTAAAGAGCATTTGATTGGACAAAAATCTGTGAAGTGCAAAATGAGTCATCAATATTCTTGGCCTGTTTTCTTGGAAGAAAAATCTGTTTATTTTAAAATGACATCTCTGATAGCATTTCATTTTGTCAATTTTATGAGTACACCAGCGTATAGATGTTTCGAAGTTAACAGATGCAGACTAAAGTCCACACAAACCCAGTTTTGTGGGTCGATTTCATGGGGTATATAAATTGCCCAGTTGTTTCAGATTAAGCGGAAATACAGAATCCGTTATTGATTAACTGTCTTTACCTTTAATGCGTCCAGTGATAAACAGGAAGTCGTTCTGGTCATGTTTGCCGAGGTCGCCTGAGTGCAGCCAGCCCTCTGCATCCAGAGCCTCTTCAGTTTTATCCGGCATGTTCAGATAGCCCATGAAAACATGTCGACCCCAGAAACAGATCTCACCATTACCATCTGCATCAGGGCTGAAAATTTTTGTCTGACACCCTGGAATCACCTTTCCACAGCTGAGGGATAGAAAGAGATGTTAGATATGTTATTAATGATTGCAATTTTTATAAGATTAATGGGAAAATAAACTAGAAGTTACAGCTGAAGTGTGTCATTTCTGCGCCACATTTATCACTAAAAGTGATAGTTATTTTTTATGAAAAAATAATCTTTTTTAACACAGGTTTCCTGAACACTCTCCCCATCTTCCATTGGTCAAACAAACAGTTGGTCCCACCCTCAGTTGACACCATTGGTTGAGCCAATGTTGCTTTGTCAGGCTGTTTAGAACATTCAAACAAAGAAATTTTCATAGCGCCACAGATTCTTTACAGGGTAATCCACAAATTACTTCCTCTACATATTAAGATGGGACAGGAGACTATTTAAACATAATTTTTTTATTTCACACTTCAGGTTTAAACAGGTTTCAGAAAGATGTGAGTGTGTGTGTGTGTGTACCTGGTGAGTCTGAAAGCATCGGGCCGTGAGATGGTGTGCGGTCCAGAGCTTTCACTCATACCGTAAAGCTCAAACAGTGGAATATCCAGACTGAGGAAAAACTCCAGTGTGTCTTTGGTGATGGGAGCCGCTCCAGTGTAGCACTTCGTACAACGATCCAATCCAAGTGCCTTCCGAACCTTCCGGAACACCAGACGCTTTGCCAACCGATAGTTCAATGGCTTTCTGGACATGCTGCCATTACTGAGGACACAAGGCAATTCATCTTCATTAATACAGAGACAGAAATGTATGCTACTGTACCATTCATACTAGTGCATCAATATAAAGGGGACATATTTTACACTCATGTTGTTATTTAGTTTTGCCTGACTATTTTCCACCCTCTCTTTGACCATTAAATAGGCAGTTTTTGCCATTGTACCTTTAAGACTTTTTGTAAATTGTAAATTACAAAGTAATTTATCTGTTATTATTGACTAACCTCTCTATATAAGTGTTGTTCACAATGTTCTTCATCAGGGTGGGCTTAGTTGCTGAATACTGTATGTTGATGTGTAAATGTGACGTGATATGTTAACATGCTGATAGTTCCACCACAACTGTGACATTCTGAATTACTTGATTTTGCAGCTTCATTTACATAAATGGTGTGTTTGAACTGGGAGGGAGTTTTGCATAGTGAATATTAGAGTGTGTTTACATAGTAGATTAAACACTTTCATTTCAAAAGAGCAAGGACAATCCTGTTTAGTGTTTTCATTATACAACCCCTTTAAAGCCTTACAAACCCCATGTTTTTTCAGTCATGGCTTTGAACAATGTCTGTCTTTGTGTGAGTATGTGTGTGTTTGTGTGTACGCACAGCTCCATCTTGCTGAGGTTGGTCTGCAGGCCTACGTCTTTTGCCCAGGATGCCACCTTCCGCCGCACAGTGGATGATTTGGCTCCGATAGACTTCATCTTTTCCTGCATCTTCTCCCACACCCTCGGGACACCCATGAATGCAGTAGGGCGTATCTCACGTAAAGTGTTAGCCAGTGAGCCCTGGAACACACAGTGATTTCTATTCATTTACATGAAACAGCCTCAGGGTGGCATGCTAATGGGTTCATGTGAGTATGCCAACATCAGCATTGCATCAGGTGACGCACTGCACTCTCATTGGAGCAGGTAGATCATGTCTGTCTCCAGGCCCTGGGATTTCAAATCAATGACCCTATTATATAACAGCACTGCGGTGCTGCGCTGAGACTGAACCAGTGTTATTGTGAATTAAAACAAAAATTAAATGAAAACATTTTCATCAATTGAATATAAAATAAATAAAACATAATTGGAAAAACTGAAAATAAACGAAAATACTTTTTCATTACTTAAAAAATAACAGCACAAATTAATTTTAGTTGAAACATATAATTTTATAAAATTTGACCACCATTAAACATGAAAATGCCACTAAATAGTAATAACACTATATGGCTGTTCTTTACAACACTATAAAATGTTAAACTTTTATACTTAAACATACTGAAAAACAAACAAAATAAAAAACACTTTTTTATTAAACTAAATCAAATTCAGAGTGAAAACTTATAAAACGAAACTGTAAGGACAAAAATAAAAACCAAACAAACTGAATTCAAACAGATAAACTGAAAACAAAATAAAAACAAAATCCAAACTAAACTGAAAGGACAAATAAAATAAAAAACAAAACTGAAAACAAAACAAAACCCCCAAAAAAACGATAAAAAATTTAACATAAAAACGTAACTAAACGCACCAATTGAAAATAAAACAAAAAGCTCAATTAAATTTAAAGCTATAATAATCTTGGTGTGAACAAAATCACATGCTCTGCTTTACAGATCACAGGGGCCACAATATGATGCATTTACATCCATTTGTTTAAATAAATAATAAAAAAAATATATATAAATATATATATATATATATATATATATATATATATATATATAAAATATTTTTTATATATATATATATATATATATATATATATATATATCACCGATGAGCATACACACACTTGGCATGTTTTCTTTAAAAAGCTAAAAATGGCATAAACATCAGAGGCCATTCAGTATGTGAGAGAGCATGTATCCTCGGTATACATCATGAAATGAGCTGCATGATCAAGACTGTAGGAGTATTTCTGCAAATTCATTAATTATGTTTCACCTAATAACTTGCTAATCTCACACGTTAAAAGGAGTACACAGCTGGTTTAAACTCACATGATTAAAAGACACCATCAAGGAGCTCATCTCACTTAATACGAGAACTGAGGGATTATGGGAGGAAAACAGGGTGAGTGCCATAACGTACACATGTAATCCCAACTTAAAAACATAACTTTCGTGCTATGCTATGCAATGTTGCCTTTCTCTTGCAAAGTTCCTACTTATGAGTTTGGAAATCCTAATTACAACATTATTGGACCATTCATGCACACTCATTTGTAAATATGATATAAGCCATCAGAAGAGTGAAAGTGTATGTGCATGTATATGTACAATTACCTTCAGTGCATCAGGCTGTGCAAAGTACGTGGCTCCTCCTACTTTCATGGTGATCCAGATGTCAATCATCTGTGCAGCAATATGGCTTAGTGGTAGGTAGCTCACTACTACTTCCTGTGATTTCTCCGCATACATCAGACCCACGTCTAGGCTTGTTGAAAATGCCGTCCATGTCAGCTACAAAAGAGAGAGAGAGAAAACAAATGGTTCAGAACTCTCTTTAATGTCTCAGATTGTCTTTATTGTTGAGGTTTCGGTTTAAATTTGGGTTTAACTCACGTTGTCGTGACTAAGCATGACTCCCTTTGGTTGGCCAGTGGTTCCGCTCGTGTAGATCAGGGTGCAGCATTGATTGGGTTTCTGGGAGCTAATGATGTTATCCAGGTGAGTATCAGGCTCGTTGCGGCCCAGCTCCATAAACTCCGCCCACTAGTTATTTGAATAGCAAAATGTCAAATTTCAATTGGTAATTTCAGGGATCAATTTAAATATTGTGGTCTGAGCACTGAATTTAAAATATTTGATTATTCAAATGTACCGTGTATAGATTAGGCCTTTTCTCTTTCAGCTCGTCTTTGTACTGGATAATGGCTTTTAGGTGCGGCAATTTGTCCTGGACCTGAGATGAAGCACACAAAAAGCACAAGAGGTTATTTGGAGAAAGTCTGCAGCAGATGGAGGCCTAATTTTTGTTGTGTACTCTACTAAAAACAAAATGATCATTTATAAAAAAAAAATTAAGAGCATTTGTTAAGTACAATTGTAAACATACATCAAGGTAGATTTTTATGAATGTATTTTATGTCAATTTAAATTATGTATATATATATATATATATATATATATATATATATATATATATATATATATATATATATATATATATATATATATACACATCGATCAGCCACAACATTAAAACCACCTGCCTAATATTGTGTAGGTCCACCACGTGCTGCCAACCCGCATCTCAGAACAGCATTCTGACATGCTGTTCTTCTCACCACAATTGTACAGAGTGGTTATCTGAGTTACGGTAGACTTTGTCAGTTCGAACCAGTCTGGCCATTATCTGTTGAGCTCTCTCATCAACAAGACATTTCCATCCACAGAACTGCCACTCACTGGATGTTTTTTGTTTCACCATTCAGAGTAAATTGTGCCAGAGACTGTTGTGTGTGAAAATCCCAGGAGATCAGCAGTTACAGAAATACTCAAACCAGCCCATCTGGCACCAACAATCATGCCACGGTCCAAATCACTGAGATCACATTTGTTCCCCATTCTAATGGTTGATGTGAACATTAACTGAAGCTCCTGACCCATATATGCATGATTTTATGCACTGCACTACTGCCACATGATTGGCTGATTAGATAATCGCATGGATGATTGTTGGTGCCAGATAGGCTGGTTTGAGTATTTCTGTAACTGCTGATCTCCTGGGATTTTCACACACAACAGTCTCTAGAATTTACTCTGAATGGTGCCAAAAACAAAAAACATCCAGTGAGTGGCAGTTTTGTGGATGGAAACGTCTTGTTGATGAGAGAGCTCAACAGATAATGGCCTGACTGGTTCAAACTGAAAGTCTACGGTAACTCAGAAAACTGCTCTGTACTATTGTGGTGAGAAAAATAGCATCTCAGAATGCTATTCTGAGATACGGTTTGGCACTGTTTTGGCAGCACGAGGGGGACCTACACAATATTGAGCTGTTTAATGTTGCGTGACTGATATATATATATATATATATATATATATATATATATATATATATAAACAGAGTCCAGGCAGGATGATTTTCAGGATGATCGTTACTGTATAATAGAAAGGAGAATGTATGTAATTGTTATGAAAAATAATGTCAATGCAAAAACATTGTCTTAACAGTCCTAAAGTAGGCATAATTTTCTGTATGCAAAAAAGTGTTTATTTCTTTTTTTCTTTTCATTTAGGATTGAAATATGACACCGACCTTGTTTATGAGATTAACCCAGGCTGTGTCAGTTCTAAATCAGTCAGTTGGAAGATGGATGTAATTTACTAGCAAAATTAATGTAACTAGTGAAAAGTGGCAGAGAAGTGTATTACTGACTGGAATTTCACTTTATTTCCAAAACAGTTTTTTTGTTTTAATATTTTAACTTTGTTTTCCAATTTTTGTAACTGTAACTGACACCAAGCTTTAGACAAATCCTAATACAATTGTTTTATTTTAAAAAAATTATCACATTAATAAATATGAAGCAATATTACGTAAAAGGTCTATTCCAAATGTATCTGAATTTGATCAAATATGGCATTTATTTAGAAAAGGTTTGAGATATATGCCGTGTTATTTATTACCTGTAAGACCTTCTGTAGCTGTTTGTGGTTTTCCACGACGAGGATGTTGGCCTGGCAGTTCTCTGCCACATACTGGCATGCCTCAGGAGAGTTTGTGGTGTAGATGCCCACAGCAAACCCCCTGCCAACAACAAACAAGAACCCTCAAAAAACATCCTGAAGTTATTACTGCAACCAAAACACAGTCAAGCATTACTGAGACAGGACAAACAACACTCTCACCAACTTCTGTTCAGACTCCATCAAAATGTTTACTAGCCCTGATCTTATATCTTAGATCTTATATATAGCACTAGTCATAATGGAAGCTAAGCAGTTTATGGCACATCAGTGCCACTATTTGATTCTGATGTACTGATTAAAGATTTGTTTTAAACAACCACTGGCAGTGATGCGTTACTGAGAACTACCTTGCATACCCCAGAGTGTGTGTATGCTTATGATCATTTATGGGTGATTTAAAGGTTAACAAATCCATAAAGTTTGCAGAGGACAAAGACTAAAACGTCCTACAAGCAGATACAGTTCACAACAAACAAACACACTCACATGACAGCTTGACAAGGGGGTAAATAAAATACACACTTACCCAGCTAAAATTGCCCCGATGTCGGCAATGAACCACTCGGCCGAGTTGAAGCCAAGGATACCGACTCCATGGTTCTGTTCCAGACCGAGCTGTGAACAGACACACGCACACAGTTAATTCACACATACTATATAAATACCACCTGAAACCACAGCCTGAATTCCACCTGTTCCACATTCAGGAATAACCATGTTGAATGTCTGCTGATACACATTACTTTGATGTTGAGCTCGAAGACAGGAAAAAAATGGGGCATCAGTTGCGTAAGAGGGGTGAAGGGCCCCCCCTTTTCTCCCCAATTTGGAATCCCCAATTCCCAGTGCGCTCTAGGTCCTTGTGGTGGCGTAGTGACTCACCTCAATCCAGGTGGAGGAGGACGAATCTCAGTTGCCTCTGTGTCTGAGACTTCAATCCTCGCATCTTATCACGTGGCTTGTTGAGCGCATTACCGGGAGATGCTGACTACCACCGTTGGAGTCCAGGGCGTGCTGAATGACTCCACCCAGGTCTCCTAAGCAACCAAATTGGCACGGTTGCTAGGCAGGGTAGAGTCACATGGGGTAACCTCCTCGTGATAGCTATAATGTGGTTCGCTCTCAGTGGGGCGTGTGGTGAGTTGTGTGTGGATGCTGCGGAGAATAGTGTGAAGCCTCCACACATGCTATGTCTCCACAGTAACATGCTCAACAAGCCACGTGATAAGATGCACAGGTTGATGAGTCGAGTCACGAGGACTTATAGCACACTGGATATAGGGCATTCCAAATTGGGGAGAAAAAGATAATATAAATAATAATTAAAAAAAAAATAATTCACCATTCACATTCTCATAATGGTATAGAATATAATGGTTGTTGTTGTTTATAATATATAATTTGTTGAACTTTATTATGCTAATTAATACTGATATTAATGCATTTTTATTTTACACTAGTATAACATTGCTTTTACTTTTATTACAATAAAACATACTGCATTACAGTATCACCATTGCAGTAAGGAGAATTGAGGGTGAGAAAATGCTAATTTAAATGCAAATCTTCATGGTCCTAAAAATAGGCTTAATTTCTGTGACATGTTAGATTCACCCTCGTATATTAAGCTGCTTGTGCTACTCACTTCTTACTTTCCCTTTTGCAGACACATTATCATTCAGATTGCTGGCACTTTCACCCTGGAGTAACCAGAGTTGAAAGTGTTTTAAGGACAGCAGTATGATAAAGGAGGACGCTGATCTCATTAACTCCTCAACAGTTTCTCTAGTTACATCACTTTATACAATATATAAATGGTTGTTATCAAGCACCCCTGACACAAAAATCTGCCTATCAGAAACATTTCTGTGTCATTTCATATAACAGTGTTTGGGAATGACAAACCACAGTTATCTCAACAACAACAGGATGAAGATGAATGAATGAGCCTTGTACAACAAAACTGTCACAGATGGGCTCGTAATAAAAATCCGGTTTTGATGTGAAACCACAAACAGACATGCACATATAACCAAAGGGCTATACACACTGAATATGTTTCTTCATCTGTCTGCACTATTTTTAACAGTTTTTCTATGAAAATATCTGTTGGACCAGCGATTTCCAAACTTTTTTACATGAAGAGCCATTTTTAATTTTTGTTGTTAATCACTGTGAGAGGCTTTTTGCAAAAAAGAAAAAGAAAAAAGAAAATGTAGGCAGTCATGCACTCAACCGTGCAATGCTATGATGCAAAGCGGACGTGATAGACACTGTGTCTAGCTTCTTTATCTCAAGAATAGCCCTAAGCTGTGCATGCATTAAGCGTGATGAAGTGTTTTTGAGCTTTAAATCATGATCGCGCCAAGGAGATTGCAGATGTCAAGATTTATATTGAAAAAGGAGTTCGGTTTTTGTTCTGTTTCTCACCCAAAACCAATTGTATCGCATCAGAAGACATGGATTAAACCACCAGAGTTGAATGGATTACCTTTATGATGTCTTTATGTCCTTTTTGGAGCTTGAAATCTTTGGACCCCATTGACTTGCTTTGTATGGATATTAAAGGGATAGTCCACTCAAAGTGAAAATTCAGTCATTGTTTACTCACCCCTGTGTTGTTAAAACACAGAAATTAGAAGCCTAATAATTTATTACCTGAGACTCATGATTGTTCTGAAGGCATATGATAAAGTTTGGTGAGAAACAATCCCAAATCGAATGTACAATTCACTGGAAATCATCATTAACAGTTGCTCTCTTGTGTGCGTTAATGAGTGCACAAGAGCAACAGAATACACAGCACCTTCACATGAGATGGGACGTTCAAGCAAAAACACATTTCGTTTATCTCAAAATAGGTCCGCTACAGAGATAACCAACAACAGATCACAACACAGCTGCACACAATCCAGAAAACAGAACTTAACTAAACATGTCTGAAGAGTTTGTAGAAGAATAGGTGCATTTCTATGCCCATCCTTATTTGTTTGAACCAGAGTCTTCAATCAAACTGAAAGAAATAGGAGGCAAGAATGTCTGTCACCTCTACTCCATTCTTAACCAGTGTGTATTTGTGACAGACGTCTGCCTGAAAGACCGATACTTCAACAACAACAGCACGTAGGTGTAACATTTTCATCCAAAATCAAGTAGCTTTCAACCGGCTAGTGAGATGCTGGCTTCAATTTACTGTTATGCGGAACATTTTGGACCAGTGCCAGTTCACATCGGATGTGGCTGCACAGCTCAACGCAGCAAGCCAAACCAAGAGATCAAAAGAATGCCCCATTGTTCGTCGTGACAGGTTAGGACAAAAACTCTGTCATAAAAAAGTTGTCATTTGCCGTCAGGTTAGGACATGGTGTGACTGTGGCTGCCAGCAGCCTCCTCTATCTCTCTCAGTTTGATTGAGTACTCCAATTCAAACAAATAAAGAATATGTATATAAAGAATAATAAGTTTGGGGCACAGATAAAGAAATTAACCCACAACAATACTAAATACATAACTGTTTTGTCTGAGTCAATGGATCTCACCTTCAGGAAGCTTTTGGCAGCATTGCGGCAGGAATTGTAGTACTCGCTGTAGGTCATGGATTTCCACTGTTCTCCCTCCTTCCAGCCCAATGCAGTGTAGCTGCCGTAACGCTGAACTGTAGAGGTAAACATTTGGTTCACGGTTACAGGGGGCTCGGCCGCGGTGCCGGACTCACCCATCCTGAGCTTCACTTCTCCATCCCCACGTGTGGTCCAGAGCTCTGTGCCCTGACCTGGCAGAGAGAGGGAGTTGGGATGAGGGGCAGCAACTACAGGACAGATATCAAAGGGAACAGTGATACTGTTAGTGTTTATCATTAGTTTGCAAAAAAAAAAAAAGCTCTCCTCTCATTGCAGCAATGCTTTTTATGTAGTTTTCTATATGTTTTTTTTTTTTACAGCAACTGAGCACTGTAACCAAACACAGACATATATGTTGTGTGCATGAATGTAGAGGTGAATCAGAGGTGTTAAAATTAGTGTATGTCAATGAGGACAACCGGTCCCAATTAGTGCACTTTAAGCAGTCTGACCCACAGATGTGTGTTTTATGTTTTACTACTGTTCGCATTGGCCCACTAAAAATGCAGAAGAAACATCACCTGACACACAAAAATAAGTTTTAGAAAGCAAAAACCATTTTAGATTGGCTAGATGTCGTGCCTCTGTGAATTCTATGAATTGACATAGACAATCACCATTGCAATATTAATGGAAATAATTAACAATTAATATTTTTGTCATAATCGTGCAGCCCTAGACATTACCAAGACATTACCATGGTACATGTCCAAAAATCCATGGCACTAATTTTTTTTCTGTTGCGCTCTACAGTCTTGTACTGAACACTGTGTGCTTTTGTGTTTGCGTGTGTGTGTGTGTGAGGAGTATGTTTGGGTGGTCTCTTTGTCTCTGCACAGACCAGTGAAGAATGTTTGCTGCAGTCTCTGTTTTAAATCACACAGCTCAGCGACCTCTTGACTGGATATTAGGGGTATGTAGTGAAGCCATTATCTGTATCTATTGCAAAATTATCTGTATCTGAATCTGTTTTCGATAGAACCGGATATGGGCGAGGCATAAACCTTTTTAAAATTTTTTACATTATTTTTGACATTAATATTTGCAGAAAAAGAAATGTTCATTTATGTCAGTGCATGTATAACAACGTTATTCTGGAGGCACAAGGTGTCAAACAATTGTTAAATGTCAAGCACACATTTTTCAGTGAATATTAAATAAATACAAATACAAAAATGTAAATAAATAAAATAAATCAATATAGCCTACAAACAAACGAAAAACCTATAAGTATATCAGGAATTTTTATGATATACTCGAGGCTGATTTGTGCGCACATATTTTAACATAATGTAGAGGGAAGCATTAAGTTAAATTACATGTGCAAAATTAGCTAAATGCAGTAGAATAAATGTCAAGAGTTAGCCTCTCTAGTTTTTCCAGAAGAGAATAGCGAGAAAAGAATAATAATTCATTTTAATTCCTAATAATTCCTTTTTTGGAATAAAGGCTTAACCAGAAAATTACCTTAAACTCTGATGTGGATATAAAGGTAGTCAACTTTCAGAGATGGATAGAAATCATCACTTTTGGTCAGGAATTTAACATCACACTCAGGTTTCTTTATAAATTAATACAAGGGAATCATTACATGTGAATTGTGTGATACATTAAAAAAGACATTTAAAGAAGTGGAAAATATACAGTATATGATGTTAATGATGTTAATATATGATCTTAGTTAATGTTACTCTCGACAAGCTCCAGACGCGCAGAATAAACTGAGACCGCAAACCGAATCGAGACTGCGACTATCCGATTTAAAATCACACGTATTTTCATACATGAAATCACAGCAGCTTGACCTGTAAGTCCAAGGTCATGTGACCTCGTGACTGGATGACCTCATTCAAAGCACTATAATCATATGTAAACACAACAGACAACAGCAGAGCGATGAAATACAGCAAGTGCCCGTAAAACTAGTGTACATCCTCAGAAAAGCAATGTCATCCTGCCTTGCTTATTAAGGAAAGGAAAGTAAACAAAGGGATGGCAGCTTCCTTTTTAAAAACACTTCCTCTAAAAGACGGTCCTACTGACCTCAGGTTCTCAGTTCTCATAAAGAATAGGTTACATGTGAGTTTTAGGTATGGAAACACTGACGCGTGCGTTTGCTGCGAGTTAGTGCACCTGTGGCCAGATTTCCGTTGATCTTGGCTTCATCTGTGTAATGCAGAACTGTGCATTTGGCAGTTTAAGGGCCCAATAAAGATGCATGTGGCTTGTTTGTTTAAAGTGCACTTTAAAGTCATTGTAGTGTTTGGATAAGTGTGCGAGTTAGAGTGCAAGTGAACATTGCCTAGCAAATTTGTGTTTGAGAGTGTGTGAGTTCTGTTTTCATCTATAAGCGAGTGTGTATTTGTAGGACATGAAAATGTGTGTTCTAGACTTTTCACCCAAGTTTTTGGGAGTTTGAAGTGATTTGCAAGTGTTTGAACGAGAGTGCGAGCATGAGCATAATCTCACCTGATTCTGTGTGCATGCTCTGTTCAGCTTCGGCATTTGTCTGCTCCTCTCTCACACATGCCGTCTCCTCCTCTGATGACTCACTGTGAGAAAAAGCCAAAAAGAAATATGATCAAATAATGGATTTTCCCGACTAGCAGCATTCTGTAGCTGAATGGCTGAAATAGTCTCATTACTCCCTCAGGTACTCAAAAGTATCATCTTAAACTACTCAATACTATATATTTTTAGATAAATAGATTAAATTAAAAAGTATCAACAAAAAAGTCATAAACTGTTACAATATTTTATGATGCAACTACATTTTTAGAGGTGTGTATGACTTTCTTTCTTTAGCAGAACACAAATGAAGATTTTTAGAAGAATATTTCAGCTCTGTAGGTCCTCACAATGCAAGTGAACGGGTTCCAAAATGTTTAAGCTCCAAAATGCACATAACAGCAGCTAGTAAATGAAGAAAGAATTTAAATTTTTGGGTGAACTATCCCTTTAAGGTTCGAAACAGCTTGCCATTGCAAACTTTCAGGACAACTTAGTACCGGCTATTAAACACACTCTTACTGAAACTCGTCCAGTAAAGTATGTATAAGTATGCAAAGTATGAGTCCTAGCAAGCCCCACAATGATCTACTGTAATTCTCCAAAATCCAATCTTTATCTAAAGAAACTGTGATGGCAGGCACCACAGTAGTAGTGCAACAACCAGTCTATTCACACAATGACAACACTCTTACACAAGTCTAAGATGACTTCATTGGCATACTTACAAACACAAGACTAATCAGAAACGTACGTTTAAATAACCAATGCACTTCTGGCCTGCTATTGTAAGTGTATGTGCACATGAACAAAAAGATATGAAGGAACTTGCTTTGCTGTGGACTCAGCACTGGCATCATACAGGGAGGCGAGACTGTCCGCTGTTTCACAGGACTGGAGGAGGCTCGTGTCTCCTGGATGGTCCATCACTACAGCTGTGGACATGGCCGTAGAGTTCACACACAGTCACTAATGAGAACAGACAAAGAGTGTTAGGAGTAGTAGTTGACTATTGTGTTTCGTTTTCGACACTCAGTGTAGATATCTAATATTGATATCTAGATATCATGTTGGCCGATATACAGCATAAAACACAATTTAATGATAGCAAATGAGACGATACAAAACCACTAAACCTGTCCTGAAATGTTTGTTTTTTTATATAATATTTATTCAAAATGTATTTTAAATATTTGAAAACAGAAAATATGCACTCTCTGAAGTTAATCAGTCAAGCGACCATGGTTATCGCTCAATGACAATGATCTCAAGTCAGAACTGCAAATGTTTTCTGTTAAATTGGCCTAGCTAGAGGTAAACCGAAAGGAGATTTTCAAAGGCTTATGCAGACACCAATATCTAGAGTACAGTGTGGCTGATGGTCAATATATAATAGGCCTATACAAAAATTGTTGGAACTTAACATAGTAACTTAATCACAATTCACAAAAAAACAAACAAACAAAAAAAATAACTGTAATTTATAATGCATTGGCAAGGCTGTTGGTATATTTTAGAACTGACACAATGAGTAGATAACTCTTCTGTTAACTGCCTGGGCATGAGTATTGGCTGATGCTGATAAACAAAAAATATCGACTGATTAATCAACATGGCCGATATATCCATCTATTGCTAGTTAGGAGTACAATTAACATCCTTTCTGCCACTGGAGCTGCTGACTCAGTTCTACTCTAGCCGACAGACTTGAGTCTGTACTGTGTACACCTATAACTGTCTGGTTTGGTTAAGCCACCAAATCAGACAGAAGGAAACTACAACAGACAGTCAGGAATGCTGAGAGGATTATTGGTGCCTCCTGCCCACCCTCCAAGACCTGTACATATCCAGAGTGAGGAAACGTGCAGGTAGAATCACTCTGGACCCCACACACCCTGCCCACTCCCTTTTTGAACTGTTGCCCTCTGGCCAGCGCTACAGAGCACTCAGTACAATAACACATTAACTGTACATACCCTACCTTTCACATATATTACCACTTGCACAAGTACATATGCCATTCTGTTATATGTCCTATTTTTTTTTTTTTGGATGACTATTTATTGCTTGTTTCTCGTATCACAAAAACATTCCTTGTGTACACAGCTCATTCTGATTTCATTCTCTCGCTTTCAGACACAAATACACAGTCAGGTGTAAAAGATGAAAAGGTAACACACAAAGCCATGCCAAACCCTAAATACAAAGATAGCCACCTGATTCAATGGTCACGTGTCCAACCAGATGGAACCAAACAAGCCTCATCTTTTACAGCAGACTAAACACACCCATAAGCAGAGTTTTCCCATTTCCTCAAATGGGTTTTCCCTTCAATATTATCTGCAGCACACAGTTACTTTCTTTTTAATAAAGGAGATCTTGATGAGTCTGCTATGGCAAAAATCATTCTAAAAGCTCTCTCTGTTATATCACCCCCTGGGGCAAACCTGAATCAATCGCCTTATTGAAAACCATAAAATGGCCAACGGTCTGACTGTTCCATAAAATTACCAAACACATTATCTGTAAGGATGAACATACAGCAAGGATCTGCATCACTATATCCTGGAAAAATATCGTTGCCCACCACTGTATCATTTACTGCCATCTCCATTCCAAAGCGTGACCTCTGCACCTTTACATCGGCATTTTGTCATGAAAACACATGCCAGCTATGCTCCTGGCATTCTGTAATGAGCTTGGGCAGTCGGGCGCACAGGTTTAGAACAATCAGACATGGCAAGCGGTAAGAAAAACAGGCTTTCAGACTTGCCAAACAAAGTGAACGAGAAAAAAGGAGGTCTAAACTTAACACATGGTGAGAAAACAAGCCAGGTGCTTTTCATCGGCCTCATGCACTCTGCGCAGAGGTTTTGGTTTTGATGGTAGGGACTTTCATGGATGAATTAGTAAAATTGTGGATTAAGAAGAAATAGAGGCAACCCTCACAATAAAAATTATTTGGCGATGACTTCAGGTGATATTATGAGTTGGTGATTCAGGTGATTTTGGTTAAACAATCTGCATTCATTTATGACTCTTTGTATGTGCTCGTCATGTAAGGAAAGTATATTATTTTTTTGACATTCAATAAATCAATTTTAAAATCTATCATCCAACTAATAGGTTATCGACCTCTGTTATATAATACTATTACAATATTTGCTGTGTGTTTGTTCCATGTTTTAGGGTGGTATAGCACAACTCTGTTGTTTATGCATTTACAAAACTGACAATTTTCCTATGTTGCCCATCTATGCCAATTTAATAACTTTGCTTATTGTTGGGCATATGCAGTTCATGGTAATGGTGGGCCAGTAAGTCGGTAAGAACGCCGCTAAAGGTGTTTACATGCAATCCAAATTTGGTGTATTTGTCAAAAATCGAATGGTGTCGATCAGTTTATTCTCTAGCGGTTTATGACATTACACCAAATGAGGAAATCTGTTTAATATGTTTAAATGGCCATACATGTTTTCAGCTTATTAAGCATAATCATGTAAAAATTTGAATTTAATGCACTCATTAATCATTTTAAAGATTGATTTTAAGGACGTTTTTTTTACTTTTGTAGGACAAACAATATTAGTATTGTGTTGGGTCGCCACTTGATGCCCAATGCAAAGTCTGTGTCCTGAAGCAAAGACAGCTGAGAACCACTGACGGTGGAGCCATATTCATGTACCACTGTATACATGCCATCCAAGGTACTCCATAGAATGGTACTCCATTGGTACATTAAAAAAAATTTTTAATGCCATTATACTTTCTGGTTATTTGTTTGTGAAAAATGTTAATTGGTCTCTAGAATGCCCTTCAATCTGCTGTCAGTTCAACCTCTACCCTCCTTTCCAATCCATTCACCTTGGCAACTTTATGCTAGATTCCCTGCAGGCGTACACTTCTGCCTTCATAGGGGACCATCACAGTGGCATGAGCGCTTAAAAACAAAATGCAGCTACTTCCAGGCCCAACTGACTCTCAGCATGCACCCAGCTAACCAAGATATTGTTGCAAATTCTCCAGTACCATACTTGGCCTGACGTCACATCACCTGACAACAGCCTCATAAACAAGGCCTTGTCTGGAAACTGTAGGGGTGATTGTTCTTTTGACATTTATGGACCTGTGTGACATTTCTGGCTCATTCTTGCAGCTGGAGAGTTGGAGGAACCAATCATCATCCCAGAAGATTCATGTGTTATATGTTATTTTATGAGCTTAGATAGGCCTTAAAGGGATAGCTCACCTCATCCATGATATTCTCATGTTCAACCTGTAACTGTTGTTCTAAACCTGTATGACTTTCTTCTGTTGACCACAGAAGGACATGTTAGGCAGTATGTTAGACCCAGGCAGTCACCATGCTCTTTCATTGCATCTTTTTTTTTGTCATTCTACCTTACATCTCCTTTGTGTTCCACAGAAGAAAATAATAGAAGTTTCAAGAGTCAATAATTTTAAGTGAACTACCCCTTAAAGGACAAATAGCTACCTTTAGTTCAGAAAAACTTTTCACACACTTATGACAATTATATTAAGTCAATACATTATGAACTAACATTGAGCATCTTCAGTACATACATTCTTGTTTATTTTTTCCTCACTTTCTATCACTTTAATCAGCCATCCAATGTCACATAGACAATCCAAGCTGTGAACTGGTGACCATGACGACTGCTTTATAAATGTCCTTGAAAGACTTTTTGAGTGATGTTGCCTTTCTGACTAATCAATATATAGATCAGCTTTGGTCCTTGCATGTGCCAGTAATATTTATATTTGTATTTCACTCTGGCGCTGCCGTGGGATTTTCTGTGATACTGGTTTCTACTGGATGACTACATGCACATACAGCAAATAAGATGATTCACCATTAACAGAATGAGCCACAAATATAATGGGTTGATGACAAGCTCTTGATAAATTGTTAATAATTATAATTTTATGTAAATGATGCAGCTATTCAATGACAATTTCTCAAGTTATGGATTTAGAGGCTCTATAAGTTATGCTCTATTTAAGTCAAGTCAGAAGCACCTCACACATATATAATTAATTTAACTCATATAAAATGAATAATGAATTCACATAACTCATTTTCAAACACAATCACAGCTATCAATATGAAAAGTGTGTGACTGACGTTTCCCAACAGGAAGATTAAAGAACACAAGTACAGCACATCCAATATGCACAGTTCAAAACCCTGTGCGTACACAAACTAGACAAGGGCAAACCGGCCACACCTCATACAACAAACACATTCCATAATTTATTGGTGATGCTTCTGAAGTTCTGTCTGAGCCTTATCATACAGGACTCAACAGGAGGAAAGGATGGGTGGTGGTGTTCAGTCACACAGCTGATGGCAGCAATTGTCAGCCAAGTTCAGCCCCCACCCGAAAATTACCATCTGTATGCCGGTACTGAGTGGTGGGTTCCTGCTTGTATAAATTACAGTCTTTTTTATAGGAGTAATGAGAGGATATTAAGACACATATTTTTCTAAATGTCCAGGTAAATGTGTTGCTGTTTGTATGAGATAAAAGGGAGGAGAAAAAAAGCCGGCATGAACGAGGCCACACCTCTAAATTCATATCATAATTTGCATCCATATGGGTCAAAACACATGATATACAGTAACATGACCATCCACAAACAGAAACTATAAACACACCTTAGAGGGCTCTCTTGCTTTGGAAATTAATTCCAAGCTTTTAGAATGAAATGTATCCCTATAACTTCCAAATTGCTATAAACCAAACATTCATTATCATAAAAGAAAAACCCAGACTTACAGTGCATCCTTACAGGCTGGGAAAACGTTGCTCAGTCTTTGGGTTTTCTTTATCAAAAGCTTATTGTTGATATCTTCAGATTCCTTTGGTGTAAATCAATGTTGGTCTGTGATTAAAAAAATGGTGGCTTGTTCCTCATGCTCTACAACTGTGCATGAAGCACAATCATTTTCAAACACTGAGCTTTCCCCTCCGCCGGAACCACACCCTCAATGGCACCATCACCCCCCAATGTATCCTCCATTCCCCTCCTCCCACAAGAACACTCCTCATGCTCTGAATGGCTAAAATCGCTCACACCACAAGACACATTCCCCCAAATATGGGCATCCTCTTCCATTGATGGAGAAGAGGGGTGGAGCTTTCGAGCACATGCAACACTCTCACTCTCATAAATACAGAGCAATGCAGATACTCTGAGGTTACTACAGTTCGTCTTCACTAACAAGAGAGTGGATAATGAATTAAATTTGAAATGATATAATTAGGTATGAGGTTCTGCCTCAACCATTGGTGGATTTAACATTACTGTAGGCCAGACAAAAAGAGGGTCAGAATTAAAACAAGTGGCAAGAGCAAGGGAGAATTTAGGACTAAAATACAGTAAGAATAATCACACATTATATTTACAGACGCATCCAAAAATCCAGAAAGCGGACAGGTAGGGATAGCATTTACCAATCCAAAGTTAACATTTTTAAAGAACAAAAGTTATCTGATCAGGTATCAGTATATACAGGTGAATTTATGGCAATTCTGTTGGCTGTACAATGGATTAATTAAAAGTCTGGATGATCAGCAGTCAGAATCAAGGCTAGATATAATTCTGGATATTCTTCAAAACGTATAAATATATTAGAACAGGTAGGACTGAAGGTACAGTTTATGTGGGTTTTGGCCCATGTTGGAGTGAAAGGGAATGAGGAAGCTGATAGGTTGGCGAAACAAGCAATGGAAGGGGATAGAGTGGAAATTAAGATATCAAATAGTAAGTCAGAAATCAAATCAATAATAAAAAAGGAGATGTTTCGGAGAAAGAGAACATCATATTAAGACTAAGACTAGGGCATACAGGATTAAAAATAGCAAGGCAAATAATATCCAAACACTCAACAGGGTGAATGGTGTAGACATTGTGATTTATTGTGATTATTATTAACTGTACAAAGCATACTGAGGAAAGAGAAATGTTAATGGAGGAGTTGAGGAGGAGAGGGGAGCAAGTAATAACATTAAAGAGTTTCTTAAATCCAGAAATAGGAAGGACAATCTCAGTAGTGATTACGTTCCTGGAGAACACAGGTCTAATTAGTAGAATTTAAGTTATAAGTGTATAATAGATAAAGAAAGTGGTGTATATATAGGAAGTATAGTACAGTTATGTGGGTATATATGAACGTATGTGTATATATATATATATATATATATATATATATATATATATATATATATATATATACATATACACTACTGATCAAAACTTTTGAAACACTTGACTGAAATGTTTCTCATGATCTTACAAATATTTTTATCTGAAGGCATATGCTTAAATGTTTGAAATTGTAGGCAAAAATATATTTGTACCACCATATTAATTTATTTCATTATAAAACTAAAATGTCATTAAAAAATGTTTTTTAAATTGATGACTTGGACCAAATAATAAAGAAAAGCAGCCAATAAGTGCCCAATTTAGATGAGAACTCTGTATATGAACTCTCTCAATACTGTTTAAAAAGAATCCCAGGGTGATACCTGAAGAAGTTGGTTGAGAAAATGTCAAGAGTACCAAAATATATACAGTATATGGGTATATAAATATTATTATTATTATTAACGTTTCCACATCTCCCTCCTTCGGACTGTGAAGGGCTAGAAGGGAAGGTCAGAAGAGCTTAACACGCAGTGCTGGCTGAAGCCCTGGCTCTGATAGGTCAGGGAGAGAGGGAGGTGGTTGAGAGGAGATTAGAGTTTCTGGTCCATGCTCACCGCAGGTGGCAGTAATGCAATGTTAAGTTGTGATCCACCAATAAACAGAAGAAGAAGAAGAAGGTTACTACAGTGCAAGCTTGAGTAAGACACATCATGCAAGTTTACAAGAGCCAGCGCAGCTGCACTGTCATCAGTCAAAAGATATTCCAAAGACACATCACCCACAAACACATCTGTCCCATTTACACGCTTTCAAAACAATGAGGATTTTGTGCTGCCATGCACTGCATTTTAGTTTCTGATCTCAAACTTTGTTTCATTGCATGGCCGCCCACAACTGAGCAAATGACCAGTTTAAGTTCATCACGTCTCTGCGCCTAACCAAAGAAACCAAAACCTAGATATGGAAAGTGATGTGCAAGAAAAACCTTGCTAAAAATATACGTTCGGAAGAAAATTGTATTTAAGTCACCGAATAAATTGCATGATGCTTCATAAGGCTAGTATTGAAAGAAAAGGAACAGAATAGATCACAGTAAACAGGGAGGCTGCATTAGATGGCCTAATTTTAGCTTCCAACAATTAAGTTCCCTTCACGGGACATTGCCGAACACTTTGGGGAATTCCTTTTCCACGACCTAGTTGAAGCCTTTGTATTATAACGTCAATCTTATGATTGGCAATGGTGTTTGATCCCGACACTTTAGGCACGCATTTGCCCTATATAAGCGGGCGCTCACACACCATTTCTTCAGAATTTTATTCCTTCAAGACCGACATAGTCTCGTTTTGACTACACACCTGGTTCAGCACTCACTTCGCCATTGATGGACACGCATCAGCGGACAAGATTCCCTGCAGATGCATTAGGATATTCTTCGCCTGACTCTCAGCGCCTGCAGCGAGGATCAGCTTCCCCTCTAGTGTTCTGAAGAAGTCTCTCCACCTCTCAGCCAGATTGGGTTCTTTGCTCAGCGAGACAACTACCCGCTTCCCACAGCATCCAGATAGGAGATGTATCTTTATGTACATATATATATATATATATATATATATATATATATATATATTAGTAATATTACATCCAATGTGATAAAAAAAATCATAAAAGAGCTGCTTGTATGTACGTGTCTTTTTAAAGATGTCGCATCACAAGTGGTCTTGTGAGAGACACATCGCTCCATCAGACCAACATGAGAGCTGCGTTCCCTGTCTGGGCCACCAAAGTCGAAGCAGCTCTAATGGGGACAGACTGCCCTCACTGTGAGGATATGAGCCTCAAGATGCTCTGCTCTAGGGTTGCCCTTACGTGCCCTCCTGACCACTTCCTCTGTGTTAAGTCTTGAGGGACCACCTGAGGAAGCACGGCGGGGCCGCGAGGTAGAGTTGAAAGAAACCGAGGAGGATCTTGCACCGGCGCAAGCCCCATAAGCCCCTTGATCTTCCCACGCAGCGTCTTCGCCAGAGCAGAACGCACATGATGACCTCTGGCCCTCTACGAATAAGCACAGTGTTAACATATTCGGCAGGTCTGACGATAATGATGCGTGTCCCTCGGAGCATTGCAGAATGGTCCATGGAAGACCCTCCCCCACCGAGGGTGAGGAGCGCACACTAGCCATTGATACAAGTTACTCCGCGTCATTGCACGTGCGTTCAAGGAGCTCGGCCTTGAGTGGTCGCCTCCTGTCGAGCCATAAAATTCTCGTCTGAATGAATGATTCGTGCACACCATCTGCCATCTAAAGACAGTGGTTCGGCAAGCAGTGTCGTTCTTCCCTGAGGTTCACACAGAGATACTGAGACCTGGTGCGTGCCCTAATCTGTGTGCGCCCAGATCGGAGGCATATTTCAGCATCTTTGTACTGCAATGGAAATAGCACTGTCAGTCCCCAGCAGGAAGAATCCCCCTGGAAGTATAGCGTTTATAGGAATCTAGAGCTCATGCCTTTTCTATTATGTTTCATCTCGCGCTTCCCTGCTATTTTCACTGGGAACGAGTCAGTTTTTATTGCAACACTTCCTGTGCATTGCTTGAATAGCGAATGTACCTCGTAGCGGCTGCTCGACGTGTGCTGAAGCCTGAAAAAGCTCTTTCTTTCTGCCAACCACTATTAGTGCTTCTCTATTTCACAATGCTATCACAATTAGTGTAAAATACAAAGCAACCGCTATCCTGTTATGTGAATGCGTAGCAGGCACTCACTGTCATGTCAGATTGGGTGCTAAAAATGATTGAGCATTGGTATTCGAGCCAATTCGCATGCAGACCTACTTGCTTCAACAGCGTTTTGTCCTTGACGGTTCTATCATGGGATGTGCCTGTATTTTGTGCAGAAATTCACAATCTCCTCGCAAAAGATGCAATAGAGGTGGTTCCGAGCTGCCACAGCCGCAAAGGTTTTTACAGTTGCTACACTTTCTTTCCGAAGAAAAATGATGGGCTTAGGCTGATCCTAGATTTGAGACAATTGAATTGCGTGCTGCAAAATGGCCATTCAAGATGTTGAATCAGAAACCAATGTTATCGCACATCCGCCAAAGGGACTGGTTTGCGTCACTAGATCTAAAGGACGCATACTTTCATATCCAAATTGTACTGCACAACAGACTGTTCTTGAGATTTGCATTAGAAGGGATGACTTATCAAGTCCTTCCCTTTGGATTGTGTCTGACACCATGCACATTCACAAAATATGTTGATGCGGCACTCGCCCCCTTGAAGATGAACATCAACTTCTTGAAAATGCTAGCCGTCTTCTTAATGGTCAAAGCTTTCAATTCCGACGTAGTGAATCATCACGTTCTGATTCGTTCAAACAATATGTCAGTGGTAGCGAACATAAATCTCCAGGGTGGCACTCAATCATTACCAATGTTGAGCCTGGCACAATGCCTCCTCGTTTTGAGCACGCACCACCTTCTCTCCCTGCACAAGTTCTGAGCTGTTTGAACTACGGTGTGGACATGCTGTCATGCCAGGGGCCGATGGCAGGGGAATGGAGACTTCATCCTCAAAGGTTATAAGGATTTGGGAATACTCTCAAGAGCAGGGCACGATTTACCATCCCCAGCCGGAGCTGTGGAACCTACAGGAACCTGTGGCTCCTCAACAGAGTGCAACAAACGAGCCAGAATGGGCTCAGTCTGTAATAAACACCATTATTCAGGCTAGAGCACCGTCTACGAGATGCCTCTATGCACTAAAATGGCATGTGTTTTCGATTGGTGCTCTTTACGCAGCAAAGACTCAGTGAATTGCCCCATAATGGAGATCCTTACATTCCTTCAAGAGCGGTTAGACACATTTCTTACTCCATCAATGCTTAAGGTTTATGTAGCGACCCTCTCTGCATTTCACGCCCGAGAGGCTGGCTCCTCTATAGGCAGACACGATGTAATCATAAAGTTCCTTATGAGAGTGAGGTGCTTGAGCCCCCCTCGCCCTGCTATGGTTCCAACATGCGACTTGAATCAGGTGCTGAGAGTGCTCGTGAGCCCCCCGTTCGAACATTTGGAGTCCGTTGACGTACGTATGCTCTCTTTAAAGATGGCACTGCTGTTGGCTCTGGCCTCAGTCCTATGGGTTGGAGATATACAGGCGCTGTTGATTGAAAGTTCATGATTGGAATTCAGTCCCAGGCTTTCAAAAGCCACCATCAAACCCAAAAAAGACTATGTGCTACAAGCTTCCTCCTCTCCACCGGCTAATTCAGATGAGGAGCAATTAGCATATTTATTATGCCCCTTGCAGGATTTGCACACTTATTTGGAGTGCACTCGACAGTTTAGACTGTCAGATCACCTCTTTGTTATGGAGGATGCACAAAAAGCATGTCCGTCTCCAAACAAAGGATCTCACTGGATCATTGATGCGATTGCCCTTCCTTATGAATCACAGGCATGAGATGCCCTATTGTCATGAAAGCACATTCAACTAGAGGCATGGCCTCTTCATGGGCATGGACAAATGGTATATCCCTACAGGATATATGCTTTACAGCAGGATGGTCTTTGCAAAACACATTCGCAAGGTTTTATAACCTAGACATGGTGTCCGTGACGTCACAAGTCCTCTCTGTCTAGAGAACTTACTATTACAGCACCAAGCAGGTGAGCCTGAGCCCCTTATCACAGGAGGGCTACCTGCTATATTTTAATACAGTCGCCTGTGTAGCCCGCTACCCAATTTACTCCCATTAGAAGTCACAAGCACTTCCAATAAAAATAATAAAAACTCCCTACATACCTCTGGTACATAGGAGTTAAATTATACTGTACTGTATTGTAACCTTGTTTCCCTCAGATGAAGGGAACAAGACATTGCAAACTTGGCCACACCACTACTTCAAAGTTTCGAGGTACAAGTGATGCTTTCTTGTACTCGCCTAAAGTGCCAGGGCTCAAACACAATTTCCAATCATAAGATTGCCGTTATGATACAAAGGCTTCAACTAGGTAGTGAAAAAGGAATTCCCCAAAATGTTTAGCAATGTCTCATTCCTTTCATCTCAGGGAACCAAGGTTACAAGAGTAACCGGAGATGTTTCTTCTCACTGACTCAAAAATGTCTGTGACTGACAGCTTGTTCCTGTATTTCTTGTTTGTTTGTATTCTTTAGCAAAGCTAATGAGGTGTTAGGATGCCTCTTCTGGGAAGAAGAAGAGAAAAAACATGAAGCTTTTTCTGCCATTCATATGCAAAATAGGAACTAATTATAGTAGGGAAAGTTTGGTGTATTTTCAGAGCTGCTCTATTTGTACTTTTTTCTTGTAATTTCACAACACTGTGGTATATTTGTACTGAATTTGTTGATTTACATATATAAATATCTTATAAATATATAGGCTTTATTTACTTCACACAAAATATAATTTGATTTCCTTTCCTTTTTTCTGGACCCAGACATTTGTTTGTGAGATGCGAAGTGCAGGCTTTTGACCCCAAAGATCAGTTTAAGCTTTTGCTCAAGTATGTTGAAACAGCACATACAGTAGTCACCAGCTATCTGAACTTTACAGACGCAGGAGCCAACATTTTTCTTTAAACATTTACAATAGCATGCATAGTTGGGCAGCAATAAATAAAGGCTAACAAAATGTCATAACAACAAGTACAGAACATGTAGTAGACACTTAATTATAAAGATGTAATTGGTCACAAGTTTAGTAAACCACACCTCATTTTGGACAAGCCAACTCAAATGAGTACTGATATGGACAAATCCTTCTTTGATCACACATAGCCTGAAACAATTAAACTATCAAAGTGTACATTGTGTATTTCTCTTACACATGCATTTTTGCTGCTGTTGCACAACATTTTCTCTTGAATTTTGTACTATATCCCATCTTCAATTAACACTTTTTACCCACAGCTGCTATGACACATTTTCACTTGAGGATAAGGGAAGTTCTCCTGTGTGGCACACAAACAGGATAAAGACTAGTTTCCTTTAAAACAAGAAAGCCCATGCTGACATCACTTGAGTCTCTTGCCAAAAATCAAATCAGTTCTTGGACATGCAAGAGTATATTCAAATGCATATTTCTCACAAAGTGGTTTAAAAATATATATTCTGTCATTAAATCTGAACCAGCTGTCACGGTTTGAATGCGTTGTTTACACATTTACCAAAGGAGTGCTTTTAGATTCTGATAACCCCACCAACCATATGGTTTATTATCAGGTGTTTACATTAAATGAGAAATGAAAATACCTTTCGACCAATCTAGAACCTGTGACAACCTCCCTGTTGACTCAGTAGCTCCCTCTGTGTTGGAAATTATGAATATCTGGGCATTGACCCAAATTAGGCAGACCCCATCATAGAGGAAACTACCCGATGGTCCCTTGTGGTAGTCTGTTGCCTGACTCTCCATGCTATGGATAATTTAATTATTTGCCTAACTTAATTATTTGCCTCTTGAAAACCATGCTAGGTGAGAATTTGCATTTTATGCATAACATGGTGGAAAGTTTTATTGGTGAACATAATTCAGCAATAATATCAAACTAATGCAGTGACGATTATTCTCCTCTCTACTATAGTCAGACACTCTGACAGCCAATGACGGCGTGGGTTATTAAAACCATGCGATCACGTGACCACAGACCGAATATCCGACCCTCCGCGCTGCTGGTGTGGCACAGAAGAATCTGGCGCGAGAGAGAGCGCGGGATGGAGGTTATTCGAGGTTATTGACATTATTCATCAGTGCAGTGTACACTATAAACCATAAACGCGCGCTCTCCAGGGAATACTGCTGGTTATTAAATAGTTAATAAAGCTTTACTTATGACTGATTTTAGAAGGAATTTGTGATTCACTGTTGGTACATATACATTTTATTTTACTATTTATTTATTTTTAAAGTTGTGTTTTTATTTCATATTTAATTTACATTGTAGTGTGCTGTTAATGTGCTGTTGGTCTCTTTAGATGTATGTTGCAAAATCTTGCTAAGAAAAAAATCTATATTTACAATATTTTCACATATTCAAATTAAGTTCTCTTTTTGACATGCAGGGGCGTGGATTCTGGTATGTAGGTAGATATGTAACCATTTCGCATATTTTGCATACTTTATTCACACTTGGACCAGAGCAACCGGAATGTCTTGCTAGGCAGCTAATTAATTTCAACACAGATAACGAGGAGATATCATGGATATATTTAATGACAAACAAAAATATTGAAACTCACAAATATATTTTCAAAAGGATCTGTAATAATCAACTTACCCTAGGTTTAATATCAGGACTTCCAGACGCTAAGGTTATATCTTCTGCGTGATGTAACGAATTCAAAGATAGATTTTGAGTCAGTTGTGAACCAAGACGTGAGATAATGTATGATGACGTTTCTGTTTCTGTGTGAGACTGTGACTGTAACACAACACCGGTTAACCTCCCCAACTTCACGGGAACATAGTGCGAATACATAATCAGCGCGCGCGCACACAAACACAAACACAAAACTATACACGCCCACCACTACTTTCATCAAAGCTCAGAAGCGACCTCTGCTGTTTCGCACATGTACTGCACCACAAATTCTAGAAAATGCACAATAAATTCATGAATGCGATGACTAAACCGTATAGTATACAGTATACATATAAATACATATATTCTACTTTAGTATACTTGAACAGTTTAATAAAAACAGAATAAATACATCTTTAGCTTATCTAGAACTTGGCAGTGTTATACTTCTGAGAGTGTTGACATTTGAACAAAAAATTCGTTGTTGTTTCTGATTTGTAAGTTACATAAATAATAACGTTGATAACATGGCTAATTTTTACACAAAATTTTTTAAAATTATAATAGGCTATTTTCAAACATTTTTATTATAGTTTTAGTTTTATAAAAACAAGAATTTTATAATAATTATAAAATATTTGTCATAGATGTTAACAGGACACCATCAGGGGCTGGCCATCGGGAGATCCGGGAGTTTTTCCGAAGGGCCGGCCGCGAAATGGGGCCGAATGGGCCACCACAAGCTAAAAATGGGCCGCTGCATTATGCAGAATGTGACTCAAAACGGTTCCGCAATATGCAGAAAAGGACAGCAACACTCTGATAATCCCCCATTAATACGATATGGCCAGAGTGTCCCCCCAATAATCAGGGATGGATTAACAACCAGGCCAATGGGGCCAGTGCCTAGTGGCCCTTGACTACCAGGGGCCCTTGACTGCTTTTGACCACTACTTTATGATTGAAATATTGTCCCGGCTGACCGTAATTTCCAAGGGGGCAAACTATTCCCCATTTGGTGACATTTGCTGTTTTGATGTCACGTACAGTAAATGATTGGTATGTCATTCCTAATTTTGAATGTGAAAACATTGACGGAGCCCTTTTCAGCATATCAGGCTTAAGACAAAGAGCGAATATGTGTAAATTGTAAAGGAATTGAGTGAATATGGTTATCTGGTAAGTTTCTGAAGTGCCTTTTTAGAAAATTCTTCTGATATTGTCTTAGAAAATGATCTATAACACAAAGTAGTGCATTTTCACCCTCAGATTAAAACTAGAACATTAGACCTGTGGCTTGAATAAAGTTTTTAGATTTTTGGCAAGGGCAGTGTCATATAATTTTTATGCAAATATTATTAGGTAATTATTTAAAACCAATTGAAGATTTTCAAATAATTTCTTCGTCTTTAATTCTGATTTTTTACAGCATCTCCTAAGAGTCTTCTTTCAAAAGAGACCATTTAATTTTGAGGATGAGCCACCAGTTAAAGGAGTAGTTCACCTAAAATGGAAAATGTACTTTTACTCACTCATTTACTCACCCTTATGTTGTTCAAAACCCATATGCTGTTTTTTTTTACATGGAAAAAAAATTCTAATAATAATTTAAGCAGCTCTATTCCATAGAATAACAGTTTAATGTGAGCAGGAGCTGTCAAGCTTCATAAAGGCCAATTACTATAAAACACTATTGAAGGTTCAGTAAAAGACATCATAACAATAGTCCATATGACAAGTGCACTATATTCCAAGCTTTCTGGGGCCACACAACAGCTATGTGTTGTATGGACTACTTTTATGGTAATTTTTAAGTTAGTTTTTTCTCTCTTTGGACCTTTACACTAGTGGCCAATATGAACTGTTTTTATATGGAAAAGATCAGCATTTGGGCTCTTGAAGAAAAGATTGTGGTAAGATTCTACTGTAAGGAAAAAACAATGAGGGACAACGAGGGCGGTAAATAATTTTGTGTATTTTCTTTTTGCTAGCCAGCTAACAGTCATGCCATTTTACAGATACATCAGTGATGAAAATAAATTCTAATTATATTAAACTTTCTTTGAAACAGCACAGATAAGAAAGAAAAAAAAATGACATTTCAAGACTTTATTCAGAAAAGCATTGCATTCAGCGCCTTTACTATATTAAAGGACCAAAGAGGACCATTATATTTGTGACCGCAACACCTGTGACCCCCACCCACAATGTTCAAGGCATGGTTTCGGCCTTGTTTTTCAAACATTATTAACAAAAAACTGAAATTTGAATATTGCACTACAACAATTAATATAAAAATATTTAAAATAAATTATATAAACACCTAAATTAATTTTGTGATTCCTGTGTTTTTCCATGAAAACAGTTAAGAGTTGTTGAATTCAAATGAAAAATGATGCCAGATTTGGTATTTTTAGATATATTATAGCAAGTTAGATTATAATATCACAACTTATTTTATATAATATAAAGTCATTTTAAAGGCCACTTGCTGAGAAACGCTGTTCGACTGTTTAACACTGCCACCAAGCGGCGACTGTATCCAATTACACTTGAAATGTCTCTCTTGAGTATTCTTATAGATAGCAGTGAGCTGTAAATAAACACGTAGTAAAAGTAAAACCCCCAAGCACAACAGTTTTTAGGGCTGCACTATTATGTAAATATATTCTAACAGCATTGTAACGGTAGGTTAAGTGTTGACTAGCCATGCTTTTATTTTTTTCCTATTGTTGTAAATAGTCGACCCATGCGGGATAAAGACATCATGTAACCAAAGAACGTCTACGCTAGATTATCCTTTAGTTTTTATCAGTTTATCTGGCGTTTTGTGCGGTAAAACGACATGTTTTGGCGGACCGGGACACAGCCAAGGCGCGTTTCTGCTCCACTCGCGGCGGGAATCAACATCAGCCGGTAAAGCCAAGTGTAGAATGCATTGGGCGGAGCTCGAGGCTGGCTCCTCCCACTCTTGCTTTTAAGCCCCTGACGTATGAAGAGTACGGTAGCAACAGTTGCCTCGAGACCCTCGCTCGCCATAGTGACTGTAGTCGTGGAGATAGTTACTTACCAACGGGAGCAACACTCAGCAACAGCAGCAGCAACAACTGGAGAAGAGAGAGAGAGGGAAAAGAACAGCAAAGCCAGTGCAGATCTTAGCAAGAAGGCTGAGGTGAATATATTTTAATGGTTGGAGAAATCTAAATTAATGTAATGTAAATTAAACGGGCCACGAAGGTGGAATAACATGAATCTGAACGTGTTTTCACGCCCAGATCTCTCCGCTGTCTATTAGAATCACGTTAGCGCGCTAGTTGGTTAGCTCATCTAGCTCGTCAACTTCAATCAGTTTGTTTGAAGATCGTTTAAATAAATTATCGGGGGGAGAAATCAAAGTAATCTCTTTGTATGCTATATGTTATGTCTGAATTACGATATATTAGGACATATGACAGTTCAATTGGGTAAAGTCACGAGTTTACCAGTTAACTTGGAAAACTTTCCTAAAAAATAAAACCGTTTTAAATAACAACGTGATCTACTAGAGGAGTTTCAGAAGCTACTTAAATGTCTTATTCCGCAGCTGCTTTGCCCGTGTCATGAATCTTGTAAGCGCTTGAGTTTAATGATTCGGAGAGGCGGATGAGGTTTTATTTGGATTTGAGTGTTTCGTTTAACCCAGAATGTCGATTAAAATGTATTTATATGGGTAGAAGCGTCGCATCCATCAAACACGTTGAGATTTTGTGTCTTCGTGTTGAGTTGTGACGGTGACTTCAGGTTCGGATGCATCAACAGGTTGCTGAAGCCAGAGAGAAGAGCGGTGCGCGATAAAAGTGGTGTTTTTGTGATTTATTAAATAGTTTTCGACAATACCTTAACTTTTGTTAATGTATTCAAACGATAGTATATGCTAATTTAGGTATACGATTTGAAACAATATCCGTCATTTAGAAAGAAAATTGAATTTACGTTGTTGTCATCCGGTTTAAATCTGATTCTTTGATTTACTCCAACATGTTTTGTTCCCTGTCATTAAAAACCGATCTGTAGCTCATAATGTCAAGGGCATAAAACAGATAATCAGGACAGAGCGAGATAACGAATTCCACTCTTATCAATTCCAAAACGATGTGGTTGTAAAATGCAGTTTGAGATTACATTTAAATGTAGGGTCTTTAATGATGCTGTATTTCCCACATTTTATAGTCCCATATGTAATATACTGGACAGCTGGTTTACGCAGACCCCAGTTTCAGGGAAACACTAAATTGTAATAAGTGACTATTGCACAACACAATATACTGTATATAGTCTGAAACCTCTAAATACTTTGACTTATTGTAGTTTGTTTACTGTAATTTGTATTTAAATGCATATTTCACACAAAAATGAACATTTTTGTCATCATTTACTAACCCTCATGTTGTTCCAAACCTGAATGGATTTTTCTGTGAGATGTTAGCCTCAGACACCATTCACTTTAATTGCACCCCCCCACTACTATGAAAGTGGATTGTGAATTAAGCTAACATGCTTAAAAGTAGTACAGGACAAATCCAGTGTGTGCTGAGTGACTCTAGCCAGGTCTCCTAAGCAACCAAATTGGCCCGGTTGCTAGGGAGGGTAGAGAACCTCCTTGTGGTCGCTATAATGTGTGGTTCTTGCTCTCGGGGTGCTGTGCATGGATGCAGTGGAGAATAGTGTGGGTCTCCACACACGCCACATTTCCGTGGTAATGCACTCAATAAGATGTGCGGATTGACGGTCTCAGACGCGGAGGCAATTGCGATTTGTCCTCCGCCACTCGGATTGAGGCGAGGCACTACACCACCACTTGGACTTAGAAGGCATTTGAAATTAGTCATTCCAAATTGGGGAGAAAAGGGGAGGGAATATTGAGTAAATTATGTCATACTTTTCATACCTTTAAGGGAATATGGAAAAATGAAACCTATGTTCAGAAAACTTAATTTTGAATATACTGATTATAATACATGTGGTTTGTATTTAGTATTGATTAAATTACACTAGATCAAGTCTCTTACCTTTTTGAAGTTTGTTATAGCTAAGTAGAATTGCGTCAGTGATGTAATTTACTGTACTGTAGTAATTGTGAGCAAATCAGATATGCATTAACGTTATGAACATGTCTAATGAGATCAGGGGTGGCGGTTGATGCTAACAGCTTGACAACAGCTTGACTGAGCTCATCCAAACTACTATAATTTTTCTGGAGTTGCAATGTGTCGCCGTAGCAATGTTACACCTGCTCGGCAGAGAGCCTGGTAATGAGCCCTCTTCATGACAATAGCGTGCGGTCCAGGTGTCACCCCTCATTTGGCTTTTCCTCTCTATTGATCACTCTTTAGCTGAGAGTGTCCATGACACTGAAAGCCGGGCTGATAATGAGGGTAATTGGCAAAGAGGGAGAGACAGATCCTGATGCAACATTCTGTTTGCTCATTCTCATTTCCTCACTAACCAGGACTCAACAGTAAGTATGGCCCAAAGGCCTGGGGCCAGTGTGAGAGAGTATGGGGCCAGTTGACAGAACTGTGTCAATTGCCCTGTTGGGCCAGTACTGTGTTTTCACTACATCTCCTGCTGAATCTTAAAATTCTGCTAAATGGCTAACAGAGATGGATTTGTTAACATTAGGAGAATTACTTGTGTTTGTCTTAAAAGCATCAGTTAGAATGGATATTGAAAATTATAAACAAATCATTATTTTTCATGGTTTTCCATCAAAAGTGTTTAACTGAATTATTAGGTGTCATAATGTTACATTTATATAGTTTTTTTTTTAAAGAGAACTTTAATAAGGAAACTATTTTCTGACACATTAAAATGTTGCTAAAAATAGGCCTAGCTATTTTTTTTATGCTGTATTGGTGGCCAATGAAACCATGGGCAGGGTAGGTAAAAATCTAAACTACTGGCCCGATTTGGCAAACAGAAAAAATCCTTATTGTTGAGCTCTACTTTCTATAACCCCACACTTGGGTAGTTAAAATTATTTCACCTTCTCTGCAGTGCAGGTTTAGGGATGTTTGAGATTAGGCGTTTCCGCCTGTCACAGTGAGCGTGTGTTTGCTGTTGTGTGTGACGGGTCCCTCCAGAGCTCAGCCACCACAGCAGAGCTCGCATCAGCTGCAGATGTATCTGTCAGGTGCTCCACTGAGTTCTGAAATCCTCCCTGAATGCATCTTCATGACATGACATCTCCAAAGCCCCAAGATCTGGTTTCAGTAATGAAATATGTTGTTACAGGTGCATTTCCAGGCTGGAGAAGAAATGAATGATTCATGTAATTGAAGTTAATTATTGATGGGGCCAATTGCTGTTTCTTGGGCTGTGTGATGTCCAGTTAAGCAGTTTTGCAGGGCTTAGTTTGCACGCTACACGCCTGTAACACTGGCCTACCCATCTCTGAGTGTTGAACTGTCCAAACCTAGCTGACTCCACCAATCAGAATCCAAAGAATTGATTTGATTAAAAGTAAATTTGCATAAGCTTGTGTCAAGTGTGACGTTATGTCGCCAAGGCTGCATTAACCCTTTGGGCAGGCCCAGAAGGAATCTGCATGAGCAGAAATCCTCAGAAAATGTGTAAAATTAGGCTCTGCAGATTCTGTCAGAGCCTGCCTATGGGCAACATGGCTGCAATCCTGGGCCACCACTAGGGGGCCCCTGGAACTTGATATAAAGTGTGTGACTTTTGCACCATCAGTGGCACCAACGGAATTGCAAAAACAATGATTTTCACACAGGTTTCCCAAACACTGTTGTCAGACTGAAAGTCCAACCCCAAACTCAAACCATTTGTTAAGCCAGAAGTTGGCTTGTCATTAAAACTGGCTAACAACTTAAATTAATGATAACATATTGAATTGTTTTATAGTGACGTAAACCATGGACAACCTCATACTTTAGGTCACATTAATGTGAGTATTGTTTACCTGCTGAAAATGACTCCCATAAAGCGCAACAGTGCAACCAGTTTATTTTAGCCACCTTGGTTCCAGAAGTATTTTTAATTTCATTCCATAATTTTTTTTTCCCCATTGGGATTTCATTACATCTTTCATAAAAGAGTTCCAAGCTATGAAGCCAATTATCCTGCTTTGAGGGAAATCAAACATTACAAACTTTGATTTGAAGCAAAAAAGTAATTGAAAATCAGACAAAATGACAAAGGTACAAGACTTTAATATACTGCACTTAACGTCTTTAATGAGGCATGAAACTACAATCCCACGAAGCATTGTGAATGATGTAATCAAATAAAAATTATTGAAAAATATATTCCTAAATATAGAAACAACATATTTTATATTTAATGCAAAATATTCTGATGTAGTTTGAGAGTGTAGAGAGACCGACTCTGTTGTGGCATTCGCACTGTGTTGTGGGAGTGGGCGGTCACTGCAGGGTTCATTTGGTGTGCTTTGTTCAACCTCTTGGCTCTTAAAATTCTTCAACAGAAATTCCTCTATTAATCGTGATTTTAAAAAAAATGTGAAATAACTCGGACGGATGACTATAACAAGTTTATTTCATTGATTAAAAATCTCAGAGCTCACAGTACATTTGTCTTTAAAGGTTCATAAATTATTGTTAAAAATAAATTGCTCTATGGAGAAAATGAATGGGATTTATATTTCAGGAACCTTACTATTGAGCTCTATGAAGTACTGATAGAGATTTAAGAAGGCGACTTGGAATATGTGTATTAATTACATGATACTGATGTAGCTTAGTCTTTGAAGAGGTTGGTCATATGACTTGCTTCATATTAGTTAACCTCTGTAGGCTTAACACGGCCATGTATATTACCTACAAGGGTATATTACCCATATTTCCCAAATTTTCACCTCAGAAAAGTGTGAAGAAACACCACAGATGTGTAAATAGTTATATATCTCTAGTTTAAATGCGATTCCAATTAAGGAATTAGCTATAAACCGGTGGGCAAATTCAGAAACATTTGTTCACTTGTTTCGACAAAGCCCCATAATGCGGCATAGTCCAAATCAAGCTTTTAATTTGGTTACACACCCACCGCAAAGAAAAATAAAGGAATGGGATTGGAATTCTGTACAACCCAGATCCAAGCAGCTGTTATGTTTACATGGCAACTTGATACACAAATACAGCCTGGGTTGTGGAAAAAAAAAAAAAAGAGTCGCTGGCCTGAGGGTGCTGTGTTGTTTTTCAAAAGTCAGTGTTTTTAATCAGCTCTCTTCAATCTCTTTTTGCGGTGACAGACATGTGTAGCTTCAGCTTGCTGATCACCGTCTGTAGCACCTATGAGGATCACTCTTAAATCATTCAAGGAAATCAGGGCTTCGGTGTCTCCGTTTACGCATTAGGAAGTGATAACATCAGGTGTGTGTGAGATTGTATACCAAGATGTGTGTTTGGAATAGAATACCAGCTACCTATTTACTGAATACTGCATAGTATACACGTGTGTATTGCCTACTGTTTGTTTTTTTTGTTAGTGGAACAGTAGGCATTATGCTGCATTCACAGCATATCAGAATTACTGTAATTACGAGGTGGAAATTCAGAGATTCTACTTTGTGCTGTTCACATCCTGGGACCTCGAAGTTACTTATTTCCATGGCAACAGAGTCATGAAATACAGCTTCTATATACTTGAATGCGGAAGGATTGGAATCTCAAACTGTTGGCCAAGATAATGATCAAATTTCATATTTCAAATCTGCAATAAAATCTGGCAACTATAGTATAGTAATTGTCCCAAAAACGTTATTTTTCAGGCTGGACCCGGTAATGCACATGAGTGTTTCCGAGCAACCTGACGAGTGATGTCCTCTCTGAAAGGTGTTAATTTCCACTGCCATATTTAATGTTCTGATTTCTTCCATTCATATTTATACAAAAGACATGTTGCATCATTATAATATATCTGGTTGAACCACGCTTCATAACTGTTGCGTCCTGTGCCCTGGGTCAGAATTCACCACCTCTCAGCTCCTGCCCCCGCAAGTCATCTACGGTTACCCTATACCACGCTGGTCTTTTAATGTACTACACTAGAGCTCTGCTCTCAAGCAGACAGCTGCAGTTGTCCCTGGTGAAAGGTATGCATGCATGTGGACGCAGCATGGGGGAAGGGTGGAAGATGACCAGATACAGCTCTCCCATTTGTGTATGCGCATGTACATGCATACGGCAGTGCATGATCGAGCTTGTGCTGTATTTAGCCCATGTGCTGAGGCCCGAAGCAGATTATTGCCATACGCACCCGGCATCTGCCCTTGTGTTGTAAGGGGTCACCACACAGCTGGGTGTCTGAGCTGTCCAAGAAAAATGTTATCTGTTCTGGTTAAAGCTGAAGTGTGTAATATCTCTGCCACTAGTGTCACCATTTGGAATTACAAAAATAATGATTGTTTTCTAACAGCTATCCTAAAAGCTACACCTCTCTGCCATTGATTAGAAAAACAGAGGTTCCTCCCGAACCTCAAGCTATTAGTTGTGCCAGTATTGCCGTGTTGGGCTCGTCGGGATGTTCTCTCAAACTGATCAATGTATTTTGGGTAATTGACCTTCAAATTACTTACTTCAAGTTGTCTATGCATATTCTATCAAAAAAGGACTATCACGTTGATCTGTTTTTCACCGACACCCATCATATCACTTCTGAATATATATATATATATATATATATATATATATATATATGTGTATATATATATAACCAAAAAATCCATATGACTTTTTAATGTCTTTATGTGATTTCTGGAGTGTCAAAAGTTTGGCACCCATTCACTTGCATGTAAATCACTAACAGAGCTGAAATATTCTTCTAAAAACCATAATTTCTGTTCTGTAGAAGAAAGAACATCAAACACATGTGATGGCATGAGGGTGAGTAAATAATGAGAGAATTTTCATTTTTGGGTGAACTATCCCTTTAAGTGCAAGAATGTGTTTGATTCCTAAGGCCTATTCTCAGATGGCATAAGACTTGAAAATTACAGTAAAAATCATTGGATGTACTTTGGATGTCGTAGTAAGACCACACGCATTATTAAATTACAGTGTTTTGACACCGTTAACATTAATGTTTTATTTCTAAATACACTTTTCAATTGCATGAAACCCTAGTCCTTCCTGGCTGTGTGAGCAGCACTGTTGATGATTGAACTCTCTCTCTCTGATCTCCATTGACAACAACATTATGTTTTGTTAACATATTTATGGCTGTAATTATCTCGTTATCTAATCTCTCACTCTGACATTGCAGAAATATCATCCCCTATAACATCGTACAGTTTTTGACATTTGAGAACGAATCGAGATGTTTCGGTTCAATAATTGCATTTAAATACTGGTGCTTGACAAGTCAAGTATTACTATTTCTTGGCATTTGAGCAAACCCTTAACTCTTAAGTATTACATTTCGGCATATAACTCATCCTGCACCATTTGTGCTACAGAAATGTATGGTACATTGAATCGCGTGGCTTATGAGGAGAGCTGTGCTATGACTTTTCTAAGCAACTGGACTCAATATTTTCACCTGTTGTATAATAAAATACTACCAATTTTTGTTTTGTTTAGTGACCTAGGTTTTTAGGAAACTTGGTGATTAGGATCTCGTACTTTTGTTAGCTCTTCTCTTAAGACTCAAGTTAGATGTTGCTGTTATATAGCCCAGTATAGAGACTTGGGGGTAGACTTTTGACTTAAGCAACCGCACTCTACACCCCAGCATAGTAGCTGAAATTAAAAAATTTACTTTTAGGGGTAGATCACCCAAAAATGGAAAGTCTGTCATTTATTCACCTACATGTTGTTCTAAACTCATTCAACATTATATTCTTTTGGAACAAAAAAGGAGATTTCAGGCAGAATGTTAGGAACTGACCGTCACAGTCACCATTTAATTTCATGGAAATATAGCAGTATAAACATGCTTCAAAAATGTCTTCTCTTGTACAGTACAAAAAAAGTCATAAAAGTTTGGAGCAGCATGAGGGTGAGTAAATGGCGATATCATTAGACCCAATATCTCTGTTAGCTCTCAGAACTACGTTGTGTTAAGCCACTCCCTCAGAAGGAATTATACCTAAAGGAAATGTCTCGGCTCCCTCTCATAATTTCTTCTTTAAATAAATAAAAAAAAGACAAGGGAACTTGTGACTTGGCTGTGAGATATCTGAGCAGCAGGCCGAGACTTGAATGAGATTAAAACGTGTTGCTCACATGAGCCTCTCCCTCAGCGTTCAACCCCCCCGATCATCTCAAGCTGCTTCTTCACATTCCACCTGCTTTGTATTGTAGCTCCACAACTGCTAATTAAATTTCCTGCCACAAACAGCACACTGGGCTGTTACATTTGCATCACAATGGCCCTCTCACTCTCTCTCTGTCTCTTGCCCTCTCTTATGACATAGACAGCCCTTCTAAGTCCCTTCTAAGAAGGAACTGTCCCCTCTTTTATCTGTAGCATGTTATATATGACAGTGTTTTTTCTGTTGTTGACCACAAGCCCTTTACCTTCATTTTTCAGTGGCTCTAATTTAGTACAAAATCTTATTAATGTATTTCAAAAGGATAAGGAGGCCATCAATCCCTAACATTCTGCTTAAGTACCTCCTTTTGTGTTACACAGAAGAAAGGTACAAATCTTCAAACTTAAAAAATAAATAAGTTCCAGTATAAAAAGACCAGATTTAACTAGAATGTGCTCTTCTGGCTCATACTGACTTCATTTCTGTCTTCTGTTTTGTTTAGTATCCATCACTATGAGGTTTGGCACACTTTTATAGCATCAGACTCCATCCGTCCTGTAGAAGGTCACTCTGGTATACTCAAATGCACAGAAAAGTAGCTTTAATTCTGCACATTCCTCCACCTAATCTAACCGTATTTATCATGCATTGCTCAAGTCCTGCCTGTGTGCATGTGCTCTTTAGCCTATGAATACCCATTCATGCCTCTAAATGCAACTGAATAGATGGCGAGGAAGTGCTTGTTGATTCTGTAAAGGCTGAACCCAACATGACTCCTGAATTTTGCTCTGTGCTATCAGTCTATTGTATGTAAAACTTGTCAAACAGTTGTTTTTCCCCCATCAGCCAAGGCCAGGGTCTGTCATGGAGTCTGGATTGAATCAATTAGTACGGAACCAGGTTGTTCCATTTTGTTTATTTAAAAAAAAAAAAAAAAGAAATTCTACTGCTTCCAAATAATCAAAAGTTCTCATAAATTATCATTCAGGACTCCAATGGTTTATAATTGCGTAATAAATTTTTTTTCCATGTAGCTGCTTGCAGGATTGATGTTGTTTTCCTAATATTTATTGAAACCTGCATTGACCAGTACAGATGATTCTATAGTGTGATGGAGGCCTACTATATTGAGATTATAGTATGGGTGAATTCCACATTTTTGCACCCTGAAAGGGCACTGTGACAAGGGGATGCTGCCAGTATGGGATTCTAAATGAAAGTCAACTGAATCCCTTCATGAATGGACCTTCCACAAAGCTGTTAGCAAATTTTCATACAATGGTTTCTTCAAGGAAGTAATTTTGCCATTTCTATTCAAGTGATCCTTGGTGACACATCTTCGCAATTCATTTTGAAACCTGAGGTAAAGGACATCTTACCTGTGGTTTTAAAACACTCTTGTTCAAATGAGCAGTATCTAAATATGCAGTTATTATTTTCTGCTGATATGTTAATGCTGTTGTTTTGTTAGTTTTTAACAAACGAACAACCAGACATTGCTCACATTGAAATGAAATGTTTTTTTGTTTGCCACAACAATCTTAATAGCTATAAACATGAGTTTTACTGCTGTTATCAAAGGAACAATTCAATTAAAATTTGACATATTGCTTAATGGAGGATGTTCTAAACATATGAGACCATAATGCTCCGCTCCCTAAGTACTCACTTATGATGAATCACAATTCATAAAACAACGCAAACTTAACGTTATAGTGGACATTTGTGTGAACTGCTCGCTTCTGCGTTGAGTTTACTCTTTCAGGTCAACTACTGTAATGGCAAAGCCATAGTAAATTGCAGAACATTGCTGAGCAAGTAAGTTGTAATATAGCACACTGATTTTAGTTACTGCCAAATTAACTCAAGAATGACTGTTAAGTGTGCTCAACCGTACTTCACTTTGGTAATACATTGGTCCAGTCTTTCAGAGTGAGTAAAGGCCCAGGTATACTTAGTTTTTGTGCGTTCCGGATCATATCATGCACAGTCGAACACGTTGCCTTTTTAAATTATAGTCTTCTGATTGCAAACGAATACGGACCCATTCGATGCATTCGCACTACAACAGCTTTGCAATTTTTTAGTACAGTCAATGGCAGGCACATGTGCCTTTTGAGCACAGATGTGGAGTGTCCATTTGTATAGAATATCTGTGCTGTGTGGAATCTGTGCTGATGACGAAATTTGTGTCACCCATACTGTGCATGGAGTGATCACCAATGCGGACAACCGAAGTATACTTTGGCCTTAAGGTATAGGAAAACTCCTTTTCAAATGGAGTTCACTCTATTTCTTGATATCCTTTCACCTCTATTTCACCTTTACCCATAGTGTCCATAAACGGAACACAACAGATCATTGTTGGTTGACACATTGATCTAATGAGTCAATTAGATAGTAATCATAAGTTTGTACGTATGGAATCGTAGATAAGCAGAGAAACACTACTGTCCATATCCTGAAGGATTTGACACAAACAATACAGAGGAATCATCACTTAGATTGGCCACAATCATTGATGTAAATTGTTGGATTACATAATGTAAAACTTGGGAAAGATAGCTGATGAGCTGGGGGTGTATTACAGAAAGGTCCTAACTTTAGAATCCCATCCTGTCTGTTTGGTAACCATGGCAATTTCAGTAAGGATTTAATTTAGAACAAAAGATATTACTGAATAACATTTCCTAAATGCATTATATTAACTACAGTTAGGATTTGCTTCTGTATTATGAATTTGTGAAAACTTAACTGATCAGATCTTAACTTAAGATGGCAAGTTTTCTGTAATACACCACCTGTATTTCTCTCCAAATTTGACATAGGTTGAAATGTTGACAGACCTAGAATGGCAAATTCCATCCAGTCTGCTTCAGTAGACAGTCTTTATCTGCTTGGTTTTAATATCGGACAATAATTCAGAAAAGCTAAATGCCAACGACATGTGGCTTTCAGCAGTAGAGATCTGCCACACAGTGTCTTGAATGGTGTCTTATAGGCCAGTTGTTTTGATTAAACCATGAAATCTATCATAGAAGGTATAGAGTAAAGGCCATGTTGTTGTTACGGAATTATCAGCGAACTGATTACTCAATCGCTGTGTGAATTTTGAAATCTTTGGAGGTTTTTCCCTGAAGAGTAGATGTAATGTGGAGTCTATACACCTAATGTTGCAAAGCAGATTCACTTCAGGAAGTTGTCTTCTATGATCCATGCATTTCACTTGTATAGGTTGCCATTGACCTGATGCTATTTGGCATGCATTTTTTGAGTGGTTAACTTCTCCTTTATTGTCTTTTAGAAGAAGTGCTACAGAGAGAAATGGCCAGATGTGTTAAGTTGTTTAGATTTACAAATGCACTTGAAACATTTAATAATGCTGTCTTTGAATCTGGTGGCTCATGTGCCAGCCAGAACCTGTTGCGCTGTTGCAATATAAAGCCCGCAGCAGTAACTCGTCTACCTGGGATCCATCACGTTTGTGAAAACTCTTTCCCGAACCGCTTTCCTGCATGTGTCACAGGGTGCAGTTACCAAGATGTATATTTTTGGGCCCACACGGACACCTGCTTGTTGAAAATGATTACATGCAAGACTTGCCCTAGAGCAATACATGGCTCTGGCTCCTTTTTGTAGCTCAAACCTCTGTTTTTATGTCACCATGGGTAACAAGGTGGTGTGACAACAAAAACCGGAGCTCCACCATTTTCTCATCACTTAAAGAAAAAGAAGTGTAAATTATCGTTATACAACGAGGTACCTTGAATTGTTTTCCTTAATGATCATGACTTCTGTCTCTCTACCTTCTTTTAGTCTTTGTTTCAAAGGTAACCTTTCTTTTACAATACACTTTTTTATTTCTTTTTTTTTTTCTCTTGAATTCATTATTAGCTCAGGGTTGGGGGTTGTGCAGAAATCTGGAAAGGGTTACCGGGGGGGTGTTGTAGAGTTGTAAGTGTGAACAAACGGTCTCCATGGTAACTAAAGCGATTCTCCTTGGCTGCAGAGCCCTTTGCAGGGTTATTATAGTTTTGTATTTTAAAATGAGTTTTTATTTTATATCGTTTTCCAATTTGCTATAAATTTCAGTTTAGTTTTAGTTAGTTTAGTTAATGATTTTGTTAGTTTTAGTTTAGTTGTTATTTGTTTGTTAGTTAGTTACAGTTAGTTCCTGTCCTCAAATCTGATTGGACGAGAGATCTTCCATGAGCACTGATGGTCTGATAGGATCAGCACTCGGACGCTTCACTATATGTAACACTCCACTTGTGTTCGTGCCATTCTAAACTAAGGCGTAAGAGCAGTGCATATCTTTTAGGAGTTACTGCCTTTATTTTTGAAATTACATATGTTATCCAGTAGGTGGTGGCAAAAGATCATTTTTGTGTGTAATATGAGCCAGTTGGTGACGTAAAGTGAATCTGTTAGTCATTGTTTACATAGAACCGCGTTCTGCGATCGCTCGTATTACCAATACATTACTTAAGCTAGGACATTGTTTTAAACTGGAACTAACTGTTTAATATATATATATAAGTAATATGTTATCAAACAGGTGGTGGCAAAAGATAATTTTTATGTTTAATATGAGCCAGTTAGGTGATGTGAGGTGAAGCTGCTTCAGCCGTTTACAAACAACAGCTCTTCGTGATCGCAGGTATTACTACTACTGAAGCTGGGAAATAGCTTTAAATGGCTTTAAACAAACAACTTCACCATTACGGCTCATCACAGCTGAGAGACAAAACAGACTGATTAATTACACAAACTGAAGGCGCTTACCTCTCACCCGAGTTTCCACATTGGAGTGGACACACTGTTTAAAATGGTGGACATTGTGGTTTCTTTATTGAATGACTCTTGCACACCGCCTACTGCAAAATAGGGAGAAATACATCTGCTTGGACCGCTATTTTTCCACTGAGAAAGCTGACAGCATCTCTGCTTCGATGTGGCAACGGGTAATCTCTCACTCACTCACTCACACACACATCCATCCTTGTTTATCCAACATCTTGTTAGAAACAGCACAAGCCATGATACTATTTTGGCACTCACAGCAGTGTTGATTTAGGGCTATATTGCACTCTTGCTTGTGTGACATTGCTTGCTTGTGTGTGTCTGTGTGTATAATATAATATATTAGTTCAACCACAAATGTTTAGTCCGTTGAAAGATTTCATGAATATAGATGATTACAAAAATGTATAGTTTGTCAATATTTCCCATGTGATGGTATAAGTTTACTGATTTAGTTCTTGATCTACCACTGGACTCCGGCTTCATATTCTAGAAATATATTATGCATTCTGCCTCATTCTATGAATGGTATCCACATGAGTTCAGTAAAAGAATCTGCTATGACATCTCAACGATGATTGAATGTAAGATATTTGCAGTAGAATATGTGTAATTTGTAACGTTTACATGTGCTAATGCTAACGTTAACACACTAGAACCTTTGCCAAAGTATTGCACCTGTTATCCCAGAATGCCAGCCTTCGCCATAGCAGGACCTGAAAATATTTACAGAAGATAGGGAAAAACATATTTTCATACTTGTTTTTAAATAATGAATTTCCTACTAGCCATAATTCTTGTCCGAGTTGTCTTCAAATATCTGTCTTTCAGTATCAGTTGTGCTAACCTCCCGTGCATTTCATGCCACATCGCCATCTGCAGATATTCATTAATTATGAAAACAATAATTTATTTTTGATAATTATTATTTTATTTCAGTTTACGAAAACTTTTTTTAATCAGTAGTTTTAGTTTACGAAAATAACCTTGGCCCTTGGTGTTTGGTGTGCTGGCGATGGATGGACTAGGGTTATGATGCAAGATTGAGGGTTTTGTCTATGTTCTTGTTTCGGGGGTGAATGATAAAGTAGCGTTCTTTAATCCTCCATTAACTTAAACCATTTTGCTTGTACTGGTACATAAAGTGTATCACAAAGCACCTGTATCAACCGCATCCATATATTGGGCTTGCGATCAAAAGAGATTACTTTGAAAGACCCAACTGTATGAGAAGTACCGGCTCGTGGAAAATCGATGTATACCCTTTAACGGTGGGGCTTTGGGGGTATCTAAGACAAAAAAAGATTGGGAAACACTGCCTTGGTAAATAATGTACAGGTTCGAGATTAATATTGGTAATATGGAATGATTGTCAATATTGTAAGCAGTAGGAAGCATACTGTGTTTTTGTGTGTGTTTTGAAATCTGTGTATACTGTGGAACATCAGCCCAGCTTGTTGGACACAGATGTCCAGTATAGACAGCCCTTTAACTGTCTCTGCTTTATTGCATGGCTGTTTGAAGATTCCAGTGGGTCATAAAAAAAAGAGTGTATTTCCTAGCTGCAAATCTGTCTTCCCTGTCTGGATTATTGAGGTGGAAAAGTAATTGGAGGCTTCATTTACAAATAAATTGTTGCTTTTGGAGTGTCGAGGTGCAAGAAAGACTTATGGAGGTTTTATTGTTGTTATTTTTTTTTTTTTTTTGCCCGAGTGTTCCCTTTCTGATGGCTTTAACATTCCCAGTCAGTGGGTATGCTCCACAGAGCATACCAAAAAAAGATAAAATTGTTCAGTATGACTTCCTATAAATGTGTATTTTGCGCAAAAGAGCATAAGTGTTTTACCTCACAAATCCCTACACCCTCTACAGAGGGTCAGAGTAATAGCTGATCTATTTATTGTTTTAAGTTTCTGGTTAATGTGAGATAGAAGGATCACTTGGGGGATGGCATTGTTTGGTTTGGGATGTATTCTGTTGGTTGCATAGCAACAGGCTCCTGGAAACGGGAGTGGACAGTGTTGCCACTAGCAACCGTTGTTGCTCTGCAAACAATGTGGGTCAGTGCAAACAAGAGCCAAGACTGTGGGCTCCTGTTTTTAATTGAACATCTGCATGTGCTTTGCCCTGATTGAGTGTTGTTTAAGTTCGATCGGTCTTTGACAGATGCGTCTAAATCTCTTCTCAACACCGCTAACCTCAGTAACAGGTATTACTTAATGTTTTCTTTGTTCTTTAGTACTGGTTTATTGCCAGGTTACTACCTCCAGGAGAGAAATGTTGTATCTCTGGTTAATGAGACCAGAAGGAAGTTGTTGTAATGTTGTGGAGCTCTTTAATAGCTCATTTGTGTTTGGCTGAGGTGAGCGGTTGTACTGTGCAGCGGGGAGTCTTTGCTCTACTGTAATAAAACAGAACCCTATTCAGTACGGGCCTCTCTGCCTCTTCACACCAAAGTGCCAGGGCTCCCACTGTTTTCTGCCTTTCTGCGGCCCAGAGCTGCTGGTGGGGAATTTGTGGCTTTTAACGTTCTCTAGGAGCTCAGACAAGTGAAGAGAGTTGACGGTGCCTGTTAAAGATGGTCCCTACTTCACACTTTCTCCAACATGATCACTTTTGCATGAATTTAGCTTGTTGTTTCTGAGAGTTCCAGTACCATAGGATCGGCCACATTATGCCAACATTCCGACAAGCGTCATGTCTTATCAGACATTTTTGCACCTGCTACATCTTCTTTACCACTTGCGGCATGAACAGAAGCATTTTGTCTAAGCATCTAATCAGTGACAAGCATGATTCTTAGGTTGCATTTTACCCTCTAACATTACATTTTTGCTCCACTAATTGTTAGGTGTAGGTTTGGGGGTTGAGTTTATAAAATATGCATTCCTTTTCACTTTTTCCTTATTACTGCCTGTACAGCTGAAAACAACTCATTTCACAACTCTCTTTTAGCGCCTCTTTGTAGAAAATACACCCTTAATATGGAGCTCACACGTGCCCATATATAGTGTGCCCATCAAAATTTACCACTTTGGCCACTGGGGGCAGTTTCGAATTTCGGTAAGCACAGACCAATTTCAGCTAAAGAACCTAATGCTTCTGATTTCACTGTGAGATCAGTCTGCTTTCTGCATCCTAATGAAAGTTTTACCAAGAAGCTCCTCTAGAGCAATTTCCAGACTGACAGGGTGAAATTCATTTTGCACTGAACACCTGAAGGCAAGATCATCTCTTCTCTGGGAATAATGGCATTTGGCAAGAATTAGCTCCAAAGATAACTGCAAGCGGGGCAGCCCAGGACGTATTTATAGCCAATGCAACACCCCTCTGGCAGATTTCTTTTAAAAGATCTAAGTGCACTCTTTTCCCTCACAGTTCTGATGAAGCTTATTGCCATTATGACTCACTTTTTTCTACCAGTCACGTTCAGGCTAAATTCACTTGGAATTTAACCAAACCCCTGCTAACTCATCCAATACACCCAACTGGAGAGCAAGATTGCAATGATATCCACACTACTGTTCAGGTGTACACAAACCGGTAGACTTATGGGCTGTGATGACTATGTGATTACTAAATAACGATTTCAACACCAATCCTTCCTCTTGTCTTAAGAAGTGATGACTAGGCTAAGAACACACCCAATGCTGTGGAAACCCAACTATTTTTTTGTTTTCAACAGGAGGGTTTAAAACTGTGTTCCGGAGCCTTACAGAGGATTTAATCAAAATCTCTTTAAGGGTATGTCAGTTCACTTGGTGGCCATCTTGGCAAATTGGTATTGTCTTTGTAGGCAATATATTTGGATGCCACAAAGACAGCTCCTATCTACATGAATAGAGAGACAGAAATTTCCAAAACAGTTTTTCAAGAGTACATTTTAGTAACATTTTTCAAATTAGAAATAAGATCGGACATGGCATAATGATATTTTATGTTTGGTTTATTTTGAGTTTTGATATAAAAAAAATATATATTATGGCTGGTACAGTTAATGCAAATGCATTTTCCTAGCGCAAACAAACTATAAAATAAAAAATTCTTAGATTATTTTCTGAAAGGCTGGACTTTGCTGCCATATTTGGCTTTATGGTTTCTCCCATCCATTTATCTACAATTTATCCCATCCATTTATTTCCTCTGATATTATGCTACTGCTGCTTGATCTTTTTTTAAAGCTTATGTTATTTTTCTTTCTACAATCCATTCACCCCGAAGTCATCGGAGTTCATGCTTTACTGAGCTGATTTTTCTGTTGTATTGCCATTCATCTCTATTCATTTATTTGTACAGGGACAATTATATACTGTATTTGTCGTTTTTCATCTCCTATTATTTTACCTTTTTGAATCAAGCATTACACTTGAGAATCAATTATTTCTTATTGCTAATCTCGAAAAACACAATTAGCTTTTATTCTTTAATCGTTTGCTCCCAGTGGGAAATTTGATTGCTTGTAATTGGCATCTATTTTTCATAAAGATGAAATCAAGCATGGGAAGCATATTGCTTGTCGTTTGCTCTATTTTAAACTTTAACAACAAGCTGTCAGTCAAAGTGTCTCTTTAAATGCATGAGCACTCAGATCAGCATTTGCTGCTGACTGCACTCATGATCACACATTTTGAATAGGGATGTTTCAAAATCGACTAGCAGGTTACCCAAATGATTAGTTGAATAATTGTTCTCAAGGAAATCCTGTTTTTATTAGGCTTGTTTCAGGTTCACCCTGTCCTGATTGGACACGTTTCTTAAGGGGTGTTTATATAAGACTCTTTCATTATAGCATTTAAAAATCACTAGATGAAACGCAATGGAATGGAACCGAATGCAGAATTTTTTCAAATTTTGACAATTTTTAAGTTGATATGGCATCAAGTTAAAAAAATGCAAGGCACGTGGTGGGTTTCATAGAAAACCATGCAAGATGCAATGCAAAGACTTCTGTCTGCATGTGTGGCTGTAGTAGCGTTGCATTAAAATGGGGTAATTTGAAGACTAAACTTTTCGAGTGGGTTTTACAGTGGAAGATATCTAACAACTAAAGTACAACATGCTGTCAACACCAGTTTAAGCTCTGGCACATAAATGATCAATACTAAAAATAGATTTGTTTGAAAGAAAAATAGCAAGTCGTTTAGTTGACCATCATGACCCTTTCCTAATTCTAAACACTGATATTGGACCTGTTGCATGCTACGGTGTTGTTTTCGAATTCGTAACAAAAGATATTGTCAATGTTGGATTGGTTAAGAGCTTATTTAGTTGTACAGAGATGCCATGCCGGGAGGGTCTCTCTTTTCTGTCTCTAAGTCTGTCTGTCTCTCCGGCACTCCAAAGTTCTTGTGTGTGAGCTTAAAATAGAATAATACTAGGGGAGGTGGGGGGAGGTGTTAGGGTTGGTTGCCATGGATCCCTCACCATAGCAACTGACAAACGTTTACAAAGCATTGAGGAATTTCCTCATATCAGCTGTATTATTGGAGCCTCTAGAGACGGGCTCTCATTCCAAACAACCGCTGGAGATCATCCGTATCCTGGTGGGGGGGACCAGCCTAATTGCCATTTTAAGATTTTTTTTTTTTCCTTTCGTTTTTCTTTACAAGGTTTTTTTTTTTTTTTTTGGTGGGGTTGTCTGGGCTATGTTGTTTTTTCCTCCACACTTTCCAAAGTCCCCAGCTCTCACCTCTCTTGCTCCGTTTCTTTCTCTCTTGTTCAGTGCGAGGCTTGGTCCTGGTCTTCATTTATTTTTCTGTTTTCTCCTCTTTCCTGCTCTTGCATGCGCTGTCAGCTTTTATCAGTGGTGCAGTGGGCAGTGCACATTCTCTGGACATTTAGCTGTTGGCTCATGGGGGCCAAGGTTCGAGTCCAACCTTGGTCATGTGCCAATCCCATTCTTTCTCTCTCACCCCTACTTTCCTGTCTTCTCTTTCCTCTAAAATGAAGGTAAAAAGCAACTCTTTTTGCACAGATCTTCACTTTAGCTCGATTCCCCTTGGCCAATAAGAGCCACTTTGTGGTTTTGATGGGATTGTTAATGTCTTCTTTGTTCATTTCACCATAATAGAGTTCAGAGGTGAGTGGCATACTGAGGCTTTGGTTGACTCAGTATGACTTGGCTTGGTTGAGCACTTCCTGGTCTATTGGAAAACACCTGGTCCTTTTTGGGAGGTTGGCATGAAAAGCCACTTTGTATGCTACGATATATCTATTTATTTATATATAAACACATTTTTAGGTTAATACATTTAAAAAGGTCAGGTCATTTAATGGTTTTCACCTCCCCTCTCTCTCTCCCTCTCATTCAGGAGAAACCATGCAGCGGTCAGAGGGTGGCTCAGAGTCAGCGTCCACTGTGGCACTGAGAACGTCCACTTCAGCCCAGGCGCCAGTGGTGCAGCCTGTTCCCGCCTCACAACAGGTATACAGGCTCTCAGATCATCCTGAAGCACACTAAACCACAACCGAAAGCTTAAGTGTGTAATTCTAGCGCCACCAAACGGAATTGCAAAAACAAACCTATTTTTCAGCTTTCTGAATACACCCTCCATCTGCAATTGGTCAAATAAACTGATAGTTCCACCCTAAACTCACACCATTCGTTGAGTAGATGTTGTTCTTGTGTTTGGTATGACAGGCTGCTCAAAAGGAATTTTAATGCGCCCATGAAACAGTTTACAGTTTTTGGGGAAATCAACCTACCAATGGTTTACTTATAATCAGGGGTTTCATTGGGGTGGAAAGGCCTAGAACAGCATTCCGGCACATCCGATTTAAAAAGAGAAAAAAATAATTTTTAGCAGTTTATCCATCACTTCATTCTATTTCTCCAGGCTCCAGTTCAGTCTTTTTTGTGCATTCTCTCTCCATTTCCATTGATTTCAGGGTTCCCCCTCCTCAAAAATCCCATTATAACTGCTGCTCATAATTGTTTCTGCATATTTAGCTAGGATTTAAATTTAAAACTGATGTGTTTATTTTTGTGTTTTTGTTTTTATGCTCAAAGTTGAATAAAATAATAATTACCGAAGCCCCTCCCACATGATCTGTTGATTGCATGACGATCAGAATGGCTTTAGTCTAGCTATTCTCTCATAGGTTTGAACCTGTGGATCCATCTGAAGCTATGAAAGATCTCTCCTCACCCACACCCTTCAGCTGTCAGAGCTACTTAAAATGCTTAGCAGTGACTATGTGGTGCTGGTGAGGGAGATGTTTGGTTTGGACCATCCACACATCCACAGAAACCAATCTATATATAATTTAGGTTAATATGTTGAGTAGTGCATCATATTGCTCCTGACAGCTTTAGAGGAATTTATAAAACCCAAGCAATTTAAACTTTGAGCTGCTTTTGACGCAATTTATGCTCTGTGCATTATAGACTTCCTCTATGTAACTTTCCATTGTCAAACAGTACAGAAGAACCTCTGAGGTTCCAGCAGTCTAGAGAGATTAAACTGGGGTTTCTTTAAATGCCACTAACCTCTGTGGTTCTCCAATGCAACACACATTTCTATGTAATTGTGTTTTGAAACAACAGAGTGTGAAGTGAGTAATTTGATGCCGCTTGTGGCACCAAACAGAATTGCAAGAATAATGATTGTTTTAAAACCGGTTTTAAAGAGATGGTCACACCCTAAACTCATGGATTGGTTGAGACAGAAGTTGACATGTCAGGATGTTCAAACAAATTGCAATGTTTTGAAAGTGCCACCATGTTTATACTTTGAGAATTCAACCTATGAATTACTTACTTAAAGGGGTAGTTCACCCAAAAATGAAAGTTATCTCATCATTTATAGTATTCATCCTCATGCCATCCCAGATATGTATGACTTTTTCTTCTTCTGAAACAAAGGTTTTTCAGGTCATTTCAGCTCCGTAGGTCCTCACAATGCAAGCGATTGTGTTCCAAAATCTGGGTGAGAAACAGGTCAATATTTAAGTCTTCTTCTTTTTTTTTTTTTTTTTTTTTTACTATAATTCTCCTTCCTGCATAGTAGTTGGACATATGCAAAAATAATGTGAATTGCCAGAAACAAAAGAAGAAGAATGTGAAAGTTGAGATTGATAGTAAGAAAGAACTTAAATATTGATCTGTTTCTTACCCACTCATATCACATCACTTCTGAAGACACAGAGTATGGATACATTTTATGCTGCCTTTATGTGCTTTTGGAGCTTCAAAATGTTGGTACCCATTCACTTGCAGTGAGAACCTACATGGCTGAAATATCCCAAAAACTTTGTTTGTGTTCAGCTGAACAAAGTCATACACTTCTGTGATGTCATTAGGGTAAGAAAAAGATTTTCAGTTTTGGGTGAACTATACCTTTAAGGGGCATACACACTGACAGGAATTACATTTCTGGAGGTTGCCAAGTCTCTTTGCTGTTGTTTGCTAGAAGGCATTTCTACTTGACTACAGTATCCAATTGTATCAGGCAGCGGGTAACTGTCTGATCTCTCACTGGTGTTGCCAGAATAAGTCATTGTGAATGCCTCTTTAGAGTTGTCTGTGCACTTTTTAAGCAAGGTTAGGAGAAAGTTTGTTAACATAGAATAAATTACTCGCTAAAGAATTAGACACTCTATTTCTTACATCCATGTGTGTGTGTGTTCCTCACATGTAGCGCGTTTTAGTTCAGGCCACCGGTTCTTCCCAGAAGGGAGCTCAGGTGCAGCAGTTGCCAGTGCCTAGAGTGCAACAGGTCCCTCAGCAGGTACACACACACACACACACACACACACACACACACACACACACGACAGTCAATCAAACCCTGCACAACACTTAACTTGCTTACCTCTTTCCTCCCTGAATATCTCTCTCTTGTCACACTCTTTGTCTCTTCATCATGCTCTTGCTCTCTCTAGCACCACCAGCTCTGTTAATTCATCAGCATACTTTCAGAGCCCTGAAACGCAGATATGCTTTGCTTTCCCGCACGTCATGCTTGAACTGTCACTACTAATACGTTAAGAAGTACTTTCACGGCTTTGCGGTTTGCCTGTGAATCGAGGAGGTTTTGTGCTGCCCTCTACTGCTTGGAGTGTGAATATTGAATCACTGTTGTGCATCTGATTTCTAACAGATTCTACAATACATCATTTTACAACACATGTAGTGGTTATGTAGTATTAGTCTGATCTTTTGTGTGTGTGTGTTTGTTTGAAGGTCCAACAGGTTCAGCATGTGTACCAGTCCCAGGTGCAGTATGTGGAGGGAGGAGAAGCGGTCTACCCCAATGGCACAATGTAAGCGCATATCAATCTCTCAATTGAAGTGTTCACTTTGTACAAGCACTCTTGATTTGGGATGTCCTACCCCTGTAGAAATGCATAAATAATCTTATAATACATTTTTAGATTTTACACATTTAGTCTGGAGTTTAATAATGATTGACTTTGTCTTAATATTCAGCCAGAAAACATTGAAATGGGAAACCTTAGTCTTTTCAATCAATGTGCGAAACCTTAAAGGCTTTTCAGTCTGTTTTTTGTGTATATTTGTGCCCATTTTGTTGCTTAGAACATGATTAAAAGGGGATGTAACAAGGTAAAATGGGCAAGGAAGAGGCGAGAACCGGACGAAGCATGAAAGTAACATTTAATTTAACAAAAACACAGGTGGGGCCCTTCCGGCCCCACCTGCCGGCAGTTCTTCCCCACCTTCTTGGACCTGGGATGGAGACGGGGGGGAGAGGCCAACACAGAGTGACAGCTGGAGAGGCCAACACAGAGTGACAGCTGGAGAGAGAGGAGAGGGAGAGAGAGAAGAAAGAAAACCTACTCGCTAGTTTTAGGACTGAGGACTGATACGCTGCAGCCTGGTCCTCGGTCAGTCCTCCACCCTGTAGTGGATGACAGCCACTCCTAAACGGGTGGATCGGAGGCAGTCCTCAGGCCCCTGGCGGAAGGAATGCCCATGCGCATTTTGGTGGATGGTAGGGGTCTCCTCCGACCCTGGCAGCGGTCTTCCAGGTGGTCGGCAGTGAGCCTCTCCCCGCTAGTGGATGGCGGTCTGCTCTTTGAACCCGCCACATTTCAGCGGCCGATAGGGGTCTCCTCCGCCCCTGGCAGCGGCCCTAAGGAGCCCCTCCTCCCCTCGCTGTCAGTGGTCATTCCTCTGCTTTCATGCGGCTGGGCTCCTCAGTCCCCCGGCGGATGGCCGAGGTTGTTCATTTGGGGTGGATGGTAGTGGCGAGGACTCTACTACGGCGCATCCCTCCTCCTCCCCGAGCTTCAGCACCAATGTAACAAGGTAAAATGGGCAAGGAAGGGGAGAGAACCGGATGAAGCATCAAAGTAATATTTAATTAAACAAAAACACACAAACATAAACGCATACAGGGCAGCTGCCCGTACCTCTCTCTCTCTTTATCCTTTATCCCTCTCGTCAGCTTGATTAGCCTGATTAGGGGACGGGAATGCGACATCATGGCCCGGCCACGCCCTCCTCCTTGACACGGGAATATCCTGAAAATAGAATTTTCTTAGTCCAAAATAGAAGTTAACCTGTCCATCCCTACAAATTATGGAAACTAAATTTAGAAATCGCCCAGTTATGTTATCACAACCATGAGCACATTAACATTTGACCACCCACATTTACATATGTCTTTTCAGTAACTTGGTCCATGCTGCTGAATGATTATAAGTGTACTTCAGGAGAAATAAAAAGCTACATAAAGTGCAGAACATGCTCTCAATAAGTGATGACAAATATAGACAATCAAAACCCATTTTATTAAAGTCTGATGTTTTGAAATTTGAGATTACCTTTTAACACTATTAAAACATAATTCTCTCTCACACAAACTTTCTCTCCTCAGTCGAACTGCATACTCGTATAACCCAGAGTCCCAGCTGTACGGACAGGGCAGTGGAGGCACCTATTTCGACTCTCAAGCTGGGGGGACTCAGGTCACCACCGTTGTCTCCTCTGCAGGCGGAGTGCCAACCCACAGCATGGTGGGCATCGCCATGGACGTGGGCAGTAGTCAGATCATTTCCAGCGGCAGTGCGTACCTGATCCACAGTGGGATGGAGAGTGGCCGTCACCTTTCTTCTCACTCCCCCCGTTCCTCATCTGCAATGGTACAGTCTGCACTGCAGAAACCCTATTAGACTGGTCCATTAGTGACATGGGAAGAGTTTTTAGTCTTAATTACTTTAAAGGAATAGATCACCCAAAAAATTAAATTCTGTCATAACTCACCCTCTTGTCTTTTTTTATTTTTTTTTAACGATCCCCCTCGTCTTTTCAATACAATAGTAGTGGCTCATTTTAAAGCATAAAAAGGACTCAAAATTATCATAATAGAAGTCCTTGAGCATCAGATTACAAGTCTTCTGAAGGCATACGATTTTGGTGAGAAACAACCTGAAACGTATGTCATTTCTCATTGACAGTCTTAACGTCCTTTGTGTGTTAATGAGCGCTGTGATAGAAGCTTGTGTGTTTGCACTAGAACTTGCATTGTTTAATGCTATAATACAAGTTGAACAAGCTTCTCTTATGCACTCATTAATGCACAATAGGCTTATATATTTATTTAAAACATTTCCTTAATTGGCATAAAAATGAAAGTCATATGAAATTGGAATGACATGAGGGTGAGTAAATTGAGAATTTTCATTTTGGGTGATCTACCGCTTTAACCTTTTAAAAGCTACAAATTCGTTAACGCATTAGGCTGGATTTGAGCTCTTTAATACCATCATGGACTGTTAACATAATATGGTTATGCTGTATATAACCACAGAAACTTGTTTCAACTCGTTCCTCGATTTATAAAAAATAAACAAAAATCGTGTTTACAGGAATGACATTTATAATGAAAGTCTATTGGACAAGACAATGCACCGGGATAAATGTTACAATGCACACTGCTTTTAAAGTGAAGCCACAAGACATTATATGTGTTAACATGAGATTAGTTTGATAAAATCACTTATTTATCTTGCTTGTGCAGTTATATCCAGAATTTCATCACCTGTCCTGCCCCTGTAAAGCAAGTAATCCCTGTTTTATTAAGAAAGGGACTGTTGATATAAAGTGAAATACACCAACGGGTAATATATTTGTAATGCACAACTAAAAGTTTGCCTAGAAAAGTATGTGAAAGCCAAAGTCTCACCTCTAAAAGAGCGATTTGGACAGCTTTACAGTTCAAAAAGCAAAACTTTTTCTACAAAAGAATAAATGCAAGTGTTTTAACAGAAGAATGAGCTGTATTTCTCCTTTTAAACCCTCTGGAATGCCTAGCCCCATAGATTGGTATTGAAAATGCATTAATGTACGATTTTTGGTTATATTTACAAGCTGAGAAAAAATATCTCACTGATGCTGTAGATAAAGATTTACTTGAACCCGATTTGCAAGTGGTCTGTGCATTTCTGGAAAAGTCACTTCATAGATTAATCATGCATCATTTGTTTTCTGACCCACCAATATTCTGCAGAAAAGAGATACAGTATATAGTGTAGTAACGCACTTTAGTATAGATGTCTTTCCTCAGCGTGCTAGTTTATGAGGTGGGCTCGAGGCAGGGACAGGGCTGAAGGAGGCAACTGCCTCTAAATAATTCAGCTCTGCCTTGTTTTAGCAGTTTTCACAGCCACTTGAGTGGCCTCCGAAACAAAGCAACCCCTGGGGCTCATTACCATTTGGCCAAGAGCCCTCAGGAGCCTTTTAAACACTTGGAAGGATGCCTGTTTTTTTTTTTTTCTTCTTCTTCGCTGTCTACCCCCTTTTCCTTTTATAAATTTTACCACTCTGCCAAACCTTTCTCTCCCTCTCTAATCCTTCTCAATCTCCTTTAAACCCTCAATCTCTTCTTATTGCAGTTAATTTTAATTATTTATTTTTTTGCCCACTAGTCTAGATTATTTTGGAAACCAATCTGGTTAAAGGGACAGCTCACTCAAAAATAAAGACTTTGTAATCATTTACCTGCCCTTATTTTGTTCCAAACCTGTAAACGTATTTTATGTTCCATGAAAGAAAGAAAAGCATAGTTTAATGCAGTAACGGCAATGCAAACCGATGGGGCTCCAAAAAGTAGTCCATACGAATTGTGCAGTATATACCAAGTTTTCTGAGGCCATACAATTGCTTTGTTATTCAATGATAAGTTTTTATTCACTAATTTAATAACCAAAATGAGTGATTTGTAAATTATATTCACCCTTTGCTATATTGAAAGCATTACAACCACACGTTATATTATGTTTTACTCTGTGAATTAAATTGTTTTTAAAAAATGTACAGTAATTTCAAATCAGATGATTGCTACACATTCCAAAAAAGTTGGGACAGTCGAGTGTTTACCACTGTGAAACATCACCATTTCTTCTGCATTTATTAAGCATTTGGGCTCTGAAAACACAAGTATGTTAAGTGTAGAAAGTGGAATTTTCCTCCATTTATCCATTATGTAGGTCTTTGTCTGCACAATTGTACGGGGTCTTCGTTGCTGTATGGCGTGCTTTTATAATGTGCCACACATTCTCAACTGGCCAGTCTAGCACCCACACACTCTGCTTACACAGCCATGCACTTTAAATCAAAGCGGTATGTGGTTTGAAGTTGTCCTGCTGGAAAATACAGGGATGTCCTTGGAAAAGAATGTGTTGATGGCAGTATATGTTGCTCCAACATTGTTACATATGTCTGCATTCATGGCGTTCTCACAGCTGTGTGAGTTGCCCATGGCATGGGCACTGACACACCCCTGGCCCACACAGACACTGGCTTTTTGGACCTGATGCTAATAACAGCTTTTCCTCTTTGGCCCGGATAACACAATGTCTTTGTTTTTCAAAACCTTTTTGAAATGTGGATTCTTTAGACCAAAAAACAAATTTCCACTATTCTACTTTCCATCTAAGATGAGACCGAGCCCAGAGAAGTCGGCAGTGCTTCTGGACAGTGTTGATGTATGACTTTTGCTTTGCATAGTAAAGTCTTAACATGCATCTGTTGATGCAGTGGTGAATGGTGCTGACTAACAAAGGTTTCTAAAGTTATCCTAAGCCATGTTCATGATATCCATTACAGATGAATGCCTTTTATTAAGATAGTGACGTCTGAGGGATCAGAGATCACATGCATTCAGAAATGGTTTTCGTCTTTCCCTTTACGCACTGAGATTTGACCAGAATCCTTGAATCTTTTAACTATATTGTGCACTGTAGAGGGTGAAATGCTCCTAATCCTTCCAATTTGTCTTTGGGGAACATTGTTCTCAAAGTGCTGGAATATTTGCTGAGGCATCCTTGCTCTTGAAGGAGTAGGCTGTTTTGGAGGCTCCTTATACAGTATTATGACACACTTGCCTCACCTGTTTAACATCTCCTGTTTCATATTGCCTTGTTATTTCAACTTGTCATATTGTTATTAGTCTTAAATTTCTCCTGTCTCAACTCGTTTGGAGCGTGTTGCAATCATCTGATTTGAAATTACTGTACATAAAAAAAAAAAAATGAAATTCACATGGTTAAACATAATATATTGTTTAGTTGTAGTGCTTTCAATTTAGGAAATGGTGAATATAATTTACAAATCACTCTATTTTGTTTTTATACACTTTTATTAGCATTTTTCATACCGTCCCAACTTTTTCAGAATTGGGGTTGTAAAAGAGCAGCTTGGACATTTTGCTTTAAATAGCTCCTTTTGTGTTGCACAGGATAAAGTCATATGGGTTTCAAAAGACGAGTGTTAGAATTATTATAATACTTATTTTTTATTTTTTTGGTTAACTATCCTTAAATCAATGCATAGCAGAAATGTAAACTGTTTTCGCCTACTTCTACATATAGTAAACCAACCATGTAGAAAGCCATGTTTATCTGTGTCAAAGTGAATTTGCAATTTCAGCATCATGAATCAATCACGACGGTGTCTTCACAAAGGGTACAACCCTTCTAGCGGTGTGATTTTAGAAGCGGCTAGAGAGTTTGTCTTGTGTGTTTGAGAGCAGCGTGACCTTGTGCCCTGTGTGTGCAGCTCATTAGCATACATGAGGCTAAGACAGGAAGAGTGGTGTAACCTTGCGAGTTCCTCTTATTTGCATGCTTTTTGTCCACCCATAATGAATGTGGCTGCAAACACTGACAGACTGTGATGGAAATGCTCAAAGTCCGGCTGCCACTAACAGAGTGATTTCCTTTTCTTTTTTGTGTGTGTTTTCTCCTCTGTTGTCACCCCCACACATCCAACCCCTCCGTTCTGTCTTATCTTCCCCCTCCCGTTTCATGTCTTGCTTGCTCCTACTTTTCCTCAGCTTGAAATGGCGATTGAAAACCTCCAAAAGTCAGAGGGGATTGCAACTCACAAAAGCAGCCTGCTCAACAGCCATGTAAGTCAAACTGGGGGGGGGGGGACTCTTATTTGAACTGGATCAAACCCTGCAAAAAATTGTTCATCCTGCTTGCCGCTTTGCTTTTCACTACCACTGTGTGCATGAGTTTTCCAGAACAGTCCCTCGCTCTGTTTTATTCAGGTTTAAACTACACCTGACCCCCTGCATTCACATTACATCACATTATAGACTGATTCAATTGGCATACCAGGGTTTATGTATATGAAAACTGTTGCCTTAGTGTGTTTTCCAGCTTGGCTGATCCTGATAAGTTTGAAGCTCCTGAAGTAGAATGCAATGATATTTTGTATCAGAAAACAGCTGTATACTCCACCCCTCCACCACACTGCAAACATACATTTTTAAATAAGTATTTTTTGTCTATATTATCTAGTAAACATATCTAAACATCCTTAAAACAAGATATAGTTACTGAATAACAAAAGTGTGAAAAACGTATTTTCATAGAATATATATTAAATTGTTTATTGGCCTTACCTCATTGGCAATTAAAAAAAAAAAATTAAGCATACTTCTAACACAAATTAGAAAAATAAAAATCCTTACCTATATTTTACAAAATCTTGCCTATCAAGGAAAGGTTTAAATTTTTTTAAGGTTGCTTCGATATTTTTACTGGAAAACAAGGCAAAAATACTTATTGAAAGAATTGTTTTTGGCAGTTTTGCACACATATACACACCCACACACAAACACATGCTTTCTGAACTGACAGCTAAACATGAAAGTATTACTTAAATCTCACATTTAACATTTCCGTTTTGCAAGATGTAGTTTGCCAGAGGCGTCAGATCCCAGTTGAAATCTGTTTGATGTTGTGTCTGCGTCTGAAGTGACTCAGAGCTCTCAAGTCCCAAAACATTCATGCAGTTATTTTCTCAGTTAGCAGTTGGCCTGCTCCGAATCTACAATTCCTCAGAAAGCTTTGCAGAATTCAAATGGCCTTTATTCCCAAAGTTCTACTCATCCCCTGCCCCTTGCGTTTTCGTAGATTTAAAAAAAAATATATATATATTTTCAATATTTGGTTTTCCGTTACCACATTTAAATCCATTCCACCGATTACCATAGATATTCCCCAATAATTTGAACCAAATTTTGTGAAAAAGCATGCAAATATCATGTTATGAGTCCATTTAATATTAACATGTATGAGTAGGTGTTTTGTTCTGTGTCGTTTTGTTTATAACTTTGCTTTGTGGGGTCATTTTTAAACATTTTCATTTATCTAGTCATAAAGGAAAATAAAAATGTAGGCTTACCCCATTAGATGTGTATGCCAGTCTTATTCACAATCTTTATGTGCATGTGTGTACAGTTGCAGTGGCTGCTTGATAATTATGAGACGGCTGAAGGAGTTAGTCTGCCACGCAGCTCTCTGTATAACCACTACCTGAGACACTGTCAAGAACAGAAACTGGATCCGGTCAATGCTGCCTCCTTCGGCAAACTCATACGCTCAGTTTTCATGGGCCTTCGCACACGCAGACTTGGCACCAGGTGAGCTCACTACAACCAATTTTAGACAAACCCAATGCTACAGCCACAACTACACCCACTATCAGGTTACCAACACACAATGGGCCAAACTACAGCCATGATCCGACCCCCACTACACTACAGCCACAACTGAAACCATTGTCGGACTACACTACACAATAGCCACAACTACAACCATGATCGGACTACCACCATACTGAAATCACAACTACAACCACTGTCGGACTACACACAATAGCCACAACTACAACCATAATCAGACTACCACCACACTACAGCCTCAACTACAACCACTGTCAGACTAGATTACACTATAGACACAACTACAAACACTATCATACTACAGCCACAGCAACAGCCAACAGCCACTATACTATAGACACAACTACAACCACTTCAGACTGTCACACTACAGCCACAGTGACAATCGCTGTCAGACTACCAACAACCTAAAGGCATGACTACAACCACTTTTAGACACACACCGCACTACAGCCACAACTACATGCACTATCAGCCTAATTTCTCACTAATACAGCCACAACTACAGACACTCCGTAAAAACAACCAGACCTAAACCACTCTCACAAGCAAAGCCGAACCCCAACAATCACCATTCCACGGCAACAGAGGAGAACATTCAGTCAATCAAATGCAAACTAGGGCTGGGCGATAGGGCGACGTTATTGTATATCAACGATGTCTTACAAAGATCCCAGTTGCAACACTCATTGACAGACGATGATTGACAATATTGGGAAATGGCAAAACCATGGATCTGGGAAGTCACCAAATATATAAAATTGTAGCCCAGGTTGTGAAACTAGCACCCACAACCCGCAAAATCCAATGAGGCTGAATCCAGTTCGCAAGCTCCTCGTCCAAATGTATTTCATGCGTGGATCATTTTGCTCCTCTACCCGCAAGAGTTGGGCAACCTGTTAGACGTCTCGGAGTGACACATGACAAGAAATTCTATTAGTCACAAAGACACATGCTTGAAGAAACACACTTTATTGCATTTTTAAGAACAGACAAAAAAAGCCATCAATGCCCGTGTCTGATTCGCTGTTTGTTCAGAGGCATGCAGCACAAGCCTGTCTCATCGAACGAGCGCATTGTGGCAGGGCGGGAGGGCCGGGTCGTGATCCTACGCACCCGGTCCCATATTAGGCTAATCAAGCCTCCGAGGTATAAAGGTCGACTGCAGGGTGTCCCGTCCCTCGGCAGATGGCCGCACGACACCCTGCAGTCGACCTTTATACCTCGGAGGCTTGATTAGCCTAATACGGGACCGGGTGCGTAGGATCACGACCCGGCCCCGCCCTCCACCCTGCCACACGCATGTATAGAGTTTTCACTCATCTGAAAGCTGTTTGCAAGAATCATGTCATCTATGAGAATGCTGCAAATTATCTCAGACCATCTCAGGAGGTGCTGTGAGTTTAGTTCGCTTTATTTCCATGCAGTTCATCTGCAGGTTCATTAATATATATCTTTGTATTAATGAAACCGATGAAAGTGAATAAATCATAAAGTAAAACATTTTGTTTTCTTTAGGCAGCATTAACTGTATTACCAAAATGCAATTCAAACACATTCAATAGCAACACCGATTTGGCAGCATTATTTTGGAAACACAAGGGAATTTATTAGGTTTATTTATTATGATCATTACATTTATAATTGCCTTTAGTTCTTAATCTGTAGGCTCTTAGTAATTTTCTACCTGGTGTCGTTGACGGATAATTTCATGATGGCAAATGGAGACGTTGGATACGGTAAATGTTTAAATAAGATGGTTAAATACAATTTGTTTTTATCACTTTGTTATTTTATTGCTTTTTTCATTTAGTTTAATGTGAAAACTGAATTTAGAAATGTCTTTTTGTTTGTTTTTCATGTTTAAATAAATATATATGTATTTTTTTTTTTAATGCAAAATGAGTAAAGTAAAAAAAATTCACAGACCCAGATGTACTCCTATATCACAATAATTTTTAAGGTCATTATCGATAAAATAATTGTTACATATTGCCCAGCCCTACTGCAAACACTGGTGTAATACTTAAAGAATGATCATGAGGTAATAATCTGAAATGAATGACATTCAGTTTTAAACTGTTGTGTGTTTCTTGCTGAGATTGAGGTTGCTGGGCTAAAATTGCTGTGATAAAAATGTAATGGTAGATCATTGTGTGTGTGTGTGTGTGTGTGTGTGTGTGTGTGTGTGTGTGTGTGTGTGTGTGTGTGTGTGTGTGTGTACTCAGGGGGAACTCAAAATACCATTATTATGGCATTCGTCTGAAGCCTGACTCACCTCTCAATCGCCTTCAGGAAGACACTCAGTACATGGCAATGAGACAACAACCTGTCCATCAGAAACAGAGGTGAAATATTCTCTCTTTCTCTCCCTCTCTCTTCTGTTGTATGTTTGCATACAACATTACAAAATAGGGATGCACCGATCGATCAGTCACTGATCTAAATCAGCCGATTTTCATCTTAAGTCTGTGATCGGCCTATCGTGCTTAGAATCAAGGCCAATCTTTTTTTGCATCACACAGGGAGTCAATCATACACTGCTTCTCTAAAGAATGAGTGCTTTCTCAGCCCTTTATGCATGACAGTGTGGCCTCTGGAGGGGGAATTGTTGGCAATTCTAAGTATTCACAAATTTAAACTTTCAGACATGCTGTTATTCAGATGAATATGCAGGTTTGTTTTAAAAAATGTTTAAGAATTACGTGAAACACGTGTATGAATATTAAGTTGCCCATTTTCTAGAGTCATTATGATTATTAATTCTGACTCGCTGCACAGTGAGCAGGAAGAGGATAAGAGACGGTAAACGATATAAAAATGAATTAAACAACAAATAAACATGCGTATACAAATCTGAGTATACATGATGTAACGTGAGTCGTGACAATCAGATGTTGTGTTGAGCGATTAGAGACTGTTCGAGTGATCATGAGCATTCAGCTTCACTCTCTTCAATATGCTTACTCGCGGTGTCAATCATACATGCGTACTCGCCAATATCTCAGTCACTCATCTCAGTGCTATTCTGTGAGGATCCCAATTTAAATCAGATTAATGTTGGTCACATTACCACTAATCACAGCAATTACATTTTGACCATAATGGCACAAAGATGCCTTTATGGATTTGCTTAATAATTAGTTATTTGTGTTACAGCAAAACGCCAAAGACAGTAAACAAATAATAGATATTAATAATTTCTCACTGGAGAAGTTTTAGAGCTTGTAATGGTTATATTTTTGAATGTATCTCTGCTGTGTGTGATGCTCTCATGGTTTTTATTGCTTACCGGTATGTCACAATGACCTTTTGATATTGACAACAGTACTTGTTTAAAAAAATGTTTTCATGCAAAAGTGTGGCAAAGGGCACTTTTTAAAAAATCTGTATCGGTCAAACTTAGTGCTAAAAAAATGTGAGATCCGTATCGGCCTCATATTTCCTGATCGGCGCATCACTACTATGAAAGTATCAGTACACATCAAGAAACTGTGTTAAATTGAAACCCTCTCATTTTTCTCACCTGCGTGCACACTTGTTGAGTGTTTGTGTGTACATTTCTCATTCAGTTGTTGAGACCCAGCCAGAGCTTTGAAGGTTTTTTTTGTTTGATTCATTAAATCAGTGCCTAATTGATTCCCACACATGCTGAATAGACTGAGAATCACACCTCTATTAACTCTCCATTCAGACACAGAAATCCCTGCATTCTCGTCTCTCGGTCTCTTTCTTCCTCCTTCCCTCCCTTCCTCTTTCTACTAGGGTTGTGCAGTATACATTACAAAAAAAAAAAAAAAACAGCGGTACCAAAATGTATAAATGTATGATTCCAATGTTTTGCCAATTTTGGAATCTAACTAAAACATTCATGTATATTTGAATTATTTACTTAACTAATGTTCCTGTTGATATGCAAATCTATCATGCATATTCATTGGTCTACCTACTGTCTGTATGTGTCGAGGTGATGATTTAGCATAGAAACAGAGGTACAAGTGGCATCCTACACTGTTCTCTACATCACATCCTTTTGATGGTTTTGTCTTAGTCCTCATGTGTATTCCCTGCTGTTTCCTGTTCACAGGTTCAAGCCTTTCCACAAGGTAGAGGGGATGGGGGACCATCTGACCAGCCCTCAGCATTCCTCCACCACACCTGAGCAAAGTGTGGCGGCCCAGAGCCAGCATCACCAGCAGTACATCAGTAAATAATCAAACCCTCTCTCACACACTTGCATAAAAAATATTTTGAATGCATGCACAATGTTCCAGCTTCAAGTTTTGTATTTATGTGTGTTTTGTCAGATGTGTCCCACACCCTGCCCCCCTTTCCTTCTCCTGATCTCGGCTCGTGTCCTCTGCCTGAGCCAATCAGCATGAACGATGTGAAAAAACTGCAGAGCAACTACAGGATCCACTGTGAGGTACTGCACACTATGCTGGAAAAAACGTACAAAATGCTGTAATACGTGTAATGTTGTGCAAAGTATAATGTCCAAGGATGATAATATTCTCTGTATATTCTGTCTGTATATTCTTGCTGTTTATGGGCGTTTTCTCCTTTCTCTCATTCTTTCTACTGACGTGGTTTCTGGTTTGATGTGTTCCTGAGTTTTACTTTCACAATGCAGCCAGCTGATATCATTAAAGACATATAAAGTATGGAGATTTAGTGTAATTTCTAACATGTTAAAGTTCTCTGCTTCTATCTCTCGTTGTTATCTTTCTCCCTGTCTCTCTTTGTGTGCCTCCCCGTCACTGCACAGCTTTTGTTCTTGCACTTCTTTCATCCCTTAGACTAGAACTTTTCAGTCTTGCCAGTTAACCTTTTATTCGGCAGTGGATTGAGTCTATGCCAGTCTGAGGGTCTTTGCCAGCTCCATGCTCCTGATCTCACCCTGCCACCACACCACCTCCCAGCTCTTTTCATAGGGTTCATATGAATGGATAAAAAGATTTGTTGTTGTCGTTGGTAGTAAAGCTTGTGAAGTGTTTTTAGTGTGTTGCTGGGTGGTTGCTAGGATATTTTGGATAGTTGCTAGGGTGTTTTAAGATAGTTGCTAGGATATTCTGAGTGGTTTCTAGGTGGATGTTCAACTCCCTAACCTGGAGTATGAGCAATAGCAATAATTATGCTTGCCCTAGAAAGGCACACAGTGTTTTGACTCTTTATTGGAGTCAACATATGAATGTCTTTCAGCATATTAAAGTGGGATGGAAGAAAATATAGGGCTGTCGACCGCTTAGAAATTTATCGATTTTAGCCTAATTAATGGAATGTTGATTAATTGAAATAATCTTAATTTATAAATAAATCTATATGTAATGATTAACTAATTATATTTCTAATTATTGGAATGTCATTAATATATATATAAAAAAACATTACATTATTGTGGCAGACGAATAAAGCATTGATATAGACAATATATTGTTTTTCATTAGCCTATAGTCCACAGCAATCAATCAGTCTGAGATAGATGTATTATTAGGGCTTTTCTAAGTACGCATCAATGTACATATTTGTCAGAGGGACACTTTTGGAGAGTCTCACTTTAGTTGTTGCATCATAAGCGCAGCGTTTTAGGTCACTGTGTCAAGTTAAACATAGTTTGCTCTGTCCAGCTGCTTCTGAATGCAAGAACATATTCTCATCTTGTGCTGTCGCTAGTGTTAAGCAAGACTGTACAGCTGGAGATTTGCTTACTGCCCCCTGCTGAATACAGGAGATACGTTAAGCTTGATTGCTCTGATGGTTGGAATATTCCGTAGTAAGGTCTGGGGACATAATTAATTGCATAGTTTTTTAATAAAATTAATGTACACTGTATTTACGTGTTAAATCAACAGCATTAATTTTAACATGCATCTTAACTTATTTAACTAGGAGTGTTCTGCCTGGGATTGAGTGGATGTGAGTTTATTAAAGTTTATCAGTGCAGACATTTTCAAATTTTCAATTTGTCTTCAGGAAGCAGGGCTGTAGAGTTTCTCTCCCTTTTGTTGAATGTAAGAAGGCTTGTTTGTCTGGGAAACAGTTTTTTTTTTTTTTTTTTTTTTGGAGTGCTGTGTTTGAACTGTTGCTGGGGCAACAGTAAACAAGGTTGTCATGGCAACATGGCTGTAGAAGCCAAAACATAGCATGTGACCGGTGAGGGGTTGAGGGTGGCTGTGTAACTGGATACAAGAGTGCGTGTTGTCATCGAGGAGAATCTGAGAGCTAAGTGTGAATCACTGTGTATTGGAACACTCACACACTCACACACTCACTGAACTCGCCACACTCTCACTTCTGCTCTGTACAAAAGCGCCAGAACCTACTTTTGTTTCCGTATGTCAGAGTAAACTAAAATGCAGTTCTCTCCACACTTAACTGAAGTTCCTACTTTTTGACAAAACAGAATTCATGACTATAAATCAACTTGCTTAATGTGTTGTTATTTCTATTCCAGTTTTGTTTTTGTTCATTTTCACATTATGAATGTTAGTTTGAGTTTTCTCCCAGTGTTTTCAAGTTTAATTGTGATTTTATTCTGTTTTTATCGGTTTAAATCTTTTATTTTAAGAACATTTATTTATATTGCCAGGTAATTGCATTTAAATGTGTAACTGCCTTGAATATTGAGGGGTGCCGAGTGTCTGGTGGCACTTTAATATCTCAAATTTATAGTAACAATAACTGAAATTAATTTGTGGTGATTTTATTAAGAAAGTGTATTTTTGTTTAATTTCAGATTTTCCAATTCTATTTTTCTTTTTCTTTTTTTTTTTATATCTCCATATAAGATGTTTTTCTTTCAAGATGAGCAATTCTGAAAGAGTATTAACTGTTCTCATAAAAGGAGTTTGGTGTGTCATGTGTGGGCTGAACTTAAAACTGATTTCATTATCAATGCCAACAGGAAAGAAATAAAGAAACTAATTCACAGAGTGGGTGTGCTGGGAGATTAGAAAATCAAGAGTTCAATGTTTCTCTTACGACACAATTTATTTTGTGGCATGCTGTATTTGAAGTCGAATATTTGCATTTTCTAGTATTTGTATGGATTCTTTTCCTGTTTGGATGTTTTCAATGCATAGAACAGTGTTGAAGCTTTGACTTTTTATTTAAATTCTTCTTTCCTTCAGGCAACTCTGGATGTAGTGATGAACTTACAATTCCATCTCATAGAGAATCTATGGCAGACCTTTTGGTATTCAACAGCGCCATCTAGTGACGGAGCCACTACCATTACTAACAGGTGCCATATCTAAAGAACATGCATACTAAACTCTTGCTTTGTTTTTATTAATCTGTTCAATTCAAATAAATGTTTTTGACAGAACTAATGAGCTTGGCCCAAGCTTGTCTGTGGATTTCTGTCTGAATTAATGTGATTGTGTGTTTTTGTTAAATGTGCAGTGATGAAGATGTGGAGGAGATCAGAGGTATCCCCAGAGAGAAGCTGATCGCTCTGTGTAAATATGAACCAATCAAACAGTGGATGAGGAGCTGTGATCACATCCTGTACCAGGCACTGGTGGAAATACTTATCCCTGATGTACTGCGACCTGTTCCCAGTCAGTATTTATACTTACTCTGATAAATGTATACCCTTGCTATGACGTGTTCTAGGATCAGTGTTGCTGTTTATAATGCGAGTAGATTAAAAGTCATAATTGATGTGAAATGTGATCCGTCAGGCACCCTCACTCAAGCTATCAGAAACTTCGCTAAGAGTCTAGAGGGGTGGCTGACCTCAGCCATGAGTGATTTCTCACAGGAGATTGTCCGAACTAAGGTACTGTGTGTGTGTGTGTGTGTGTGTGTGTGTGTGTGTGTATGTGTGTATATATACATTTTATATATATATATATATATATATATAATGAAAACTAATTTGATATAAAATGCAATTCTAAAAAGTAAATTGGCTAATAATTTGTATTATTACTGAATACATTAGGGATGGTCTGCAGTAATTATAAAAAGCTTTATTTGTGTGAAATAGTTTCATTGTGATAATTGTGAATATGAGTTAATGCTTATGGTGATTTGTTGTTGCATATGCAGGCTGCAGTAGTGAGTGCGTTTGCGCAGACCCTGCGCAGGTACACCTCTCTGAATCACCTTGCTCAGGCTGCACGTGCCGTCCTGCAGAATACCTCCCAGATCAACCAGATGCTCAGTGACCTCAACAGAGTGGACTTCGCTAATGTTCAGGTCTGTCTCTCTTTTCACACATGAGCTGAAACCCTCTCTCTCTCTCTCTCTCTCTCTCTCTCTCTCTCTCTCTCTCTTTCTTACATTAACACGTTGACTTTGACCTCCTCTGTTTGTGGTTTAAGTTTTTAAAGCAGGTGTTGTATAATGTGAGTGTGTGCTCTCTTTTTCTCACATTCGGTGTGTGTGTTTGCATCACAGGAGCAGGCGTCCTGGGTGTGTCAGTGTGACGAGAGTGTGGTCCAGCATTTGGAGCAGGATTTTAAGGTGACCCTGCAGCAGCAGAGCTCTCTGGATCAGTGGGCCGCTTGGCTGGAAAACGTCGTCAACCAGGTGCTGAAACCGTATGAAGGCAGCCCCAGCTTTCCCCGTGCCGCTCGACAGTTCCTCCTCAAGTGGTCCTTTTACAGGTACAGGACCGTCTGAAAATGAAGCTGATACTTGGATGGGGGGGCTAGGTGTGGTATCAAGCCTGTTGAGTGTTTACAGTAACAGTTGTAACATTTGTCTGTTACTATGAATTCCTATTATATTATATTATATTATATTATATTATATTATATTATATTACATTTGTATTATTGGATAACTGACGACAACTCTGGAAGTAACGTTTTGAAGTTCCTACATTCTGCTTTTTGTTCCATACTATTACACTAAACTGTTTATGAATACAAGAATGCTTCTTTTTAGCTTCATGATAATGTAATCCAAATCCCAGCCTCTCAAGACTTTTGCATTTTCAGCTGAAACCACTTCAAATTTGTTAAGCCTTTTAAGACTTAAAGACTATTCGATAACAACTGATCTTTTGAAGAGTGTTTCTTTTAACAAGAACAGCAACAATTTTGTCTGTGCTCTTAATTTGCGGCCTGTTAAAGTGTGGCGTGCTTTTGGTTTTGTTTGAGGTAGTTTGTAATAAAACTCTCCGTTGCCCTGGTTACAGCTCCATGGTGATCAGAGATCTGACTCTGCGCTCGGCTGCAAGCTTTGGCTCCTTCCACCTTATCCGTCTGCTCTATGATGAATACATGTTCTATTTGGTAGAACACCGTGTCGCCCTGGCAACCGGAGAGACACCCATTGCTGTCATGGGGGAGGTGAGGAGATCTAGCTGCTCTATTAGTTTAATATTTCAGGCCTCCACGCATTAATCTAACAGCTCAGTGAAGTATTTTGACTGTGAACAGGTTGCTTTTTCTGCCAATATTAACAACTTTTTTTTCATTGTTTAAAATTTCAGTTCAGTGACTTCAGTTTAATGATGCCATCACTCATGGAGAAAGGTAACAGGTTTTAATGTAATAGTTGTATTAATCATTATTTACTCACACTCATGTTGTTCCAAACCTGTACTTTTTTTCCCCCTCTGTAAAACTGTAAAATAAGGTTGCATCTGTTAACATTAGTAAACATTAACAATAACTTTACAGCACTTTTTAATCTTGGTTGATACTAATTGCAACATACTGTTTATTTCTTAAATCATAAGATATATGTGCTGACAGTAGTTAGTACATTATGGACTAACAAAGAACAATTATGTTTTAAAAAATTATCATTAAGATTAATAAATTCTGTCAAAATATATTGTTCATTGTTAGTTCATGATACTTAATGCATTTATTAATGTTAACAATGTCACCTGATTATGAAGTGCCACCATCTTTTTCTGTGGAACACAAATGTAGAAATGTTTTGATCTTTTTTTATGTAGCTGCTGCCATACAATGAAAGTTCCACATTTTTCAAGCTCAAAAAACAAACAAACAAACAGGATTCCTTGGGAAATGTAAAAAATAACATAGAATTTTTAAATCGTGATTTCTACAGTAGGTCTGAAAAGTCATGTAAATAGTCAAATCTTACAAACCATGGAAAAATAAATGGTGAATATACTGTACATTTTTCTAGTTTTCCTCTGCACAAGAACAAAATCTCAATAATGCAACATTTTTGAGCAATGTAAAACTTGATTTCGCTCAAAAATAAGAAATTTAAAATGGCTTGCATAGTTCTTTTGAATCAATGAATAGGCCAAATTTGAATGAAAAATGTTTTTGAAAAACTTTTCAGATTCTTGTGCTATATTCCAAGTCTTCCAAAGCCATACAATAGCTTTGTATGATGAACTGATTCAAATTTTAGTTGTTATTCACTGATAATCTTCACCTCAGCTCCCAAAGCGTGTGTTTATCTTCAAACAGATTCAAACATTATGCCATTTTTTTTTTTTTTTTAATTTTGGATGTGACTAGGGCTACATGCAAGCTTCAGTGGAGGACAAAATTCATGAAATAAAAATGTTTGTGTATTCCTTGCGCACATTTGGTATACAGTGCACAAGTTGTACGGGCTACTATTACGATGAGTATTGTCCTTTTTTGGAGCTTGTCAGCCATCAAGTTTCTTCAAAACATTTCTAATTTTGTGTTCCACTAAAAAAAAAATTAACATCTCAGACCTCATTTGGAAAGTCATGAGGGTGAGTAGCCAGAATTTTCATTTTTGGCTGAACTATCCCTTTAACATCCACCCAAAAATAGTTTCTCATTGCTCATATTTTTACATCCCTCTCAGATGCCTCGTTCTCAGATGATCTGGCCAGTGATGGAGATATGTCGAGGAGCATGAGTGACAGAGACATGAGTGAGCCGGCCGTGAAGCGAGAGAGAATTGAGATCAATCACTCCCTGCAGGAGATCTAAGAGCAGGGATCACCGTGTCAGTCTCTCCCCAGACCACAGCAGTCTCAGCCACACCACTCCTCCTCTGCTCCCGTGTGTGGGGATGCGTCTACATCTGTGTTTATTAACTGTGTGTATTAACTGATGAAAGGCTGCTGATGGCAAAGCCAAGGCTTATTGTGAGGTTTTTACTTTATCTTGAGGGTACATAGGTGTGTTTAGGGTCAGTTTGTCTTTCTGCTCTCTCCCCTTTACGCTGCAAAAAAATCATTTTCATGCTCTAATAATATGAATTCATACATTCATATAATTTTTGTCTTGTTTTCCAGTAAAAACAATCGAAATATCCTTTAAAACAAGATACATTTACTTAAGACTTGTTTTTAGAGCATATATCTTGAATTAATTTAATTAAAATATATATTATTTTCTATATATAAATATATAATTATTTAAATTGTGCATCTTGTATTATTAATGTTTTTTTTTTCTTCTTGTTTTAAGAAATCTAACACATTTTAATTACAAGAAATGAGCTAAGAAAAAAACTCGAATTTAATTCAAGATGTATTCTCTGAAAAAAGATTTTTTTTAACTGTAGGTTTTCTGCGACTGTGAAACAAGAATGTGCTGGTTTCGTGCATATGGTGGATTTTATGTGTGCTTTTATTTTGATGTGCCATAGTCTTTCAGTGCCTTAGATGAGAAAAGAAACACTAGAGCAGAATTGTCTCTCTCTTTCTGTCTTTCGTTCCTCGGCCGTGCCTCTAACCGCAGAATGAATGTATCGTTTTAGGACCTCAGATGTCTAAAGCACCTTTTAAAGATAGTCACATTTTTAGTAGTGCCGTTGAAGACCGTCTGCTTTGCTGTTTTTTGCGGTTCCTCAGGCGTAAATGCAACTAGCTGACCTAAAGCTGCCCGTGCAACTGCACCGCAGCGGTGACCAAAACCCGCTGCACATGCAAAATCTCTCCAAATGGAGGATTAATTCTCAATTCTTGCCGTTTTGTTGATAAACCTCAGGCCATATAAGATGACTAGTCAATACCTCAATAGTTTTTCATCCTCATTATCTAACTTGACTATTGTTTATAAAATGTCACCAAGAGATCATTCAAACCAGTTCGTTCTGATTGATTGCCCAAAACCCATCCCATTCTCTTTTGAAAGTTCCAGGATGTACATATGCCTACTGTGTTGGTGGTTAGTACGCAGGTTAATTAGCTCTAAGAAACCCAAGTACAAGAGTTCCCATCTGCAAATCTCAAATATGTTTCGTGAAACAATTAGTCTGTTTTGTAGTTTGTAGTCAAAGAGTTCTTAGTAGTTTGCAGTGCTTGAAAAGAGTCAAGATGATTTGTGAATATATTGCAAGTACCTGTGTGCGCAAATGTGTGTACCCAAGGCCGCCTGAAGAAATTGGAAGTGAGCTGCACTCACAAGTTTGTGAATCATTTGTGTAATTTTAATTAAACAAAAATGTATGTACCTGAGATTTTTTTGTTTTTACATAGCTTGTATCCTTTTTCATATAAAGATTAAAAACGACTTCCCTTGCCTTTGCATAACAGATTTAATTAGATATTGTGTAAATGTAATTGCAAAAAGAGATAAAAATGAATGTTTTTATAAGTGAAATGTTCTAATTCTATAAAACGTTGCATCTCCGTAAGCTGTTTCTAGAAGATCCAAAAGAGACTGGGCCAGTTAGCGTATATGGAGACACCAACAGATACGCCTCATCAATTGGTGCTGTACATCTGATGTAAGATCTATTGATCCATTTACACACTTTTATGCCCAACAGATTGACATGAAGCTGGAAACATTTTCAGGAGATAACATTTTGTTTTCATGAAATTGTTATTTTAACAATGTTACACAGAACCAGGTTGGGATCTTTACTGGTGCTTGGTAGCTGCCCTTTATGGGCTCTACACGCCACTCTCTGAAAAATGATTTCTACTTGCTGTTTTGTGTTTGTTTCCAAGAAGTGATTGGCTGATGTTTTCTCACTGTGGTTGGTTGTGTGTCCGTCCGGCTTTGTGTTTGAATGCCTGGCACGGTACTTTTGCCTTTTGTGTGCTTGGGGAAGGGAATTTACTCTATCATTTGTATTGTTTTTTTTTTTATTTTGTTTTTTTTTTATGCTGTTTTAAAGCTTCTGGCTGATAATTTTTATGGAGGTAGATGCAATTGTCTCACTACTATATTGATACCTTATTTTTGTGTCTTAAATGTGTTCTTTATCTAGCCTAAGAACAGACTACAACCTGTAACAATTGCTTAGTTCGACTGTATTTTGTACTGGTAAAAAGTGTAATAAACTTGTGTAAACATTATCTGTCTTATGGTTTGCTGTATTAGGCCAAGTGCACACAACAGGGTCTTGCTTACACACTAATGGTGCGTCAGTGAATGCTGGAAGACATTGATTTCAGTGCATCAGAAGCCTTGAGAAAGCAACGTGACCGTTTACGGAAGTGAAGCACAGGTCTAATTAATTTCTTACTAGTTACAATTCCAAATACACACATTTACTAGTAAAAAATATTTTTGATATCAATAATTACATTGTTACTTGTAAGTTTTCAACAATTTAATTTAGTGAAAAAGCAGATTTTTGATATCTGTAAATGTATTTCAACACATTGTATTTTAGATAATAAATTGGAGATTAATTCAAGATATCTTAAATGGCTTTCTTACTAGTTACACTTGCATAACAGACCTCTGAAATTAGCATTGCTGTTAGTGAAAACTAAATTGCAGATTTTATATATATATATATATCATTTGTACTAGTTGCAATTAAAAACCTTGATATCAAAAAGTATCATTTCTGGTAGTAGGAAATTAATTACAATTATTGTTCCTGAATCTTGAACAGGTGTGAATGACTAGGGATAATGCAGTTAAATGTCAAAATAATTATACTGGATGAAATGACATTTTGTAAATCAATCATTTGTATTTCTGTGAGAAATATGATTATTTTGTAATCAAGAATTTACACTTTTAGTAGTGCAAATGTAACTACTGATATAAAAAACTTAGTAGCATTTCCCTGATAACAAGAACTGTCATTTTAACTAGTTAAAAATGTAACTTAATCATTTTAATCCTGCATGTGATTCAATTGTTAAAAAGGCTTGCGATAGTATGAAAGCTCATTGTGAAAGTTGACTAGTGAAACTGTAGTTACGGATGTCAAAAATACATTTCAGTTTTTATGTGTATTTCTGTAAGTAACAACGTCTTTTTACATCAAGAATGAAAGTTTTTACTTGTGCAAATGTAATTTCACAAAAATTAGCACATTTTAATTTCATAAAAAATTAGTATAATTAGCACATTTAATTAGCACATTTAATTTTAATTAATAATTAGCACATTTTAATTTCATAAAAATTAGCACATTTTAACTAGTAATAATTCAATTTCTGATATCAAGAATTGCCATTTTTACAAGTAACTAATATTTAATTGATTTCTATCATTTATATCCTGCACATGATTTGAAGTCAATTTGGCTTGTCATTTCTTATGGGGAGACGGAACTGAAAACACTAAATCTAAACAAATAGACTCAAACAAGCTTTTCATTTAAAAGTTTTCTTGAATACTAGAACATGAAAGACATTTTTCTGTCAATATAATTTTAGAATTGTCATATCTGTTATACATGTTTATACTTAATCAGTCACACATTTTCACAAAAAATGAAAAAGAAAAATGTACATCCAGTTTTTCAAACTTGCAAATGTTAAAGGTATAGTTTGCACACAGAACAAACAATTCTATACAGATAAAAGTTAAATTCTTGAGTTTATAATCTGTTCAGCCTTCATAGACCAATAACGGATCGCCAGATCTCAGGCTGGTTGTGGTCCCCATTTCCAGTTCATACTTTTCCTAGAATAAATGCATCATGGGTATTGAGTATTACCTATTTCCCATACATGTCACACTCGCTGTACAATATGAACTCTTCTACAGGACTGTAGCACGTGGAAAGCTCCACCAGCCCAGGGGGGTTAAAAAGTGCAAATGTTGTTGTGCCTCTGTGGTACCGGACAAGACACAATCACCTCTCTCACAAAGAACAACCGGCCATATACTTTCCTGTAAAGAGACAGGGATGAACATGATTTCTACTCTTAACAAAAGAATAATTGCATACAGTCATCATTATAACTGTTTTGGTTTGCTATTTCAAGGAGAGAACACACTGCAAAAAAATTATATTCTTATTTTTTTATGTCTTGTTTTCAGTAAAATCCATAAATATCCATTAAACTAAGAATTCAAGTCAAGAATTTGATTGAGAAGCTAAATTGCCACAAAATGTTACGACTTGTTTACGGAGTGTGTGTCTTAAAAATCTTTCGATAAATAATCTTGAAAATTGTTGAGTGATTGTGAAGCTTTCATGGTAATCTGGTTTCAAAAACAAGACATGCTTGATTCAAGAAATCTCAATTTGGACCAATTTTATATCGAACAACACATTGATCCACTGACTGCATTAATCATGATATTTACACTTTTTACAATTTACAATACATACATTTAAAAATACATTCAATAATACAAACAATAAGGATATGTTCGGTGTTCAACCATAAATATACAGTATATATACACTTTAAAAGTGCCCAGCTTTACAAATTCTCAAACTACAATCAAATCTTGTTCCTTATTTCACAGCGTTATTGCAAGTAAATAGATCATACATTTTGAAGTACAAAAACAACAGTATGCCAACATCAGCAATAACTTGCTAAAAACTACACAAAAATATATTCATACAGTATACTTGTAGGTAAAAACAACTCAAAATGACTTCTGGTGTTGGTATAGTCTTTTTTTCTTGTGTAATTGGCATATTTTTCAAGCTTCAATAAATACATTAATATTTATTTAAATGTATTATTATTTTTATTTTTTTGCAGTGCATTCAGCATTAAACAGCGCTTAATTTTTAAATACTCCACATTACTAATTACAACCCTAATATCCTACTGAATAAACAATTTTGGGACAGCAAAGAGCTGGTAATGAGGGCAAAAGCAGATCTCACCTGTGGCAAACCTCTTCTTCACCAGTGACATGCGGTACCGGCTACCAACAAGCTCCACGTCCATGCCTGAGAGAGAAGCCCCCAAACCCACAAACTGCACGGCCAGACTTGGGGGTGGACCGCGGGGCACCTCCAGGCACTGCCAACTGGCGCACAATGTGCCAGAGCCTGAGATCCATAAACATATACAAAGGGAGAGTCATCACTTTCTCTAGGTTTACATTACATACTCTTTTTTTTTATTTCATTTTCTTTATGTAAAAGAGACTTTAATATATTTAATAATATGCTTTAAAAGTGTTCAGATTTTAATAAATATGCAGTCGCTTCCAAAATGTTCTAAATTCAAAACCTTGCCATCATTTAAGTCTCTGATCTGTTAATATGTATTCATAAGTTTGAGTCTTGATTAACTTGCTTCCAGCAGTGCCTCATCCGCCCACTCCACCAAAATCTTGTATTCGATTTAAAATCAGCAGAGTTGTGCAGATGATACACTATATATAAACTTGACTTGCACTAGAAAAAACTTAGCCACTTAAAATTTAATTCACTAATTTTCTCACATTCATGCCACCCCAGATGTGTATGACTTTCTTTCTGCTGCTGCAGAACACGAACAAAGATTTTTAGAAGAATAGCTCAGCTCTGTAGGTCCATACAATGCAGGTGAATGGTGATGAACATTTTAAAGCTCCATTTGCACATAAAGGCAGCATAAAAGTAATCCGTGGTTGAATCCATGTCTTCAGAAGCAATTTGATAGGTGTAAGTGAGAAACAGATCGATACTTGAGTCCTTTTTTACTATAAATCTCCACTTTGACTTTCTTCTTCTTATGCTTTTGGATAAATGTTCTTATGTTTTTTTCCCTACTGGGCAGGGAGGAGAATTTATAGTAAAAAACGACTTGGATGTAACCACTTGATTACTTTTATGCTGCCTTTATGTGCGTTCTTGTGCTTAACATTTTTGGTCACTATTCACTTGCATTGTGTGTACCTACACACCTGAGATATACTTCTAAAAATCTTCATTTGTGCTCAGCACAAGAAAGAAAGTCATACACGCTTTCTGGGATGGCACGAGTGTGGGGAAATGGTGAGAGACTTTCATTTTTGGGTGAACTTCTCCTTTAAGAAGACAATATCTTTTTAAATATATAACTACCGGTAGCCAATTAAATCATTTATAATTTAATCAGAGACATGTTCTTCCTTGAAAAGAAAAGAGCAAAGAGCAAAATCTCAATTAGGGTGACTGCACTAAACCTGAGCAGATAGATTTAAGTGAGTAACATTGCTAGTTTTAGTTAGTTACTTGTTTCCATAGAGGAAATAAAGTCAAAATACAATTTTTTGCATGAAATATCTCCTAAGCAGAAAGAAAGAAAATGTGCAAAAAAGACAGCCAGAAAGGGTGGATGGACAGGTGGTGGCAGCAGTGACCTTTGCTATGATTGGTCGGGGAGAGGTTAGGCAGTTTCCACAGTAGTCGTCTTTCCTCTCTGTTCCTATGAAACAAAACCAGTCATTACAACACCCTTCTCTTCATCTATCACTTTCATCACTCCTTCACTCCTCTCTTTTCACCACACCTTTTTCTTTCACTTTCCATCTTTCATTCTGTCTCTAAATCTATGAGCATCCACCCAGTATTGAACTAATGTTCATCGTGTATTTTTTCTTGGCAACTCTCGATCATATTTTTATTAATGTAATTTATCCACACCACACCCTAAAGTCTCTCTCATACACACACACAAACACTCTCTGTTTCTTACCAGGATGCAGTTGGCTGACACTGCAGGTCTGTGGCGGTGTGATCAAGAGGCAGCAGCACTTGTACCGAGGTCAGCTGGGTGGCCGGGGCAGTCGCGGGGCAGCAGTGGTAATCCAGAGACACACGGGTCACCGTGCCACTACGTTGGCACTCTGCAGACAGCAAAAGAGGAGCACGACCTGGATCCTGAGACGATGCCTGAGAGAGATGGATGCAAGACGAATGATACACTGGAATACATGACACATTTTATTTAAAAAGCACAGCTGTGATACCGATTTGTTTCCTAAATGTGGTAAAGGGTTTTAAAACCACTGCAGCTCAGATTAATGTTAAAATAGTTTAATGAGCCAGTTTAAAAACATTTCAGACGATGGCGTTTTAACCTTTAAGTGTGGGAGTGCCTTTAAAAGTTAATTAAAGCAGGTCATAGTGGCCTGGGTAGCTCAGCGAGTATTGAGGGCAGAGTCAAATGAGGTAACCTCCTCGTGGTTGCGATTATTGGTTCTCGCTCTCAATGGGGCACGTGGTATGTTGTGCATGGATCGCAGAGAGTAGCATGAGCCTCCACATGCGGAGTCTCCACAGAGTCATGCATGACCAGCCACGTGATAAGATGCAAGGATTGACTGTGTCAGACGCGGAGGCAACAGAGACTTGTCCTCCGCCACCCGGATTGAGGTGAGTAACCGCGCCACCACAAGGACCAAGTAAGTAGTGGGAATCAGGCATTCCAAATTGGGAGAAAAGGGGATACATTTTTTTTTTTTAAAGCAGGTCATATTGTAATTCAAGCACTTATTAGGGTGTGTAGTAACTGACCTGGTATTTAAGCAGAGCCACATTGTAATAGGAGGCCTGTGGGTTGAGCTCCGCCTCTCTCTGCAGGTGGAGTGTTAAGGCCTGCATGTTGAACCAGAAATCTTTGGAGTCTGGGTCACTTTGAGACGGATCACTGCAGGTACAAAGACAGAAATCAAATACTGGCTTCATTGTTGCCTTAAAGGAATATTCCAGGTTCAATACAACTTAAGCTGAATCAACAGTATTTGTGGCATAATGTTGAGAGCCAAAAACAAATTATTTCCACTCATCCCTACTTTTCTTAAAAATAAAACAAGAAGCAAAAATTTAGGTTACAATGAGGCACTTACAATGGAAGTGAATGGGGCCAATTTTTGAAGGGTTTAAAAAAGGCAGAAATCTGAATAGGATAATTTTATAAAAGCACTTACATTTATTCTTCTGTTAAAACTTGTGTATTATTTTATCTGTAAAGTTGTTTAACTGGCCCTTTTTACAGGGTTTACAGGCTTTAAGGCATTACATCGTTATGGCAATGAAGTTGTAAAATTAGATATAACTTTATACAGAAATGTATCTTTAATTTTATCAAACTAACATCATGTAAACACACAAACCATTTCAGAAATATAGCCATTGGATGTAAACTATGAATATTTTGATGTTTACTGATTGGCCCCATTCACTTCCATTGTAATAAATTGTGTGGTAATCAACAAAATTCCACTGATGCTGTCAGTTGAACTTAACTTGTATTAAACCCTGAAAATATTCCTTTAAAATGAACTAAATTAAATTAAAGCAAGTTCTATTGACATCTGTGGCATAATGTCAATAACCACAAATTCTGCATATTCTGTAAGGTTTCCCAAATAGTGCATCAGGACATCATACTGTACCTGTAGAGTAGCTTTTGATAAGGTAAGAAGTGGTCCACTCGAGAGACGTTGACCAGTCGGAAGCTTAGTACTGGTGTGTTAGGGTTTACTGTAAAAACACGGGTGATGCCAGCAGGAAATGACATGGTGAGGTCACCAGTGATCTTAACTAGACAGCTGAAACCCAAACACATACACAAATGGTTGGATTCCACTGAAAAACAATAGTCAGTAAGGCCCTTTAAAATACTACAACAGTGTGGTGGATGGTTTTGTCCTGCAGATGGGCTAAGAGAACCTGTGACTGACCGGTTGTGTTCTCCTCCTTTGAAATAGGCATTAATGTACTCTGTAATGGCTGCAGCCACAGGCCAGGAATCCTGAGTGCTCAGAGAAATGGGACTGGGTCCTCGAGACAAACCTAAAGGGTCACACATGCATAAACAGATTAGTATCTGAAATGTACAGGAAAATTCTTGAGGTTGTTTCACATTGTAATGTACTGTATGAGCAGGCTTTGAGAATGTGTTGTTTGGGGTGATAGGAATGTGCCAGGGTTACCTCGGGCTGGGTTGGGAACGTGGTTCTGCACCCCCCAATCACTGGGGCTGGAAGAGGATGAGGAGGTGAGGGGAGGGCTTGGGTCAGGCAAGTGGAGAAGAGCACAGTGACCTAGACTGAGACACACCAAAGAAAAAGGTTAAAGTACATTTTGTGGTAAAAAAAAACAATTATGGGAAACAAACCAAAAGACTTCCCTCACAAAGGAAAGAAAATTTTGATCTTACAACCTTCTTCAGGCTTATCAGCCTGAAGGATTGAAGAATCACTGTTTACATAAACAGAAGGAATTTTGCAAACTATGGCAACATGCTGAACTTGAATATTACATAATTTATGCAAGTATGAAATGGACATTTTAAATTGAACTTACTTGAGAGAATTTTCATTTTTGGGTGAACTGTCCCTTCATCATTTACTCACCACCATGCCATCCCAGATGTGTATGACTTGCTTCAGCATAACACAAAGATTTATAGAATATCTCAGCTCTGTATGTCCATACAATGCAAGTGAATGGTGATCAGAACTTTCTAGCTCCAAACATCACATAAAGGAAACATAAAAGTTCCAGTGTTTAAATCCATACCTTCATAAGCAATATAATATGTGTGGATGAGAAACAGAACAAAACCTTTTACTTTAAATCACCACTTTCACTTTCAGATGTGAAAGTGAACAGGCACCACATGTGACTCTCTGATGTAAAAGTGAAGATTTAGAGTAAAATTTTTTTAAAATATTGTTCCGTTTCTCACCCACACCTATTATATTGTTTTTGAAGGTATGGATATAAATTCTGGAGTCATATGGATTACTTGTATGTTTCCTTTATGTGATTTTTGAAGCTACAAATGCCTGGTCACCATTCACCTGCATTGTATGGACCTACAGAGCTGAGATATTCTTCTAAAAATCCTTGTTTGTGTTCAAAAGAAGAAAACAAGTCACACATCTGGGATGGCATGAGGGTAAGAATATGATGACATAATTTTCATTTTTGGGTGAACGATTTCTTTAATGCATTTTATTGGTCTTATTGTGAGAATATTGCCTTATTCTCTTCTTTTTTTTACGCAACTTGGATGACAAACAAGAGGCTGGTTTCTATGCCCTTATGATATTTGTTACCTCCCAATATAAGACAATTAAAAGCTTCAAGTGTAATCTCAATAGCAGTGTTAATTTAGAGCTGAAGTAAAGCAAGAAATTTCAGTTACCACAAGAGACGAACCACATCTCATAAAACAAGAGAAAATGAACGAGTCTGCACTGGAGGCTTATTAGGGGTTTGTTTATGTGGTTTTAAAGAAGCTTAAGTGTGTTGGAAGTATGAATGGTGTAATGAAGTCTGTGGAACATTTACCCGCTCACAGCCACTGAGTCTGCCTGAGGAGCGCATGGACCGAACAGAGCGAGGAGGAGCCAATGCCAGACGCTCAGTGCTGTCCTGCCTGAAACTATGATGGTAGGCTAAGAGAGAGAGAGAGAGAGAGAGAGAGAGAGTTAATCATGTTGTGTATGATGAGTCAGGCAGGTCGATTAATCAGCTGATTATTGGTCATTTTCAGATTATAGGCATCGGCGGTTAACGGTGCCCAGTTGACAGATTAACAAAAGTGGTCATTCTGCCTCATGTCAGCAGCAAATGAATAGTGCAAGTTTTCTGAATTTTTGTTTTTGTTTGTTTAGTTGTTTTTATTTGTGTGAATTCTGAGTAAATATGTAAAAACTGTTCATTTAAACTCAATTTTGTGTATTTATTTTTTTTATTATTTGCAATCATCAATTTTATTAAAAAAGTTGATATTATATCAGCCATCAGCCACTCTGATCTCAACTGACTTTGCTTCAGGTCCCAGGTTTTAAACTTCAACACAAGACTCAATATATGCAATGCCTAACCTATAACACATTTTTTATGTAGTCTGGATAGTATTTTCTTCTACCTTTAATTTTATTCATGGTTTTTAAGGATGAGGGCATGTCACAGTTACGTCCCATGTTTGTTTGGTGCATTATTGCTGTTGTGATTTGCTCTTTCTGTGTCTGTGTGTGTAAGTGTGTTTCGTTTGTGCTCAGTGAACCCGTTTCAGGTGCAGCCTATTTTCCACCTGTGTGATGCCGATTGGCTGTTCCTGATTGCACCTCTAATAAAATTTCTGTGCTGGTGTTCAGATGGGAGCTGTTGTGACAACTCTCCACGCTCCCCACCAGCCCAACAGTTAGAGTTTGAGAACTGTGATAGTTCTGTGCATTTGGGCTTTACAGCTATAATGTTTGATTCTGTTTCATGCAGTTAGGTTTGTAGGGGTGTTTATTTGATATTGTTTGTTCTGTTTTTGCTAGTGAAGTTAGGTAAGCTTAATTGTATTTTTTTCAGGATAGTTATTGTCTTTTTTTTTCTAGATTGGTTTGTTTATTATTTTGGGCCAGGGGTCACCATGAAGCGAAAAACCTGCTACTTATTTTACATCTTTGAAAATATCTATTTCCAATAATAAAACAATATTGGATTTATGATAGTACCACATAATACTCACGCACCATATAAATGCTGGTACCTGCCTAAAGGCCTACCACTAATTACTGTACCAAAGTAATTGACCGTCGATCAGTGATGCCTATTGAAAAGAGGTGAATGTGCTAACGGCAAGCATTGGCGTAGCTCTTGGTTTGAAGGGGCCATTTGTCCGCAATCCATCTCGCTTTTTCACACCATGTTCAGTGTGAAAGGGCTATATTTCGGGCCTTAGTTCTACCAAGTGACAAAGTTTTTCCAAAATGCAGTAGACTTTGATTGGATGCCTGGCATTTGACGTCATCCTAAATGCATAATTATAGGAGTAGTTGAATTTTGTTTTTGTTTTTCCCTGCTCTCCACAAGGTATCTGAACAATCCTATAACCCATTTTTGGGTTGCAACCCACCAGTTGAAAACCACTGCTCTAGATATCGGTATCAGAATTGGCCATAAAAAAACATATTGGTTGACTAGTCTATACCTGGTTGTGTGTTACTTTCCAGGCAGTTCTGGTCTTTGTCCGTAGAGAAGCAGAGGTCCTCCTGCGGCCCTGAATGCCGTGTGAGTGGTGGTCCATTCCTGTGAGGCTCATTGTTGAAAGATTTCTGCTTTTTGGTTGACTCTTGAGTGATGGTGCTATTGTTCTGAACACCCTCACTGAAGGGGTTATGCACAGAGTTCCAGTTCACCAGCTCTTTCTTTGGGAGAGAACTGGGGGCGAGTTTAGGACTGGGTGTCGGCCTATTCCCACTGCCTTTGCTTTGAGCAGCTGCCTGCACTGCCAGTGACGATTGATGCGTCGGACTGCCAATAATAGTAATGGCGAATGGATCGTCTGGTGACTCTGGAGGTGGGACACCATGATCTCTTTTCCTGTCTCGGTCCTTGTGCTTAGAAGAAGGGGGAGGTAGGGTCTTAGTGTCATTTAGAGAAACAGAAAAGGGGTCGATATGGCCCTCCACACCTCTACTGTCCCTGGTGGGTCGAGGAGGAGGCAGGGCCCAGGCATCAGGCGGAGGCAGATTACCTTTGGGGGCCAACTGCTCAAAAGCAGCAAAGAAGGGGTCTTCCGGCGGTATGTGTTTACAACTCCAGACAGAGGGTTCCAGTTCCGAAGATGCAAGGCTGTGGGAGAATGCCGGGAAGCTGAAGGTGGTGGGCTCGATGTCGGGTGGTGCATGTGGAGAGCGTATATTAGAAGGCCAGGCTTTGGTGGGGTCGTCTTGTGTGAGAGGAGACCGACCCGGTGAGGGATCACGGTACACAGCTAGAAAGGGGTCAGAGGATCTGCCCTTGCTCACAGAGTCTTTAGACTGAGACTGAGTAGGGGGCCAGGCTGCCCAACCAGTGGGCTCTGGGGACAACCCAAGAGGCTGATGGGAAGGTGAATCCAGCCCAGAGTCCTCCACATTCTCAGGAGAGGATGAATCAGAGGAGAATGCTGCATCTTGTATAGGATATAATAGAAATGTATTAATCCTTTGGGGAAAATTGAGGTGTTACAGCATTAAACTTAAATCAAAGAATAGGAATGACAATAAATACAATGCAAGATATAGAGGGAACAGAAATAAAATATACTCTAAATAAAATACATAATTGTGCAAAGATTGTACAAATGTTGAACAACATGTAAAAATGCTTGTGCAAATGCTGTAGTCAATTTGAAGGTGTTTAGAAATGAACATGGGTGAATTCAGTGAATTTACATGCACTTTAAAAGGTCAATTTTAGTCGAACAAAAACAAATCATTTGTTTTTTTAAGATGTTGTGTAAATTCTTCAGTCAGTTTGAAATTGTTCAGTTTGATTTTTTCAAAGTTGGACTAACAGACCTACATAATGGAATTGTAACTTGGCTTTGTCAAGCATGTATACATGTTAATTGCACCACAATTGACCTTGCCATTGTGCGCATGTGCCGAAAAACAGAGATGGTGCATGCCATTCTCTTAACTTCCTCAGCTGATGTCCTTCCTATAAATATCTGATTACACTGATAAAGAGTATAGCTTGACTAGGTGAAAAACCACTGTAGCTCAATTATAACCGCACATTTAAATATACTAAGTGAATATAACATTTGTTATAACATCTGTGAAACATTTGTTTATCTATTAATGATGGTAAAACGTATTTAAAGATGTTAGTTCTGATGAGGAAAAGAGTCTGCAAAAACATAATTATTCTTCCACCAATACATTTAGTCCATAATTGCATAATTCATGCTGTAATGCCTGCCCAAGCAGTTCTAGCCAGCAAGTCAATTAATTCTGAGAACAAGGAAATGCACATTTTGGCAAAGAGGCAAGTTTAAAGGTTTTAATTCTCTGTTTTCTAAAAAGCTATAAGAGAATAGCTTGTCGATTCTCATCTATCACGCTAATGAGAACAGTGTTGGTGCAGTGAGTGAAGGATTTACATTCAGATGCAGCAAAGGCGTTCTGGAGCTGCTCTCTGCCATTAAAGCTGTGGGATTTAAAGGCTGACTCCAGAGGAGGTCCAAAAAGAGCATCAGAACCGGATGCTGTGGAGCTCAACCTGAAGAGACAGAGTGAGAAGAGTCAGAGAGAGAGAAAGGAAATAGCAAAAACTGTAATTTAAGAGAAAGAGAGGCAATTAGGGCCAATTAAGATGCAGAAAGGCAATCTTGAATACGGTCCTTAATGGTGGGGTGTGCAATGTTTTTTTTAATTTTTTTATTATTTATTTAAAATACTCTCTCTGCTATTTGAGTTTAATGTGAAGTGACAACTTTATTTTCCCACATGTATCCAAACAAAAAACAAACAAAAAGGCACGTTTTCGAACCTGCGCTCTGCCACATCAGAGCCGAGCGCGCTACACCAAGCCTATCAGTCCACACGTGTCATCAAAAAACTATTATGAACTACTGTCTACTCCACACCACCCACTGTAAATTTAAATTCACATCACATATAATAACAAAAAAATAAACATTTAAATTTCATCATGCATATGAGCTGGGATTTAGTTGAACCACTATTTTAGTGTACTACTACTGACTTTCTGAGTCAGTTAAAACAAAGGTTAATGCTGTTAATTAAATGAATTGTTGTTATTGTTTTTCAGTAGGGCTAAGAAATTAACATGAATGCTCACAATGAATTTTCATTTTGATTTTCAGGAAGATTGTATGATTAATATCTATGAAGCAACGGTTTCTATTTATTGAAATAGTCTCACATGTTAGAGTTCACAGTTTGGACAACAATCTGGAATTGATTTGATTGTAAAAGCAAAGTGCCTGTACAGTATATAAGAGGTGTTTAGAGGGATGTGACTGAAAAATAAGGACTACGTGAAAGAAGTTTCAGTGGTGGAGCTTTTTAATACATTCTGATGATTGACTATTTTTGTTGGAATAATGTGCACCAATAAATGATTCACAATAAGATCCCAATCATGTATTAAAAAAGTAAATGGGGTACATTTTTATTTAATTTAGACCATATGATTTTTTTTCTTTTTGCACTTTAAAATAGTTAACTTTATAGTATATTGCCTTTTCTCTTTCTGTACCTGCTATGGTCTGGGCTGGATGTGGATATGTGCAGACCCTCATGTTCTCCATCTGCACAACAACACAATATAACAATATAACAGCACAACACAATAATACACTTAGCAAGCAATCCTCAGCCCAGATAGAATCGACCCACCAGGGATAGTTCACCCCCCAAATTAATATTCTGTCATCATTTACTCAACCCCTTTACAAACCCAGTATGACTTCCTTTCTTCCATGGAACATTAGGAGATATTAGGTGGAATGTTAGAGAATAGGAACTCATTAGCCTCAGTCACCATTTACTTTCACTGTATGAAAAAGAGCAGCGTCAACATTCTTTAAAAATGTTCCTTTTGTGTTCCATGGAGGAAAGAAAGACACACTGGTTTGCAACAACAAGAGGGTGAACTATCCCTTTAAAAACAATACAGTGCAGCACAAAACAGTACAGCACATTATCAAACAAATCACTGCATCACAACATTTCTTATTCACATAATACAAACAAACCAAGTACATGAAATCAAAATAAATCCTTTTAAGAGCACCATCCCTCTATGTCAGTGTTTTACAACCACTGTGCCGCAGCACTCAAGGGTGCAGTGAAAGATTGTCAGGTGTGCTGTGGAAAATGATCAAATTCCACAAAATAAATAAATGTATGAATAAAAATCATAATTTCAGGGATCCAAACCGCTCACATTTCAGAGAAATTTGCTGTTTTGAAACCATAATCGGTCACTTTTGTGATAGTGAAGAGCAATGATTCATGTGCTAATGTTACTGATATTTATACGCATTAAGGGTCTTTCACATGACTCACGTCAGTACTGCAGAATACATTGAAGTCTATGAAGTGACGTCACTTCACCAAAGTGTTTTCCAAACACACATTTTTGCTTCACCAATAATGTCGTTTGAGAGTACTAAGCAGCAAGGAATATTTAAAAACTGTCCAAATTTGTAAAATAATTTATTTTAATTAAATATTACTTTATCGTTTTTGAATATCAGAGACTCCAGTTATTGAACTAATTTAAAATCACCAAGAAAACGCTTCGACCTAAACATAAACAAGACCTTTTATTACTTTCTGCTTTCAAAGCAACTGCAAGATTTTTTTCTCTCTTCCAAATACATGTTTTCAATGTTTATTGTGCCACCTCCTGCTTTTTTTACATGGCAAACTAGTAAAATCAACCCTCTGTGATGCTTTCTGCAACTCTTGTCATGTGGAGGGCAATGTGGTGCTTGACGCTGGCGTTGAACGGAGCATTGACTCAGCTCATTGAAATGTGCTTTACAATGACGAAAGAACATTATTGAAACTCAAAATTATTATTATGATGGTCTTTTCTGATAAAAGCTTTGCTCAGCAGTTTAAATAGGCTACTGTAGGAAAATGATAACGTAGATCTGCTTTGTGTTTATAATTCTTATACTGAAGTCAGTAGATTCATGCAAGTTTTAATAAAGAAGAAGGTAAGAACATTATTGAAACTCACTATTATTAGACTATTTTTGTTGTCTTTCTGGATGAAAAATAATGCTCAAACTGAAGGAAGTCTATATATATCTGCTTTGTTCTTTTAATTCTGAAACACTATAAAGTCTCTTGGTAGATTTTGGTTATGACAAAATTATTCACTGACTCACTCATAGCACATAAGATGCTCATTTGTCGCCACCTAGTGACATTTCCATAAGGGGTCACTGAACTAATCAGTTAATAAAATTGCACAAATTTGTGAAACAGAAGCAAGCCTCACCAAAATCCTCTTTATTTTGCAGCTAAGCCCGCACAATTGTAAACTTGAATAAACTTCAATCACTACAATAGCTGGAATTGGTGCTTTTAGCTTATACTATAAAAAAAATATCCCCCAAATTTTTTTCTCGCGGAACAGTGATTGTCTTACCTTTTTCGCCCCTCATGAGTTTGCATCCCTGTAATTTGTTGTGACATTGCAAGAACAAATCTACAAATTTGAAAAGAAGCAAATTAGTTGTTTTTTCATTATCCATTTAGCGCTCTTACCACCTGTGACCTACCTATTTTTTTTTGCATAGCCAAATTTCAAACATTACAAGTAAACATGCTACTAAGACAGATAGAAACATGGACAAGTTCTTGAAAAGGAAAAATATTGACGATGGTTAGTTGTAAAAAGTCGTAAAATACAGTGCTCTATGTGAATAATCGCTGCCATTAGCTGGTTTGAGTAAAAGCCAGCCTGGGAAATGGACAGCCTAAAACCATTTAATCAAACCACACATACACACACACCAAATTGTTTCCACTTTTGCTATCATTGTCAAATCCCATGAAACAAAAATAGAACCCATCTGAGGCACTAATTACAGCAATCTGGCATTAAGCTGACCTGAGAAAAGTCTAAGGCAATAATGACAGAGCAGTTATGATGTGACACTGATCCCAGGTCAGTTGTATGTCAGATGGAGCCCTGTTTGTGGGATAATGACATCTATTAATGTGAATAGAGGAGGAGGTGGGATATTCTCTCTGTGTGTGTGTGTGTGTGTGTGTGTGTGTGTGTGTGTGTGTGTGAATGTTGCCATTTGAGATGACTGTGTGAAATCAGTCAGAGGAACAATGTATGAGCACTGAAACTTTAATGAACTATGAAGTAATTGAAACTGTTTTAATACACAAGAGCTGCGGTGCATTGCGTAAACTGACCTCTCTGAGGAACACTTTCTCCTTCCCCTTCAGATCGACCAGCTGAACTGGAGTTTCCTGTAGCAGAGGAATGGAGATGTCAAAAAATACCCACACATAATGTTGTCTGAGATATGGACCCTGCCCCAAATGGCACTTATGAAATGGACATGTGGTCTAGTAGACTTGCAATGTTTGTTGCATGCTAATATCTGTTAAGTCCATAAACCCCTAGGGTGTCCCAATTGTCATTTTAGCTCATGCTAGGTGGAACAGGGCCAATCAGAGAAATACAATTTAACTTACGTGAGAGCTGCTTCTTTACTGACACCTAGAGGATGGAGGAATGAAAAAGGTATCTTTAAAATACCATTCAAACGTATTTGTGAACATACTGATTGAGAAGACTGAAAATGGTCTACATTTAAATAGATAGAAGTCTGAAATCTGCACAATATTTTTCAATGACATCTTAAAAATGTGAGTGAATATCTTAAAAGTGAAATATGTAATGTTTTGCTGGCTGTTACTTTTCTTCCTAAACATCTGACCAGATAATAGGGGATTACCAAGATAAAGTTAAAAGTATTCAGCTGGTCATGTGTACTCAACACAGCAGCTTTGGTGGGAGGATGACCCGCCCCTGATAGGCCACTGATATGACTGGACTCTTTATTTTAAGTGACATCTACATCATTTTAAACAAATTTGTCCAAAGTAATAATTATTGAGGGGTAAAACATTATTTTACAAACAAAGTGGTGAACTTCTTTTACAAAAAGAAAAAAAAGAAAAAACACTTTTCTATTAAGTTGAAACGATTTGCCTGTTAACATTTTAGTAACACAAATTATTACAAATAAAGAGTCTCTCTACACAATAGCTCTTTTTAAACAGTCTGTATATGTGTACTGTATGTCAGTACTAGCCAGATAAAACAGACCCCAGCCTTTACCGTTCTGTTAGTGGCCAGGGTCAACGCCCCCACCGTGGCCTTCAGTTCAATTTCATTGGCTGCCGAGTTGCCACGGCTATTGCTGGCGAACGGTCGGATCTGAATGTGAAATTTCTTGGGTTCTTCATCATCAAAGTCCGAGTCGCTGGAGTAAACATTGACTTCTTTTTCCTCAGCAGCACCACGTAGAGAGCAATGAGGTTAAGGAGCAAATCAGAACACCAAAACACACACACACACACACACACACACACACAAGAATGCAAACACTTGCACGTACACACTCACACAGACACAGCTGTTGTGAAAAGTCTACAAATTGTAGAGAAGTGCTAAAATAGCTATCCTATTTAGGGGTACTACTGGGCTTCACATCCTTAAACACACCACATATGGCACAACAATTTATAGGAATCTGAGAGGGACACCAGATCTTAATCGTAATGTTTTGGAGAAATTGTCATTTGGCAGTGGTTGGTAACTCCATTATTGTCAATTATAAGGCACAACAAGAGTTCCATTTCATATCCTCCATACCCCGTTTCTCTCTCTGTGTGTGTGTGAGTACTTAGCTGTAGTTTGGGGACAAAATTGCTTTCAGAATTGTGCTAAATCTGAAAAAAACAACAAATTCTCTTTGGGACCATAATCAATTGAAATTTTTTTTATTGTTATTTAAACTTGATTTAAAAAAATAAAATGGTATGTCCATTGGAAAAACAATGTATAAAATATAGCTGCAAGCAGCGATGATGGGCCCAAGCACCATGGGTCTATTTCCACCCAGTGACTTTCGGAAAACAATGCATTTGGTGTTTGACATTATTCTAAACAATTTTAAAGCAATTTGGGAAAAATACAAGTGGACTATTTTAAAGTCTGTTGTAAGAGCTACACTTCCTGCTGCGAGGTGGTGGCCCAATGATCGTGTCCCAAAATAGTCACATCCATGTGATTAGCCCCCAAGACTAAACATACATCTCAATTTTTATCTAAATCACACAATGTACACACAAGAGATGAGACTGTTCCTGTTTCCATTTTTGCCATTAATTTAATGCCTCGCCATGGCAACACCGTTCGATATATCAAAAATCTGTTTACAATTTAGCATCTTCAATATCTTGGCATTATGTTTTCTAAATGTGGTGACAGTCATAAATACCCTAGGAGGAGTATTTAAAAGTTCAGAGACAACAATATTAAAAGAATCCAAAATGTCCGACTTCCTGTTGGGTAGACCTAATGACTACATTTATAAAAGTTGTCCGGCTTGATGAGAGCTATATATGAACCAATTTTGGTGACTTTAGGTGAAAACGGGGGTGCTATTTGCCCATTTTAAACCTGTTAACTGTCACTGGCCAACAAGTGGCCAGTTTGAGTGTTTGTTTTATATCAAAAACTTCAACAATGTTCACATACGTTGTATCAAATTAAAGCTTAAAAACTCAACTTTCATCTACTGCAGTCTATCTTGCAATTAGAACATTACAGTGAAAAACATATTTTTAAATGTTAAAAGAGTGCATTTTTAAAACATGTGAGTGAAAGCAGGCTACTTTTATTTCATGGCCTTTGCTTATGATCCATTCCAGGGATGAGGTGAGCAAGTTCTGCGCAGAACCAATCACCAGTGATCACCAAAACGTGCATGCCAGTTAGAAATCTGATTTGCTGTGATATCATGACTACGTATGTCAAAAATGCCCCCGCGAGAGCGAGATGGCCGCAGTTGTAGCAGGCAGACAGCACAGTTGCTGTTTCCGAGTTGCGCGAACTGCAAGAATGATCGAAAATGACTTGCTGATGACACAGCTTAAAGCTAATTTTTTTCAATGGTTTTCCCTAGCATTCACGAGTTACAACCATTTTTAAGTTTACACCCAAATATAGGACGAAAGGAATAATAACAATTAATGTGTTGCCATGCCCTTTACAATTTTACATCAGCAGTGTCTTGACATTATTCTAAAGAATTTAAGCAATTCAAGTAAACACAAGAGGGATATTTTAAAGTCTGTTAAAATTGCATTACTTTTCTGCTGCCAGTTGGTGGTGCTATGACTGTGACCCACAATAGCCGCATAAATGTGATCAGCCCCATTACAAAAAATACAGCTGAATTTTCATCAAAATCATACAATGCACACAGAAGTTATAAGGAAATTCCTGTTTCACATTTTTACCCTTAATTTATTGCTTCGCCATGGCAACACCATTCAAAATATAAAAAAATTAACATTATTGCATCTTCAATATCTTGGGATAATATTTCCTAAGTTTGGTCCCAGTCACATGAATCCCCTAGGAGGAGTATTCAAAAGTTCAATTTTCTAAAAATGCACATTCAATCCAAAAAGCTGACTTCCTGTTGGGTGGAGCTAATGACTATTTTTTTTATTTGTCCGGCTTAATGAGATCAATATATGTAGCAAGTAGGGCTGGACGATATGACCTAAAATCTAAATCTCGATTCATTGAACATTTTACCTTGATTACGATTAATGAACGATTAATTTGTTTTGTTTTTTTGCACTCATAGTTCATTGAAAAGGTTTGTACTGTAAATATGCTCAACCATTAAAGGTGGGATTTTGTTTCTAATGAAAGAGTGCATTTCTTATATTTGTGATTTTAAATTAATTGAAACTATTTATGGTTATTTATTGAATATTTCAAACAATTGAAATCAAAGCACACATTGCTTGAAAAGAAAATGTCTTATGAAAAAAGTCAAATTTCAGTTTGTGTAAAATGAAAGATTCCTACAAAATTTGAAAATAAATTGTTATCGACACCTGCTTTGTGGAGGCACTTGTTACTGGGCGCTTGACAGTCTCTCTCTTTTTTTGAGCCATGCATTGTTCATATTCGGTAACGTGATCTCCAAGTGTTGAAACAGATTGGTGGTATTGCCTTTGGTCGTTGAAACGTTTTTTCTGCAGTGTTTACATTTGACTGATGCCAAAATGTGTCCAAACGACAGACACTGCATTTTTCTTTGGTACAACCTGCTCCTGTTGCTCAATTGACTCTGTGTTTGAGTTTGCCTCCATGTTGCTTTCATGCTGCTGACTGGACGGGGCAGAGTCACGTGACCACGCGCGGTAGTATGTTTTTTAAGAGGAAATTAGTAACCGGATTAAAAAAACGAAATAACCGACATGGGAAAATTACGTTGGTTAGAGGTTCTGAATTTCGGTTTCGATTACTTTTCGATTAATTGTCTAGCCCTAGTAGCAATGACCCCACCACTTTTGTAAAAAGGTAGTGCTACAGAGCTCCCCAGCCGCATCCATGTGCAAGTACCTCAAAAACATGTGAATATACATAAAAAGTTATAATGACATTTAATGTGTTGCAATGGCAACACTATTTAAGATATCAAGAATCCCTTCGGAATTTTAAATCTGCACTGTCTTGACACTATTCTAAAAAAATTCGAAGCAATTCAGGTAAACACAAGAGGGATATTTCAAAGTCTGTTAAAAGTTCCACACTTCCTTCCACCGGTTGGTGGCGCTACGACCGTGATCCACAATAGCCACATCAATGCGATCAGCCCACAAGGCCAAACATACAGCTCAATTTTAATGTAAATTACACAATGCATGCAGAAGATATGAGACACTTCCTTTTGCCCATCTTCTGGGTGGCACTACAGAGCCCCCCTGCAAATTTGCCCAGCCCTAATGGTCGACAGCTATGATGTGTGTGCAAACTTTCAAGAGTTTTCATGCATGTTGAGTACCCCAAAAGTACTGAAAACCTAATAAAGCAAATTATTTTTAATTTTTTTATTATTATTTTCATTAGCATTAGCAATAGTGTTTGAGTTAGGGTTCATTGTAGTTGTTATTAATAGCTTTGTGTAAAAACAGTAGAAATATAAATCCCACTCTCTCCTCTCTCTGTTTAAGAGTGGAAAAAGAAATGTTGCCAAAAGCTATAGCGCATATGTTCCCACACACATATACTGTAGCGCATACAAACACTCTGTAGACTGCATCTACTCCTGATGGTTTATTCTGAAGGATATCATTCTGGTTGACGTCAGCACGTACCACAAAGCCCTCGTCATCCACATCGAGGGGTGAGTTCTTAACAGACACAAACAGACACAACATTTAAAGACACTGAACACCTGTTGTCTCCTCTAACACACGTGTGTTTACAAAAGATCTCTGAGAGCCAGTGGGCTATCAGACACTCATTAAACATCCTGAGTGACAACAGGCTTAAATTTACTGTAGCTTAATTAAGTAACCAGACCCACACATATACAGCTGTCTGCTGCAATGGAGTTTTTAGTTTTCCAAACATATTTGAGACTGCATTAAAAAAGTTTGTTGGGATCTGTGTGAGGCTTTACATAGTTATACTCTAGGGACAAAGTTGTATTAATATTATAAAATAATTAAAATATATATATATATTTATATGTATATATGTGTGTGTGTGTGTGTGTGTATATTACACACACATACATTCAACTGTTCTGTGTGTACAATCAATACAGAAATAGTGTGTGTGTGGTTTCAGAACTCACAAGAGCATCTGCGTTAGCTGAATCCCTGGAGGACAAAACAGAACAGGTATGAAAGCTCATATTTAAAAATCTAGAACACTAAAATGTATTGTCTTTCATAATGTATTTTTGTGTGACTCACGTCGAGTTAGGCTCCTTGTCTCTCTTTCCCAATCCAGGGATCCTGAAGGCTTTCGCACGACTCTTTTTACTGTTCTCAGGTACCAGTGAGGACAAATACTCCTCGAACCCGACTTGACCTTTCCCCACACACAAACACAGCAGTTTTAGGATAAGCCAGGAGTTGAGTACCAAAGTTTCACTGCAAATATCTGGCAAGTTATAAAGTCTTGTATTTTACTGAAGAATGATTTCTAAAACATTACTATAAAACATTAGTGCGTTAGAATTTATCTTAGGTGCAAGAAAGGAAATACAAAAGTCATCAATCAAATGTGGTGCAAGTATTATTAGACACTTTTAATGTCTCCTACTGAAAGTTTGCAGACAGAATTCAGCCTGGTCTTGGAGCATATGGGACCATCAACTGAAAATCCATTATAGGACTAGGCTTTATCCACATCTAGAAAACTGGGACATGGAGTTTATACGGACTGACAGTGTTTTATCTGTCTGTGGCTTACCTGGTCTGTCCTTCCCCGTTCCCTTCTGCTCTGTAAACTTCTGAATGAGGTTCTCAGTTCCAATATTCTCCACATTCTGCTTGAATTCCTCATGGACCTACAGGTGGAACAGAAACTAGATTTTCTCATGCAGAGCTAAACAAGACCAAATTGACGTGAACAACAGGGGTAGTTTGGCTGGACACACACAACTTTCATAATCATTATACAATGCAAACATTCGTGGAAATTGACATTTTGAAAGTGATCGGTTTGAGTCTGTGGTGTCGTACCTGCCCAACCTGTACGTGCGTGTCTTCAATGGAGTGGGAATATCCTTTGATCAGTAGTTTCATCTGTCGTAAATGAGCCTCCTCAATATCCTGAAATTTCTGCAAAAGCAAAGACAAGCTACTGATTAAGCAAACTCAAAAGACTTAAATTCAGAATAAATATTGCTATGCTGGTTTAAAGGGTGCATATATACAGTGGGTACGGAAAGTATTCAGACCCCCTTAAATTTTTCACTCTTTGTTATATTGCAGCCATTTGCTAAAATCATTTAAGTTCATTTTTTTCCTCATTATTGTACACACAGCACCCCATATTGACAGAAAAACACAGAATTGTTGACATTTTTGCACATTTATTAAAAAAGAAAAACTGAAATATCACATGGTCCTAAGTATTCAGACCCTTTGCTGTGACACTCATATATTTAACTCAGGTGCTGTCCATTTCTTCTGATCATCCTTGAAATGGTTCTACACCTTCAATTGAGTCCAGCTGTGTTTGATTATACTGATTGGACTTGATTAGGAAAGCCACACACCTGTCTATATAAGACCTTACAGCTCACAGTGCATGTCAGAGTAAATGAGAATCATGAGGTCAAAGGAACTGCCTGAAGAGCTCAGAGACAGATCTGGCCAAGGTTACAAAAAATATTTCTGCTGCCCTTAAGGTTCATAAGAGCACAGTGGCCTCCATAATCCTTAAATGGAAGACGTTTGGGACGACCAGAAGCCTTCCTAGAGCTGGCCGTCTGGCCAAACTGAGCTATCGGGGGAGAAGAGCCTTGGTGAGAGAGGTAAAGAAGAACCCAAAGATCACTGTGGCTGAGCTCCAGAGATGCAGTCGGGAGATGGGAGAAAGTTGTAGTAAGTCAACCATCACTGCAGCCATCCACCAGTCGGGGCTTTATGGCAGAGTGGCCGACGGAAGCCTCTCCTCAGTGCAAGACACATGAAAGAACACCTGAAGGACTCCAAGATGGTGATAAAAAAGATTCTCTGGTCTGATGAGACCAAGATAGAACTTTTTGGCCTTAATTCTAAGCGGTATGTGTGGAAAAAACCAGGCACTGCTCATCACCTGTCCAATACAGTCTCAACAGTGAAGCATGGTGGTGGCAGCATCATGCTGTGGGGGTGTTTTTCAGCTGCAGGGACAGGACGACTGGTTGCAATCGAGGGAAAGATGAATGCGGCCAAGTACAGGGATATCCTGGACGAAAACCTTCTCCAGAGTGCTCTGGACCTCAGACTGGGCCAAAGGTTCACCTTCCAACAAGACAATGACCCTAAGCACACCGCTAAAATAACGAAGGAGTGGCTTCACAACAACTCCGTGACTGTTCTTGAATGGCCCAGCCAGAGCCCTGACTTAAACCAAATTGAGCATCTCTGGAGAGACCTGAAAATGGCTGTCCACCAACGTTTACCATCCAACCTGACAGAACTGGAGAGGATCTGCAAGGAGGAATAGCAGAGGATACCAAAATCCAGATGTGAAAAACTTGTTGCATCTTTCCCAAAAAGACTCATGGCTGTATTAGATCAAAAGGGTGCTTCTACTAAATACTGAACAAAGGGTCTGAATACTTAGGACCATGTGATATTTCAGTTTTTCTTTTTTAATAAATGTGAAAAAATTTCAACAATTCTGTGTTTTTCTGTCAATATGGGGTGCTGTGTGTACAATAATGAGGAAAAAAATGAACTTAAATGATTTTAGCAAATGGCTGCAATATAACAAAGAGTGAAAAATTGAAGGGGGTCTGAATACTTTCCGTACCCACTGTATATATATATATATACACACATATACATACACAGCCTTGGCCAAAAGTATGGGAGTGACATAAATGTTGTGTTTCGCAAAGTTTTCTGATTCAGCCGTTGTGGTGTTGTTTCACAATGTTTCTAGATTATTGGGCAGAGTGATCAGATGCATTTTAAATAATTGCAAAAAGCATCATTGGCCAAAAAAATGAACTTTAACACAAAACCCCAAATTTCACAGTTTTTTGGCCCTGGCACAAAATTACCAGCTCAACCATGAGTCCTCTGTCGTGCCAACAGTGAAGCATCCTGAGACCATCCATGTGTGGGGTTGCTTTTCATCCAAGGGAGTGGGCTCTCTCACAATTCTGCCCAAAAACCCTGCCATGAATAAAGAATGGTATCAAAATGTCCTGCAAGAACAACTGGTGATGTTCCGTGCATTTTCCAGCATGATGGAGCACCATGTCACAAGGCAAGAGTAATAATGAAGTTGTTCGGAGATCATTACATTGAAATTTTGGATCCGTGGCCAGGCAACTCCCCGGATCTTAATCCCATGAGAACCTGTAGTTCGGCAAGTGGACAAACAGAAGCCCACAAATTGTGATCAACTCCAAGCACTAATAAGGCAAGAATGAATCGCCATCAGTCAGGATTTGGCCCAGAAGCTGATATCCAGCATTCTAGAGCGAATTGCAGAGGTTATGAAGAACAAGGGCCAACACTGTAAAGACTGACTCTTTGCATATATTGAGTGTTTTTGCCAATAAAAGCCTTTAAAACTCATGAAATGCATTGTTTTCCAGTATACCATAGAAACATGTGAAAAAATTATCTACAAATACTGAAGCGGCAAACTTTGCAAAACACAAAATTTATGTCACTGCCAATACTTTTGGCCACGGCTGTATATATACACACACGTACACCCATCCACACACACACACACACACACACACACGTACACCCACCCACCCACACGCACCCACACACAAGCACACGCACACACACACACAAGCACACACACGCACGGCCAAAAGTTTGGAATAATGTACAGATTTTGCTTTTATGGAAAGAAATTGGTACTTTTATTCACAAAAGTGGCATTCAACTGATCACAATATATAGTCAGGACATTAATAACATGAAAAATTAATATTACAATTTGGAAAAAACTTCAAAGTGTTCTCATCAAAACAATCCTCCATGTGCAGCAATGACAGCTTTGCAGATTCTAGCTGTCAGTTTGTCCAGATACTCAGGTGACTCCCCACACTTCCTGTAGCTCTAGATGTGGCTGTCTTGTCCGGCACTTCTCAATCACCTTATAGTCTAGCTGATCCCACAAAAACTCAATGGATTTAAGATCCATAAAACTCTTTTCCAATTATCTGTTGTCCAATGTCTGTTTCTTTGCCCACACTAACATTTTCTTTTTCTGTTTTAAATGACTTTTTCTTTGCAATTCTTCCCATAAGGCCTGCACCCCTGAGTCTTCTCTTTACTGTACATGAAACTGGTGTTGAGTGGGTAGAATTCAATGAAGCTGTCAGCTGAGGACATGTGAGATGTCTATTTCTCAAACTAGAGACTCTGATATACTTATCCTCTTGTTTAGTTGTACATCTGGCCTTCCACAACTCTTTCTGTCCTTGTTAGAGCCAGTTGTCCTTTGTCTTTGAAGACTGTAGTGTACACTTTTGTCTGAAATCTTATGTTTTTTGGCAATTTGAAGCATCGTGTAGCCAACAATGATTGACTGATGAGTTTCTAGAGAAAGCAGTTTCTTTTTTGCCATTTCTTACCTAAATTATACCTTAAGACATGCCAGTCTATTGCATACTGTGGCAACTCAAAAACAATGTAACAAACCAAACAGCTTTCGACTGCGTTTGTTATAAAGCAAGTGATTTTCTAGTACCAAATTAGCAATTTAGCATGATTACTCAAGGATAATGGCTGCTGGAAACTTTTGGCTGCCAGTTTGTGTGTGTGAATATATATATATTTAAAAATAAAATAGTTAAATATACCATGCATCAGACCATATATAAAAAATAACTATACATTTTATATAATTAACTATAAAAACTAATAAAATTTTTTTTTGCAGATGAATCTTCTGTTGATCGAACAAACAGATAGTCTCATCACCAACTCACGCCATTGGTTGAGTCAATGTTCTTGTGTTGATAGGGACGGGCTGCTCAAAGCAAACAGAGGAATTTTTGCAGCGCCACAAAAACACTGTATTTACAGTTTTCGAGAAAATGTACCTACAAATGGCTCACTTACAGTTGTCTCAGCATATTAAACTGAGATGAGAAAGTATTTTAACAAAGATAAAGTTACACACTTCGGCTATAAAGTACTGTAGCAAAAACAGCCAATTTGTTTTAATGGTCTGAGAGATGCCACAAAAGCGTAGAATGTTTACTTTAACCCTTGTGCTATGTTCATCTCTGGCTATCACTACTTGTGTTACCAGGTCAAAATGATTGACCCATTTAAATGATTTATGTATCTCACATAATACATATATTATCACTAAACATTGCATTAGATCTTTTTTATTATTATTATTTTATTTCTAGTAACTAGAACAGGTTGTTTTACTTTTTTTAATTTATTGACAATAGGACTAAATTACCTGAGCTAATGAAACAAAATGTTTTAATTAAAGATTAGGGCTGAAAACCTAATTGATGGATACAAAGATTCAGCTGCTCTCAGAGTGACATCAGATCATACATTTTACAGATCCATCCTTCTTCTGTCTCAAATTATTTATTCGTGCAGGTTTGCTAGTTGTCACCAGGCAAAAAATAGATCACAGGCATATAATCATTTTGTCAATCAGATTCCTTTAATGGTCCTTTTAGCCATGGAAACTTTACTTTGCTTTATCTTATTTTAGTCTTGTTGAAACACACATTCTGTGAAATTGTCTCTAAAAGGCTGGAAAAAGATCAGTGACCTAATGCTTCAGTTGATCTTTCAGATTGCTAACCTGTGCCGATTCACTCATCTTCTGTTCAAAGTCTCCTCCAGCACGGTTAAACTTCTCTATAGATGCTGCAAAAGACTCAGCCACCTTCTTAGATTTCAGTTCAGCCTAAAAAAAAGACAGAAAGTCAAAAATAAATATTCAAGGTTGCAAAATGTCAGGATGATGCAAGAAAGCTACCAGCTTAATTTAGTCTTCGCACACCTTGTCCTCTCTAAGCACGACTTGATTAAAGGCTCGGGTATACTTTGTATTCCCGCTTGCCGTTAGATCTCATGCATGGTCAAGGGTTTCAATACTGTTTTGACCCTGAGCACGGATGGATGCGTTTGACGAATGTGCAATATGTCTGCTTTGGGACACTCTTCATACGGTCAATGGCAGGCACATTCATCAACGACACACAGATTTGGACTGTCTGCGTGTCGAGAATAGCTGGACTGCACTTGGACAGTCAGTGTCTGTGTCAGTGACAGTGGTGAAAAGCATAAAAATGTATATGTTTTAAGTTAATTTGAGTTTCTGTCCTAACTCAAGATAGCAACGAACACAACACTTGTGATATTTTGTTGGTCGCTTTATTACTTACGCAATGTTGTGTCGATTAGCCCCGCCCATACTTAAAACTCACTGGCACTAAAATCCCGCTCCATATGTACAGTATATGAAACATGAACGAGAACAGATTGATTGTGGAAGTTGAGAAACAGATATAATGTGACAAATCCCTTAAATTCACAATGAACACCATAAAAGTATACTTTCAGAAAGTCATGAAAGTACAAAGTATGTATTCTTAGTTTTACACTTTTCACCTGTGCGCAAGAGAAAGAACTTATCCACACACTGTTCTGATTGGTTGTGATTTTGTTGCATAGCAGTTTTGCTTTCAGTGTGGACCAAAAAATTGCTTGTCGCTGTAATTTTTCTGCATCTCACACACACACACACCACACACACACACACACACACACACACACACACACACACACCTTTTCCAGCTCTTTCTGAGGCGCTCCCTCTTTGCGTAGTCTCTCCAGCTCTACACACTTGCTGTGGTAGCATTCTCTGGACTTCTGCAGGTGGGCATTCTGCACCTGAAGAGATTGGACAGCCTCCAGAGTTCCGATCACCTCCTCTTTTGTCTATATAAGGCAAAACATTGCAACATGTCAAATATAAAGTGGGGTCAAAAATCGGAGACCACATTGAAAATCTGCTATTCTAAATCTTATGTAAACATTGAAATAACCAAGTGTTTAGGATTTAGATTTGTTTTTGAAAATGTTATCATGTAAAATATATAAGAAATGTTTAATATTTCTAGGTCACTAATCAAATCTAAGCAAACCTGTGATCATTGATCAGGTACTGTAATTTGTACAGGTTTTTCTTGCTTTTATTGAGGCACAAAAGATGCTCTTTGAAACATTCTCAAATCGAATCAAATACTACCGTAATTTCCGGACTATAAGCCTGTAACTTTTTTCCCACGCTTTGAACCTCGCGGCTTATACAATGACGCGGCTAATATATGGATTTTTCCCGCTTTCAAATTTTATAAAAAAAATTTAAAAAAACATTCTGTGACGTGCTCAGTTTTTTGGCGCGTGAAGCTTTCATTAGACCAATGAAATTGCCGAACGGGTTAAGGTCAAAACAACTTTTTTGTTTACTGTTTAGATTAAATAGAGCGCTCAAACTTCCCATCATTCTGATTACGGTAGTAATTTTGTCACCCTCACCATGGCAAAGACATGGAGAAATGCATATGATGCAGCTTTCAAGTTGAAGGCGATTGATCTGGCTGCTGCACGGGAGCTTGGTCTTAATGAGTCGATGATAAGACGTTGGAAACAGCAGCGTGAGGAATTGACTCAGTGCAAAAAGACAAATAAATCTGAGGCTATTTAACTCCGACACCGAAGGAGATGACTTCAGTGGTTTCAGTGCACAGGACGAGGAAGATAGTGACCAATGACTTTATTGGTAGGCTACTGTTTACTGCAAATGTTTTATTACAAGCTGTGTGTGGCAGCGGGGGCGTGGTCAAGCGCCCGTCCGGGAGAGAAAAGCTGTAAGGGCGCTTATACCTGCGCTAAATTATGTCTAACACCGGTGTCTAATTTCAAGTGCCCTGCTTCACGTGTCCTTCACACGGGCACCAGTGTGACAGTTTTCAGCAGAGCACTTGACGTTCCAGGTAAGGCTTTTAATGGCCACAGCAATGTTTACAATCAATTTTATAAAGTTTCTCAATTCTTCTATGCGCCAACACTAGACTGACGTGTGTCACTTTCTCAGCTCTGTGGCTGCTGCCTTTTTATGCCACTCTCCCCATGCTTACTGAAATTAGACACCGGTGTTAGACATAATTTAGCTCAGGTGTAAGCGCCCTTACCGCTTTTCTCTCCCGGACGGCGCTTGACCACGCCCGCTGCCACACCGTGTTTCGTTAAAGCCTATTTATTTTTGTTACAAGCCGTGTTTCGTTAAAGCCTGAGTAAAGTTCATTTGTTTCAATGTACCGGTAGGCACCTGCGGCTTATAGACAGGTGTGGCTTATTTATGTTCAAAATAATATTTTATTTAAAAATCAGTGGGTGCGGCTTATATTCAGGTGCGCTCAATAGTCCGGAAATTACGGTAAGTACTAAATTATCAAATGCATGTTAACTTTTCATCTTTTAACTTAAATTGTTCAAATATAACTTGTAATGAAGAAAAAAAAAAAAATACAAGATACATTTTTCACTAGTGATCTCAGACTTGTATTCTATTCAGATGTCAAATATACCGTAGTGTACATACAATATGTGATCAAATACATTTTTAGAGCCCAATATGCTTGTTCTTAACAATAGCCAGTTATTTAGCTCCTGGCAATCAAAGACATACACAGAGATTGTGTGTACAGGCAGGCACTACACAAAACCACCCCTGATCCTTCCGGAAGACCTTTAATTACCTTGCGGTGAATTTTAACCTGCTCCTCGCTGTACTTGTTGATGTCACGGATTAGGTCATTCATCTTTCTCATGAGCTCCTGGTGGCAGAGGGCCAGTTTGTCAGAGGACACACGGAACACATCCCACATGGGGGCAAACGTGCTAGGGACAAGAGCAGGTGGTTAGATGCTGAAGTATGAAGTGCGTAAGCCACTCTAATTTATTACAGCACAGCTGTATTAGATACTGGCTCATGGTATCAACCACTGCCATGGAATGGGCAGGAAAAAAAAATAACAAAGTCAGTCTTTAATTGGAAGTGACTTTCTATTAGCAGTGTGCATGTACTCATTAAAATGTTTTACAAATTTGAGCTACGGGGTAGTAGCCAATGCAAACTAACTTTGCACTCTTCCTTTTCACAGTGTTAAAGCATTTCACGATTGTTATTGTGACAATTTGCACATTTCCCTTCAGGTGCAGACAGGAAGTGAGGTGATGTCAGCAGAGGAAAGCGCTAACCATAGCAACAACTTTTCAACCAGTTACACACAGCCACACACTATTTTTATACTATAAATCTCCACTTTAACTTTCAGATGTGAAAGTGAAAGTGTAGATTTAAAGTAAAAAAAAGGACAGAAATTTTGATCTTCTCACTCACACCTATTATATAGCTTCTGAAGATATGGATTTAAACACTGGAGTCTTATTGATAACTTCTATGTTTCCTTTATGTGACCTATAAAGGTCTGATCACCATTCACTTGCATTGTATGGACCTACAGAGCTGAGATATTCTTGTGTTATGCTGAAGAAAGTCACACACATCTGGGATGGAACAAGGGTGCGTAATTGATGAGAGAATTTTCACTTTTAGGTGAACTATCCCTTTAAAGTCCAATATTACACCAAATGGGACTGTCAACAACTCTGATCTTACAATAACAATATTACTTACCCAAGAGGGCTTCCATTGCTAGCCACCTTGGCCAGTTTACTCATGGATTTAGAGTAGGTTTCCTCAATGGCCGCCCTTAATTGCAAACACAAACACACAGATGACTGGTTTAGTGATTAAGTACAAACATTATGTAAATGTTTCCATATATTACTGAGGCACATGTACAGTTAGAATTGCATTCTGAGAACCTTACATGGAGGAAATGAATGGAAACACTGATATTAATTAAGTTCCAGATAGAATTTATTGACTTTTTCACTGTTTTTTGGGGGAAATCTTTGGTAAATGTGGTAAAATGTGCTAAAAGGACCAGAGAGTACTACACACCTATTGGTAGCTGAAGGCATTATAAAATTTGCAAAAATAGGTATTAAAATCAAACAAACGAGGCTGGAGATGTGTGGAATTTTGTTAATGATAGGTTTTCAAATTCTGATTCTGTGTCAGCCTGCCCCTCAGTAACTGCACATCATAGAAAACAGAAATCATAGACAGTAAAAAAAAAAAAAGTCATCAGGACAAAATGTCTTCAGACAAGAAAACTTAGAAAACACACAACAGCTCTCCAAATGGCTGCTGCCATTGCGGAGCACACCCAACATTTCATAATCAGCCATTGTGTGATCAACCTCTCCGATAAGACAAGCTCGTTTGTCTTAACTTCGAAGTCTGCACATGGGGAAAAAGGACATGCTCGCTACCATCCCAGTTGGCTGGGCTGTATTGTTGCCCTTATCTTTCAGAAAGCATCTTATTTGATAAGTAATATTTTGTTTTCTGTTGGGAAAGCAACAATGGAAAGTGAACCTGCAATTTCACAGCACTTCTTCAAGAAACAGAGCCACTTTGAGGCCTGATATCCTGAGTGGATACAAAATAGCCTTTCAATCATACAGAGCATGACGGATGGGTACTGCATCAAGCTCCATTATAATGGATACAACAGAATAAGAAAAATTTCTAAGCTGTAAATGGTCTTTCTATCTCTTTGCAGAATGAGAGGGTGTCTTTATTGCGTTTTCATGTTAATTATTCCAATTAGAAATTAGCCTAAACTCAAGTGTCTTCAACAGAGCAAAATGGAATGCTCACACTTTCCACATATGCTGTCAGTAGAAGGGTGTGACAAAATCCAAGATTCCTTCATCTGTTTGATCTACTACATGTAAAGGAATCAATCAGATTTGGTCAAATCCAGCAATAGCAATTTTAGACTCTGCTGAGCTGCCTTGCGTTTTCTACGCGAGTGTGTAGTGAGTCAGCACTTTGTTTTCTGCACTTCTCTCAGGTTATTGTGTTTTGACACTCTAGTGTTATATGCTCAGAGACAGCAAAGTGGTGTGGAGTGAATAACATTCTGCAGTGGATTATTATACCATAAGATGAAATAAGACAACACTGCAGTAACAACAAAATGTAATGCAGCATAGTGTCATGAACCGTAACGCAACACAACATTATGTAACACAACGTAACAGAAACAACACAACTTAGCGTATCACAAAGTGGCATAACAGCGTAGTGTATTGTAACAGCATAACTTAACATTAGCAATGTAATGAAATACAGTGCAACGTGGCATATCTTAACATATTTAAAAAAATACAACAGTGAAATGCAGTAACCAAATTCAATGTAATATTCCTGTTAGCAGGCCCTGTGATGGACTGGCGACCTGTCCAGGGTGTCCCCCGCCTTTCGCCCAATGTTAGCTGGGATAGGCTGGATGGATTCCTGTTAGCACCAGTCACACACACCCTGCCTTCCTTCATGAAGACTCCTGCTAAAAACAGCACCTCACCTCTCACGCACAAACTCAGCCAGCTCTTTGGTGGCGATTTGTCCATGCTTCATGTTGTGGTAGAGAACATCGAAACCAGCATTTTTCTCTCCCTGGGAACAAACAAAAAAAACTAACATAAGGTACACAATGTGTGTTAAAATAAACGATACATGGAAACAAATAGTAAGCGTTAATATCAAAATAGTACAAGTAACTTAGTGGAATGTGGTGGACTGCCTATTGTGGGCTGTGTGCTACAACAGATGCAAAATAGGTGTCTATTCAGAAAGTTAACATTTCTAAATGAATACTGAAAGAACTTTTTCAGAACACTTAAGAGATCATTATAAATCCAGGGAAACACTATACATATTCTGTTCAAAAAATAAGTAATTAACAGAAAGAAGATCAAACCAAAAGCAAACAAGAAAGAATCTGTGCTTGTATTTCATAAAAATAGTGGACAGAAAAAAATTAAAAAAAAATAAAAAAATATATATATATATATATATATATATGAAATTAACACTCACCAAGCACCAAATGCAAGTAAAAACTGGCTTTAGCATTTCAAAAAAAAAAAATTTCAATAAAGGTATTGCAATATAATGACACACACACACACAAAAATGAGAGGAACAAAAGACTGAGTGACAGAATGGCAAGCACCGTTTGTCATAAAATTAATCTGTTAAATAATTCCACTGTCTGGGACAAATATAGATACAATATATCTTTAAGACAATGGTGGAAAATGCACATTCAGGTAAAAAAATATATTTTCTAAATTTACCAAAATGAACCAAAAGTTCGTTTTGGACCTTAAGTGGACATGGTGAGGAGCTTTCTTGGAGTGGACTAAGCATCAGCCCAGGTTCAAACACACACAATTTCTGCTCATAAGATCCCTTCCTTCACTTATCCCTGAAAAGGTCTCGGCATTTTACATGGTGAAACGTTGTGCAGTGAACCAAACCCCCTAAAAAAAAAACAATAGGACAAATGTGTGTGGAAGACTACAATGTCACATGCATGAGGTGAACAACATTTCTCAAAGATTTCCCTCAAAGGCCAAGACCCAGCGGGGAGATCCTCAGTCGATAACCTTTGGAACAAAGCAACGGCACACCCAGCCATCGGATGTTAGAAGTATAAAAATAGACCCTTTGTTTTAGCAAACAGAAAAATGTCAACAAAGTAGAGAGAGAGACAGAGCGAGAGAGAGAGAGAGTGAGAGAGAGAGAGAGAGAGAGAGAGAGAGAGTGAGTGAGAGAAAGAGAGACCACAGCCACTGGACAAAACTAAACAGTTAATAACACGGTTCCATTATCAAATGTGCATGTGTATGATCTATATAGTTTCATCTTTTCCTTGCATTCTTTTCACATATTAAGTTTATACTATACTATTTTTTTATTATTATTATTCTATATATTTTAACGGTTATAGCTTTGGCAATATTGTACGACCATCATGCCAATAAAGCTTGAATGAATTTGAATCGGAGAAAGAGAGAGAACTTCACAGGTAAGAAAAGGATTAACAAAATTCCTCCTGTTCAAGGATAGAAACGGGACAGGGTAAAAACATACAATAATAACAGGCCACACCCTAAAACAAATTTGCTTATATCTTCCGAACGACTAAACAAATACAAATTATTTTGATACATTTTTTGTCAGGAGGGTCTGTAGATAATGGATGCTAAATTTAGTGCGAATCGAGGAAACAACCTAGGACCAGTTCGAAAAAGTAGGTTTTTCAAAAGAAATCAAAGTGGTTGAAAAGTTTTCATGCAAAATTTTTAAATCCATGTGACCATATGATCTTGGGGCACTGAAGGATTTGGAGAAGCTAAGAAAAATAATTCTAGCCTATATGGTTCCGGAGTTATAAGCAAAAACATGAAATAGCTTATTATAGCACCACCGTGTACAGCTTCATGTAGAGGCCCTTCTTGTGTATCATAAGTTTCATGACCATCGGTCATTCACAATTTAAGTTATTAGATGCTGAAGTTTGATTGGCTGCTGGCGAACCAAAGAAGGTGCATATTTAATTTTCACTTTGTTGATCAAACGGCTGCAGAGTTTTAACATAATGTTTTGTTGTAGTGCCTCTATGGGCAGAATTGTATGAAAATGTACGTGCATCCTCAAAATGTCCTGTTGACTATGTGTACCAGGTTTAATAACGTTTGGACTTTGTCTTGAGTAGATATTGATGAATTAATCAAAGTGAATTCAAACAAAGGAATTTTATCAGAACGATTTGATGTATCAATTCTTTGATACATTTTTGTCAGAAGGGTCTGTAGATGATGTATACAAATGTTCATGCGAATCGTACTGTCTGCCTAGGAGGAGTTGGAAAAAGTACGTTTTACAGAAAATTCTAAATGGCGGAACATTTTTGGAAGCGGAAACGAAATAGGAGATATACATTTTGTAGGGCCTTAATTCAAGGAATGAGAGGGAAAATTATTTTGATTCTAGCCCTTACGGTTGCGAAGATTTGAGAAAAAAACATAAAGTGCTTATTACAGCACCACCTAGTGTCAGATGGTTATGTGGGTAGGCGCCTGTGTAGTGGGGGGGTTTGGGACAATCATGACAATTTTGGTGTCTCTACGACTTACAGTTTTTGTAGCCTATATACTATTAGGGAAGAAAAATAATAATAATAATTTTTTTTTTTTTTACAGCATTTATTGTTCTTTGTCCATTTTAGTTAATAAAAATACAATTGATCTTTATAAGTTCATGTAGTGCATTAACCAATGTTAACAAATGTATTATATGGTTTAATTAAAATTAACTATATTAATAAATGCTGTAAAAGTATTGTTCATTTGTAGTTCATGTTAACTAATGGAACCTTTTTGTAAAGTGTTACTGTTGTATTTGTTAACATTAGTTAATGCACAATGAACTAAAAAAAAATTTCTTAACATTAACTAAGATGATATCTGATGCTTTAACTCAAATAGAACCTTATTGTAGTTACCAAAAAAAATGTAAAAGTACTGTTGACGACAATGACAAGAAATGCCATGTTATCTTTTTATATGTGCATGTGTGTGAGCATATAGTGTGTGTGTGTGTTCTCAAACTGTTTCTCCAGCATTGAATAAAACACCTGTGTTAATGCCACATTTGGGTAATTACTGACAATGCGTGATTAAGTCTCAGAGAGGGAATTTGCAGTCGCAGTGATTAAGCACATTCCTAATTTAGTGCATATGTCTCCATCCTCAAGACTGACTTCAGTCTGTTTTCTTCTCAGAAGAAAAGCGGTGTGTTTAGGTCTTCAGATGCTGTGAACTGAGAACTAATTTAGCAGTCTAATCAGTCCATTTAGTTCCACTCAAAATTTTCTGTTTCAAATTTGAGTGGTTGTATAAGGTTTCTCTCAGTCCCAAATCAAAGTGTTTGTAGAGCATTGGACTACAAGGCTTCATTAGAAGCTCTGGAAGATTTGTTTAATGCATCACTTTAGCTTTTCATCATTTACAAAAATTAAATCTCAAATTAAGAGGTTTACTTTCTGCAAGCGGATTTAGGATTTTCACCTGTTGGATAATAAAACTAGGTGGGCTATTGGGCTATTTTTACTTGCCAAACACCCAGACCACCCTTTGTATGAGTAAACACTACTTACTGTAATCTTCAGAAGTGTAAACATAATTGAGAAAAGATTCTTCAACTTAATGCATAGTCCTGAATAAAACCATCTGAATAGAGAGAATATGTCATTGATATATCTGCCTTAAAGTCCCACTCATCTGATTTAATCAAGACTTGTGTAGATAAGGGTACAAAGAGAGAAGGATGATGTACTTTAGGTCAGTCAGAGATTTCCTTCTTTCTCTCCTGAGAGCCAATACAGTAATTTCTCAAAGGTGACAGGATAAGGCGCACGTTTGCATGTGTGTTGTGTGTGTGTGTGTGTGTGTGTGTGTGTGTGTGTGTGTGTGTGTGTGTGTTTGACAATGATCCACAGTCAGCACTAAGCAATTACAGTCTTTTAACACTAGGGAATGCTGGAAAAAAGAAGTAAATATTCAACAAATGTATGTAAACCCCCATCTGAGATTTTGAATATACAAAGAGGATAAAGATATTGATAATGGAGTTTGATGACTACACTTTGGTGCACTAAACGGTTGTGTCACTTTTGTGTGTGATATTTTAATAATTTAGTGAAAACAAAAAATCCTGCATCGTATTCATTATCCGTGCATAAACCAAAGTGTAGTAGTACCGGTAGTGTTGTGCCTGGATTGTTTAAAAATGAAATTTAAAATAAAACATAATTTTAAAAACCATAAAAAAAAATTAATTGAGCTTTGTTGTAGATCCGCCTTTTACGCATAACTCAGTGCTATTAATTCCAGGAGGAAAGCAGTCAGCAAATAGAATTTTAATGAAGAGAAACATTTGTGTACATTTTCTATTAGTCATGACAGCAGTAATTCACCAAATGTTGATTAAATGTTCCAACTTTAGAGAGTGTTATAACCATGCTCATATTCAGATGCTTCTTTTGTAGTCGAATGCACTTTTTGGCATTGTAAAAAGCCCGCTCCGTTAGATGGAACACAGTGGTGGAGCAATGTTGTACAGTCCCAGTGAATCTTTCCAGTAGTCTGTGGTAGGGCTGCCCCCCTGATAGTCAACCAAACGTTAATCGATGAGAAGAGTCTTGGTCGACCAAGTTTTGATTGATCGCAGAAAGAAACTCCACAGAAAATGATGCATTACCGCTGGTTGGACGCTAGGTGGTACTATGGGGTAATTTTCATTAAGCAGGGTAAAGCCTACACAATAAAGCAAGACACATTGATATCAAACTTTGACATTATCTTTTATTTATTTAAAAACAACTTTTTGAAAGATGGCTTTACAAGAGTTGTCAACATCTCTCTGGCAATTAACATACTTCATCTGTGCATTCTATACCGGTCGGGTATTTCGTTGTCCGGGAGAATACATCATGTGTGTGAACAAATTTGTTTTGTTCCCTTCTTCACGAAATATATATATATTTCCACAGGGGTGGAAAGAGTACTGAAATATAATACTCAAGTAAAAGTACAGTTACATCTTAAAACTTTGAGTATGCGTAGAGTAAAATTACCTGTCCTAAAATCTACTCAAGTAAGAGTAAAAGATAATCATATACACTCACCTAAAGGACTATTAGGAACACCTGTTCAATTTCTCATTAATGCAATTATCTAATCAACCAATCACATGGCAGTTGCTTCAATGCATTTATGGGTGTAGTCCTGGTCAAGACAATCTCCTGAACTCCAAACTGAATGTCAGAATGGGAAAGAAAGGTGATTTAAGCAATTTTGAGCGTGGCATGGTTGTTGGTGCCAGACGGGCCGGTCTGAGTATTTCACAATCTGCTCAGTTACTGGGATTTTCACGCACAACCATTTCTAGGGTTTACAAAGAATGGTGTGAAAAGGGAAAACATCCAGTATGCTGCAGTCCTATGGGCTGAAAATGCCTTGTTGATGCTAGAGGTCAGAGGAGAATGGGCCGACTGATTCAAGCTGATAGAAGAGCAACTTTGCCTGAAATAACCACTCGCTACAACCGAGGTATGCAGCAAAGCATTTGTGAAGCCACAACACGCACAACCTTGAGGCGGATGGGCTACAACAGCAGAAGACCCCACCGGGTACCACTCATCTCCACTACAAATAGGAAAAAGAGACTACAATTTGCAAGAGCTCACCAAAATTGGACAGTTGAAGACTGGAAAAATGTTGCCTGGTCTGATGAGTCTCGATTTCTGTTGAGACATTCAGATGGTAGAGTCAGAATTTGGCGTAAACAGAATGAGAACATGGATCCATCATGCCTTGTTACCACTGTGTAGGCTGGTGGTGGTGGTGTAATGGTGTGGGGGATGTTTTCTTGGTACACTTTAGGCCCCTTAGTGCCAATTGGGCATCGTTTAAATGCCACGGCCTACCTGAGCATTGTTTCTGACCATGTCCATCCCTTTATGGCCACCATGTACCCATCCTCTGATGGCTACTTCCAGCAGGATAATGCACCATGTCACAAAGCTCGAATCATTTCAAATTGGTTTCTTGAACATGACAATGAGTTCACTGTACTAAAATGGCCCCCACAGTAACCAGATCTCAACCCAATAGAGCATCTTGGATGTGGTGGAACGGGAGCTTCGTGCCCTGGATGTGCATCCCACAAATCTCCATCAACTGCAAGATGCTATCCTATCAATATGGGCCAACATTTCTAAAGAATGCTTTCAGCACCTTGTTGAATCAATGCCACGTAGAATTAAGGCAGTTCTGAAGGCGAAAGGGGGTCAAACACAGTATTAGTATGGTGTTCCTAATAATCCTTTAGGTGAGTGTATGTGCATAGACGTCTTTTCTGTTAACAGTTCTTAAAAATATAATAAAGTGCGTCTGTGTGTTTTTGGGCAAATTATGTGTAATATTAATTTGATAATGCTAATAATAATATCACGTGTCTTGTTGAGCACGTTACCCCGGAGACATGGCATATGTGGAGGCTTCACGCTATTCTTCGCAGCATCCATGCACAACTCACCACGCGCCCAACTGAGAGTGAACCATTATAGCGACCACGAGGAGGTTAACCCATGTGAATCTACCCTCCCTAGCAACCGGGCCAATTTGGTTGCTAAGGAGACCTGGCTGGAGTCACTCAGCACACCCTAGATTCGAACCCGTGACTCCAGGGGTGGTCAGCGTCTTTACTCGCTGAGCTAACCAGGCGCCACACACACACACACACAAATAATAACTGTCACATTAAGAAATGAGCTGTCATGTGTCTCCTACTCTCTTGCAGTAACCAGGGGAACCTTGTCGCTCTAGCAACCGCTATCTTGGTGGGAGACACCTTAATACGGATTGCATTCAGGCAGCGCTGGAGTTCCTCTTTCAACACCTGCAGCTCTGCATAATGTCATCGCTCTCTTGTTATGTTTCTCTCATTTTCTTTTCAACACAAAGCTGCCTCTGTCCAGGCATTGCGCTAGATATGGACACTGAAAAATACTGCTGTATATTTTGCAAATGAACTATAGGGAATGGAGCCAACAAAAGACAGACACACTTAGGCTGTTGGCAGATGGGATATTGTTTAATTTGCTTTCAGCACCTGAATCGGACCATAGTGTCAAGGGAATAGACTGTCTGTTTAAAGTATGCCTGCCAAATCCTTGCTTAGCATTAAATTAATACATAAAGAGAGAGAAAGAAGTGAGAGAAGAGAGACTGCATTAAAGGTATAGTTCACCCAAAAAGGAAACTTTTACCATAATTTATCTGCCCGCACAACTAGTGAACACAAAAGGAGATGACAGCCTTAGTCACCATTCACTTTCACTAAATTTGTATTTTTCACACAATGAAAGTGGTGACTGAGGCATAACATCTTTTTTTTTTTTTTTCCACAAAAGAAAAAGAAGTTTGGAACAACATAAGAGAGTAAATTATGACATAATTTTCATTTTTGGATCAGCTTTCCCTTTCCCAGTGCAGTGTGTGGGCAGAGTAAAGAGAATCACGGAAGATCAGCTTTCCAAAGGGGTCATGTTTCAACTTGCATACTGTCACACAACAAACATTATCTGATGTATTTCAGTTCATTTTAACACTGAAATTACATGTTGGTTGCTGCTGTTATACAACTGGTAAAATCCTTTTTGTGCTTGATGCTTTCCTTATTCTTTAAACTGCACCTTACTGTGATTATATACTCCATTGTGGACTGAAACTGAACACCAGTAGGGTTGATGGGTAATTAATACCCAGACTAGATCTGTCTGTAGTGCTACAGGAACTTAGTGTGCAAGAGTGACAGCCCACATTTTAAGCTGCCTGGGTTCCAAAGTATTTTACATTAAAAGGTAAATAATGCCATCCATGGAAGAATGGCAAGGTAAAAACCACTGCAAACCCAGACGAACATTAAGGATCATCTGAATTTGACCTTTTGGGAGAATGTTCTGTGGACTGATGAGTCAAACATGGGACTGTTTGGAAGACAGACGTCCCTTTACATCTGGCGTAAATCAAACAATTCCACAAAAAAAAGCATTATAGCTACGGTCAAGCATGGCGGTGGTAGTGTGATGGTGTGGGGATGCTTTGCAGCTTCAGGGTCAGGGCAACTTGCAATAATTGAGGGAAACATGAATTCGGCTCTCTACCAGAAAATCCTAAAGGAGAACATCCAGCCATCAGTCTATGATTTTAAGCTCAAGCGCAGCTGGATTATGCAGGAGGACAATGATACAAAGCATAGGAGTAAGTACACCTCTGAATGGCTCAAAAGAAGCTAAATTAAAGTTTTGGAGTGGCCTAGTCAAAGTCCTGACTTGAACCCAATTGAGATCAGTGTTTCTCCATTAATTACCTAGACTGTGGCGGCCCACCACATTTGTTCGATTTGCCCCGCCACAGTTTCATAATGACCCGGATATATTTTTACACTTCTCATAAAAACATAAAAGATCCCTAACTTTGTGTTTTGTGCAGTTGCTTCAGTAAAGCATCTCTCAGTCACGACACGAAGGGACTGAAGGGAATCAGATTTTTATCACTGACAATTTATATGTTGCGGTACAATTTTGTAATTTTTACATGATATGTAGGGGTATGGTTTTTATTTTGAAATCAGCCACGTTTATTCACAATGGTAATGTTTAATCAGCAACATGTATTATTTTACAGTGGTTAATGTTAAATCCATTATTTTATATACACATTCTGCTCTGCTGAAGTAACCCGTTCAGTTCCGGGAGAATTCCATGCATTCCGATCCCTTTGTGTGAAGAACAGACCCAAATGTATGTTTTTATTTCATGGTCCCCTGGCATCCAACATACACTTCAGCTCTAGACTCGTTCCAGACACAATTTAAAAAATCACCACCACGAGTAGGCTGATTGAGATGACCGATTACAATGATCTCAAGTTTGGATGTATCTTTTGAATGAGATGTGTGACCAGTATTGGATGGTGCTGCCTTGACAAAGGGGGGATATTTTCAGCGATTAAAATCTTCAGTTTCAATCTGTTCCTCACAAAATGCTATCATATGGTTTGGAATTATTATAGTGCTTTTGTACCATTTTAATTTTAAATAAATGATTGTAACTGTTGTTTTATCTGCTTGTTATGTCTTTAATATTGTTGAGAATTGTCATAATGGTGGGGTAAAAACAAAAATTGTGTAATGTACTTTTAAATTATTGTTACAAAATTTACCCAACCCCATCCCTAAACCTAACCAGTTATCAATTATGTTCAACATGAAACCTCATTCATGATTTACATAGATGATAATTGAATAGGTTCAGGAATGGGGTTGGGTTAGGGGATCTAAATTTATCAACATGATAGTGTAATATAACCACACTAATATTTATAAGTATAATGAAACAAATTACGGTTAAACACGCAATAGCCAAAGATTGGCAGTGACGCCTCCCTTTTAAAGTGCCCTGAGTGTATCGGATACAGATGCCAGAGGGTGCTTTTGGCATCTGTAGATTGATGCGCTGGGCACATGCACAAGCGTCAATATTTGATGCCTCGTGAGTGAGAACGTGTTGCATGTCGACAGACATATCGGCTGCTTGTCGTGAAAAACAATGTATAACGTATGTAGCGTTATATCTAGCTGGCTAACGTTAGTTAATTATCTAAGATTAATACCAGTGGCTCTGACAACATAACTATTTATAAAATACACCAGTTCAAAACACGTAACCACTTTTGCTTAATTTCTTTGATAGCTCAAATGTATGCTCTACTCGATATTGTGTTTTGACCATCTTTTAACTGCGTTAAACTCTGTCTCGTTTACCATGCTTTGTGGGTGTGACTTTTCTTTTGTGTGTTTATGATTAAATTATTACTATAGCACAAAATAGATCTTCACAGATCTAGCCTCTTAATATTGCTCTCAAAGTACACCAGATTGATGCATTTTAACTTTAAAATGCACAAAATTTTATTACAGGAGATCATGCCGCAAGACCCTCCTGGAAGTCCACCAACCAGAGTCTCCCAAAATCCTGTGGGAAACGGAGATGCTGTGCTCATGTTTCAAACCCTCCAATGTGGCTGAACTAAAGCAGTTCTGCAAAGAGTGGGCCAAAATTCCATATCAGCGTTGTGAAGGACTAATCTCTAATGGAATCATTTGGTTGCAGTTGTTGCTGCTAAAGGTGGCACCATTAAGATTAAGGGGGCAGTTAATTTTTCGCATGAGTGATATAGGTGTTGGATAACTTTTGGATAAAACATTTTTAAAACTGTATTTTGTGTTTACTCAGGTTGCCTTTGTTTTTTTACATCATGTCTGAAGATCTAAAACAATTTAGTATGAGCCAGAGTGCTAACGAGAACCAAGAAATATGATCATATTAGCCCCATTTTATCATCGTTACATTGGCTACCTGTTAAATTCCGTATTAATAAAAAAATTCTGTTAACTACGTACAAAGATTTGAATGGTCTAGCTCCACAGTACATAAGTGACCTTCTACCATGCTACATTCCATCACTTTCATTACGATCGCAAAATTCTGGCCTGTTAATAGTTCAAGTTCAAGTTCATTTTATTTATATAGCACATTTTATAACAGCCACTGACTGACCAAAGTGCTTTACAGAACTTTCACTTATCTGTTCCTAGAATATCAAAATCCACAAAAGGAGGTAGATTTAGTTTAGTCTGCCGGAACCAGAAACATTGATCATGATTTATAACTTTGCAATAAATTGAATGGCATCTATGCTTATATTATTTTATTTGTTTCCCTGTCTCAACCTCGGGACTCCTATCCTGAGGTCACACAGAACCGGCTGGATCCAGCTCCATTCCTGCTACGTGTTGGACTCCACCGCTACGTGTCGAATGAATGATGATGACGAAATGCAGCCGGTGCCAGCCATACATCACTTCAGTCTATTATGATGGACTTCAGAGGATGAACTGATGCCAACTCCAACCATAAGACATGGGATATTTTATATGTCATTGTCTGAACCTTGGATTTAGGATGGACCACACCAAATCTCACCGAAATTACCGGCCAGGTTGAACTGTGTTTCACATCCCTGATCTCTGCCTGCATCACCTCAGTCTATTGATGGACGACGATCTTGAAATGGAATTCATAGACTAACAATTGCCAACAAAAGCCTTCATCAGCCAATTAACAAGGACAATTGCATCTATGTGAACTTCTGCAGTTAATCCAGGATGGACTTCAAAGACATTAGTCATTAATCTTACAGTTCAAACAAAATCAATGTTTAAACACTGACCCTTAACACTTACTTAGTTTAATAATTTTAAACCATGACTTTAATTATACATAAGTAATATTTACATTATATTCATGATGTTAGCCAGAGGGGAACTTGCCCCCACAGTGAGTCTGGTTTTTCACAAGATTATATTTCTCCATTAATCAACATCTTATGGAGTTTTGTGTTCCTTGCCACAGTCGCTTTCAGCTCGTTCACTGGGGTTATCAATACAATTATTATTGAATTACTTATTTTTAAACACGATTAACAATCATATTTTATCTAATTACACAATGATGATTCATCAACATTATAGACATTACAGTTTTATTGTCTGTTAATGCTGATCTTCTGTAAAGCTGCTTTGAAACGATGTGTGTTGTGAAAGCCTCTATACAAATAACATTGACTTGAATTGAGATATACACAAAAACAGAAGAAATCAGGATGGGGCAAATACTTTTCCACAGCACTGTACTAATTGGCCTGTATCTTGTGAGCGAAAAATTCAAACTTAACAAAACTTAAAACACAGGTGTGGCAGAGCAGAACTGCGCAATGCCCCTTTAAGGATCCACCACCACCAACTAAAATGGCTGCTCGTCAGAGGACCAGGTGTCAACACTTATGTCAGCTATAAAGGTAACCAAGAAGATGGTTGTTGAGGGCCCAAAATGAAAAAGAGAGATTTGAGACTGGTTTAATGTGAAGTTGAGGTGTGCCAAGCTGAGGAAGGAGAAAGTTTGTTTTGTGTACTGGGATGTGGATTTGGAACATGAACGGAGAAGAGAGGAAGAAACCACAAGGGGAGAAATCTAACAGTGCTTATCACCAGAGAGTGAGGCCTGGATTCTCTTCATAGCCGTTGTTTGCACTTCTTCAGTGAGAGTGGAGTGGCATGGATTTGTAGGATCTGCAACTGCCGAAGAGCTCCACGTTCATAGTGTGACGGCAAAATAAAGGTCTATAGTGGAAGCGCTAGGAAATACCTTGATTTCTTCTGACTTGCCTTTATTCCCTTGTGTTGGACTCTCGCTCTGTGTCCTGCAGCATTGCCCACAGTCACCATACAGGTACATGCAAAACTCTCCGTAAACCAGCGTGCACCATCCACAAACTCCTGCCTTAACTCTCTCTCATACATTTTACACACACACACACACACACACACACACACACACACACACACACACACACACACACACACTAATAATTATTGTTGGATGTGTTTTGTTGGGATTTATGTATTGTATTATTGTTGGTATTTTGTTTGTAAGTCTTTGACTCCTTGCCTTTTTGTTTACTGTTTTATTTGTTATTTAAATACACTTATGCTTTGTTACACTATTTTGTTATTGTTTTACTTCATGTAATTGGTGGCTTTTAGAGCTATCTGGGGCGAGATATCCATTTTGACAGGCCTAAACCTGTCTGGCACCCAAATTTTGTTATTTAAATTTAGTACAGGGACCGCCACCGCTACACATGGACAAGAGAACATTCTGAGGTCACATGCAAAATGTCATACATTTCTGATGCTAGGGGCACTGTAATTTAAGAAAATCCAATTTTTGCTGCTGTAATTAAGGCAGTTAGGGTTGGGCCGGGTGAGCAGACCACAGACTGAAAATACGCAACAGAACAGAGTAATGACGAGTTTACACTACATGATTTTAAGCCCGATTATCGCTCGCCAACAGTTTTGTGGAGATCGCCTACAAAAGCATAAAATCGGAGGAAAATCGGAGCTCGCTCCCGTGAGCAAAGATCGCAATGTATGAACCAACAAAGATGCGATTTGAGAGATGCGCTGACACATCACCGATGTCAGTGAGATATCTAGAATGTTAAAAATATGGACCTGTCTGCGATTCCAAATCGTGCAATGTGAAATATGTTTTAGACTGAATACAACTGCAGCGTTGACCTACAGCCAATGAGAGAGCAAGAAATGGGGCACTGGAAGTTTCAGTGGGAGGAATCCTGATGTACCTGCAATAGAACACCAACTAGCATGGCTGCGGTATCAAGAAAGTTTCATTGGACCGAAGAAATGGAGGAAAAATTTGTGGAACATTGGCAGGAACACCAGTGCATATTTGATGTTTCATCTGAACTGTACCACAACTGGGTAGAGAAAGAGAAGTGTTGAAGAAAAATAGACCATTCTCTTGGACAGTCAGGTAAGCAAATAGGTAGATTTTTCAGAAGGATTTACTTATTCATATTGTAACCAATAAAATATATGATGCCTTTAGATGAATAAAAACATACACATCATATTCTGAAATGTATAACATGATCATGCATTTGTTTTCATATCTCGTATCACTTCTCGCGTGTACAATGTTGTGAAATGTAATTTGGAGTCCAGGCAGAGTCGTCGGGATTCGTCAATAATTAAATGTTTTGTAAGGTGTTCACCCGTCGCCAATTCGTCGTGTAATTTGAAAACGCCACGACTTCCGTGATAAGACAGACAGTGTAATATGAACGGTACCACGATCAGATGTATTTGAAAGTCATGTAGTGTGTAGGATGCATAAGGGGAACTAAAAAAAAATAGACCCACAGAAGTAAGAAGGTTGCTAAGATTACACTGGAGGAATCACACACTTATATTATACACTAGTCTAATGCAGTAAGACTTTTGACAATCTGCATAAAGTCTGATCCTCTTTGCAGCTTAATCTGGCCAAAAACTGTCCACTTAAACAGGAGGAACATAAAAAACAACCAGTTAAGGTACATTTTCACATGACATCTGGGGCGGGTAAATCAGGATCATTCAGTGTTATGCAGTTAACCCAGTGACCTCACTAACATTGCCTATTTGGTGCTCTTGATCTGGTAGGAAGACCGAAACAAGACTTCTGACTGAGGTGTTGGAACATGACCTGCTCTCAGTAGCAGTAGTTCCTGAATGATCTAGTATTCTTTTTCTCCCTGTATGAAAGGGGGCAGGCTAGGTATTAAAGTAGGACATACCCAAAATAGCCCTGCAAGGTGTACAGAATGTGCAGAGCATTTCTGTCCTCATGGGAATACTGACAAAGCCCTGGACTGTCCCACTCAGTTCTTATTTTCTGTCTCTGTCTCTGTCTGTGTCTGTGTTCTCCCTCCCTGAACTGACTGAAATAGTCAGCATATGAATCCCAAACTACTTACAAGGCAACTGCATGTATAAACACAGGGTAAACAGGAACTCCTACCATGCTGCTGAGCATCTTGAACATAAAGATATAAAAAAAATACAAAAATAAATCTGGCAGACTTACCCAAAAATTGTTCTTGAAATATGCCATCTCCATTTAGACGGTTTCTAGAGAGTTCTGAAAGAGACAACAAGACAAAGGTCATGGAGCTAATGTTAGGGATGGGTCACAATTGTCAACTAGCTGGCTATTTTAACAAGACATTTTCTCATATTAAATTTGCACTATTAGAATCATGTTACATGAATTGAAACGTGGAGAATTTTTTATTTTTATTTAATAGATGTATTTGATGTCTTTAGAAAGCAGAATAAAATGGTAACAATCAAAATTCTGTAATTGTTTATTTGTATTTTTTACGTTTTCTCTGAAATTTTCCATGGAACCTCTTGCACCACTTTGCGACCCTGCAGGGGTCCAGTTTGAAAACCCCTGGTCTACAGTATATGTTTGACAATTTGTTTTGTAAAATACAGTGGTTCTTAGGACTGAGTATTGCTAGCAAAATCAACGCCACAAAATTTACCATGGTTTTACTACAGAAAATATATTTTAATTTTACAGATGATTTTTGTGGTAAAACTATAGCAAAAATACAGGAAACCCAAAACTATGGTAAAAAAACAATAATAATAAACTGGTTAGTTTTTCTACACCATGATTAATTTGCTGTACATGTATCATGGTTCTCATTTTTTTTCCTGTTTAATGTTTACTGCAGGTTAACTATACTGAAAACAAGGTTCATATATGTAAAGGGATGTTATTTTTTTTTCTGGATTTAAAAAAAATCATATTTGTACCACATATTCACCATGGCGTTAAACAGTAGTAATTACTTTTTGTTTTTCTGACAGAATAACTGTGATTTTTCTTACAACTGTTACTATGGTTTTCATGGTTAAAATAAGGCTACTTAGTAAAACCATGTAAGATCTTGTGGTTATCGTTATACTTTGAACATTAGGTTTAAAATATAATTACTATAGTAAAACCACGGTTACTTTATTGCAAGGGAAAACAAAATAATTGTGAGGGAATGCAAAACTTAGGGAGTGAACGCAAAACTAATATGATGCAAAACTTATTCCAAGGGAATGCAAAACATTTGAAAGGGAACCAGAAAATAGATACCCTTCCTGTCCTCTAAGTGGCTAGTAAAACCCTACTGGAACAGTTGAGTCTTTAAGTTCATCCCCTTACGCTACAGACATTCAAATGCAAACAGACATCCATAATCATTGTGTTACATATTTAAGACAGCTTGATGAGTTAAAAAATAAAACTTTGAAAGACCCCTGCATTCTGTTCTGTTGTGCTCCATCTAGCTGTCTTTTAATGCAAGAAGAAACACTAATCAGGGTTAGGTGAACCCAGAAGCTGCCCACTATAAGCATACAGGGTTTTCCCTTATGACAATTAGATGGGCCTTTGTAAATCTGCTAAAGGGAAGCATTTAAAAAAAAAAAAAACGTATGGGGGAGGAACAAGGACGCAATGGAAACAAGGTTAACTGTGGAGAACAGACAGACATAAAATGATGATGGAAGCAGGCTCATGCAGGGATGAATAGCAAGAATTTAAGGTACCTATAAAAAGATCAAACCCATACATACACACACATATTCTTTCTGTTTTGATCTACTGTTAGAGGACACAGAGAAGACTCTTTGTGAACATAAAATGTCAGCCAACTCAGAAATATAAAAACCTTCAACTCAGCTATTAGCCCAAGCAGCCCACTAGACAATTTTTTCAGACCAAGTCTATTCAATGAAACTAAATTACTTTTGTCATTTAAGTCACTAAAATATTGTGGAAGGTCTGGGGCTAACCTAACAATAAAACCCTTATGAAAGTTGAGATGTCAGGTTAGTTGATCCCTGTAAAGTTACATAAAGCATCTATGTATCATAGTTGTTTAGTTGAACGTTTCTGAGGTGAGACTTCATACAGACAGAAACAACAGGTGCAAGGAGCAGAGTCATGTTCTTCAGTAATAGAGTCTCAAAACACACAATTTTTTTTTTTTTTTAACCATATTGGGGACTTTCCATTGAGTAATGCAGTAACTACACATTTAGTCTAAATGAGTAAGCAAAGAGTTATGACCAAACTTATGCCTTTTAGACTATGATCCATCCTGTGACAGATAGGTTTGGCTCAAACAATGCTCCGATTCAGAGAAAACAGCTCCACATATAATCCACATTTGACTGGACAACCAAAAAACTTTGAAGCTTTGAAGTTTCAGAGTTGACTACATTTTGGATTTGTAAGGCAATATTATTTTTATGTTGAGCTAATACAGCAACATTAATTGACACATTATATACAGTAGTTTGTATATCAAGTGGTTTTCCTTGTGGAGACTGTTAACTGATCACCTAAATGTAGGTGATTTCAGTTTTTACTGTTCTTGTGGGGATATCTAGTTCTGACCCATACACACATCCACTTCTCATCGTTGCTCACTCTCTTTCATAAACATATCTTGGCAGTGTGTGCCAGCTCTCAGAATGTGACTGGAGGACGCAAGCTCATTTATTACCATTTCAGTGTCATGATATTTTCAAGTATGTGTTCCTGCTTTCTAATACACCAGCAGACACTTGCAGCCCACAGCTACACACCGAGATTTACACTGACAGCCAAAAGTTTGGAATAAATGTACAGATTTTGCTGTTTTGGAAGGAAATTGGTACTTTAATTCATCAAAGTGGCATTAAACTAATCGCAGAGTATGGTCAGGACATTACTGAAATAAAAAAAAAAAAACAGCACCATCACTATTTGAAAAAAACTCATTTTTTATCAAATCTAGACTGGCCCCATTTCCAAACAGCCATTATCCTCGAGTAATCATGCTAAATTGCTAATTTGGTATTAGAAAATCACTTGCCATTATATCAAACACAGTTGAAAGTTATTTGGTTCGTTAAATGAAAATTAACATTGTGTTTGTTTTGAGTTGCCACACTATGCGATAGTCGATCGATTACAGTGATGGAAAAAATATTTTCTGCGTTGGTTACAAGAGAGGTAGATGTTGAGAAATGGATTGATTATCTGAAGTCATCGGAAAGGGAAATATCCACAAATCCGCTCAACCAAAATACACCTGGAAAACATTTTGGAACAACTGGAAGATCTCTAAAACAGGAGCTGAAGAAATTATGTACATTATGAAATTATGTACCTGAGCATGAAAAAGGCAGAGATATGACGAAATTCCTAGATGAGCTCCTCCCAAGTCTGTTCAACATAACAGGCCAAAAACTGGAAATTGAGCGAGCTCACAGAGTCCTGGCTCACAGATCTGCTGAGGGAGACAGGCCTTGATCAATTCTGGCCAAATATTTGAGATCATCTGATAAAGATCTCGTGTTGAGCGAGGCGAGGAGCAAAGGAAAGCTTTCTTGGAAGAATCACAGTATTTTTTTTATTTGAGTGTAAGAAACTCTTGCATCAATGGAAGATCACTTTTGCACTGATGTTTCTGGTCAAACTGAGAATAGATATGAAGGATGGCCGCAAAGTACTTGCGTGTCCCATGCAAGCACTTTCCTTCATAAATACAGTGAGTGTCAGTGGAGTGAGTAAGCCATTTGGTGTTTCTCATGTGAGTGGATTGACTTATTGTTTTCTTCTCATGTGAGTGGATTTTTGCAGAAGCACCAGACTTGAGTAATCCGATGGCAAAGTTGTTGCGGGGGCTCTCGTCTTTTGAACCCATCTGGTAGGGACAATACATTTTTTTCCATCAGTCCTTAAGATTTATTCTAGAATAGATTTTTTTTAATATATATATCCAAGTCCGTCATTTCATCTGTTGTGGATTGCTCAATTGAAAACATCTTAGTCTTAGATCATGCCCTGGTGAGTTTAGAGATGTTGCCACATACGGAGAAAAAGAAATCATATAGTTGACGCTTTAATGTATCCCTTTTGCAAAATCCCGATTTCCAACAAATGTTAAAGACTGAAATCAATGTTAATATTGAGACCAATTGGTCCTCAGTGTCCTCTGAGGGCATGGCTTGGGAGGCACTTAAGGCAGTTCTTAGGGGCCGGATCATACAGTATGCCTCATTCACCAAAGAATCCAAAGCACGAGAACTTGTGGAGTTGGAAGGGAATATTAAAAGTGCAGAGGCAGAGCTGAAGTGCCAAATCTCATCTGATGGCCTCAGAGAATTGCCCCGTTTGAAATACAGATATAATACTATTTTGTTGCGGAAAGAGTTTTGGTTATTCAGAGCAAGACAGTCATACTTTGAGTTGGGGGACAAAGCAAGAAAGCTTTTGGCTAGATATATAAAGCAGAGTGAGACTTTTTCTACTATTCCCTCAGTGAAATCTGCTGGTGGTGAAATTTTAACCTAGGCCATTGATATTAATAATGCCTTTTAAAGAGTTCTATCTTGATCTTTATAGTTCCACGTCTTCGTCTACTGATGAAGATATTAGAAACTTTGTGGAGCCATTAGAACTCCCTAAATTGACGACTGAGCAAAAACATTCCCTTGATACTGAGATAACCTTGGAGGAGCTTGACGAGGTAATTAAGGCCCTGCCTACTGGCAAGGCTCCGGGGCCAGATGGCTTTGCAGCTGAAAGTTTTTAGATCTTATGCTACAGAACTGGCTCCACTTTGTTAGAGGTTTATACAGAATCTTTAAAGAATGGAAAGCTTCCTCCAACCATGACACAAGCCCGGATCAGTCTGATTCTTACAAAGGACAAAGATCCAAGCGAGTGTCTGATCGCTAGATGTAAACATTTTGTAAAAAATTCTGGCTAACCGTTTAAGAAAAGTTACGAGATCACTTATACTTATAGATCAGGTGGGGTTTATTCAGGGCCGCAGCTCTTCTGATAACATTAGGCGTCTCATCAATTTTATGTGGTCAGTGGCGAATGATCAGACTGCGATCGCGGCCATCTCACTTGATGCCGAAAAGGCGTTTGATATGGTAGAATGGGATTATCTTTAAGATTTTGGAAATATATGGGTTCGTAAATACTTTTATTGGATGAAGTTACTTTATAGACACCCTTACAGATTACTTTACTCTGAATGGGGGCACTCGGCAGGGTTGTACACTTTCCCCATTATTGTTCTGCCTTGCCCTGGAACCATTAGCAGCAACGATAAGAAAGGGGGATGATTTTCCAAGGGTGACGGTGGGAGGTGTGGCGCATAAGCTTTTACTTTACGCAGATGATATTTTATTATTCATCTCCGACCCCACTATATCCATGCATTGTCTCCACAGAATTATCCATTTCTTTTCTAAATTTACGGGATACAGAGCATTGGCTCTGACTATGTACTGCCCAGTAACGGCTTTTCAACAGGGTGCCTTTCAATGGCCCAAACAGGGCATTAAGCATTTGGGTATGTTATTTCCAGCAAATGTATGTGATAAGTTAATTTTGATCCTTTAATAAAAGGTTTTTCGAGTGATGTGAGTAGGTGGGCTTCATTTTATTTATCGATGATTGGGAAGTTATATGATGACGATCAAATATCATGATGATGATACGTTATAAAATTAATTGTATTCCAAAATTCAACTACCTACTACTATCTCTCCCTGTAGATGTCCCCCTCTCTTATTTGAAGCAACTTGATAGTAAAGTCCTTCATTTGAAATGGAAAGCATCCCAGTTTACATTTCAATAAGTTACATAGGCCGTACACACATTGTTTGAAAATGTGATCCAACATTTCAGGATTCCTAGATCTCAGTTCTTCAGGTACTTACAGCTGCGCCACCTGCTCTGTACTAATTTAGCATACATTACATTTGAGTTTTCTTTAAATCTGTGCATGCTTGCATGTTATTTTTCCAATCTGCAGGCTTTTTCAAGTGCAGGATAGCCGCCTCAAGTGACCATGTTAACATGTTAATTTTGCTCATTAAAAATGTTATGCTTTTGAAGAAGCAGCCAAGAAAATTACTTTTTCCGGCAATTTTTTTTAATCTGTTGATTTAAAAGGCTATTTTCAACGAGGTGCCGACTGTTTAACGGTTACATTTACGCATTTGGCAGACACTTTTATCCAAAGCGACTTACAGTGCACTTATTACAGGGACAATCCCCCCTGAGCAACCTGGAGTTAAGTACCTTGCTCAAGGGCTCAACAGTGGCATCTTGGTGGTGCTGGGGCTTGAACCCCCGACCTTCTGGTCAGTAACCCTGAGCCTCAACCACTGAGCCACCACCAAACTATCTTATATCCTGTGATGTATTCTGCTACATCAAAGGACAATTTTTCTATCCTATAGCAATTTTATTTTAGTTTTTACATCGTAACTGTTATTGGTAAATTTTCTTTATGGAACAGCTGTCATATTAGATCAATGGCTAATGCTTGACTGCATGTTGTGAAATACGCGTAATTTTTCCTCATATTTTTTCTTCCGTAGATTGGCTTAGCCAACCTGTTAATTAATTTCAACTATGTCATGACTGTTTTAATATGTTAAGTAACTTTTACATGGTGAATTCCTTTAGAACAGTCTGGGTTGCTCTATTGGTCATGCACTATTCATTCAATTGTTTTCAATAATTATGCCTGTTAAATATTCGCTAATGTTGATTCAGTGAATGTGTGTCATGTTCAGTGAATGTGTGTCATGTTCTATATTTAATGTACAATGATCATAATGCAAGGTGAGCATGTCACAGATAAATGCCCATTTTCAGTGGAATTAAGTGTCGGATTTGGAACAGATTAAGTATTTTAAATGGGTCGCATAAACACATTTTATTTTTGTACCATTTTCTGATGGTTGGCTGCTTTTTAGACTAGTCGACTTCAAAATTTTCATTTAAACATCAGCGAAATTAGTCATTCCGCACATCCCGACTGGCCAAGCACTCCCATCTGCAAATGTTTATTGGCTTTAAAATGCAGTACTTGTGTACGAAATGCTAACAATAAATAAATAACAGTAGTAAAAGTTGTCCATCCAGCATGTTTACAAAGAAAAACTATTTAAAAAAACAGCTCAGATGGACTAAAAAACACATTCTGTGTGAACAGCCTCTTAGAATATTTTTTGCAATTGGTACATTTCTGTAACTGATCAAGCAGGCATGGTTATCAGTCAATAATCTAAAAAAAAATTCCAATATTGGCAATACTGTTCTTTCCCATATTTCGATTCAGTTCTAATTTCAACACCAATAATGTACATCTTTGGTTTGCAAATGAAGGCCCTTCACAAAAACATTATCTTGTGCATTATTTCACATGTTCATATATGCCAATCGTGATTTCTGATGTCTGTGCGATTATGCTGCAAACAAATTTTCCCTACGGGGACAAATAAACGAACTAAAAAATATAAGCATATATAGTTCATAGTGATTAGCATTGAGGAAATAGCCAAATGGCGGCACTGTCCTTGAATAGATATGTTTGTGTGGGTCCTGATCCCCACCAGCAGAAAGCAGGTTAGAGGTGTGATTCCTGTTTTGTTTCTGAGCTCTGGATGGTGGCAGGATCTGTAGCCCATAGAGTGCTGACAACAGGGCTTTTCTCTGGCCCGCCAGCCCTCTCCTGACACAGTTGATGGCTGCCCAGCACGCCCTCTCACCGGACAGGGAAACACTCATGCTTACCCTTCACTCACTCTTGTTCTCTCACAGCCCTTTATTTAACTCGGCCTGGCTAACCTTACACGCCCACAGACGACAGGAGTTTGGCAGCGTGGCTTGGTCCAAAAATAAGACTCCGGCATAGGTTAAGAGTGCTCCAAACTGACATCAGGGCATAACGTGGCAGAGGAAATACAATCCAACTTTGACTAGAAGAAATTTCTAAAGATTAGCTTTTCGTACTCTGTAATTAGTTCTACATGTCAGCCACATGAAAAAATAGTATGTGTTCATGATAGTACAGATACTAAGATATCAAAATGTTAAAGGAATATTTTAAGATTTTACACCTGAATATCTGATCTCACAGTGAAATAGGAAACTGTAGGTTGAGTTTTATTCAGCTTTTTTTCCTTTTTCTTTTCTTGGAGGAATTTTCACTTTATTCCCCAACCCAAAACTATACCAAATTGTGCTAGTCACTGATCGTGCAAACACGATTACTTCCTGGTTTCAATGCAGGATCCAGACCAGGGTTTCCCATGCTTCTTACGAAACACCCTTCCGGTCGCACCACAGGGGAATGTAAACACCTTGGAGCAGAGGCAAAAATGTCTGATAGGAGAAGCCGCTTGTCGGCAAGTTGGCATAATGTGGGCAGAAAGTTAGTTTCAGTCACCATTTACTTTCCTTGCATCTCTTTTCCATACAAGTAAAGTGAATGGTGACTGGCTAACATTCTGCCAAACACCTTCTTTTAAGTTCAACATAAAGTCATCAGAGTTTGGAACAACATATAAATAATAAAATCTTAATGTTGTTACGCTTGTTTCTATCCATCAATGGCATTTGATAATACATAAATAAATTACAGGTTCCGTTAAAATAATATGTTCTAACTACATTCCAACCATTTGGGATTATAGCAAATCTTCCCTTGTGGATTTGGCACTACAACGCTAAGGCACTGGCAGCTGAATTTTCCACTGAATACAATCAGCCTCCTAGAGCAGAGTCCTGCAGGATCCATTTGGTGTTCTGTGAGAACTCAACTGAATACAACCAGAATAGGTCACTCTACCCCCCTGGTACTTCAATAACAAATCAGCAAATTTGCCACATTGCAATAGAAGTCTGTAAAATTAAATTTTGACTGAGATAGGCTAATACAATACCAATCAGGAAATAAACAAGCCAAAACCTACTCAGTAGAATACTATTGTGGGTTGCATCACATATTGATATATCATGTCTCAGACTGATACATTGTCCAGATGGCCATTCTATAATATCTCATTTACATTATTGAGAAGGTTAATCTACTGCATGTTCTAGAGGTAGGGGATGTTCCAGTCAGCAGGGACCTGGTGATGCAATATTACAACAATATCTGGGTTGTGATACGATAATATTGCAATTCTATGTTTAGTGTGTTGAGATTAAAAACTGCTATATTGCAATCTTTAACCGTCTTGTTTCTTATTCATCTTCCACAACAAGTGCTGAACATCCTGCTGTACTTCATCATAGGGTCATATCAGGGTTGCCAGCTTAATTTCTTAGGTGTTAGCACTGGTGCAAGTGAAATAAAAATAGAATTAGCACAAATTAAAATATATTAGCTCTAATGGCTACAGCATGGAAGGAATATTACTGCAACCCTGACAACATTCCCATGGCAACCCAGCTAAGTTTGAGCTCTCCAGATTTGACAATAGTAAAGCAGACATCAGACTCACTGTACATGTTCTTTCCTGTAATGCTCCTCATAGGTGGAAACAACACTTATCGCACTTATACAAATAGTTTAAAATTTCCCTAGGCATTATCCTAACTTTTTTGCAAATGCGAGCAACTGTTGCACTGTACAGCCCTTGGCCAGAGTGTGCATAGAGTGGTGGCTCTCAAACAATAACTTTCAATAAAATAGTTTGTACCCTTTTCCAGACTTTGAACTCATACACACTTGCTCCGAGTGGTGAACTCTTCTTTCCTAAACATATAAATGTGAATTAGAAAACCAAACAGCAATGTTAGGTAAAGCACTGCAGTAATTTAAAATACTGATTTATTTTTATCTCCCATCACTAGCCTGTTTCATTGCTGCCATTACTAAAATGTATGTAATGTAAAATGTATGATATGATCATTAATTTCAACCTTGTGCAACCCTACGTCCTTCTGCATGGACATTGTGTTTTGTCTTCTCTATACGTTATGCATAATTTAATATAAACCAACTGATCTCAGTTCAGCAAAGGGTTAAACTTTTGGTGCATCAAGTCATGTGACAAATCATGTGGCGCCGATCACAGCAGAGTTTGTCTTTGGGAGAAACACCAACAAAACTACATCTGGTAAGAAACCCAATTAAGTTTTTACAGTGAAACCTATCTGAGCCAAAAGAGTATCTAGTTTCAGCTATATGCCTCTTTCATTTTAGCAATTTATCATGAAAAGCTATTCTGTTAAACACAATGACCACGATTTTGGACAATAATACTAGTTTTTCATTAGAAATCTTATATTTACAGTGCATTTTCATAATGAGAAAATTGGCTTTCAGGAGCTTTATATGGAGTTAGGATGTACGTGAAGCCATTGACTAAATAGGGAGCAAGGGAGCATCCTATAGTTTTTTCTATGAAGCCAAGTGCATTCACCCCTAGAAACAGACGAAAAGTTCAGTTTCACTGAAGATGATGTTCGGACCATTCAACATCTTTGGCAGACATGGGACAATGGCAATCAGTATACAGATTCAGAATTTATAATGCTACATTTTATTTTAACAAGGTAGTGAAAAGGCAGTGATTGGACAATGCTGGCTATAACTTTGAATCAGCACTGGCTATCACTGGCTTGTTTTTCTGTTGCCAAAGTAGAAAAAAAAACATGTTAACACAAAATGAATTTCAAGCCAAATAATTTGTATTTGTACACTTTTTCATTTGAGCTTTTCACAATACATATGGTTCCAAAGTTAATGTCTGTAACATCTCAAAAACATGAGCAACCAACACACCAGGAAACATAAACACTATTATTTAAAAAAAAATCTATAGCTTGGGATTTTTTAAATCTCACAAGTTAAGTCTCGTTGTTCCCATATGAGGACATACATTTTTAGAAAAACTATCTGTTCTAGAATTTACTTTTTTGGTATGTTTATTAGTTGCTACAAGTTACATATAAAAAAGGAATTGGAAAATGCACACAGCATTCACGCTCAGTACCAAGGAGGATAATGTAATAGATCCATAATCTCCCATAGATAGATGGACTAGATAGATAGTTGGATAACTCGCCAATCTCCCATAGACGGATGAACGGACCGACGGACAGATAGATAGATATGTACAGTAGATACACTTCAGCAGAATATCAAACATTTTACAATTTAGTGCAATGAAAAATTAGGAGCTTAAGAAAAAGATAAGCATTTTAGCTAAACAGTGACTATCATCCCTCTCTGGCAGCATTTAAATGGCAGCACAGCACTTTTCATCCTTTCACATTCTGTCTTTCTTTCTAACTTTGCTGTGCCTTGGAGAGTATTGGCAAATGCAGATGCAGTTCAAAGGGGAGCTGCTGTTGGGGGGTAATGCCTGATCTGTCGCTCTCTCTGTCTTTGTGAAGCTTCTTATGGTGCTGTGTAAACACAAGCAGCATATAACATTTTTGCTGAGCATAATCCAGGAGTGAAGCATGGTTAGAGCCAAGAATCAACAGTCAGTCTGCTTAGCTAGTAGCAGCCCCATCTGTCAAAGACAGACATTGATTTTATGAGTGTGTTTGAGAGAGACTCAATTACACTGTATATAGTCTTTTTTTTAATTATCCTAATTTATGCAATTTAGTGCATTTTGCACTATTTTCATTATATGCAGCTAAGATGTAAATGCTTTGACAATATTAACGTAATTTTTTTTATATCTATAGACCTTATTCACCGTAATACCATGTTTGGATTTTGACGGGAAGGCTGTAAGGGATAGACTTACAGTGTCTGCATTGGCATCCACTTTATAAAGCTTTATAAAGCTCATAGATCTCATCTCATTTCAGAGTTTCTTGTCAACTGAAGTTTCTTGCGAAGATGTTTATATTTTTCAATATTTTCAGCGGAACAATCCAAAACATTTTAACTACAGTACCCATTGAAGAGACTGTAAGTTTTTAGCTCACAGCCTTGTTGTCATTCCAAACAAAAATGCAAAGATGACAAGTCAAGTGGTTTTTATTGTCGATCAACCATATACAGTTAGTACAGTACACCGTGAAACGAGACAACGTTCCTCCAGGACCATGGTGCTACAAAAAACAACATAGGACAAACACAGAACCACATGAGACTACACAAACTAAATAACATACCTATATAAAGTGCACGTGCAAACGTGTGCAAAAAGTACGGGACAGTACAATCAATTACTAAAACAATGAGCACAGTGAGAGACAGTGCAGCGCCGACCAGTACACAGTAGTGCAAAAAGATGACAGTTTCTAAAAATGCCAAATGTAAACAAAACATACTATGAGATGAGTGTTGACAGAGCCGTTGATGTTGAGCAGAGAGCGGTCACTCTGTGCTCTCCTAAAGTCAACAACCATCTCTTTTGTTTTGTCCACATTCAGAGACGTGTTGTTGGCTCTACACCAGTCCATTAGCCGCTGCACCTCCTCTCTGTATGCTGACTCGTAGTTCTTGCTGATGAGACCCACCACGGTCGTGTCATCGGCGAACTTAATGATGTGGTTCGAGCTGTGCATTGCTGCACAGTCGTGAGTCAGCAGAGTGAACAGCAGTGGACTGAGCACACAGCCCTGGGGGGCCCCAGTGCTCAGTGTAGTGGTGATGGAGATGCTGTTCCCGATCCAGACTGACTGAGGTCTCCCAGTCAGGAAGTCCAGGATCCAGTTGCAGAGGGAGGTGTCCAGGCCCAGCAGGTTCAGCTTTCCAATCAGGTGCTGAGGAAATATTGTTTTGAATGCTGAGCTGAAGTCTATGAACAGCATTTGAACGTATGAGTCTTTTTTTATCTAGGTGGGTGAGGGCCAGATGGAGGGTGGTGGCGATGGCGTCGTCTGTTGAACGGTTTGGACGATACGCAAACTGCAGTGGGTCTAGTGAGGGGGGCAGCTGGGTCTTAATGTGCTTCATGACGAGCCTCTCAAAGCACTTCATGATGATGGGTGTGAGTGCGACGGGACAGTAGTCGTTGAGGCAGGACAATGAAGACATCTTTGGCATGGGGACGATGGTGGTGGCCTTGAAGCACGTTGGAACGACGGCGCTGCTCAGAGAGATGTTGAAGATGTCGGTAAGAACATCTGCCAGCTGGTCTGCACATCCTCGGAGCACTCTGCCAGGAATGTTGTCTGGTCCAGCAGCCTTCCATGGGTTGACTCTACGTAGAGTTTTCCTCACATCAGCCGTGGTAAGACAGAGCAACTGGTCGTTGGGAGGAGGGGTGGTCTTCCTCGCCACCACATCGTTCTGTGCTTCAAACCTAGCGTAGAAGTCATTCAGCGCATCTGGAAGGGAGGCATCTTTGTCACAGGCAACTGATGTTGTCCTGTAGTTGGTGATGGCCTGGATGCCCTGCCACATGCGCCGCGTGTCGCCACTGTCCTGGAAGTGACTGGATTCTCCGGGCGTGTGCGCACTTTGCCTCTCTGATTGCCCGGGACAGTTTGGCCCTCGCTGTTCTTAGGGCAGCCTTGTCACCTGCTCCTCCGCAGTCATCCACGGCTTCTGGTTGGAGCGTGTGGTGATGGTCTTGGAGAAGGTGACATCATCAATGCACTTGCTGATGTAGCTGGTCACAGATGCTGTGTATTCCTCCAAGTTGGTAGAGTCGCCATATGTTGCAGCCTTCCTGAACATGTGCCAGTCAGTACACTCAAAACAGTCCTGAAGAGCAGAGCAGATGGCTCCTGCTAGCCAGGTATTCACCTGCTTCTGCAGCAATTTTGTGCATCTGACGAGCGGTCTGTATGCTGGAATTAGCATAACAGAGATGTGGTCTGAGTAGCCAAGGTGGGGGCGGGGCTCCACACGGTACACGCCTGGGATGTTTGTGTAAACAAGATCAAGAGTGTTCGCCACTCTTGTTGCAAAGGCCACATACTGATGGAATTTAGGGAGCACTGTCTTGAGATTCGCATGATTGAAATCTCCGGTGACAATAAACAGTCCGTCAGGGTGAGCATTCTGCAGTTCGCTCATAGTCCCATACAGTTCACAGAGCGGTTCCTTAGCATTAGCGCTGGGGGGAATGTAAGAGTTTACTGGATTATGCAGTAATAATAACAGTGGTGAATTCCTGTGGTAAATAAAAAGGTCTGCATCTAACAGTCACAAGCTCCACCAGCAATGAGCAGTAACTAGAGACTAGCATAGAGTTATTGCACCATTCCGTGTTGATGTAAACACACAAGCCACCACAGCGAGTCTTACCGCACAGAGCTGCATTTCTGTCGGCACAAAATGAGGCGAGACCGTCTAGCTGAATGGCAGCGTCCGGAACTCTGTCGCTGAGCCACGTCTCTGTGAAAACAAAGACACGGCAGTCTCTAAGCTCACGCTGTGTAGTCTGCTGGAGTCGGATGTAGTCCAGTTTATTGTCCAGGGAGTAAACAATTGAGAGCAGGATAGATGGGAGAGCTGGTCGGCTAGGGTTTGTTTTTAGCCTAGCATGGACCCCGGCACCTCTTGCTGCACTTTTGCTTCCTTGCACAACGCTTACGACGTCCCCGGGCACCGGCATCAGGCGACGGCGAGGACTGGAGACCTGGTTTCCACAGCAAGCAGAGTTTGCGTAGGAACTCCTGCAGATCCTCATGCAGCTTGGTTGTTGCATGAATCTTATATTTTAACAGTGTCTGGCGATGGTAGACACGAACACCGTTGCTCCGATGTCCATGTGCCATAAAAGTCAGGCTATGTGACAAAAATAGCACCATATTGGATCCAGAGTGGCCGCTGCATGCTACCGCGCCACCATCTTATTCACTAGTGTGAATAAGGTCCATAAAGTACCTTAAATCTGAAACAGAGAGAGCGAGAGAGGGGAAAGAAACTCTAAATGAGAAATCAGGAAGATGGAATAACTTTGTGATAAATATTTTTTATAACTTCAGGGCTCCATAAGAAAAGAAATTGAGGGAGCAAATATGTAAAAGAAATATATAAATAATGTAATATGACAGATCAGGCCTGAAACCTGAAAAAACAAAATCCTTGATGAACAACCCTTTTGAGAAAATTGAGCTGAGAAAATTTCCTGTCAGAGAGGTTTTTGCAGCTAGAGCTTCAGCAGCAACCTGCCAAATCCCCACCCACCTGAAACAAGCCAGACTGTCTGTATCTATGCATCAGTTCCGTGAGATGCCCAAATCTTGATTTGGTGTGATCGTGAACATATTCTGGGGGATTTTTTTTATGGAAATTCCAAGACTTCAGCTGTACAATGCTTCTGCGGTTTCCTCAAGACAAAAAAAATCCTTTTATTAGATCGTCTTTTTAAAGTCTGTGTGACTCTGGTGATGCCAAGGTAAAGTAATGGTGTTAGATGGCATTACCATGGTATTTTTTATACATACCATGGCAGTGATAAAAAAATATATTATATATTTATATTCATATTTATTTCTTTACAATGTTATTTACATGGTAATCCAAGGTACTAAAATGTTTTACTGTGGTAAAAACAAACAACATCATGGTATTGCCAAGGTACCATGTCCAAAAAATATATAAATAAAAATTAAAAATTAATACCATGGTACAATTGGGAAAGCTACAATTGAAAAAATGTAAAAGCTAACTTTTGGCAGTGAGCCATATGCGTGCTGTACACCACAAAACATTCAACCCCCTAGTTAAGAATGCTATTCTGAGATGCAGGTTGACGCTGTTTTGGCGGCATGAGGGGAATCTACACAATATTAGCCAGGTGGTTTTAATGTTGTGGCTGATTGGTGTATGTGTGAAACATTATTCCATATTTTCAGCAAAGCTAATTATTAGCTAAGATTTCCTTTTGGTGTCACCATTTCCCTGTTCTAGGCTGATTTGTAATCCTAGTAAATCTCTGATGGATCATATAGCACTATTAAAACCAGTGCTAAATGTTTTATTTTTTGCATATGTCTTTAAAGTTATAATAATTATAAAATTATAATAAAACTTTCAATTGAAACTTTTCTTGATTCAGGCATAGTTTAAAGAATCGTAAACTGAACAGAACCATTAGGTCAGTATCACAAACCGAATCGTGAAATGAATGAACTATTACACCCCTATAACATAATGATAAAAACATTTATAGAATATAAAAGAGGAGAAAGGGGTGGTTATGCTTTTTGATTAAAGATCTGGATGGTAATTCAAACAGTTTAAGATTTAAACACTCAAAAAGGTGATTACCATTGTGCCGTTTCTATGATAAAGGTGTTTCACTGCTGGTTGCATGAAAGGGTCCATTTCTGAAATAATTGTACTTTAATTTGCTTTAAAAATCATCTGCTAAATGACATATGAGACAAGACTAAATATCACCTTAATTGAACATTTCAGGACAGTAAGGCTGTATGAATGGCACCATGTTGCCAACAGCACTACAGCCTTGTACATGGACAGAGCTCAGCTACTGGATGTGCAAAGACCTGCTGTCTTACTGTTCAGAGCAAAGCAGAATAAAAACCACAGTCTCTGCTGGCATTTGTACAGAGCTGAATGCTGTCGTTTTCAGTAGTGCTCGAACGCAGTCTATGACAGTAAGCCAGAGCTTACCTACATGTGGGATATCGCTAGCTATGCAAGCCATGTGAGCAAATGTAGAATGAGTACACAAAGTCTGAATTAATTTGTGCTTTATGCCAGGTAAGTTTGTCACAACACCAAAATTCCAGTAGTTGGTACCTACCAATGCCAGTCAAATTTCACGATTCTCAATACCAATTTAGATACCACAACAAAAATAGCTAATATGCTATTGAACACACTTTAGCACATTTAAAAAATATATATATTAACTGAAACAACTGCAAGCATCCTTCAAGTGTTTCTCATTTAAAGGAATAATTCACCCAAAATAAAAATTCTCTCAACATTTTCACAAGCTTATCACATCCCAGACTTTTTTAACTTGCAGAACACAAATGAAAATTTTTAGAAGAATATTTAAGCTCTGTAGTTCCACACAGTGCAAGTGCATAGTGACCAAACCTTTTCATTTTCATTTTTGGGTGAACTATTTCTTTAGGATTTTTAAAGTCATTATTCAGGTAAATAGCTATAAAAATAATGAATAAATTATAAAGGACAGTAATAACAACAATAAGAATATTGAGTTGTTTTCTTTTGTGTAAAGCAGTGAGTGCTTTTTCAGATAATTTGGGTCAGCATGTGCCTCCTAAATGACCTACATAGCAAATTTGATTAGGGTCTTGTTGACAGTACACTCTCAGGATGCCACAATTGCATCGATTTCCTCTCAAATAGCTTTTACTAACATGAAACAGTACGCACAAGTCCTGAGGGTCAGTCAGTACTCACCTAATCATTCATTCAAACATGGCTAAAAAGAAGAAAATTACAACTGACACATTACAAAATCATGCGAAGACTCTTTCATTTGCAAAAGTCAAACTGATCATCTGATGCTAGCGTTCCACTATATGATTTTTCCACTGATTTTCAGGCACTAGCCTAATGCAGACTACATAAGTGTTCAAAAAATTAAGAGAGTTGGTACATGAGTCGTGACTTGTGTCTTTTTGCCTTAGTGCAGTTTAAAGGAAACATTCATGGACAACTGACTTACGTTTAATATTTAATGTAATATTAGCCTAATTAAAAGCATAACACTGATGTAACAAACTGACCCTTAATGAATAGTCCTACATCTAATTCATGATACACTGACCCACAATCAGGCTTAGAGCACTGTGTCAGCCACTCTCCCTTCCCCAGGCTTCTGTTTGCCTCTAGACAGCCCTATAGACAGAAATCCTCCATCTGTTATGATTGCCAGGCTTTGCCCACAGGCACTGTCCTGCTTGGCAGCTCTCTAGGTGAGCCAGCAACACTGACACAGAACTACTTTCAGTGCTGCATAATTAGTATCTGCCAATTAGTATCTGGTGTGAGAAATAGTGATGGGAAAACAGATAGTAACCACCACAGTACTTTGATTTAATGGAACTGAAACTGATGCACCATGGTCTTTACTGTACATAATACCATAGTATTATATGGAATATGTCTCAAGAACATGGTAATATATTGGTAACATCATGTTCATCATATGTTTTGGTACTGTTTTGTAAGTGTGGGAATCCCTTGAAACTTCAGGCTGTTTATTTTAGACTGGCTGACTATTTTATGATGCTAAAATGAGCTTCACTCCCTGTGTCTGATGTTCCTCCATTCTGATAATGCGAGTCAAGGCTAATGCAGCAGGTTCCCTCTGATTTAGTCTAATCAACAGCACCAATTCAAGCAGATTCAAATTTAAACGCAAAGTAGTGTGCACCCACCCAATCACCCTCTCTCCATTTCTCCATCGTTCTCTCTTCACGTCTTCAAAAGCAGGGGGTGTCCCAGGATGATGAAAAAAGTCTTACTAAAGGGATAGTTCACCCAAAAATTTAAATTATCTCATTATTTACTCACCCTCATGCCATCCCAGATGTGTATGACATTCATTCTTCAGTAGAACACATTTTAAGTAAAAGCCGCAGTATGTGTGTTCATGAGAGCTTGGAATTCACACGGTCTCTCGTCTGACGTATTCCCGTTGGCATGTTACAGATGTAATCCAACATTTTTCTCTCTGTTGAGACATCCAGGACAAGCACACAAATGCACCATTGTGAGAAATCAAACAGATACAAATACAGAACTAAACCAAAACTAACAAAGCTTGTGTACAGCATTCCTCAAACTCCGTTGTAAACAGCGTTGCTTTTCCGAGTGTATCACATGTGCGTCAATTCTCTAGTGAACATGCCAATTCGAATACATCACAAGTGCATACAACTGCTGACCGGAAGTGATAATTTATAGTTAAAAAGTACTTAATTATTTATATTTTTCACATAAAAAATGATTGTGTCACTTTAGAAGACTTTCATTCGACCACTGGAGTCGTATGGATTACTTTTACTCCGATTGTCTGTGCATTTTGGCGCTTAAAAAAGGTCTGACCACCATCAACATGCATTTTAAGGACCTACTGAGCCGGCATATTTTTCTGTTTTTCCTTTACATGTGTTATGCTGAAGACAGAAAGTCATACACATCTGGGATGGCATGAGGGTGAGTAAACTTTTTGGGTGAACTAACCCTTTAACAATGCCCCTGCCCTGACATCAAATCTCAGTATGGAACTTTTAAATGAGCGAGAAAAGCTTACTCTACAAAAGAGAAAACAATGCATTCTGCGTGCCTGTACGTACTAGCGAGCCATGCACAACTGGAATGCAGTGTGGTGAATGATATCTCTGAGCACACAGAGGAAATGCAGCACTCACTAATCAGCAACTGTCTTAGGTCCTGGCCAAATTCTTAGACTGTGTTTACAATTGTAACTTTGAAGTCATTACATATAACCCACAAATCCAGATTATACCAGTTTAATGTATTTCAATTTAGCCTCATTTACTATTTCTATGAAATTCATTTTGTTTCATTAATCGCATGCCCACGAGAGTGCCGTCAATACTGATAACCAAATCAGGTTTAAAAGTTTAGCTTTTTTCTGAAATGGGTGCCCTGCATCATGTGTTAAAAGCTCACAACTTTGAAAACAATGTGAAACTGTGATAATGGACATCATAAGCATTCGTCAGCAAAGAGCAAATGCTCAGTGCTTTTATGTTCAACACATTTGACTAGAAATTATATGGATGCAACATTTTCAAATGACAGCTTAATTTTCACAGATACATCTAAAATGATATGATTTGATTATTAATGTAATTGTTTGCAGTGAAATCATAACCTGATGATAAGAAGAATCATATGATTGAAAGGTTTGTTTGGGTTTCCCATCTTTGCTTTCAAGAGGGTCTTAAGATGGATGGAAGTGATGAGTCCAGAGAGGAACGTTCTGTTTGCATTGATAAGTGCAGAAACAGGATAAGATTCAGTGAACCTCTGGGTTGCTTTAAAGATAGACTAAACACAAACAAGAATTACACTCACACAATCTAAATCAATATCACAAGGCCCTTATCATGAGGTCCAAATACCATGGCATACACGAGAAAGAGATCACAGTAAAATTACATAGTGGAGCACAAGTGTACACTTGGCCCAGGATCAATGTTATGCAATCAACAGGGTTTGCAAACACTTTTGACTTTGAGTATTTGGAAAAAGACAGCCTGCAGCCATTATCTGCAAATCTGAAACCACGTTACTAGCTCAGGATGCACCACATTGTTCTCCAAGTGTTTCTTGAAATATCCTGCTACACTTCTAAATAGGTCTCTGGGCACTTTTAGTATAAAGATATATCTCCTGATCCACTTCATCAAGAATGACAGACAACTTATTCATTCATGTAATTTATGAAGCAACTTATGTGTTTTTAAAAGCATACAGTTTTAAAGGGATAGTTCACCCAAAAAATGAAAATTATCTCCATAATTTACTCACCCTCATGCCATTCCAGTTCTGTATGACGTTCTTCAGCTGAGCACAAAGTTAGGTCCATACAATGCAACTGAATGGTGGCCAGGCCTGAGGCTCCAAAAAGCAGATCAAGTCAGCATAAACCAAATTCATCAAACTCCAAAGGATAAATCAAATGTCTTCTGAAGTGATCCAGTTGGTTTGGGGTGGAAATATACCACAATATAACTCCTTTTTCACTATAATTCTTGACAGCAGTCTCCTTGAAGATCATTATTTCAAGCTCAATTACACTCCCTAGAGCCATCTAGCACTCTGCACATGCGTTAAATACTAGGAAATGTAATCATGATTGTGCCTAAAGATTGCAATGGCAAGATGGACAGTGATAAGGGAGTTGTAGTTTGTTCTGTTCTCACCCAAACCCAACTGGATCACTTCAGAAGACATTGACTTAACCACTGGAGTCGTGTGAATTACCTTTATGCTGACTTTATCGCCTTTTTGGAGCCTCAAAGGCCTGGCCACCATTCAGTTGCACTGTATGGACCTACACAGCTGAGATATTCTTCTAAAAAGCTTTGTGTTCTGCAGAAGAAAGAAAGTCAAACACATCTGGGATGGCATGAGGGTGAGTACATTATGAAAGAATTTACATTTTTGGGTGAATTATTCCTTTGAGATTCAGAGATTCAGCTCTGTGCTCTATTGCAATCCTGCAGTAAACTAGACTGATATAATGACCTAGCCATAAAATATAGTTTTACAGCCACAGGCAAATGTTAAAGTATTATATATGCATATACAAATAATGCGCACACAAATAAAATATCCAACAAATCCATATAAGTTCACAACAATACAATTTCCAGTTATACTGAACTGTCATTGTAGTGACTTCCTTTTACAAACCACCACATTTTAAGTCGTTGTTCTGGAGAGATATATGACATATATGTTGTACTGAAAACGTACGAAGCCAGACAATGAAACTGCAGTTGTTACATTGTCATGCTTTTGCTCCACAGTGCTGACACATTGAAACAGAGATGCTCCGCTGGGAAAAGTCTCTGTCAGTGTCACACACATTGCTGGACGCCTATTATGTCGTGTTTCCTGGAAAATGTTTCAACAAAATGACCAATGAATACATGCTATGAATAGAAACGTGCAAAAGTATGTTACCTGTTTGAGTTTCCAGTAAAAATGTGGCTCATTTTCATCGCCGGTAAGCTCCGAACAGTTCTTCCCAACCACGACGCGTTCAATGTGTTTCGGAGAGTAAAAAGGTTTGAACCAGTAGTTGACAGTGCGTTAAATGCCCGCCTACCTTTCCTCCTATTGGCTCACGTTTCCCGTCACTCAAGCGTCACGGGAGTAAAGTGATGTAGGCATGGCAACTGTGTTTCCAACGGCGCTTTCTGAGCCAATGGGATAATAGTTCGAATTTAAAAGGCGACGCAAACCTCTCATGGACTGGGATCATTGGATGAAGTGCTTGTCAGTCAACACATATCTGTAAAAAAGGCGGGAACTCTTGAGTTCAGTAATTGTTATGTATGCAAATACAGTTTTTTAAAAAAAAAATCGGAAATACAAGATTATCGCAAGCCCTTTTGACATTTAATCACGTGCAGGATTTAAATTATAGATATCTAAATGTCAGTTTTCACTAGTTTTCACAGGGCAATTGTTGATATCAACAATGGAATTTCAACTAGTAAAAGCATGATTACTGATAACAGCAATTTACAAGTAGAATTGTGATCTGTCATTCACTTGTTCAAAAACCCAGTTACAGATATAATTAATTAATTTTACAAATCAGCTATTTATTTCTTACTAGTAACCATGATATTTTTTTAGAATTATTGCTATGAGTACAAATATCCATTCAAAAAAAAAAAAAAAAAAGAAAACGCATTTATACTAGTAGCAAATTCATTGCTAATATCAAGAACTACCATTTTAACTAGTGAAAACTATCTATAATTCATATCCTGCATATGATTAAATGTTGTTAGGGCTTGTGATATAATGACACCCCACTGTACAAATCTCCTTAATGATGATTTAACACATATGCAAAACATTAAATGTGCAAAATGTAATTTAAGTTGTAGGCTATTTTATAGATATTATAAATTAAGAAACTAATCAAATGATCAATAACACAAAAGTGCCTGTCAGAAGTCTGTCATTTATTTAAAAAAAAATATATATATATATATATATATAATTTCAACAGAATTTCAAACACACATTACTTGAAACAGCCATCAAGTTTACTTGTATTAACATTTATCCTCACATTCAGACATTGTGTATGGAAACTATTTAATCAAATAAAAAATTAATAACATATATTGACTATAATATATAATTCTCCCCTATTACTGAAAGGTTGTTTTTAGTTATAGTGTTCCCCAGAACTAATGTGTACAACACATACTGTATGTGTTAAATGAATGACAATTAATTAATAGACTGACCTGAATATTATTTAGGTCAGTTTTAAAGAAGCCCAGCCTTATACTTGATGACAACACATGAATTATGAATAGTTTTAAACCCCTCAAAATTGATAGAGTGAATGGAGTCTGTCAGTCGTCTTTTTAGTCTCACAGGCACAAAGAACCATGCAAATCATTACATCAAAATGGTACAATATACATTTATTGTTACATGTATGTTAATGTATATGAATGCATAAAGGAAATTGTATATTTCAGATGCTGTAGTCTAATTGTTGACCACTTTTAAACCTTTTTGCTCTCAATAGTTTTTCAGTGCTCCTGCTGTGTGACATATGAATTCAGTAAAATTACAAATATGCCATATAGTCTCTCAATTAATAAAAACGGCATGAATAGTAATTATAAAGGAATTCACAAAATGCTGTTCATTTTAGGTGTATAGCATGTCATACATTAGTCTACTTCTCAAGTGTTTATAACTAAATTCACTGACATCTGTTGCATTAAAATCATTCTTACAGACAGAACACTCAGTGCTGTTCAGCTTTTCCTGCTCTTTCAGATGCTTCTTAAAGTTGAATGACTTGTTACATGTTCAAGATTGTGCATATACTATATGCAATAATAAATAATAACAATACAAACCCACAAACAAACAAAAACAAAACAAAGGACCCATCTTTTGCCCATCAGCTGAAACATGGACAGAATTGCTGTAGGCTTCACTGACTCCTGAGAGAGAGAGAAAGACAGAGAGACAGAGAGAGACTTTCATGTCAATTAAGCCCCTTTGAATTGACAACAAAAATGAGAGAGAGAGAGAGAGAGAGAGAGAGAGAGAGAGAGAGAGAGAGAGAGAGTTTGAGACTTGACTTTGAATGGTCTATTTATTTACAAAAAAATTGAAAAACATTTGAGAGGAGAGAACAATAAAAGAGAAAAAATATTCAATCAAACATACATCTAAACATAAATTAGCAAAACGCCTTCATCAACAACTTCACAAATACATTGATTTACTCCCCATATGTATTTAAACATTTCCATGTCATTGACCAGTTTGTACGTAAACTCAATTGTAATACAAGATTTTAATAATCCCTTGAAAAAGGACCCGACACAATTCAGATGTTTTTTTTTGTGACAGCCATATAGCCAATTTTGCCTGCCTGAATAAAAAATAATTAAAACATGAGCTGAAGCTCCTACTTCTTCTATATTTTGGCCCAGAAATGAAATAATCCAGTGAAAATTTCTACCTGAGTCTGACCCCACTCTTCTTATTAATAAAACAGTGGCTTAAGCTGTTTCCGGTTTTCCACAGCCCACCCTACCTGTGGATCAAGGTGAGCTCTGTATCTGTTTATAGCTATAATTCCATGTTAAATTCTACAATGAAGGTCTCCAGACCTTTTCTCAATTGGTGGTTTGTACAAGGACCTCCAGCTACCTTTAGGGGAAACGCCTAGCCCAAAGATCTCCTTCCATTTGAACTACTTGACACTTCCCAGTGTATTAAGGTGCCATACTTTAACACACAGTGTGTAAATAGCTTTCAATCCAGCAATGCCAAAAAATTTCAGCTGGGATGTCTTAAAAGATAGTAAATGGTCTGCACTTATATAGCACCTTTTTTAACCTTAGCGGTTACCAAAGCGCTTTACACTGTGTCCCATTCACCCACACACACACACTCATACACCAATGACGGCAGAGATGCCATAAGAGGTGCTAGCCTACCATTGAGAGCAACTTGGGGTTCAGTGTCTTGCCCAAGGACACTTTGGCATGCAGAGTCATGTGGGCCAGGAATCGAGCTGCCAACTCTGTGATTTGTGGCCAACCCGCTCTACCACCTGAGCCACAGCCACCCCAGTAATGTAGGTAATGTAAGCTACTTTCTTTTTCTTGCCATGGTCCAGACTCTGCTCTGGAAAAACACAGTTATCCAACTCTTCATCTAAAGTTTCTAATGCCAGTCTGTAGTCCTGTGGCAGAAAATCTAATATCTGAGTCAACAGATTCTGTGCCATCTGATTGATTTTAATCCCAGTTTTAAAGCCAAATTTTCAGCAGTTATCCATCCTTTTCCATTAAAAGTCTGCCCACATGGCCTATCTGAGTATCTGATTTAAAAATGTCCAAGTCTAGTTCAGAATTCAAATGTAATGGTTCTTCTTTGAGCCATAATGTCTGTGCACAATTTGCGCCCTGCGAAAAACAAAAAAATGTCCATGATTTTAAAATTGATCTATTAAAAGAGCTTCAGTTTATTAAAATGGTCTCAACCCATGTTTCGCACTCTGCTCAGGAGGGCACAGTCTACTCCAGACCAGCTCACATCTTCCCCATAGAGCAGTCTCTGTGCCATCTGAATTCTGAAGGCTTTTATACTTGATCTGATGTCAATCAGCCCCTGGCCTCCTTCCTGTATAGGTAAATACAGCACAGCCGCTTCAACCAATGCTGTCCCGACCATGAAAACTAGTCGCTGCTGAATTTCTCTCACCAAATCATCAGGATGCTCAAGTATTACCCCTCTATGCCATTATAAAGATGCAACCAAATTGTTACAGACCAGGACCCTCACTCTGTAGGACAGCTGGGGTAGCAACCATTTCCAGTGAGACAACAGATCACACACTTTCTCCACTAGGCCCGTCCAGTATCTTTTTCTATACACTTCTATCCCTATAAATACACCTATATATTTAAAACCTGTTCTGCACTGCAATTCCCCAGGGAGTGCTGGACCTTTAAAATTTCTTCCACACCACAAAGAATCACATTTACCCCAGTAAACTACTGCTGAAAATGCTTTTCTATAGCACTGTAAAGACTACTTTAGCAACTGAATGTCACTTTGCTCTTGGATTATAACTATGACATCATCAGCGTATGCAGAGAGTTTAAAATGAAAATTGAGGGTGTTGACCTGTAGACCCACTAGCTTTCTCCTCAGTCTACAAAACAAGTGTTCAATTACTATAATGTACAGTTGACCTGAGAGAGGACAGCCCTGCCTGATTCCTCTATTTACTTTTATAGGGATACTTAACCCACCAGCCATTTTTATCATGCACATTGCCTCTGTATATATGAGTTTAATCTTGGAAATAAAATTGTCCCCAAAACCAAAAGCTTTCAGAGTATCAAAGAGAAACACATGATCAAACCTGTTGAAGGCCTTTTCTTAATCTAAAGATAACAATCCCATATTAACATTATTGCAATAAGCAAAATCAAACACATCCCTTATTAAGCAAAGATTGTTTGTAATAGATTAATTCTTTATACAGTATGACTGGTCCTTATGCACAGTTACTGGCAACACATTATTTAATTTATTAGCCAGGCATTTTGAGATAATTTTATATTCAGTGAATAAAATCGCTACAGGTCTCCAGTTCTTTAAAAGTGTTAAATCACCCTTTTTTGAGAGCAGCAATAAAACAGCACATTGACAACTTGTAGGAAGAACGCCTTCACTGAAGCATTTTTTAAGTATTTTATATAGTCATCTCCAATAATGCTTCAGAAACTCAGAAACTATAAAATTCAGCTGGTAGTCCATCCAATCCTGGAGTATGACCTGAAGAGAGACCCATGACATCCGAAGTAACTTCTTCAAAGATGAGCTCAGTCGCTAAAGATTATTTAAAATGGCAAGATCCTTTAGCAGCTAATTTCTATAATGTTCATCTAAGATTTCAGCTTGTACAAATTGGAATAAAAACCCACAGCAAGTCTGCGCATCTCCAATGGATCTGATGTGACATGTCCATTATTGTCCTTCAAAGAGTACATCTGTTTCTGTTGGCCCACTTTTCGCTCCAAAATAAAAAAATGTAAGAAGTAGGAGCATCCATGTATTTTACAGTTAAAAAGCGGTTTCTTATAAGAGCTCCTTTAACTCTTTCATCTAAAATTGAGCTTAGCTGATTTTTCTTCTCAGTCCACAGTTCTTTTAGATTAGCAGCATCATTAACGGTCATATTCTTTTCACTGTCAATAATCTCTGTTTCCAGACACTCTATAGTCTTTTTAAATGTAAAGAAAAATTAGATCTCTTATATGAACTTTCCCAACTTCCCACCACTGTGTAATAGTTTAAAAAATAAAATTCTCAAAACAATTTAAAAGCTTCACAAAATTGTTTATCTTCTAAAAGTTTAGTATTAAAATGCCAATAGCAACTCTTGTGTGTACTTTTAGGCAAAGTAAAACCAACCGTAATACGTTTATGGTCAGAAATAGCGTTAGGACTAATAGTTTTATTAACAACTCTATTTCTCTTGTTATAAGATGTATAAAAACTATCCAAACATGCAGCAAAAATCCTTTCATTGCAAACTTTCACCCATGTATATTGCTTTGTAGAGGGGTTATGTTCTCTCCACACAACTGAGAGATTTATCTTTTTTTATCACACCAGCGAAACAGGTTGCTGACTGTGCGTAAGGCTCCTTCCCATTTCTATATTCAATTTTTTGTTGTGAGAGTTCTTCATAGCTACTCAATATTCTTGCCAGCATCACAGAAGTAGCAAACTTTTCAATGTCAGGAAAGTAGTCACCTATTTCAACCCCTTTCCTTCAGTCTTGAGTTAATCTCTTCAACAGTGTATAGATCTTTATCAGCCTCTCCTGGCACATGCCCACTGCTTACCATCTCTCATACCACTATCAGTAAACTGTGACAAAACTTCCAACTCCTCTGAGACTCCTATTTGTTCTTCAACATTCATCCTAGTCATATCCTCACCAGCAGTCTGAAGCTCATTCTTATCAATAACATCAGTAACATTCACACATCCAGCATTAACACTGTTATCAATCACCTCCTCCTGTCCTTTCACCTTCTCTATGACTTCAACTTGTTCCTCACTTCTCTGCTCTGCTCCATCACTTCTGTGATGTTCAACAGCAACTCCAGAATCAGCTCGAGAGTTTGATCTTCTCTATGTGGACATGCAAACCTTTTATGACCCAAATCTCCACACTCAAATAATTTTAAAATGTTCACATGGAAAGAAACTTCTAGAGTCTGCTGGGTGAAGTTAGGAACATATAGACCTGGCGTCTGAAAGAAAGCACATGTTTAAGTGCCGTGATATAAACCCGAGGGGAATCAGTTTCACTGGGCTCGCTATCTTCCCGAATCTCTACAGTTCTTTCAGCCGTACCTGAGTGACAGAGCTGACCCGGGAACAGATTTCATACCTGCGTATGAGGCCTGAAGGACTTTTCACTTTTCTTTTTCTGCTAAGATTTAAAACGATCTAACGAGGGGACGATAATAATCGCATTTGCTCCCAACAACACATTCAGCTCCTTCACACACTCCCATCGTGTACCAAAGAGAGAGAGAGAGAGATGCAAGAAATCCAAATAGAAATTACATGTTATTGACATCTGACCTTTCCTGACCTTTGAATATTCAAACCCCAGATTGTGAAGTATGTAACAGCACTACCAGGGGCGCCGTATAGGGGGGAAAAGTTAGGACTATTCCAAGGGCCCCTGAATGACAGGGGGCCCCAACAAATAGGTAAAAACTAATTTAATTAATTATTTTTTTTTATTATATTATACACTATATAAACCATCATTGAGTATATTTCAAATAATAATAAAATTAATTATGTCTTTGATTTTACTTATTTTGGCAATAAAAGTTAAATATCCCCATTGACCAAAAAGTAAACAAAATCCATATTGACCGACCACCCCCCTGTATCTGCATGAAATGGTTTGGTCCTGCCTTAGCGCGCTCATCAGTGAGTGAATGACGGTGTTTAGTTGCAGACAGTTAGTCCATGCGCCAGAAACACAGATTACAATGTTGAGTAGTATAAGAAAATCTGGTTTTCAAAAAAGGAAAGAGAGAAAAGAGAGAGGAAAGACAAAGGAAAGGGTGTCAATCTGTAACCCAGTTTTTCACCAAGAAAGGTGGGTAGCCTTTAGTCTGTGAGTGGTATTAACCTGTTGTCCATAGAGACTGCCTCCTTGTCATTTATGACTTATAACAAAAAAACAAAACAATGTCTAAAAGCTGCTGTGTGACAAGGTGTACAGCAAACAAGCTAAATAACCCAGAAATAATTTTTTATAAGCTGTCGACACCAAAAAACGGTTTGTTTCAGGACATAAAAGGAGACAGAGCGCAACTAGTTCCCGAACTGCTCTGAGAACTACGCCCACTGGAACGCGACATGATATTGTAAAAAGAAAAAAAACATTCATAATTTTAACCATGTCGTTTGCTTATTTCACCACCCTATGTGAACCTGAGAGGAGGAGATATATTCAATTTACCCATTCTTCCTTCTGATGCTTCACGTCTTATTGCCTGCATCTACTTTTGTCTCCTTAAAGGCTGGCGTTTACGGTTCTGAAGCTAATAAAAATGTATTTCTGGGTTTAGTTAGGCATTTTCTGTCTTTTGTTATATGTCATAAATGACAAGGAGGCAGCCTCTCGCAATGCAAAGTCAACGGAGACGGTTGGATTGTCTTCCCTCCCGGTGGGCGTGGTCTTCAGATTATGACGCGTTGCGCTCAGTCTCTGTAGTGAAATAAGCTAGCTAGCTAAAAAAAATAAATAATAATAAGTTAGCTAGCTGCAGGTGTTAGCCTACATTTCATCAACATTTAATCAGTGCAGGGAAACTTTTAGCAAGATATTCATATTAAATCATTGTCCATGCCCCTTTTAGCAGACTTAACAACAGATGAGTCAGCAGCACCCCAGTCTCCCCATAACTGCACCTCTCCCTGTCCCTGTGAAGAAGGTGAGCAACATCGTGTAAATGACTTAGCATCATTCCAGGGAGTCTGTGTGGGGTTCTCGGTCTCTCTTGCTCTTTTTACCATAACAAAAAAGAAAATGAAATATTTATTAATGACAGAAATCAAACACAAATTATTTTCTCACATAATGACCATTATTGGCTAGAAAGCTAGACTTCAAAGACTTGATCAATGACTTTGCTAGCAAGAAGGCTCGGCGCTGGGCTCTTGGTGAGTCAGGCTGAGCAAGGTCTAGTGATAGCTGTCAAATGGTGTGGCTATGGCTATTAACTTACCTTTTAATTTGATGTCACTGTTAGTGTTAGTTTATGACCATATTCCAAACCTCAAAACCTATTGATTTAGTGATCACTTGATCTGTTTTGTAGCACTATAATAACCCTGATGTGAAAATTCCATTTTACACGTCAACTTTATTTTGTTGTTGGCATATATGTGCAGTTAAGTTCAAAAATCTGCTGTTTTCATTGTTTTGAGATGATGTTAATTTACTTTGAATAAAAGTTTAATATATATTTAGTTTTTTCTTTTTTTTATAATCTGTCATTAATTTTACAATAAAAATACATTGAGACTGTAAAGGATTGCCTTTTTTATGGTGGCTTTTAATCTTGCATCAAAGAGTGAACTGCATACTGTATGCAGACTTGCATTTACAAATCACCAGCAGTAAATATTGTGCTAGTACTAGTATTGAACTACAAGAAGCAAGACAGTTGCAAGCCTTTGATTAGAGTTATGTAAAGCTTTTGATGGCAAAGTTAGGCCCTAGAGATGTGGTGACAACAGCTGCTCAGAAGGGGCCCAATTAGATTTTTTTGTCATGGGGCCCAAAATTCCTGGCGGCACCCCTGAGCACTACATAACAATTGAATGTTCTCTCTTCTTTCCTTAATTGTTTGTCTATCCCTTTACTAAATTCCTCCACTTCACTGAAATAGTAAAAGGAGAGCATCATCACTGCTGGGTTAACTGAAATATTGGTAAACCTTAAAAAACTATTACATTGGACATTGTGTAAAAAAACTACATTCTCTACTCTTACCTGTGATGATAATCTTGACCAGAGAGAAAGACCTGCAAATTCTGCAGCACAACCAGGCCATATATGATGGTTTACCAAAAGAAAAAGGTTAATTTAAATATATTATATAAAAAATATATACCATTATACCAAAACAGAACAGTAAGCCATAATACACAGGTCTGTACACAAGTAGCACCATGGTAGGCATGCCATTTACAAAACGTAGGCTTTGAAAGTGCCTGTAGAAAAGGCCTACATAATAACTGACTATTAAAAATGCCAAATGTCTTATTAAACATTACAAAACAATGTCAAAATGAAGAGATGGGATGATAACACTTACTGTGGGTTAAACAGGCAGTCAGCACAGTTTAATTATTAAGATTATTTAACTTAATTAAAATGGCAAAACAACGAGTATTAAACAAACTTTCACACTGAAGACAATGGGCTGCTGCTGATTTAATGTAGCTGACAGACACAGATCATATAGACATGCTTTAAGTCAACAACTTAGTTGGGCTTGCCAGAATCACGCTACAATTTCATTAAACAAATAATCATATAGACTAACAGTTAGTTTTGCAGCAGGCTATCAGAAGCTAATATATGATTTTGTGTAGTGCCTTTAAGACTATAGTTAGCAACTCTCTCTTTGGCTATGTTAACTTTGCTGTCCAATTCAAGACAAGACAAGACAAGACAAGACACCACAATTGTTTTTTAAAATTAAATAGATAAAACTTGATTCACAGTCAGTCCTCGCACTCTGAAAGTTGAAACCTCTGACGGGCCTGTAGACCAGGAACTCGATTTGAACAGTGTAGCAGGAGAAATCCAGCAACAACTGTCCAACATGTCTCTGATGCTGATGAAGGTTGTTGCTGACTTGGAAGATCTTGCTGTAATATGTTGATCAATTACGGCGATGGAAACAAAATTCTCTGAGTTGGTTACAAGAGAGACAGATGTTGAGAAACAGATCAATTATCTGGAATCATCGGAAAGGGAATTATCCGCTAATCCGCTCGCGACAAAAATAGACATGGAAAACATTTTTGAAAAACTGTAAAATAGGAACTGACTAAATAAAATATGGATTGTTGGAATTCCTGAGCATGAAGAAGGCAGGGATATGGTGAAATTCCTAGACGAGCTCTTCCCGAATCTGCTCGACATAACAGGCCATAAGCTGGAAATCAAGCAAGCTCAAAGAGTCCCGGCTCGCAGATCTGCTGAGGGGGACAGATCCCGATCAATTCTGGCCATATTTCTGAGATCTATTAAATATCTTGTGTTGTGCCAGGCAGGACCAAAAGAAAGCTTTCTTGGAAGAATCATAATATATTCTTGATCCTGTACTTTGCGAATTTGACAAGAAAGAAACGCGATCGATTCAAGGAATGTAAGAAACTCTTACATCAACGGAAGATCGCTTTTACACTGATGGCTGCAGAATATATAATTGCCCACACAAAGGATGTCTTTTATAAAGTTGACTGACTGAGCAATCACGGTGTATTTTTTTATGTGGCCTCTGAATAAATTTGACTCACTTACACTCTGGAGGAACCGGGATGCCTGCTTTGTTTCTTTTTGTACTAGTTCTGCCTAGTGGCTGGAGTTTGTTTTGTGGAATAACACTTCTTCGGGACAATTGTGGATGAATACGTTCATTCTTTGTGCTTATTCCTCCTGTTGTCTGGAGTTTGTTTTGTGGAGTATTTTTGTGGGACTTTGTTTGATTCAGGGTTTGATTGTTGCATTAATGTTGGAATGTGGTCTGTATAATCTTGTTTTTGACACACAGTTTATTTTCTTATATTATATAAAAATGTCAAATGCTATTATGATTGGGTTATCTTTCTCCACGTGGAATGTGAATGGGTTGGGGCACCCCATAAAAAGAAGGAAGGTTATTTCTTTTCTTAAGAGTAAGAAATGTGATATAGTGTTTTGGGAAGATATGGGGTGGGCATGTTTTCTTTTGTGCTGGCTCAAGTAAGGGCAGGGGAGTCATTATACTGATAAGTAAACATCTACAATTCAAATCTCTCTAACAGATTAAAGATAAATTAGGGAGAATCATTATTGTTTTAAAAGAAATTCAGGGGCAAAGGTTGGTTTTGGCTAATATTTACGCACCTAATTTTGATGATCAGGGTTTTTTTTTATTGATCTTGGAGGAATGTTGCAAGCCGCTGACACCCCTCATTATATAATATTGGGAGCAGACTTTAATCTTTTGATGGACTCAGTCCTTGATCGTAGTGAAGCAAAAGTGTGTAAGCCCCCTAGAGCAACATTGACGCTTCACAGGTAATCTTGGTCTTGCAGATATTTGATGACTTTTGAACCCATCTGGTTTTTTCATCAGTCAATGAGATTTATTCTAGAATAGTTCTCAGGATAAAAAGTTTCCAGAGTGGATTGTGAGGGGGATTACACTCTGCGACCTGTATGAGAGCAGAGTGTTGAGATCTTTTGAGAATTTGGGTCATCATTTTGGGATTAACAGATCACAGTTTTATAGGTATTTACAGCTGCGCCACATGCTCTGTACTGCTTTTGGGAGTAGCAAATGGGGTGTTCTTGTGGGTGGGTTGGGGATTGTGGAAAAAACAGCTTTTCCTGTAAGAGTGTATATCATTTAAAAAAAATACATCAGTGCTATTATTCTTTTTGTCGCACCTTTAAACTCAGTGACTATATTTCGGATTGTTTGAGCACCACAAAAAAACAAATAAAAAAATGTTTAAAAAGAAAAGGCAAATTGTTATTTTAAGCTGGGTACATTTTCTTCCTGACCACTGCAGAAAAATGGACATCACAGTCCTTGTCTCACAGAGTTGTCTTAGGCCAAGATTAACGAACGTGTCATGCAAAATGAATACTTGATTCATTCAGCACTCACATTAAGATATTGCCGACTGGATAAAATCTTATCGCAGCCCTCATATTCGCAAGCCAAAATTAATTTGGGTGTTACTTTTCTGTGAACACATAGATCAGTATCATGCAAAATGATGTAAACTTACTACTTAATAGTTTCATGGCACAATTATATATGCTATAAAACAACAAACATAATTGCTAAAAAAAATTATAATAAAAAACCTTGGCCTGAGCAAATCTTTATCTTTTGCCACTGATCTGAGACATGCCATCTTTTAAAGGATGTGGGCTGGAATGAAAAGTGTGTGTGGCAGCGGGGGCGTGGTCAAGCGCCCGTCCGGGAGAGAAAAGCGGTAAGGGCGCTTACACCTGAGCTAGATTATGTCTAACATCTGTCTCTAATTTCAGTGAGCACGGGAGAGCGGCATAAAAGGCAGCCAGAGGGCCTCCATGAAGAGAGCGAGAGTGACATAAGAGTTACTGTGTTTGAAAAAGCTCGCTGTTTAAAAGTGCTCTGTGCACGTTGTGATAATTAATAATAAAGAACCTCACCTCTGAGCCACTGCGTCAAGCGTCATCCCTTGGAGGAGATCGTTACACTGGTGTAGTGTCGCGAGGGACTGGAGGACCTTCGTCAGCTGGGAGGACTCTACGGGGCGACCCATCTCCATACTTGGACGAACAAATCCCGGGTTTCGGCACCAGTGTAACGATCTCCTCCAAGGGATGACACTTGACTCAGTGGCTCAGAGGTAAGGTTCTTTATTATTAATTATCACAACGTGCACAGAGCACTTTTAAACAGCGAGCTTTTTCACACACAAACACAGTAACTCTTATGTCACTCTCTCTCTCTTCATGGAGGCCCTCTGGCTGCCATTTATGCCGCTGTCCCCGTGCTCAACTGAAATTAGAGACAGGTGTTAGACATAATCTAGCTCAGGTGTAAGCGCCCTTACCGCTTTCTTCCCGGACGGGCGCTTGACCACGCCCCCGCTGCCACAGTGTGTACAGAATTTTAGGAATTAAATTGGTTGGGAATCCTAAAGGATAAACTCTAAAAACGATTGCTTTAAAACAATAACCTGTTATTTTTAACTGTGCCAGTGTTCTGTCAATCTATGCTACCTACATTTACATTTATGCATTTGGCAGATGCTTTTATCCAAAGTGACTTACAGTGCACTTGTGATAGGGACAATCCCCCTGGAGCAACCTGGAGTTAAGTACCTTGCTCAAGGACACAATGGTGTTGTTTGCTGTGGAGATCAAACCAGCAACCTTCTGATTAACAGTCATGTGCTTTAGCCCACTACACCACCACCACTCTAGGCAATTGCCACCTGCTCAGGATGTGCTACCAGAAGTAAAAACAGTAGGTAGTACATATCGGGAGACACGGGAGAACCTGTCTACAACAGCATGAAATGTGTTAAAAACCTAGGTAACACATCTTTCCAGGCAGATAATACCAATCAGGATGTGCTACTAGCATAAACTATCAGATAGTGTAATATGGTGTAAGACTGTACTAAGCCCTAACCATAACCTTACTCCAAACCCTAACCCCAACCCTACAACAATGCGAAAAGAGCATTGGTATGGACATCCTGATAGGCAGGGTTGGGGAGTAACGGAATACATGTAACGGGATTACGTATTTAAAATACAAAATATAAGTAACTTTATTTCAGTACAGTTACAATTTAAATAATTGGTAATTAGAAAACAGTTATATTCAAAAAGTATTTTGATTACTGAAGAGATTACTTTGCATTTTATTGTCATTTTTTTTCATTTAATATTTAGTCCTTTCAGATGGAAAACATTTATACATATAAATGATGCGATCCAAAGTGCATTTGAACAGCGGTGAAACACTTTCTTATGATGTGTTACATTCATACAAGCAGACAGAGAAGTAAGTTTGGAGCAGAAGAAATAGAAATAAACCTTGGGTAAATTCTCAGCTTTACGCTAAGCTAAAATGCTATTTCTAGCCATTTTACATGCATGTCTTACCAGGCACGATCATATTTTTTTAATTAAAATTCAATCAGTTCGATCAAATTCACATTGGATCTTAATTAATGTTTTCTAGTAAGACCTTTGATGGGCAAAAATCGTGTTCTTGATAATAATTTTTGTATTGTTTTCATGTAAAAATATCAAAAAATCCTTAAAACAAGTTTTAGAAACAACACTGCATAAGATATTTAGGTTTTAGAGAATGTATTTGTAACATGTGTATTTACAGCATTTACTGTACTGGCAGAATTTTTATAGTCAAAACAAATGATAAAATCTACCAGTGCCGAAGAAGTAATCCAAAGCATTAAGAATACGTTACTTAGTTTAAGTAATCTAACAGAATACGTTACAAATGACATATTCCGTAATCTGTAGTCGAATACATTTCAAAAGTAACCCTCCCAACCCTGCTGATAGGTAGCATATATTTTCAGGACACTGGTCCTATTGCTGCCATTGGGTTTCTCAGTCAGATCTACTCTCCTCTGGGTCCCTCTGCTGGTTAAATTTATCACAGCAACTTCCTCACTGATACCTATAAAAGAGGAATAGTTGTCCTTAAGGGATAGTTCATGCAAAAATGTTAATCCTCTCATCATTTACCAGTACCAACACTTTCACTAATTGCACTGTAATTTGCACTGTGCCTTGATACAAAGTTCATTGATACAAATTTTAATTGTTTTTCTTTTGCAAATGATATTTAAAACTGTAAACTTCTGCGGCTACCTATTTTGGCCAGGACACTTCTGTAACAGAGATTTTTAATCTCAGTGGGTTTTATTCCTGGTTAAATAAAGGACAAATAAATAAAAATAAATAAATACATAAAATAAAACCACAAATGGTGCCTTGACTATCTTTTATTTTTACAGTGTAATAAAACAAAGGTATTTTTTAATAAGTACACAGGTTGATCTCACTTCTATAATGCTGCCTGTCTGAGCAGTGCAAAGAAAACATACAGAGTGTCCCTTTGGAAAGGGAAGCATAGCAGGGTGAAAATCGTGAGATAAGGACTGAAACAGCGAGAGAACAAAAAGGAAGCAGCATCAGTTTCACATGTGGCTCAACCCACAGCTGCTTTTGTCAGTTCACCCAGTCACACATGCTCACTAGGAACACGTCATACACACTGCTTACCTGGCATCTCACTCTCCACACCAGCATGGATGAACTTGGTAAGTTGTTTGACATTGTAAATTATTCTGTCATTATAACACTAAAAATTTAGAAATGATAGTAAGTCACCATGCACGAGTGTGAAAGGTAATTGAAAATCGAAAGTGTTTTTTCTGAAAATTAGAAGACACTGACATTCTCATCTCTTTATTTTGGTATTTATCTGTTAAGTGTATTTTCTAACATACTGTATATGCTTAAGATCTGGTAGTCTCATAAAACACGATCTGAAAATTTTTTTTTTAGACACATTGATACACTCAAAATAGTGAGACATACCACCACAAAGGGACCATATCAGTGTGAATCTGACATCTTAACCATACAATAATACAGCATACATAACACATTGATTAATAAGTTTAAGCTAAAGTATAAAGTGTGTGCAGTTTTATCTACAGTGAATCACTTTGTTTTTAACCAGGGTATTCTAAGAGCAAGTGAGAAGAGTGTTTTCTTAAAAATAAAAATAAAAAATAAAAATAAAAAGATTTTAAGAAATCCATGCATACAGTATAATACACTTCAGGCAACAATGTGGTCTAAGTAGATTATTAATAATTCAATTCATTTTGCTTTCATAAGGTAAGTTATAAATGTTATAAAATCATTCTCTTGAGAGCGTCCATTTTTCAGAGAACTCGGACAAAAGTGAATCAGTCCATTCATGTCTATATCAAGTGACTTTATTTCTGTCAGCAAAAATATGTGGTAAAATATGAAATTCATGCTTTTGTTTGCCATGTTCTGTCTTTTCCATCTGTTAAGAAGACAGCAGCAACATACGTTCTCACTTCCTCAGGAAATTACATAAGTTGCTAATAAACAGTAGCTTCACCTTGTACATATATAGGCCTACCTAGAAGCACATAATTCTGACTGCTTCAGTGCAACAGTTATTTCAACAGGTATTGTTAAGGTTATGTGTTTGTCACTGATTTCTCTGCAGCAGTTACAAATGTGATTTTGGTTTTGCAGACATGATTTTAGAGGAGCTGGCTCAGAACTCTTCACAGACTGCAACTGTTCCTGTAGCAATTCCACTTAAAACTCCCTCAATAAGAACCTCATTTAAAAGGGACAACACAACTCTGCATGGACAGGTAGTTAACATTTCATACAGGCCAATTTATATTTCTTTGAACCTTTCTATTCTGTTTGGTTATATTTGACTGAAATAATTTTTTCTGATCTTATAAAAATGGTTTTGCTTATCTGAGCGGTACAAGACGTAGTGACTTTTTCTCCACTTGCCATCTGAACACACAAAACAAATCTGGACTTGATTCAATAAGTCTACAGTGGTCATAAAAAAAAGTTCTAAATTGACTGACAGTAAGAAAAGAACAGGACAGACTACAAAAGCATTTTTTTTTATTAGTCAAACACAACATATAAATCAGCCACAGTGCAGAAAAAACACACACAGAAATGGGGTGAGTGTAGAACATGCAGAGTACAAAACATTCACCCCCTCCCACACACAAACAATATGAACACACACAAAATTGAAACTATATCAGAGAGCAATTATTTTTAATTTTGTCAATAACAAAAAACAACAACAATTATAAATCAGCTACAAATTAAAACATGCGCATGCACGCACGCCGCACACGCACACGCACACACACACACACACACACACACACACACACACATGGGTAAGGGTAAGAACATAACACACTCAGATGCAGCACATATACAGAGACAATTATAAGTTGAGTATATAAGTATAAATGTATTATAACACATTGTGTTTCCATGTTTTATGGGGACTTTCCATAGACATAATTGTTTTTATACTGTACAAACTATATATTCTATCCCCTAACCCTACCCCTAAACCTAACCCTCACAGAAAACTTTCTGCATTTTTACATTTTCAAAAAACATAATTTAGTATGATTTATAAGCTGTTTTCCTCATGGGGACCAATAAAATGTCCCCACAAGGTCAAACATTTCGATATTTACTATCCTTATGGGGACATTTGGTCCCAACAAAGTGATAAATACACGCTGGGGTAAGCGGTAAGAACATTACACACTCAGATGCAAAACATATACAGAGACAATTATAAATATTGCTGATTTCATGTGCTCAAAGACATTTTGCTTAGCATATCTTCAAATCCAGAGCAAAGTGAGGTGCCGAAACCATTTCAGAAGTTTATTGTCTCAGAAAACAAATCTTCATGACAGAGCTAGGATGTGGAAATGTAGTCTGACAGTTATCAAGTGTGGGGCCCTGAGGTTAGGCCAATGTATGTTCACACACACACACACACACACGCACCCACGCACGCACACACACACACACTTTAGTGCAGCTATCCTTATGAGGACTGTCCATAGACATAATTATTTTTATACTGTACAAACTATAGATTCTATCCCCTAACCCTCACAAAAAAAAAACTTTCTGCATTTTTACATATTCAAAAAAACTCATTTAGTATGTTCTTTAAGCGATTTGAATTATGGGGACACTAGAAATGTCCTCATCAACCACATTTACAGCATAATACCCTTGTACTGTATATACCAGTTTGTAACCTAAAAAAAAGTCCTGGTAAACCACTTAAACCTGCCCCCACACTCACACACACACACACGTGTGCGAACACACGCGCGCACGCACACACACACACAAACTCAGTTTAAGATAAAAATTAATCTATAATGCTTCTTTCTTGCATTACAGACTGAGTCCTCAGGTCTTATCACTGGACCAGGACAGGCCTTTGTTAATTATGCCTACAGGTATATGTACTATATTTGTTTCATTTTTTGTATTAATAAACACTTTTGACATGCATTTTGTCCTTTGAGGTGAACATTTAGAAGACCTTTTCCCATTAGAAGCCATTACCTTCATTGCTAAGTAGAGAAATATTTTTCTAGTGAGCTTCCAGCCCCTGTGGAGGCAGGACTGATGAGACCCAGCACAGCCACACAGGAGTTAAACTACTTCAGGAATCAACTGTTAGGTCTTGATCTTGAGGTAAGTGAAACAGATGAGGTCTGCATCAGTTAACCAGTTCATGCAACATGGCTGTGCCCCATTGAGAATTGAATTGAGAATGCAGTTTAAATTTAAATTAAATTCCTAAACTTGAATTTAATGTGAATTGAGGTAGCAAACAGGATGCAGAATTTTAATTCAAATGTGAATTTAAGGAAATAGAATTAGAAACTCAAGAAGTTCATATTCAACATCTGTAAGCAAGGGCGTTGCCAGGAAATTACTTTTGGGTGGGCCTCAATAAAAATGGATGGGCCAAGTTTTTGCCCATTTTATTTTATTGAATTAATAAAAAAATAAAAAAAAAACTGTTTTACCAAGTTTTCCTTGAAGGTACACTTTTTTTGTCTCATTTTGGACTTACAGTGACCCCTAGTGGTGTGGATGATTCTAAATAAATAGTTTTTAGTTACAGATTACATTCACAATCAGCCATGATTAATTTAATCCAAGAGTGAAAGTGTCCACTAACAAGACTGAGATTAAGTGAGGAGCATTCATGTGATTCTAAAATGTAAGCACCCATGAGGGCGCCCCTGCTTTTTTAAGTTTACTGATATGAATAGAGTCCTTATCTCATATGAATGGTCATGTTTTTATGCATATGTTTCAAAATTACAATTAATTTCTTTTTTTAACTTTTTTAATGGGGAAAAAATGATTGAGGGCACCTTTAACAACATAAAGTGGCGCATTCTGAACACAATGACGAACTGAACACCTTTTATGCTCGCTTTGAGCATGGAAACAGCTGTGCTCCCACCTGATGATCTGCCACTCACATTTTCCTCCACTGAAGTGTGCTCCACCCTGAGCAGAGTGAATGCATATAAAGCTGCTGGCTCTGATGGTATCCCGGGCCGAGTGCTCAGGGCCTGTGCAGAACAGCTGGCTGATGTCTTCACCAACATTTTCAACCTCTCCTTGCCCCAGGCCATTGTCCCCACCTGCTTCAAAACAGCCACCATTGTACAAGTACCAAAAAATGCTGCTGCAGTGGCCCTCAACGACTTCCGCCCCGTTGCTCATCCTCCAATCATAGCAAAGTGTTTTGAGAGGCTGGTCCTCTCCCACCTGAAAACATGCCTGCCCCCAACACTGAACCCATATCAGTTTGCCTACAAACCCAACAGGTCAACTGAGGATGTTATAGCCTCAGCTCTTCACCCCGCCCTGACTCACTTGGACAAAAACAGTTCTGCCTTCAATACTGTGATCCCATCCAAGCTGATCTCCAAGCTCCCTGATCTTGGCATCAGCTCCACCCTTTGCAGCTGGACCTTGGACTTTCTCTCTAACAGACCACAGTCTGTTAGGATCACCAACCACAAATCTTCCACCCTCACTTTGAACACTGGTGCACCACAGGGATGTGTGCTGAGTCCAATCCTCTACTCCCTCTTCACCCTCAACTGCATACCTGTGCATGGCTCCAACTCCATAATCAAGTTTGCAGATGACACCATGGTGGTAGGCCTGATCAGCGGCAATGATGAGATGGCCTACAGGGAATAGGTACAGCACCTGGCAGTGTGGTGTGCCAACCACAATCTCACACTCAACACCCATAAAACCAAGGAGCTGATTGTGGACTACCGGAAAACATGGAAGGGCCACACACACACTCCAATCTACATTGATGGGGACGAAGTGGAGCGTGTGACAAGCTTCAAGTTCCTGGGTGTCCATATCTCTGAGGATCTTTCCTGGACCTACAACACCTCCACTCTGATCAAAAAGGCGCAAAAGTGCCTTTAATTCCTTAGGAAGCTAAGGAAAGCTCACCTGTCCCCCCACATCTTGCTGAACTTTTACCGCTGCACTATTGAATGTATCCTAACAAACTGTATCACAGTGTGGTATGGCAACTGCACTGTCTCAGACCAGAAGGCACTCCATAAAAACAAAACATAAATGCTAAATCATTTCTCTGTTGGTAAACTGTGTCTTCCTTGGGCAGAGTGCCCTCTGCCCCAGTCACCATGTTTGTAGCAACTCCTCCCCTGTTGGGTAGGACCTACCATGGGACTTCTACACATGACTCACTTCCGACGAAAAAGAGTCCCTCCATCAGGGAACGGAGGTTACAGAAATAACCAGGACGGTTTCAATTGGTTTGAAATGCAATTTATAATTTTTTTTTAATGAATATATATTTCATTCATCATATGTTAAAGAAATGAACCTTCATTTTATGGACCATTGTAGAACACTTTATTTTCCAGACTGCATTAATTTACCTCAACGTCTTCAAATGGAGCCAAACAAATAGATATCGGAAAACTATATGTCTAATTAAATTACTCAATTGTGTCAATGTATTTAAGTCTTTTAACTTGCAATTCAGTAAACTACAACTACTGTAGCAATTTTGACCAACCCTCTCATGCACCTAGGGACTTATATTTTTGCATTGTTGTACTAAACGAGCAGCACCAAAAGAGGGCAGTAGGAGCACATGAACTTTCCTGATTGAGCAAACTTGGTGACAATGGCTGACAATGAACCAAATCTGCATTATTTTGTAGGTTCCAGAACAAGTACCCACATCAAGCCCACCTCCAATTGCTTGCAAGTCTATAAAGGACAAAAACGAAAAAACTAAAGACAGTGTTAGTGGAAAGCAAGCAGAAGACAATAACAGGGCTGAGAACCGACATACTCTTCCTCTGTCAAAAAAACAATCCAAGGGTTTGGATGCTATAGATGACCTGCTGGGCTCTCTTAGCTCAGGCATGGAGAAAATGGGGGTCCAAACAGCTGCCAAGGGCCACTGTGCTTCATGTGGCAAATGCATTGTTGGGAAGGTATTATCAACAATAATTAGCATTTATTTGATTAATTTGTCTACATAAGCAAAGATATTGTTCTCATTATATGTATGTCCAAAATCTCATGCAGATTATCACAGCTCTGGGTCAAGTATGGCACCAAGAACACTTTGTATGTATGGTGTGCAGGGAAGAACTTGGCACATGTGGTTACTTTGAGAGAGATGGAAAGCCATATTGTGAGAAAGACTACCAGAACCTCTTCTCCCCTCACTGTGCTTACTGCCAAGGTCCCATTACTCAGGTGACCTGCCATCACTGACTCTATTTACACTGCTAAAGCCCATTGTTTGAGTTTTCTCAGACAGAGGTGTTTAAAATGTGGCACTTTTTCGCCACATAAAACACTTATGTATGATGTATGTTTAATGTATAAAACACTAATGTATGATGTATGTATAATGTATGAAACACAAATGTTTGTGGCTCTAGTTTATAGGTTCAAATGACACCAAACACAAGTAATTCCCAAAGCATGAAATTGCAGTTTCTATAAACTATTTGACGAAACTAATTGTTTCATGTGGCTGTGTCATTGGCATTTTGAACCCTTTCACTTCACAAACATTCATGACTTCCAGTCAGGGCAGCAGGTGATAATTTAGTGTTTGTTTTACACAGAACATTCTAACAGCAATGGACCAAACATGGCACCCAGAACATTTCTTCTGCTCCCACTGTGGAGATATGTTTGGAACTGACGGTGAGACAATTGCAAATGTGCCAATTAACAAAGGGGTTGTTCACACTACATATGTTTTTACATCAGTCTATGATGTTATTTAATAGTTTTTCTATGTAAACATCCTCTAGACTGACATCTTTGACTGTTGTCAAAGGGTGTCACGCAGTAGCCCTGCATTTTTTGGATGTTGTTTAAGGTTAAAAATAACTTTTAAAAATGGCTTGATACTGCATTCTGTTCCATTCGGATCCATTCACACGAACACATTTTCACATTTGTCAGTGCTGTTTTTCAATTGGTTTTCTATGTAAACATGCACCAGACAAATATCTATGTCTGTGTGCTGCATCAGAGACAGAGCACTTGTATTAAAATGAATGAGAGAAATTGGAATGCTCAATATGGCGGATGTAGAAACAGAAGTCTCGCCTCAAAAGTAAAAGAGCCAATCACCTTTTAGATACAGATATTGCCACCTTGAGCTCTTTTATGAGCATTAGCTGGACTAGCCTGAAAAATAGTTTTTGTAGCATGATCTTAGCTAAAGAAGCTCAATTTAAGATACCATTGTTGTGAAATTTTACTGCTTTACAAGTAGATAGAAGCTGTATTTTTTCATGCCGCTTGTACACATAATAATTAGCTTAAATTAGCTTGAGTTGTTTTGACAGCCAACAACTGCAATTCTACTCTACAGCTAACACTTAATATGGTTGTTGCTGTCAATCTGGATCACTCGTTTTTGTTGTTTTAAATGGCTTCTTATAGAGACCTGAACCAGAAAACATTCCAACATCGATCAGAATCATAATGGCACCACCCTGTTGCTGGATTTGTGGCCCTGTATTATGTCTAGTTTTTAAATACATGAGCGGTCTGAACAGCCCTATTACATCACTCATGCCCAGAGCACCCCAAACTTAATACATTTTGTGAAACAACAGATTTGGTCTTCATTTCAGAGATGAGCATTTGTACTCAATGGACTTGTCTTGACAGGGTTTATGGAGAGAGATCGTAAACCATATTGCTCCAGGGATTTCTACTGCCTCTTTGCACCCAAATGCTCTGGCTGTGGAGAGCCAGTGAAGGAGAACTATCTGTCTGCAGCCAATGGAACATGGCACCCTGACTGCTTTGTCTGTGCGGTGAGTGAGTTAGTGCTGGGGAAGACTGGAATGCAATACAATAATGTGACTTACTCCTTATAAATAAGCAATATGGAGTGAGTCAGTCTGTTCTATTGTGGTGAGCTTCAAAGGTGAAGTCTTCATCTGCTATTTTATCTATCCAGAAGTTATAAGAGTACCCTCATTCATTTTAAAGGAAATGTTCACCCCAAAATTCTGTCATCATTTGCTCACCCTCATGTTCAACCTATATGACTTTCTTCTGTTGGACACAAAAGGAATTAATGTTATCTTATTACCATTCAGTTTCATTGAATTGAAAGAAAAGAAAAAAACTCAACTGAGGCTAACATTACACCTAACATCTCTCTTTGTGTTCCACAGAAGAAAGTCAGTCATACATGTTTGAAACAACATATTGGAACAAGTCTATTGTGTACATACATCTACTGATGCCTCTGGACACATCTTCAGTGATATGCCTGGAATCATCGGGTGTTTTGTGTCTTTCAATACCATACACTCTTCTCCAGGTGACCCAGCCGTGGCTGATCAGACCCCAGCTTGTGTCCAGATGGCTAGCTACTTATGACTCCATGGCTCTCCTCTTTTGAGTCACAACCATCTTGAGATGCTCTCTGCTGCTTCAGTGGTACTGTGGATGGCTCTCTTCTTTTGAGCCACAGCCATCATGAGACGCTCTCTGCTGCTTCAGTGGTACTGTGGATGGCTCTCTTCTTTTGAGCCACGGCCATCTTGAGACGCTCTCTGCTGCTTCAGTGGTTCTGTGGATGGCTCTCCTCTTCCTCTCTCCCTCAATGCCAAAATTGCTGAAGGCTCTGCCTAAAAAAACGGGCTGTGAATCCCCTGCATCCAACGTCCACTGGGAGACACCTCGCTATCCGTCCAGCCTTCTGACAGTTTCTGACCAGCCCCACGTACTTGGAGAGCTTCCTTTCAAAGGCCTCGTCCAAGCGATCTTCCCATGGGACTGTCAGCTCCTGCAGCACACCTTGCTTGGTGGACTCAAACACAAGGACAATGTCCGGTCATAGGGAAGTGGCTGCAACATGGTTAGTGAACTTCAGCGATGGTCTGCTTGGAGGGTCGGGACTACTTTGCCCACTCAACTCCTGCGCTGATGGCTTCAGCGATGGTCTTTAGAACCTGATCATGCCTCCATCGGTACTGACTTTCTACAAGTGTGTTTGTGCAACAGCTGAGGATGTGCTCCAGGTTTCCTCACTTGGAGCACATTGGGCATGCTGGTGACTCTGCTTTGCCACATATGTGCAGATTTTATGGACTTATAAGCACATTTAACACTGCCTGGGTGAGAAATTGCATGTGGTGTGGCTCAGCTTTCCAAAGCTCAGCCCAGGTCACTTTCCTCTCGACCGCATTCTCCCATCTTGTCCAAGCTCCTTGTTGCTTCATTTCCACCACCATGCAGGTTATTGTCTCCTCCACTGTTGCTCACACCTCTTCCTGCACTAGGCGGTGCCTTTACTTTCCTCTGCTGGTGTTCATTTAGGGATTTAAAAAGGATCCTAGCCCAGCTCGGCCTTGTGTGACTACTCACACCAGCCTCCTGTGCCACAGTTTTGCCTCGGCTTCCTGGACAGCCTCCTCAGCCCTCCACTTCCAGCCAGTCCTCAATTGGATCCCTGCTTTAGCCACCTTCGGATCACTTGAGTCCCTGTACTGTACTACTTCTCTGGCTCTTGTTACCTTGAATTCCTCTTCCAAGGATTTGAAGAATAGTTGCAGTTTGTTTAGAGTAAATGATGACAGAATTACAAGTTTTGGGTGAATTAAACCTATAAATGCTCCTTTAGTAATCCTCTTTCTGCCTCTCTCTCTCTCTCTGTGCAGGACTGCCTGAAGCCCTTTACCGATGGTTGTTTCCTGGAGTTGAATGGTCAGCTCTTCTGTTCACTTCACTATCACTCTAGACAGGGCACTCTGTGTGGAACCTGTGGCAAGCCCATATCAGGTCGCTGCATCAGTGCCCTTAACTTCAAATTCCACCCTGAGCACTTTGTGTGTGCATTCTGTCTTCGGCAGCTGAGTCAGGGTGAGATTAAGGACCAGGGAGGGAAGCCATACTGTTCAGTATGTCACACGAAACTCTTTCTGTGAATGAGGTGACAGAAAAAGATGTCAAAATTGTTTAAGAATTGCTATATTTTTTGTAAGTAAAGAATTGTTATTGAGTATTTTTAAGTACAATCATTATTTTATTAACTATGTAGATGTCTCCATCCTTGCTGTTTTAATAAATGCAGCACAGAATTAAATTATTATTAAAGATATTTTATGAGAATTAAAATTGATTTTCAGATTTAAAGGTGAAATAATTTTTTTGCCTGATCTCATGAAAATTCTGTTTACAAAACAATATTTTGCTGCAGTTTCCCATTGAAATGTCTAGTGGGGTTGCCAAATGCAAGTGAAATGTGTCATAATAACACTAGATTTTAAAAGGTGAATGTTAGAAAGACATGGAAAAAAGAAATGTACCTCCCTAAACAAAAACTTTAACCTAAACCTAACCAATAGTGTTCTAAAAGCAAATGAGAGTAAAACAAAATAGACATCCTTATCCTAAATCAACACCTAACCAATAGTGTCTAAAAGCTAATGCGATGTGAGAAACACCAATATGCTGATTACTCTCAAAAAACAGTTTATTAACAAAATACGATAAGCAAGAAATCAGCATTTATATGACATTTGAAATAATCTAGTTATTCTCTGATTTTGACGTCAAACCATGAGGATGTATGCGTACAACACGTGCGCACAGTCAAAAAGATGGTAAGTTGCTGTAAGTGGAACATTGTCGTTATCAGATGAGGATTTTAAAGGTGACTGTTAAAAAGAGGTTTTAATGAAAAAAAAAAAAAACATAGCTCCCTAACCATGAGACTGGTTACATACTACTTACGCCTGTTAGTAAGCCATTAAGCAACTATATGTAGTTGTAACTCTAAGTAGCAACTACACAGTAGGAAAGCAACTATAAGTAAGTCATTCATTGGTATAGTCTGCTGAAAACTGTAAATTCTGTGGCTCTGTGGTGCTATCAAATCTTTACTCTGTTTGTTTGAGCATCCCGACCAGCCGGTAATAGAAACAGGGAGCCCACTTTGATGCACACCAATATGCTGATTACTCTCAAAAAACAGTTTATTAACAAAATACGATAAGCAAGAAATCAGCATTTATATGACATTTGAAATAATCTAGTTATTCTCTGATTTTTGACGTCAAACCATGAGGATGGATGCGTACAACACGTGCGCACAGTCAAAAAGATGGTAAGTTGCTGTAAGTGGAACATTGTCGTTATCAGATGAGGATTTTAAAGGTGAATGTTAAAGAGGTTTTAATAAAAAATTTAAAAAAACATAGCTCCCTAACCATGAGACTGGTTACATACTACTTACGCCTGTTAGTAAGCCATTAAGCAACTATATGTAGTTGTAACTCTAAGTAGCAACTACACAGTAGGAAAGCAACTATAAGTAAGTCATTCATTGGTATAGTCTGCTGAAAACTGTAAATTCTGTGGCTCTGTGGTGCTAACAAATCTTTACTCTGTTTGTTTGAGCATCCCGACCAGCCTGTAATAGAAACAGGGAGCCCACTTTGATGCACACCAATATGCTGATTATTCCCAAAAATCAGCATATTAAAAAAAATCTGACAAAGAAATTTGCATTTATCTAACATTTGAAATAATTGAGCTATTCTCTGCTTTTGACATCAAACCATGAAGTGGCATGCGGCCAGCATGTTTGCACATTCCAAACCAGTGGAAGACAAGAGATGTGTTCAGGAAACCTGTTTAAAAAAAACATTATTTTGCAATTCTGTTTGGTACCGCTAGTGGCACAGAAAATACACATTTCACCTTTAACAACATGGTACTCACAAAGTGACATGTGCTCAAAATTTCCCAACTGGTACATGGGGAAATACTGACTATGACTAAAACATGAATTACATTTTTTGATTAGGTGGTTACCATAGCCTTACAAAGTAAACACAGCACCACAGGGCATTGAGGAGATGTTTGGGAATTGTTAAAATTACATTACATTTTGAATGACTTAGAAGAATCAAGATCTAATTAACTTAATACCATCAGTGTTTTCATAGCCGCTGCTTTACAATGACACCATGGGGATGTTTTCCATAAACATTCAAAAAAGGGTTAGAATAACACAAGTCTTTCTCTTGCCTGAAAACATGTGAACTCTTATGTTTTTCTGTTCTGTTTACTATATGGCAAGATTGTTCATGTTGTCAATGAGGGAAGAGCTCTTAAACTGTATTATACAAAAGAGGCATCATCAGTCTTGACAGAACATACATATGTATAGTACAGTATATATGCCCACACACAGACATGAATATAAACAAACTTGCACATGACCAGACTTATTTGCCAACCATTCAACCTTTCTACCCTTGTATTCTAGAGCAAATTACTTTATCATGCTCAATATAAGAGATATTTGTATAGTTGTCTATCTTTGTACATTTGTTTCTTTATTAAATCAGGTCAGATCCTGTGATATGCAAAGAAAAATTTGGATATGCATGTGCAAGGCACAAAAGGCAATGAAGATTTTTTTTTTATGAATATCAACTCAATTCTGTTTGCTTTTTTTTTTTTTTTTTTTAATATCAATTTACACCTTTGACCAGCCTCAACCAGTAGGTGTCTAAATGTGAAAGTGAAAGTCACTTCCACACCATAATGTGGAAGTGAACGTGTAGATTTACAGTAAAAAAGAACTAAACCACCAGAGTCTTATGGATGACTTTTATGCTGCCTTCATATCCTTTTTGGACCTTCTGATCTCTGGTCACCATTTACCAGCATTGTATAATCTTCTAAACATTTTCAATTGTGTTCTGCTGAAGAAAGAAAGTCATACACATCTGGGATGGCATGAGGGTGAGTAAATGATGAGATAATTGTAATTTTTGGGTGAACTATCCCTTTAAGTGTGAGCTTTCTCATCTTCAAAGAATGATATCTGATGTTCTGGTAAGAGATGATGACAGCTGCTTTCTGGGAGGAGGGGGTCAAAGATCAAAAGAATGTTGTTGTGGTGTTGTTTCACATTGTTTCTAGATTATTGTGTTCTAGAGTGATCAGATGCATTTTAAATAAATGCAAAAAGCTTAATTGGCCAAAAATTTAACTTTATCACAAAAAACAAAATTTCACTGTTTTTTGGTCCTGGCACTAAATGACCAGCCAACATCATTTCACTAATCATATCAGCAGCACCTGGGAAAGTGTGAATGAGTATTAGTCAGGTGAAATTACTCTATCATTCTGATTGGATTATAAGAGCAGACTGTTTGCTATAAAAGGAGGGAAGAAATGCTTCCAATCAATGTGTTCTTGTTAGCAATGGTTTCCTTTGAAGAAAGACATGCAGCCATCATCACTTTGCATCAAAATGGCCTCATATGCAAGGAAATTGCTGCAAATAATAATGCACCTGAAATAACCATTTACTGGATCATCAAGAATTTCAAGGAGAGAGGTTCAACTGCAGTGAAGAATGCTCCAGGATGTCCCAGAGTGTCTAGCAAGCGCCAGGACTGTCTCCTCCTGAGGAGTCAGCTGCGGAATCATGTCACCACCAGTGCAGAGCTTGTTCAATATTGGCATCAGGTTGGTGTGAGTGCATCTGCACGCACAGTGAAGTGAAGACTTTTGGACAATGACCTGGTGTCAATAAGGGCAGCAAAGAAGCCACTTCTCTCCAAGAAAAACATCAAGGACAGACTGAAATTCTGGATTGGACAGAAGAAGACTGGTGTAAAGTTATTTTCTCTGATGAAGCCCCCTTCCGACTGTTTGGGACATCTGGAAAATCGATAGTCCGGAGAAGAAAAGGTGAACGCTACCATGAGTCCTTTGTCATGCTAACAGTGAAGCATCCTGAGACCATCCATGTGTGGGGTTGCTTTTCATCCAAGGGAGTGGGCTCTCTCACAATTCTGCCCAAAAACACTGCCATGAATAAAGAATGGTATCAAAACATCCTGCAATAGCAACTTCTCCCAATGATCCAGGAGCAAGCATGATGGAGAACCATGTCACAAGGCAAGAGTGAGAATGAAGTGGCTCGGAGATCATTACATTGAAATTTTGGATCCGCAGCCAGGCAACTCCCCGGATCTTAATCCCATAGAGAACCTGTGGTCAATCCTCAAAATGCGAGTGGACAAACAGAAGCCCAAAAACTGTGATCAAATCCAAGCACTAATAAGTCAAGAATGGCTGCAGATGTTTTACCTAATGTGTTTTTAGGATTGTGGCTGATTTGAAAGATTTGCTGTGTCAGTTGTTTAATGTATCTAGTATGTTTGCAGTTTTTATGTTTGTATGTATTGTATATGTGGTATAGTACTGCTGCTTGTCTTGGCCAGGACACTCTTGTAAAAGAGATTTTTAATCTCAATGAGTCTCTTCCTGGTTAAATAAAGGTTTAAAAAAAAAAAGAATGGATTGCCATCAGTCAGGATTTGGTCCAGAAGCTGATATACAGCATGCCAGAGCGAATTGCTGAAGTTATGAAGAACAAGGGTCAACACTGTAAATATTGACTCTTTGCATAAATTGAGTGTTTTTGCCAATAAAATCCTTTAAAACTTATGAAACACTTATTGTTTTCCAGTATACCATAGAAACATGTGAAAATATCTACAAATACTGAAACAGCAAACTTTGCAAAACACAAAATTGATGCTACTGCCAATACTTTTGGCCCTGGCTGTAGAGCTTCTTGAATAGGGGTTCTGTGTGGAACCAAGGTGTGTACGACCTGATTTGATAACTCATCACGACCCACACTGTAAAATCTAATTAGTTAACCTTACTTAAAAAAGCAAGTAAACAGATTGCTGTACTTATTTGGCAGTAAATTTACTTATTTGGCTCAAGTAAATTGAACAAGGAAAAGTCCACTTTACTTGAGCCAAATAATGATATTTTACTATTTATACTTATAATTTTAATTTGTTTCCTCAATTTTTTCAAAAATAAATTCTCTTATTTACTGTCCTGTACATCTGAGGAGAAGAGAAGTCTTGTTTTTCATCATTTGCTATAAAATTTTTACATTTTCAAAAGAAAATGTGAAGGGTGCTTGCCATAATGCTAGGTTTTTGTGGATGTTTGCTAGGGCATTGTCATGTAGTCATTAACGTTTCTGAATGTTTTAGCATGTTGTTTGTTTGCTAGGGTGTTCTGGGTGGTTGCTAAGGCATTTCTAAGGTATTTTGGGTGGTTGCTTGGTGCTTAATTATTGGTCTATATAATTCAATGGTGCCCACCCACATGTGTTGAAGCTACGGTACATACTACTAACAAAAAGTAGCAAAATACATGGAAGCTTTTTAAATATACTGTACTGTACATCTATCAGATTATATTATTTAATAATGCAATCAGAAGTTTGTTATCATTAGTTAACTTTATTTTACATGAACTAACAATTAACAATACTTTTTCGGCACTTATTAATCTAATTTTAATTTCAATAGCAAAACATAGGTAACTAATACTTTAAAAGTTTAAGTTTAATGTGATAACATTAGTTCAGGGGTTCTCAACAGGGGGGGTACTGCCCCCTATGTGGCGTTCAAATGATGCCAGGGGGTGCTGAGAGCAAATTAGTAAAGAGGGGGGTGTTTATCAGTCATAATAAACAAATCTATCGTCAAGTTCCTCTTTGCATTAAAACTTTTGTCTAGTCTTGGAGTATATCAGTTAGTTCTCAATTATACGGGTTGGTATGCATTTGTATCGTGGTTCATCTGATTTAAAAGTCTAGCGATGCATCTGAAGTATCTGGTTTAGCAGTGTCAAATACACAGGTGGAGGCACAACCTCGGCTAATGCACCTGTATGGCTCTGTAAATGGATACGGCTCAATGGACAGAGCAGCGCGAGCGCAAAGCTCTTAAAGCTCGAGCAAAGCTCTTAAAGCTCGAGCTCTTAAACTCGCAGGTACAAGCAAGGCGTGAGAAGCGGAAACCATTTAAATTCGGCACAGAATTCTACATCACCACCCTTGTACTATAGTAAAACTAACTGTACTTTGGGCAGAAATAGACTGAAGATAATTATTATCATATCACCACTTAAGCTCTAGTAAATTTGTCATAGGCTACATAAGGGGAGGGAATATAATTAATTTGCTACAACTTATAAATATTTATATTTGGATATATTGTTTTTACAAGTGTTTAGGGTAGGTCTACTCTTTATAATTACAAAAATGCCATAGTTTGTTTTATAGAAATCATGTTACATCTAATCATGGTAGTGAAGAAGATCCATGTTTCCATGTGTTTACTATGGTCTTGTTACAAATACCACTGATACAATTATAAAAAATAAATAATTAATGAATAAATTAAAATTTTCACGAAGGCAAATGTTAAATATATTAACAATATCACTTTTATTATTCGTTTCTGTCTTTGCAATTCCATTTTATAGGCCCCAAATACAGCCCTCTATCTGTATTCAAGAAATGCAAGGTTTGGTCTCAAATTCATGATGTGTAAGCCTGCTGAATTTAGGGAATGATGTGGGGGGCATTTATCAAAAAAAGGTTGAGAACCACTGCATTAGATAATACATTATAAATTAACATGAACTTACAATGAACAATTACACAATTATATGATATGTAATAAATACTATTATTAATAAATTATGTAAAAATATATTGTTCAGTGTTAGTTCATGATACCTAAAGCATCTACTTAAGTCCATTTATGAAGTCAAGTTATATAAATATAGTTATACAGTTTCTCCCATAAAATATAGTTATATTTATAATATGATCTTAAATATAGTTATACATTACTGTACAAAATAATTTTTTCACAAAAAATTTATATATTCTGCTTTTAGTGTATAAGTAGGAAATAGAAATTTAATCCCTTTGCAAATAGAATGAAACAGAAGAAGAACAAGGAACCCTACAACAGATGGTATGATCTCCAAAGGGCCGGGATCTCAACATCGAGTCAGTCTGGAATTACATGAAGAGACAGAATCAATTGAGATGCTTGGAAGCTTGAAGCTTGGAACATCGCATCTGCCAACAACAAAGAAAACAGTGTCTAGGTGTACCTAGGAGAATTGCTTCTGTTTTGAAGGCAAAGGTTGTCACAGCAAATAGTGAGTTAACATTTTTTTCATGCTTACTGGACTTAGTATGATGTTAATTGATAAATTAATTGAAAACTATTAATCATTGTTTTTGAAGACTTCACTATGCAACATTTTTCACAAGTGCCTAAAACTTTTGCACAGTACTGTATATTTAAAATACTGTATCTTTGGTTATTGCGCCACAAATACTGTTCAGATTCAGAACAGTATTGTGTGGTTAAAAAAGTAGCCTCTATCTCAATCAGGATGACAACATTAAATCAAACATAGAAAGTTGTACGAAATAAAACAAATGAAAAGACAAACAACAAACTGAGTAACTGAGTCGAAACATAGTGATAAACAGCAGCAATTAACTAAATATTTTGATAAAAAAGGCGACGTGTGCAGGGGCTCAAGTGAATCTGAGAATCATTCATTTGAACTACTTTATTTACAATAACTGTCTGAACGATATTTAATCAATTCATTAACATGAACTGACCGAACAACTGAATTCAATTAAATGATTTGGAATTGCCATTGCTATGAAAGTAGAAGGCTTACATTTTGTAGGCACATTTGATTACACCCTCTGCTGTATCTCTGTGTTGTATGACAAATGTAGTTTTCTAATGTTACACTGCCACTCGTTGGAAAAAGTACTGTAGCTTGCTAATGGAAAAGCTACAATATTGTGAAAATATTAGAGCTACTGTCATGCAACTGAAAAAATGTTAGTGTTGCTAATTTTAGTTGATACACCCCTGATACATTGATTCTGATATGGCTTTGGTCCCTCCTTCAATGCAAGTCTATGTTTTTTTTTTTTTTTTTTTAAAGTCTGATTGTAAGTCTGATTGTTTTGAAATGTAATAGCACATCTGTCCTCAACAAGCCCCAAGATGGGCTTGTTCCCCCACAAGGGTTCATTTATGTCTTCTGCACAAGCATTAAGAAATTATGTGCCAAACTACAATACTTAGTGTTAGGGGTTTGTTTCAAATCCTTAACCGTAATTATGATTAAAGGTGCATGTTGTAAGATGCTGAAACCCTTGTTATTAATGACACCTGTGGCCGTTTAGTGAACTGCAGCCAGCTACCCGTTGCTCGTGCACACACTCCATAGGGACGTGAGCGAGCGAGCATTAGACAAAACAATGATGTAACGTACAAAGAGACTGAACATGATTCACCGGCATCGTGCTGACAGATGAGGTAGCATTGTTAAAACTACACAGTTATGATTGTTTTACTACAAACTTTGAGACTGTATATTATATTTGGCTCTCCAGTGCTAGAACAGGGATAAAACAAAGTGTGGATATAGGTCTGGATATGCGAGGTTGTAGTTTGAAGTAATCACTTTTCTTTGCATGATACATTGACTGCATTTATACAATAGCGTATGTTGGCATTAGAAAGCTAGCCAGCTTTATCAATAGCTGTTAGCTAAATTTGATGCATGAAAGTAGCTGTTTATAAAATAGACTGTACATTATAAATTACAGTAGTCCATATGCTAATGTAATCTTGTGTTGAAGCAGTAAATGTATTTGGCTTGCTATCCGTATATTGGAGGGTTCTTAGCTCGAGACTCGACTCAAGTCCTGATTCGAACAAGAGACCACCACCCATCACAGTATGCGAGCAGGGAAGGTGAAAATGAGAGTTGGCTCGTGCTGCATTCGAAAGGGTGGTATCTCACAGGTAGCCTCACTCAATTGACTACCCATAGATAGGGAAATATGGTGCTTTAAGAAGAGGAGGTGGTGTCCGCTCTCTCCTGTAATGCTAGCTGCAGCTGCTGAGAAGTGAAGACAAAAGGCTTCGGCAGAAGCATGGTAAAATGCTGCTGCTGCATCCTGTGGGAGTAGAGTTAAGGCAGCATTGTGACAGCAGAGTAGAGGAGACGGAGTACTAAAAAAAGGCGGGTGGGGGGGTGCTCCTGTTTAAACCACTACTGCGGCAGTGGATTGAGTATTTGTGGGCATAGTAAAGGAGCTTCTGTGGGAGCGCTGCTGTGTTTTCATTGCTGTAGATGTACTTTGATGAAAGTATGGAACTTAGACATTGAAAGCGCCTGTGGAGAAAATATTAACAACCATGTACACACATTTGGTATGGGTGGGGCACTGTTGCTGTGGTATTGAGTAGGGCAAAAAAGACTTAATTAGATTTATTAACACCTATAGGGGAGCAAATGTTTAGTTAGGAATACGTACATTTATTGCATTTATAAAGGTTTGTAACAGGAAGTAAAAGGTTAGTTATGGAAAACGTGTCAATGACATTTATATGCAGCTTTGAGGGAAGCAAAAGTTTAGTTAAGAATACAACTTTCTTATATTTGCCATGGCAGGGCAATGCTGCGTCAGTATCAAAATGTGAAGGGGGTAATGCTGTGGCATAATCAAGAGTATGCGGTCAATGCAGTGGCAGTATTGGGTATGGGCGGGCGCTGCAGCACATTATCTGGTGGAGCACTGTGGCTGCAGTATCAAATGGGGCACATATGCTTTATCACATTTAGCCACGCCTTATTGTGTGTCTGATCATTTCGACCATGAGCAAAGGAAATGCCAATGCCAAGGAGGCAAGGGTGGCATTGGAAAGACACCTAGATAAAGTGAGAGTTATACCTGCGTACAATCCTGTGACAGGAATTTAAATTTACCTGCTGGAAGCAATATTGGTGAGACCCAGCTGAAGGCACAATTTCAGGCATTGCTGTAGAAAAGACAAAAAAATCATATTTAGGTGAAACTTTAGAAACAACGTGCTAGGGAATACAGTACATCTTCATAAACAATGTGAAAAAAATAGCTTAAAATGACTTGAGAATTAAGAGCTTTGGCTCTGTACTGCATACAGATATGCATGGACTTGCAATCATCATTGAAAGATTGACTTGAGGCAATGTATCCTTAGAAGTACTGTATAACTATCACCTATAGTACAATATACATCTTGCATAGTAAATGAATTGCATAGCATTTGGAGTGAATTATCTAGAAATGTGATGAGTTGTAGCTCTGCACTGCATACAGAAATGCAAGAGAAATGTGCTGGGAAATACAGTACATCTTAATGAACGATGTGAAAAACAGCATATAATGATCTGAAAAATAAGAGCTTTTGCTCTGTACTGCATGCATATATGCAGGAGAAATGGACTTGCAATCATTATTGAAGGATACACTTGTGGTCATTCACTCCTTAGGAGTGAATGGCCTGCCTCTTGCGCATGATCCGCCTCTTGCGGAGCCGAATTCGGTTTGTGTCTGTTTGGACAGAGGCCGTGTAGAACTCCAGTGTGCTGTGGAATGATCAGAGCTCATTATACCTCAGGGCAGCTGAGAAGAGATAGCAGAAATCTAAAGATCCATCAGATCTAGGTAAGTGTCTGTCTCTGCTTGCAACTTTTTCAGATAATGTTAAATAAGCAAAAACGTCCTACTACCAGAACAAGATCAACAGCCCCACAGACACTCGCAGCTTGTTTAGAACATTCAACACACTTCTCTGCCCTCCCCCTCCACCTCCTGACACATCACTGACACCAGATGTCTTCGCCACATTTTTTACTAATAAGGTCATAACCATCAACAATACATTCACAAACCATATTCAGCAATACAGTGCCAAGACTGGCACTGAGGTCTCTAAACTCCTCCACTCCAACCACCACACCACCTGTTCCCTTGACCCCATTCCTTCTCATTTTCTCCAGGCCATCTCTCCATCCATCTTACCTGCACTCACTCACATAATTAATCTCCACTTACTGTACAAGCACTTTTCCCACTACATTTAAGGAGGCTTGAGTAACCCCGCTTCTGAAGAAACCCGCACTAAACCCCACACGAATAGAACACTACAGACCAGTCTCTCTCATCCCATTCATGGCAAAAACACTTGAAAGGGCAGTTTTTAATTAAATCTCTGCATATCCCTCACAGAACAAGCTGCTGGATGACAATCAGTCATGCTTCAAAATTGGACACTCCACCGAGACTGCCCTGCTGTCTGTCAATGTGTCGCTGAGACAGGCGAAAGCTGAATCCAGATCATCCGTCCTGATTCTACTGGACCTTTCTACAGCCTTCGACACAGTCAACCATCAGATCTTACTCTCCACCCTACCTTTGCTGGGCATCACAGGAACTGTGCTTGACTGGTTTAATTCCTATCTCTCAGGTAGGTCCTTCAAGGTAGCCTGAAGAGGTGAGGTGTCCAAGTCACATCAGCTACTTACAGGGGTACCTCAGGGCTCAGTGCTTGGGCCACTTCTCTTCTCTATATACACAACATCACTGGGATCCATCATTCAGGCACATGGTTTCTCTTGCCACTGCTATGCTGATGATATGCAACTCTACATGTCTTTTCAGCCCAATGACAAAACAGTGACTGCTCAAATCTCTGCCTGTCTGGCAGACATCTCAGCCTGAATGAAGGAACATCACCTGCAACTTAACCCAGCCAAGAGTGAACTCTTTGTCTTTCCAGCCAACCCTGCTGTTGAACACAACATCACCGTGCAGCTGGGTCCAACAACAGTAATGCCTTCCAAAACTGTCAGAAATCTAAGGGTAACCATCGATAACAAACAAAATTTCACAGACCACATCTCAAAGACTTCAAGATCATGTAGATTTACACTCTACAATATCAGGAAGATAAGACCATTCCTCTCTGAACAAGTCACATAACTTCTTATTCAGTCACTTGTCATAAATAGACTGGACTACTGTAACGCTCTCATTGCGGGCCTCCCTGCGTGCGCAATTAGACCCTGCAAATGATCCAGAATGCAGCAGCACTGGCTACATCCCCAAAACTGAAGAATGTCCCTCCAGGAATCAAATGCCCTGCCGATGTTCACTCTAGTTTTCGCTCGACCATGATCACGTTCCCGGCTTAGCCAGATGGGATTCAGAAGATAAATGTATTTTTTTCTTTCTTTGGCTTACTTGAAGTTTGTGTTGGAGTCGGTGTTGTGCTGGGAGCCAGCTGTTTGCTGGATTCCATCTCTAAGATAACTTTACCTAGTGTTGCAGACTGTTTGTTGTCGCTTTTGAATAGCGGAAGAGAAGGAGTTTTGTTGTTGGATTTTCCTGGCAAAACCGACCCACTCCCTTTGCATGAAAATCAGTCTACAGGCAACCTAGGAAGTCCGGAAGGGCTCATTCAAGTTTCAACAAGCTGTTTACACATTGGCAAAAAAAAGAAAAAGGTGAATATTACATGAAAATTGTTACATACTGCACCTTTAATAGTTATAGTCAAAGGCTCCAAATATGGAGTGATGGTGGTGTGGTTGCTCCGGGGGAATTGTCCCTGTAATAAGTGCACTGTAATTTGCTTTGGATAAAAGCGTCTGCCAAATGCATAAATGTAATGTAAATGTAAAATGCCTTAGCAAGCACCACTAAGAATGTCTAAATTGATGAACAGATATAATGTAGAGGCAGGCTAAGGCTTCCATCCAGATTGTGGGTGTGAGTTGAACTGATATAAGATCATTATTGGGGCAATGGTGTTTAGTGCGTACTAGAGGGAATTAAACGGCAGTGCTCGAGCTTGTTAAAGTGGCAGGAATAAAAGGCCTGTCAATAAGTCTTGGTGTGGCAGGAGTCAGGTGACATTTACTGCTATGGAGCTGCTGGAGGAGGCCAGTGGGTGAATTGGCCTGTTGATCCTACAGGGAGGGTAAATGGAGGAGAGAGGTGAGGAGTGCACATGAGCAAGTCATTTCAGAGTCAATTTGAAACCTTAGCCTCACCTGATCCAGACTGTGACCTTTCCATAACCCCATGGTCCACAAAGCCATGTTATGGGTCACAAAGCGCCATAAATACTGACCAACCTGGCAACCCTGAGAGCGCACTCCCATAATGAAGAATGAAGCCAATAAGTGTCCAGTATGTCTCTGCCAGACAAGCCATTGAGTGTGTAAACCCCACGAACAAAACCGCATTCAGAGGGCTCGGGCTCCCCATAAAGGAATAGTAAGATGATTGAGGAAGCCAAAATGATTAACTATATGTGATACCTAATAAAACCAATTAAGTCAAATGTAACTTAATCTATTTATGGAGAAAACCTGAATTGCTGTGGTGTCAACAGAGCTGTTTCACTGATTTATTTGCCATGTCTTCCAACATCACCAGAGATACACATTGTAACTTTTACTCTAATCCGAAACAGATGGTTGCCAGTGTGTTATTTAGATGTTACACAAATGCCACAGAAGCTGAATTTTGAAATATGCGAGAGTCAGGTTTAGTGTAATTAAATAAATAAATAAATACATTTATTAATTTCTGCCAAAAAAAATTTTTCATTGAAAGGGACAGTTCTCCCAAAAATAACATTCAGTCATTATAAAGTGATTATTTACCAGTATATAATGATAAAGTAATTGATTATTGTAATCTAATTACTGTTTAGTGAAAAAAAATTTTTTTTTAATGAAATAATCTGTAAATCCGATTACATTATTTGAGAATAAATTAATAATTTGAAGTGGATTTCTTATTTTGAGTAACTCACCCAACCCTCAAAACTAATTGCATGCATTCAAGCACAAGCCTTCAGAACAAAAGGTTTTCAAGTGCGTCTAAAATGTTTACTGGTAGTGTATGTCTAACCTAACCGCAAGAAGTGTACAGTACCACACAGCACATAAAACCTCAGTCCATGTTTTGTCTAGTGATAATTTCCAGCATTATTTTAAAAAGGCTTTGCCAATAGTTTGAGTCTTGGGGAGGTGACAGAGGTTCTTATGTTATTGCTACTGACCTCATACAGGAGATTTTCAGTTAAAAATATTAACCTCTGACCAATTCTGTGATCCGTGAAAATGTCAGCTTCAGTTGAAGCTTTTCCATTTCCATGGTAAATCATGGTTACTCTCACCAAAATAAAATTGATTACTTTTAACTGAATTTTAAATGATATTTTAAATAAAAGGTTGTAAATCTTTATAGTAGATAAAGTTTAAGTCATTAGTTTGTGTAATGAAGTATACTTGACTGAGAGTAAATGCGGTTTTTGAATGAAGACAAGAAATGACAACTTCAGCACCCCCTAATTGCTTCCTGGTGACACATGGCCTATATATTATTTTGACAAGCTCATGGAGGGAAAGGGTATGGGCTGCATTCTCCCCGATACCTGTGTTTGGCTTGGTCCACAGCCAACATGTAACAGGTATCACACCAAATCAATAACTGGCTTCTCTGTACTGTGGACTTCCTGAAGCGCTTAACTGAGGCTTCTTGTGCCAGATGACTACTCTTTTCTCTTTATCGTTTGATCTGTGGTTTCACGCTCTCTTTCCTTCAGCTCAAGTTTTGATCTCTCTTGCTCCCTCTTATTGTTTTGACCGATTCTTTTGAACATAAGATAAGTCTGTCTGAAATGTACACTATCAGTAAAAAATTTGGACACACCAACTCATTCTTTCATTTTAACATTTTAAAATCAAAGTCCAAATAGGAGTGTAAGTACCAAACACCAATCAAAATTCCAAAGTCCATAACACACCAGGTGCAAAAAAACAAAAAACCATAACATCTTTGGCACTAATGATGGAGTAACCTTCAAATTTTCTCTTTCTCTGCTATAAGAATACTAGTAAAGTCATCAAAACTATATATATAACTCAAATGGAAGAATAGGAATTATCTCAATTCCTCAAAAGAATCATGTATTATACCTTCCATCAGGAAGAGTCGCAGACATTAGTGAAATTTAAGATGACATTTATTTGATGAATATAAAACTGAAATGTAATGTCTCACTTTGGCGTAAGCCCCGTCTGGCGGTCCGAAGAAGTTGTACTCGGAACCGTCATATACTGCCGGAGATAGGAGTTAGGGGCGAGGAACCTACCCCATGCAGGACTGGACTCAACTGGTGGTGGTGTGGTGGTGGAGGTTCCCGTGTTAGCACACTGAAACAGCAATGTGATATTCTGAGCAGACTTATAAAGCAATGGCTTACAAGTGATTGGCTAGGAGTTACCTAGCTAATGGTACGATGATGTACAGCTGTTTGTCTTCCCGCTAGAACTACGCTGCGCTTACATTTCTTAAAAGTAGCAACTCAAAAAAATTCCATTCCATAAAATTGATTTGTGTGACCAATTTAATTAAAACTTAAAATATTTATTTTATTTAGTTTAAGATTATTTAATTATATGTGATGGAATTTTGTTATAAAATTAAAATGAGTAAATCTTACTTCCTACATGTATGTGCTGGGCAATTTTTGGCTGCTTTACCTTCACTACCCGGTCCAACTCAGGCATTAAAACTAAAAGTTAAGGATGTCATACAGGCACAATTTGTCCACCAAAAATAATTTGAGTCTACAACAATAAAATAAAATAAACATAAATAAAAGCCCTTTAGATCAAAAGAGAAACATAAATTCAGTCAACTGTGTTGAAAATATATACTAATGTGCTTCACTTAGATTTGATGCTTTATATTAGAGAATATATGTTTCCCTCAGTTGCGGGTGGTCTGTAAAGCCGAAATGTGGCAAAGACTTACTAGATACTCAAGTGTGCTGTAAGTCACCAATAGAACTCAAAATTAAAAATTAAATCCTGTGTCATAAACAAAAATGCTACTATGGAGACGTTGGAGCTCAGAGGCGACCTGGGAGAGCTTCAAATCAACCTCAAACCACAATCCTCCCACACACTAAATCCTCCACCCTCATATCTCCTCTCCTCTCATCTCATACTCCTCCTCCTCTCCTGAACCTGAAAGTGCAGCACCAGCTTTATTAATCCCTGATTTACTATCATCCAGATGCTGCCGACGGTGGTCAGTTCCACACTCTGTTGACCTCTTTTGAATTGTGGATGTGTGAACGCTGTGATAGAAAGCTCTCCTGGGTGACACTTGCCACAGCGCTGACCGGAAAAGAAACACTGACATTTGTTATCTACGGGATCTGATTCCCCACTGGCTCACATACTAAATTATGAGCACTCCACTTGGATGGCATAATGGGTGTAGAGTTTGTTGTGCAAATTTACAGCATCTAAATGTAAATTTACTGCAAAAAAGATCTTTCAGTGGTGTGTCTTTTTGCAAAACAGCATTTTGGAGGAACAAAAAGGGAGGAGAAGCTTTACACAACGTGATAGAGTTCAAACACAATCATTGAGCAATTAGTCTCTTTGAGGAATGGTTAACCACATGAGAATTTGGTTAACCAGTCTGTGTATGTGTGTGTAGTTTTAAAGAAAGTGGCTTGCTAGATGATAAATCACAGACTCTGTCGGGACAGGCTTTTGCCTGGGGGTCTGTCTGGCCCCTTCCATGGAAAAACCTGAGAGCCCCTCTCACACACTTACACATACTGTATATAAACACCCACACAGACACTTTCACAGCACCATCCAAATATTATTAATGTAAATAGCAGAGGAATCTGCACTAATCGAATCTAATTAAGCAATATTCCAAGAGTTAGTTTCAGCACAGATGTGATTCGGCCGTAAGTAATTACAGCTGTGCTGTTCCCCTTCTGTCACACACTCGACTTGTGTCGATGTAGTGACACTAGGGGTTGCTCTTGGGATCCCGATTCACCTTTAGATCTTTGAGAAAAGGCAAATGAGAAATTGGCGATTTGAATTTGCATGCCACTACCCCCAACATACGGGTATAAAAGGGAGACCATTATGCGGATTCATTCAAACTTTGTCTTCGTAGTCGAACGGTTGTATTGACAGCAAGCTGAATACCACTGCAGTTCCATTCACCTCTCTGCGAAGCATTGCTGTTGGATATACAGCGCATTCCAGCGGTTCTCTCTCCACTCTACACTCCACTGCAGACTACACCCCCGGGTGCTTCGACAGCGTTTTAAAGAGCTTTTCCTCTAAAAGAGTGTGTTTCCTCTATTAGAGCAGGCACAGTGACGTTGAAAGTTTTTTTAAAGACGCGTCTTTTTAAAGATGTTTTCTGTCTCTGTGCCGTTCGTGGATGTGGTCGTTACCTCTCATCCTCTGACGGTCATGATCACTGCCTCACGTGCCTGGGCCATAAGCACGTTGAGGAAGTGTTCATGGATGGTTCATGTTCTCACTGCGAGAACATGACCATGGCAATGTTGTGGTCGCGGCTTCCTTCGCGGCTCCTTTTGGCTGACGCTGAAGGCGATTTGGGGGCTTCAGTGGGTACGGTTCCTCTGGGTAAATCCCCACTACCCTGTATGCTCATTCGCTTACGCAGTCCTCCGGCTTGCCTTACTGCCAGCCTTGCTCTTCCAGAGCTTGTGAGCTGGACGAGATGTTGATCGCTGCATCGTAGAGCGCCTTGGTGATGTCAGATGCCAAAGACTCGACCGGGCTGCTGCCTTCATGTGTGGCAGCCCAGTCCGAGGCAGACGCGGAGCTGACCGCCATGCTTGCCTGGCCTGCTGCGAGTGTTGGGCTTGAGTGGAATATTCCACCCGCCCCTCAATAGTCGCGGCTTGATGACTGGTTCCTGGGTTTGGCGTGCAGCTCATGGCCATGCCCTGCCCCTCAGTCCCATTCTTCCTGGAAGTGCACGACGAGCTGACATGGTCGTGGAGGGCACCTTTTACTGCCCAAACGTGATACTTCGGCTTGTCCGCTCTCACTACCCTCGATAGGGGGATGGCCAAGTGTTATGCCACGATACCCCAGGTGGACATAACGATCGCAGCACACCTGTGCCCACTGAGCACTACCACCTGGCCGAGTCGAAGGTCCAAGATTGGCCGCAGCCAACCGCCCTTCTTGGGAATGATGAAATAAGGGCTGTACATCCCCTGTCTAATCTCGGCTGGAGGGACAAGCTCTCTCGCGTCCTTCTGAAGGAGGACCGCGATCTCTGTCCGGAGGCACTCTCATCCTTTACTATCATGAATAGAACGGCACGGAACCGGGGAGGACGCCTGGTGAATTGGATCGCCGAGTCAGATGGTTCTGGCCAACCAGCGCGACGGGTTGGAGAGCGATAACCATGTGTCCAAGCTCCGGGCAAGGGGCTCTAGGGGGAGGATAGCATCCGACATTCCTGGGGTGGGGCCTCACAGCGGTGGGGGAGCGGAGAGTGCTGCATCGGAGAGCGGAGCTCCGAAACGAGGCAGCTGTGCTGAGGGGACCCTCGAAGCACTTACCTTGCTCTGCGCATCCGGCGTTAGGCATTTTCTGTCAGCGAAGTGTGCCTGGAGTTCAGCCCGAGTAACTCTCAAGTGATCCTGAGACCCTGACCGGGCTATGTGCCCAAGGTTCCCACGACCCCTTTTAGGGATCAGGTGGTGAACCTGCAAGCGCTGCCCCTGGAGGAGGCAGACCCAGACTTATCGTTGCTGTGTCCAGTGCGTGCTTTGCACATCTACTTGGACCACACGCAGAGCTTTAGACACTCTGAGCAACTCCTTGTCTGCTTTGGCAGACAGTGGAAAGGGAACGTTGTCTCCAAACAGAGGCTTGCCCACTAGATCGTGGACACCATAGCGCTAGCATACCAGGTCCAGTCCGTGCCTGCCACCTTGCGGGTTCGAGCACATTCCACAAGATGTGTGGCATCCTCGTGGGCACTGGCCAATGCCACCTCTCTAGTAGACATCAGTAGGGGAGCGGGCTGGGCAACACCCAATACCTTCGCAAGATTCTACAATCTCCGAGTTGAGCCGGTCTCGTCCCTTGTTCTTTCAGGTATGAGCATGTAAGATTCGTTATACAGACAGCTGGCCGGGTGTATCGCTTATGCATAGCACCTTCCCCTCCATGGTAGGTGAAGCCGTGCGCTCTTTCTCCCATGCGTGTTCCCGACTTATGAACCCTGGATGCTCTTCCTCCTAGCCATCTGACTCACTAATTCAGCGGAGGAATCTGTAGTCAGACCCAGTACATGTGCTAACAGGCCCTGTACTGAGATAAGTGCTCCACATGTCTCGGCTACCCTAGTGGCCTCCTGTATGTATCTTCCGTGATACGGTCTCCCTTCTCTGTTTTGGTAGACCCGCATCTCCCTTGGCAGAGTCTCCTCTGCTTCGCTGCTGTGCTTGTAGAAAACTCCTCTCCCATGAAGGGTCAAACCTACCACCGCACCACTCCCATGTGTGGCCCAGTGGGCCCACATGATGTATCCGCCACTTTCATACCTTCCCCCCAAGAAGGGCAGGGTGTGGCCTCCACGGGGTCTTTTTCTCCTGAAAGAATAGGAATGGAAAAGAACGCCTTACCCGGTTAATTTTATGAGCATTTGGGGTGCCCAGCCAATTCTAATGTCTAAGTGGAGAGAAAGACTTAGAGAGAAAAGGCTGCAGATGGCGCGCAAGTTTTGGGGCGTCTGGGGAGGTTCCGTGCAGCCCGAACGCATCTGTTCTTATGCTTGTAGTAGCTTGCCTACACCTGCATCGGCAGTTCACATGACCAGTTCAGCCTTTGTGGCGTTTCATATTGGGACTTCTAGTGTCACTACATCGACACAACATCTTGGTTACTGTCATAACCTCCGTTCCCTGATGGAGGGAATGAAATATTATGTCCCTCTTGCCACAGGCTGAAATTCACCACTGCAATGACCTTGTCTTGGCTCTTCAGTGCAAAACCTGAATGAATCCGCATACTGATCTCCCTTTTATACCTGTATGTCGGGGGGAGTGGCATGCAAATTCATCTAGCCAATTTCTTATTGGCCTTTTCTCAAATATCTGAAAGTGTATCAGGCGATCAGCGACCCCTAGTGTCACTACATCGACACAACATCTCGTTCCTTCCATTACGACAGTAACTGAGACGATATTCACTAAAGCATGATTGTGAGTACAATATTGCTTTGAATTTTTATAAAGAAAAAATTTATACAGAGTAACTTATTTTTTAGACACCATTTAGCCAGTTGGTTTATTTAGTTATTTTTTGGCTAAAAATCTCAGCACCATCCACCACAATTCCTTTTGTCACTGAGCATACGATATTCATAATTTGGCCTAATTCATCATTTATATACTACATGAGTTTGTATGGATCCAATCTTTCATCTTTTTGCAAGTTTTGACCAATGAACTGTACCAAAGTACTGCTTCACATCATATGTGCAAGAACAGACTTTTTCCAAACTTTGACAACATTTAAGGGTCCCACATGACATAAGAAACCCTTTTCCTTTGCATCAAACATCAGTTCCTTGTTTTATCAGTGTATTGCATACAGACAAACTGAGCCAGAATCAACAGGAAAGCAAGGATTATATGCAATTTTTCATCTCCATCTTTCCTCCTCTTGGATGGTATGTGGTGCTCAGGCCATGAAATTGTTTCCACTTAATAATATTTCGAAACAAATACTGGTGAAGCTAAAGGGGGATTATTTCTCAAATTACATACACTGCAGCTCATTTACTGACTGAAAAAAAAAATTGTGTCTGCAAGCAAAACTATATTACAAGTAAATTACTGAAAAACACATTGAAGCACTATCCATTGCAAGAAATAAAATAATAAAGCTCAAGACAATTACAAACATACAAACAAAGGTTATATTCTGTTCTGTTCTATTGTATTCTCTTGTATTTTGCTATACTGTACTTAAATAGTTGTATTCTATTCAGCTATACACGTAAAAATAAAGGTTCTTTAATAGTTATTAGGAGCACCTCAGTTACTGTATGGATTCTTTGAGTGTATCTTGGAACTTTGTATTGTTCTTTGGAGGTATCACCTGTTAACAGAGGAAAAGTAAAGCTCTCCTGGGTTCTCTGAACCATCAGTATGCAGAAGCTGTGTTTTTAACCCCCTATTGAGTTCTGTGTTATTTAAGCAAACAGAGTCCGTCACCTTTGCCAACATGTTTAAAACAAACCCTTCTAGGCGTTGGTGCATGCTTCTCATTACATTGACTGCTCCAAACATATGTTTGTAAAATAATTGAGATGTTATGTAAAATGCCAGATGTGATTGGAATTAAATGATGCACACTTTTCTGAAATGGTTATTTTGAATAAGCATTATCTTAATTTGTTAAGATTTTATATATATATATATATATATATATATATATATATATATATATATATATATATACAGTATTTAAATTTTTCAGAAAAATACATAATTTTCCTTAAGGGGTGCTGATTGTACCCTCCAATAAAAAATAGGCATAAAGCCTATCTTAAGAGAAACTCTATCAACAGTATGCTAAAATATTACATACTTAAATAATATGCTACATTTGATTATCCTTTATGTTTAATATATCTAATTTAATATAGTTAATTTTACTTTATCATTTTAAATATCTCAAATTTAGAGAGACGTTACGCAATAACACATAAAACCTTAGGAAAAACATTCTAAGATTTCTCTCACTTTTTTATGAGAAAAGTTTATTTAACATAACAACGAAACATGACGGTTGTTTTGTTATGGTCTCATTCTGAATATGGGAGTCAGATAGCAGACTGCATCCTCAGTACCTGCATGCCTCTCACTCATCCATGCATCATTGAAACCCGACACATGTTGTATAAAAGTTGATGATGATGATGCTCTGATCGGCTGCGGCTTGTCCTGTGAGTAGAGTTTCGAAAAGTGAAACAAATAAAGGGGTTCATAACATGTCTTCATGTGGATGGAATCTGTTTTAACAGCAGAGTGGAAAAACAAGGAAATATATCATCCAGAACGACTGTTATTTATTATGTCTGAGCTCAATGCATTCATCTCACTCAAATCAAATGATTCGGAGCACTTTCCCTTAAACTGAGGGAAAAGGTGAGATCACGTAGAGCATCTGAGATATGATGTGTAACTCGACACCAAGAGAGCAACTTTCTTGGTTTGATTTGACAGGGATCAGCATCCCATCATCTGATGGTACACGAATGTGACTGCGGAGGAGCGCAGTCATTAATGAAGGGGTCTGACTTCCTTGTGGGCCTAGCTGTGTTTTTAACCCCCTATTGAGTTCTGTGTTATTTAAGCAAACAGAGTCCGTCACCTTTGCCAACATGTTTAAAACAAACCCTTCTAGGCGTTGGTGCTGCTTTTCATTTAAGACTTGACAGTAAACGCCCACAGGTATGATTGGCTCTCTGCTCTTGACTGACCTGCTCTCTCCTTCCATCTCACTGTTCACCACTAGTGTACAGGGCTACAGAAGTTATACGGTAAAGTAGGCGTTGATGTGTTGTTGTGAAGGTGGTCAAATGCAAATGTCTACTACAGTGTGAATCACAATATTGCGGAAATAATCCAGGCAATATGTGGTTTGGTGTTGCAATTAAAAAATTGCTCCTTTTTATTCTATTAACATTTTCCATACTGTCGCAATTTTTTCTGAAATACGGTTGTCCAATCTGCATGTTTAAGCAAGAACTTCAAATAAAATAAAATCAAATCACTTTATTGTCACACTACCATGCACACAAGTGCAAAACTACTAAATATATATATATATATATATATATATATATATATATATATATATATATAAAAGTAGTTGTATTGAGGAGAATATGTTGACAGTCCAGTGTGAGATAGATTATAGATTAATAAAGTGCAGTGCTAATTATTGATCCTGATAGATCAAGTGTTCAACAGTCTGACTGCTTGGGGGAAGAAGCTGTCATGTAGTCGGCTGGTGCGGGTCATGATGCTGCGATACTGCCTGCCTGATGGTAGCAGTGAGAACAGACCATGACTCGGGTGGCTGGAGTCTCTGATGATCCTCTGAGCTTTTTTCACACCCCGCCTGGTATATATGTCCTGGAGGGAGGGAAGCTCAACTCCGATGATGTTTCTGGCAGTTCCCACCACCCTTTGCAGGGCTTTGCAGTTGTGGGCGGTGCTATTGCCGTACCAGGCGGTGATGCAGCCAGTCAGGATGCTCTCTACAGTACTAGTGTAGAACCGTGTGAGGATGTGGTGGTTCATTCCAAACTTCCTCAGCCATCTTAGGAAGAGGAGGCACTGGTGAGCCTTCTTCACAATGGCCTCAGTGTGGACGGACCATGTGAGTTCCTCAGTAATGTGGACACCGAGGAACTTGAAACTGCTGACTCTCTCTACCGGTGCTCCATTGATGGTGATGGGGCTGTGTTCTCCGTCTTTCTTCCTGAAGTCCACTACAAGCTCCTTGATTTTGGGAGTTGAGGGAGAGGTTGTGCTCCTGACAACAGCATGTCAGAGTGTGCACCTCCTCTCTGTAGGCTGTTTCATCATTGTCAGTGATCAGACCTACCACCGTCGTATCGTCAGCAAACTTAATGATGCATTGGAGCTATGTGTTGCCACACAGTCATGTGTGTATAGGGAATAGAGGAGTGGGCTGAGAACACAGCCCTGCGGGGCTCCAGTGTTGAGGGTCAGTGATGAGGAGATGTTGCTGCCCATTCTAACCACCTAACGTCTGCCTGACAGGAAATCCAGGATCCAGCTGCACAGCGAGCTGTTTAAGCCCTGAGCCCGGAGTTTCTCATCAAGCTTGGAGGGCACTATGGCGTTGAATGCTGAGCTGTAGTCTACAAACAGCATTCTCACATATGTGTTCCTTTTTTTCCAGATGGGAGAGAGCAGTGTGTAGTGTAGATGCAATGGCATCATCAGTGGAGCGGTTGTTGCGGTAGGCAAACTGCAATGGGTCCAAAGAGGGGGGCAGTACAGAGCAGATGTAATCTCTGATTAACCTCTCAAAGCATTTGCTGATGATGGGGGTCAGAGCAACAGTATGCCAGTCATTTAAGCAAGTGATTATGGCTTGCTTCGGTACAGGCACAATGGTTGATGTTTTGAAGCATGTGGGGACTACAGACAGGGAGAGGGACAGATTGAAAATGTCCGTAAAAACACCAGCCAGTTGATTCGCGCATGCTCTGATGACGCAGCCCGGAATGCCATCTGGACCCGCGGCTTTACGGATGTTCACCCGTCGGAAGGATCGGGTTACATCCACAACAGAGACGGAGAGTGAACCAACCTCTGTAGCATCAGCCGTGAATACTCTCTCCGCGAGGGCGGTGTTATTGTCCTCAAAACGAACATAAAATGTATTAAGTTCATCCGGGAGAGATGCAGCAGTGTTCACGGCGGAGTCTTTATTCCGTTTGTAGTCCGTGATGGTGTTAATTCCCTGCCACCTACTTCTAGAGTCAGTGGTGTTGAACTGACCTTCAAGTTTGTGCCTGTACTGGCGTTTGGCTGCACTGATAGTGTTACGGAGGGCATATCTGGCTTGTTTACGCTCCTCCGTGTTAGAAGAATTAAAAGCGGAGGTCCGCGCATTGAGTGCCGCGCGAACATCGCCGTTAACCCATGGTTTCTGGTTGGGGTATATCCGTATTGTTTTGGTCGGAACAACGTCCTCTACGCACTTCCTGATGAAACACGTTACGCTGTCAGCGTAAACCTCGATGTCGTCATCAGAGGCGGACCGGAACGTCTCCCAGTCTTGTAGCGCAGAGTCTGATTGGTCCGACCAGCACTGGATCGTTCTGAGGGTGGGTGCTTCCCGTTTCAGTTTCTTCCTGTAAGCGGGCAGAAGCAGAATGGAAGAGTGGTCCGATTTGCCAAATGGGGGGCGGGGGAGGGATTTGTAGCCATCCCGGAAAGGAGAGTAACAATGATCCAAAACCCGGTCCCCTCGTGTGTTGACAACTTGCGTTGTCTAGCACTACTTCCTGGTTTCATCGCAGTATCAGATCCCAGGTTTCCCACTCTGGTGATGTGACAAGCTTCTGGTTGCACCACAGGGGAAGGTTAACATGCTGGAGCAGATGCAGACATGTCTGATAGGAGATGATACTTGCCAGTGAGTCAGCATAATGTGGCCAATCCTATGGTACCAGAAATAACAGAAACAAAATGCCAACCTCCTCTATGATCATGTTATTCCAGCTGAGTGAAACTGATTATATAGGTCCATAACTTCCACCAAAGCCAATTAAGATTGACAGAACCAAGATCAGGGCCCAGTTGCAAGAAACCCCAAAAGAAAACTCTTAGTGACAATAACTTTGCCATTATAGATGAAGGTTTTCTGAACTTAAAGGGTTTCTTGGAATTGGGCCCAGGACTACACAGGTGCTAAAACATGAATTAGCAGAATTCCTTCAAAAGACTGAATTACCATTTCAGGGTCTCTCTACAGGAAGGTGGACTTGGCAGTAGGGGCCGATGTAAGATGGGTAAGCTGTCAGCATCAGTGTTATTGATTAGTCTCGCTTTCAACACGGATCGGTGAGACACGTGTACATGCAGTGCATCTGTAGATTAATTCATGTCTCACAAATACACATAATTTCTTCCATACAAACATGTGCTGTTTGTGGAATGCGTCTGCATACTGGGCCATAGAAATGTGTGACACACCAGGCCACGGCCCCTGGCAAGACGATAAGCAAATCCCCAAATACAAAGAGCACAATGCATGTTCCATGGCATATTGTAGAATACAGTAAAAGTCTTCACACATGCTTAGAATCAGCAGGAGAAGAAGAAAATGAGAGCTGATCCTTTGCTGTAAGCAGATGCACACTTTGTTATCGAGCTCTCAGTCTGCCATGTTTTTTTCTCTGTGATTCATTGGGAAGAATGATTCTAGGATCACTGAGGGAGTGGTGGGCAGCTTGTTTCTTATGCTTTACCCATTTTCTACAGACAACATCTGCTCTGGGCTGAGTCAGAGAGCCACAGCTGTTCAATTGAAAACTTGCAGGGCAACAACAAAGGTCAGGATTTGATTGTACTAATTGCTGACAGCACTGAATGAGACAGACTGTAAAGGAATGTGGCTCAATTTTGATTGTAATACCTCATAATACTCTTGTAATTACCAGTTTGCCCCCACCCCCCGCTCTCTGTTTTTATATAATTGTGGGGACAATTTATGGATTTTATATAGATCTAACGATCATTTCTATCCCCTAATCCTACCCCTACCCCTAAACCTAACCCTTACAGAAACCTTTTTGATTTTTACATTTAAAAATAAATAAAATCCTTTAGTATGTTTAATAAGCCATTTCCCTCATGGGTACTGCTGGTTGGGTAGGTGATCTCAGGTTTTACTATCTTTGTGGGGACATTTGGCCCCCACACTGTAGTATAAATACGCACACACACACACACACACACACACACAGCATCCAACCAATGCCAAATTATTTAAAACTTGAAATGCAATACAGGTCAAGAAACTAAGACGTTCTTTAGGAACACTGGAAAAATGCTGGATAAACATGGTCAATATTTCACCACTCATAAAAACCCCACACAGTATGCAGCAGCCAGGAAACAGGCCTCTCCATATTTTCTTAGGCAGCTCTCTGCCCACCCACCACCCATTTCTGTCTCCATCGCTCTCTCAAACACACACACATACATTACAACATTTTAAGAAGATGATACACTGCATCTAATGGTGTGTCAGTATATTGTGAGTGGCAAATTTATTACAATAAATATTTGTCTGCCTTGGTCAGATTAAGTGCTCTTGCAAACCCTGTAATTACATAGTCTGAAAATATCTGATTAACGCCAGCTTCAGTTTGGAGTACCTCTCTCTTTTTGGTAAATTCTGGAGCCCTGTTGACAGTCTCCTATACTTTTGAAAGTCATGGACAAAGATAAGCTGATTTGTGGTAAATAAGAATGAACTGTTACCAGACAATGATGCTCCAGTTGCTATTTCCTTAATATTATGATTTGCACAGCATCTTTTGTTCACATCCTTTCAGGTCTAGACCATTACAATCTTTGGCCTGTGGTAACTTTCGGCCTCTTTATACAGTTGGATAGATCAACATGGATAGATGCAGGTATCAGCAGGGTTAAAGGCAGTCTATTCAGACTGTAATACTGAGAGGCCCCAGCAACAGATGAAGCCATAGTAGGGATCCCCCCCATTGATCACCACACAATTACACATATAATCTCCGATCTGAGGGAAAATGCTGTTGCATTATGGGAAATCTTTGTTTGTAAGCTCTTTGATGTGATTGTTCAATATCTTTGGGGGTTATGAACACAGAAATGCGCACAGCTCATGTAGAAACTCTCTTTTTTCCCTCTAGCTTACAGTGCATGCACACACTAAAAACCTTATTGTGTAAAACTGACAAAGCTACAAATTAAATACATAGTTTCCTAGAAATAGCTAAACTTTCCTCACTTTTTCACGTAATATGTGTAGGAAAATCCATCATAGTCTCGAAGAGAGAGAGAACAACCATCCATCTGTCACCTTCTTATCATGGTCTATACCTCTCCACACCCTCTCAGTTTCACTCTTTCTCTCCATCCCATACTGATTCATGAGATAGCTTGACAGTCTGTAACTGCATGTGAGCACATGCCAGGAGAGCAACATACCACTGAGGCTTTGGGCAGTCGTAAACAGAGTTGTCCTCATTTATTATTTTTGTAGTTTGCAGTTACAACTACATAATTTTTTTGTTGGCTTGGCAATTGCCCATGCTGAAATCTTATACGTGGTACTTGAAGAAATATTCTGGGTTCAATACCATTTAAGCTCAATCAACAGGATTTGTGGCATAGGCTAATGTTGATTATCACAAAAACATATTTCAAATTGTTCCTACTTTTCTTTAAAAAGGTCAAAAATCTGTGTCACAGTGAGGCACTTACAGTACAATGGAAGTAAATGAACTGAGCATAAGAATTAAACATTTTTTAAAAATGTTAGCTTGAAATTTCTGCCCTTAAACCCTCCAAGAAATTAGAATTTGTCCCATTCGCTTCCATTCCTTTAAAGGAATATTCCAGGTTTAATGCAAGTTAAGCTTAATCGACAGCATTTGTGGCATAATATTGATTACCAATAAAATGTATTTTGACTTGCCCCTTCTTATCTTTAAAAAACAAGCAACAATCTTTGTTAGAGTAAGGCACTTACAATGGAAGTGAATGGGGGCAATTTTTTAACATTAATATACTCGCTTTTTTAAAGGATAGCCACAAAATATAACCAATATGCATGTAAACATGATTTTAGTGTCAGTCTGAGGTGGATTGTGTTTTAATTTTCATTTCTTCATAACCCTCTCACTGGGAAATTTCCCTTTTGTTTGACTTTGTTTTAGGTTCCCCTGTCTGAGAAGTACAATGGCTGTTTCTCCTGGTCTGCGTGCACACGGCTACTTGCAAAACTATCAAAGAGCAATAGAGGGCTCCCTTCTCAAGATGAATAAGTTAAAAAGCCACTGGTATTATACTGGACGCAGAAGGTTATGCACTAGAACAGATCAAATTTAGCTCAAACTCTGACACAACCAAAAAGGAAAGGGGAAAAATGGACCTTCACATATGAATGGAGACCATTCTGTCTTGACTCAAATACGATTCATGAGCTCAGTCCAGAGTGAGCTGTGAAATGTCAAAGTGTCACTCCCCGATTTCTCTGGCCTCAGGAATATGAAAACAAGCGACTTCAGAAACCGTGAGGTGAAAGACATTACCCACTCCATCATAAAAAGCAGTTGACAGAGAGCAGGCCAGTCTGTCTGCGTGTTTGTTTGGTTGAACGTCCATTGAAGGGTTCAGTTTAAGGATGGGGTGAATGAATAAAGATACGGACGATGACAGTTTGACCATATCTACGCCCTTTCCTAAACACACTTAAACTTAGGCTCATACGTCCCAAGGCATGCATTCCAGTGAAGATGTTTTCAGAAGTTTGCAACCAGAACATTAACTTTAATGTTTTTGTTCCCCCTGTCCATATACACAATTTATGGCTGCAAGTTCTGGTGACAACCCAGGAATAAGCCTACTTTGCAACTGCTCACAAGCTTTGCACGCTCACCTGCCAAAAATGTGAAAATCACACTCAGACCCCGAGCTTCTCAATGTGTGGTTAACTTTCAACAGGTAAATGCATCTGCACGTGGCCACAGATGATATAACATAGTGTTGCCTTCGATATGAAGGGGAAAGCCCTAAATAAAAGAACAACACTCACAATGAGAGAAGGCAGATGTGGGCTTGATTAACATCCACTGTGAGGGTAACCGTCAAATAAACCTGCTTAAACACAAACACAGTCAATGAGTCGTAGAATAAAGAAGTTGCATTGGATTGTCTGCCATTCAAACCTAAAATATAGTGATAAGTGATGGTGAAATTATCTTTAGAAAAGGGTAAAAAGCATTTCAGTTTTAGCAATTGATTATATCACCATGACCAGAGATATAATTGTTCTTCAACACTCGTGACTGAAACGTGCTGCATAGGCCTAAAACTTGTGATACTGCAAGTCATCAAGGCCTGCTAAACAGACTAACACACTCACATAAGCAAATATAAGTCTGTAATCAGTGCGGTGTATTCATTGAGCCTACAGAAAATATACAATAGGTAAAAGAAAGCATGCCGGCATTGGATACTCATAAAAGACCTGTGGAGAGTCTGGAGAATGAGACATGATAGAAACACAAAGGGGCTCTTGTGTCAAACCTTTCTGCTGTCACCAGCAGAGCTCTGTGGAGCTTGTTTTGATGGATCCCTATGATTAATTGCCCACTACTTGACACTGCCACTCGGTCAGCCACTCGGACAATAACACTGGTTATGGCACCGGAACTGGCACTGCAGAAAATGACAACTAGCTTTCAGTACCGCCATTCATCCTCCAATTTTTACTAATCAGAATGACATGAGACAAGGAATGAAAAATAAACTTGAAATATATTTTTGCATGCATTACTTGCAATGTTTAGATCCATTAATCATAGCCATGCCTGCTATCATGTAAACCTCAATGCAAAAATGATTAGTGTCAATAGCCATGACACATTAGGCTAGTGTCAAATAGACAGTGATGAATTGAGGGTTAACAGTGCAACATGTCAAAAAAAAAAATAATAATAAATAAAAATGAAACATTTAAGTGTTAAAAGACCCGATGGCCTGCGTTCAATACCAAATGCCCCAATTAAAAAAAAAGTTTCGTAGAAAAGAAATCAAAGCAAAACGATCCTTGTAGGAACTGCTGTTGACTGTCTGAATTATTTTGACTGCACAAAATATAGTCTTCAACCAAAAGGAAGGCTGGAATATTTTTCAAGATATAAAGATTAATGTGCACTCTTTCCATCACCGTCGAAATAATATAGATACACACTGGTCCTCCAAAACAACCTGCTCTCCCCTCCTTTCGTAAAATAAGCAGAGGGGGGAAACATTCAAGGCGTTTCACATTCTTAGCGCAGTTAAAACTGCAAACTTGTGAGGAGTTTGTGTTCGCCACTGCAGGGCAAGTGAGGAGACCCCGAGTCAAAACAAGAATACCTTTTGAAAGTCTGGAGCAGGAGAATGGCGGAGGAGCAGAATGCTTCACGCGCCCTTTCTAGACGGCAAATGTGAGCCGAAACGCATTACCGGCGAAAAACACTAGCCAGGAGAAACTTGCAAACAAGAGAGGCAACGGGAGCCGAGGAGAGTGTGAATTATTCTGTGCCCTCTCATCTCGAAATGAACTGTCACTCGGGACTACGATGGTTGGTGATTTTATGTGCTTTCTCTCAAGTGGGCTCATCCCGGGACACGCACGAGAGGACGCGGCAATGCGACAAGCATGTATCGGTGAGTTGTCTCGCGTGCACTTGGTGAAGTTGTCTCGTGATCACTGCGTGCACCTTCGCAGGACCTCATATGTCATGAAACTCTATCATGCATAACATGATGAAACAGGAGATTGATGCGCTATTTGATCGTCTCAATTGCTAATGTTTCTCTTTTTGTGTGTGGATATTTAGAGGTGCTTTTATTTCCGACAACTGCAGTAGCTAACAGAGATTGTCTAGAGTCAAAACGATTATAATGTTTGTATGGTTTAACAAAAGTGCGCTTTTAAGTTTTAACAAGTGCCATTTTAGACTAAATTAATGAAGTTAATTTCAAATGTTGGATAATTTTAAAATTAAATATATTACACTTCAAATAACTCAAGATGGCCATTTAAATAATTAGGCTTGTTTATTTTCGCAACAATTTTATGTATTAAATTAACATACAATATATAAAATATTGGTTACTTTGGTTTTGACGTTCAGTGACGTCTTTCCTTTAAATAACTTTATTACAATTTCATATTCTTCTTAATCTTTGTATTATTATCATCATTATTATTCTAATTGTATACAGATATTATAATCGTTATAAAACAAATTGATGAATTATTGATTTTACATTTAATAAATTAAAATTATTCTGAACGAAACATAACTGCATGTCCATGTTAAAGCAATTTCAATATTTGTAGTGGCGCCCAGCCAATCGCGTTTCACATCTTGTCGCGTACGCGTAGAAATCTGGGCCTGAAAAATGATTTTTGGTGCCAAGTGAAATACTCCTCAGTTTTGCCAGTGCCATGCCACTTAATGTGGCAAAAGAAAAGGGGAAACCCACGGGTGAATTGACTTCAAATGTATTTATATGGAAAAATTTCACTGACCCTCATAAACGGATCAAGTTTCAGTGAGACGAGAACTGTTAAAGTAGTTATCGAGCATATTTACTTCATTAGGAATTGGCAAATGTATAACAGCCTCTTTAACGTAATTAATGTCTGATCACTTTCATCTGAGCTGTACAGTGTCTGGAGTAGAGAATTCATCATGGGTCGAGGAATGATCATTAGAGTCCAAGAGCACATGTTCGTACATTTAGATTCCTTCAAGCATATGTAATATTAAGGATTCCAAGTCTTGAAATAGAAGATTTGGACTACTAAAGAGGTCCAAAATCATCCAGTCCTTCAACTCATATAATATATACAATTTAAGGCTTTGTTACACAAAGATTGAAAGTTTTTATGGATAATGCATTATGCATGCAGAAGTCAAATTTGTATTTCTGCAGGTTTACCTTATTCATATTTGTTCCGTCAATTCATTTAAAAAAAAAATAATAAATTATCTCTAGGAGATTTAAATCTTTAATGATGGTATCATTGTCCAGGATGTGACCTGTTTTTGCAATTCTTAATGCACCCATATATACAAGGCCTGGTTTTGGTTAATAATTTACTCCATAAAACAGGGAAGTGTATGTCAGAGAGGGGCCTGTGAATGTGACCTTCTCATACAGAATTATTACTTTAGTTTATAAGCTTCTCTCTGGTAAATCTGGTCAGTATTAATTTGTGCTGAGACATATTGTCAATACTCAAAGAGAAGAGCAATCACATGTGGACATTTGTAAGGATTTTAGGCATCCATACCTAAACAAATAACTCTAATAAGTTGAATTATATGTAAACAAATTACCTATTTTAGATATTACTTATTATATTTGAATATATATTCATGTTATTTTTCAGTATAATAGAAAACATGAAATTAAATATAAAATGTATAAAAAATCATGACTTGTTGGATATATTTCCTTCTTTTGTATACAGGATATAAATTTAAATAATTATATAAATATATATAATCAGAGATAAATATAAATAATTTGTGTAAATGCAAGCAAGACCAAAAACTGCTGACATAAAGAAGCACCCAAAATGCAGCCACATGTTGGTTATATCAGTTCTGTTCAGTTCTGTTATATGCTTTTATTGGCATCAGCTGGTTAATAAACTCTAAACTGCTCTTTCCTGATCAGAGGTAGTTGAACAATTAATCAAATTTAAAGGCTGACCGTTTAAGAGCAAGATGTTCATTGCAGGTCACATTTTACAAGCGTAGAGCTATTGACAGCCTCAACAACTAGTAAATACTTGAGTGTTTCAGAGGGTGCAGAACAGCAGAGGTTTGCAGCTCTGCAGAGTGTAAAGGCTCTTTTTTACGAGGAGAGGCACACTGTAAAATAAGAACCCCGGTTAAACATTTCCACCACAGGTTTAATATGCCAGCTCTATCAGTGCAGTGTCATGAACTGACTCCTCTGTGAAACAGCTGCCATACGGTTGCTTACTTTTTGTCCTAATTTGGCAGTGAATAAGATAAAGAATTTAATGAAAGTTTAATGCATATGCATATCTGTGGCTCTCTGGGATATAGGAATAAAAAAAAACATTGTTATTATTACATTAGTGTGTATATTTTTTTATTTAAACATGGATTTGGTTGTGATTTTTTCCATTCCTATTCCATTCAACAATTATATTGTTTTTAATATACATATATATATACCCACCACCTCCCCCCTCCTGCTACTCCATCTGCAAACATTATCTGTGAGGAGGATGTGTGCCATGTCTTTCGGAAACAGAAGACTAGGAAAGCTGCAGACCCAGATGGTGTTTCACCTGCCTGTCTGAAAGTCTGCGCTGACCAACTGGCCCACATCTTCACACACATCTTTAATAGATCACTGGAGCAGTGTGAAGTTCCCTGCTGCTTCAAATGCTTCACCATCATTCAAAAGAAAAAATTCACCAGACTTAATGACTACAGACTTGTCACTCTCACATCTATGGTCATGAAGTTGTTTGAAAGACTGGTTTTGGCCAACTTGAAGGACATCACTGGACCCCTGCTGGACCCCTTCTGTTTGCTTACTGAGCAAACAGGTCTGTGGATGATACTATCAATACGGGACTGCATTATATCATGCAACACCTCGACAGACCTGGGACATATGCAAGGATCCTCTTTTTGGACTTCAGTTCAGCCTTCAATACCATCATGCCTGATCTTCTCTCAACCAAACTGATCCAGCTCTCCATGCCCACCCCAATCTGGTCGATGGGATCACCGGCTTTCTGTCAGATAGACAGCAGCTAGTGAGACTGGGGAAACTCACATCTGGGACCCGCGCTATTAGCACTGGTGCTCCAGAGTGATGCGTTCATTCTCCACTGCTCTTCTCCCTGCACACAAATGACTGCACTGCAAAGGACCCCATTGCCAAGTTCCTGAAGTTTGCAGGCTGCACCACGGTCATCAGCCTCATCCACGATGGTGACGTGTCTGCATACAGATGGGAGGTTGAACATCTGGCTGGCACAACATCCTTGAGCTGAAGACACTGAAAACAGTGGAGATGATAGTGGACTTCAGGAGAAATCCCCCTGTACTCCTCCCCCTCACCATCCCAAACAGCACTGTGGCAGCAGTGGAGTCATTCAGGTTCCTGGGCTCTATCATCTCTCAGGACCTGAAGTGGGACACTCACATAGACTCCATTGTGAAGAAGGCTCAGTAGAGGTTGTACTTCCTTCGCCAGCTGAGGAAGTTCAACCTGTCACTGGAGCTGATGACTCAGTTCTACAGAGTCTGTCCTGTGTACATCTTTAACTGTCTTGTTAAGTTCAGTCATCAAATCAGATAGAAGGAAACTACAACAGACAATCAGGACTGCTGAGAGGATTATTGGTGCCCCCCTGCCCACCCTCCAAGACATGTACATCTCCAGAGTGAGGAAATGTGCAGGTAGAATCACTCTGGACCCCACACACCCTGCCCACTCCCGCTATGAACTGTTTCCCTCTGGCCGGTGCTACAGAGCACTGAGCGCTAGGACATCCAGGCACAAGAACAGTTTTTACCCACAGGCCATTTACCACATGAACAATTAAACTGCCTCAGGACTCCCCCATAGTGCAATAATGTAAATACAGATCTCATGCACATATGTAAATTCACATATTTAATTCAATAACTGTACATACCCCTACCTTGCACATACATTACCACTTGCACATGTACATATGCCATTCTGTTATATGTCACATTATTTGTATGTCTATTTATACTTTTACCTTGTTTTATATTCTTTCTCACTTTAATGTTCGGTGTGCACTTGTTTCTCCTATCACCAAAGAAATTCCTTGTGTACGTGAGAACACTTCTCAAAAAATAATTTGCTTTAAAAATGTATTTATTAAATATATTTAATTTGATAAATAATGAAAGTTAATTTAGATAAATTAGATGATTCTGTTTCTAAAAGTAAATTACATTGATATACATTTTTTTTCATTCTAATGCTCTGTTATTGAACTCTGACCCTAAAATCTGCTCTTCTTCCTTTTCTCCTTATTAAGCAGAAAGATATGAACTCCTTCCTGTGGACCATAAAACGTCCTCCCCCTAACCCTCCATCCTATCTGTTTGGGACAATCCACGTCCCCTACACCCGAGTTTGGGATTACATCCCTGAGAACTCGAAATGGGCCTTCCAAACCAGCACCAGCATTTTCTTCGAACTGGATCTCACAGATCCTCTCACCATCTCGAAACTCACCAACTGCCAATTGCTTCCCAATGGAGAGAACCTCCAGACATTGCTGCCGCGAGACATCTACCGCCGGCTGAAACGTCACCTGGAATACGTTAAACACATGATGCCTTTCTGGATGACGGCAGACCAGCGTGGACGGGGGCTTTATGCCGACTATCTCTTCAATGCCATTGCGGGTAACTGGGAACGCAAGCGGCCCGTATGGGTGATGTTGATGGTGAACTCATTGACGGAAGCAGACGTGCGGTCAAGGGGAACACCGGTGCTCGACCTGTTCCTGGCGCAGGAGGCTGAACGCATGGGGAAGAGGACAGGTGCTGTGGAGAGGGTGGAGGAACAGTGCCATCCTCTGAATGGACTAAATTTTTCACAGGTCAGTGAGCAGGCTGCTAGACGGAGAGATATTTGTGAGTTTGAGCAAGTGTGTATCGGGGATTTGGAGGTGAAAATAGGTGTCAGTATGGATTAAGGGATTATGAATATCCATCAACAAACCAAAGCAGGGAGGAAATTAGATAAATGTCTGACAAAAGTCTGAAGCCACTGGAGATAAATTCAGAAAGGGAGGGAGAAATGCTGTCAGACTGATAGAGTGGGGTGGAAATCAATGGTGAATAAAATGTATGAGGTATAGCCGGAGCAAAGAGAATGCCTGTGGGGTCTCGCTGTCATCTTACACGTCTTGATTATCCTACTGCTGCCTGTCTAATGTAACTTTAAGTGTGAACGATGGACAGTCTAATCGAATTACTTGATGATATGCAGGTGGAGAGTATCCAGCTTTCAGCATAGAAAGGAGCCATGGGTCAGAGATATTAAGAGTAAAGGGGCTATATATAGCATGGCTGAGTCTTTTTATTGAATACTCTTATGTTTCAAAGCCTATATAGCAGTCCTTGCATGTTTCTGTGATGCCTTGAATTGCGAGGACACTTTTTGAATATATTCACCTATGTGGCACTGCCACAAAATCACTGCCACACACACTTCAACGCTCGCACGGCAACTGAATCTGTGAGCGCAGGACCTACGTGTGACAGACAGTGGGGCTCCTGTGCTTATTTGAGAGGGTACAGGGGCAACATACTGTAGGCTCTCCACTTTCATCAGCACCTCCTAACTATGTTGTCAAAAAAGAACTTGCCTGCAAGGCCTGCCAGCCAGCGCACCCTGTGAGGAATCGTGGGAAATGAGGTCCCAGCTCAGGGTGACAGCTCTCATGTCTTTAATCAGGGAGAGGTCAAAATACCAGCCTCATTCCCAGACTAAGAGAGTCAAAAATGTCTTAGTGCCTATTTAATGGTATATCTTTTTTAAATATAGCTGTTTTGGAATGCTTTTACACTGCAAAAAATCCTTATATTGTCCAGTGGAAAATATCGAAACACCCTTAAAAGAAGAAAGATTTACTTAATAAGCAAAATTATGTTAGATATTAACACTTGTTAATAATAATAAAGTTTATTTGTTTTATTATTATTATTTTAAGCACAAATATAGCTAAATTTAGTGAGGTTTATTCTTAATACAAGAAAAAATCTATTTGCCAATGAGGTAAGAAAAATAAACCTATTTCAAGATATAAACTCTTACAACAAGTCTTTAAAAGATGGTTCACACAAAGAACCACCCTCATGTGGTTTCAAACCCATATGACTTTATTTCTTCCACGAGACAAAAGAAGATGTTAGGCAGAATGTTCGTTTCAGTCACCATTCACTTTCATTGTAAAGAAAAACATGCAGTGAAATTCAATGGTGACTGAGGATAACATTCTGCCTACGTTAGCCTCAGTCTCCTTAAATTAGTAAATTATAAGATAATTTTTGGGCAAACTATCCCTTTAATATATCAAATAAAATATTATAATATTTTTAGATTGATCTTGTTTTAAAGATGATTGAATAGTGGGAAAACAAAACAAAAATACTGATCAAGAAAATGTGTTTTTGCAATGCAGACAGAATTGGTTTTAGACAGAATTCCAGTTTGGATATTGCTTGAAATATAATAAAGTTAATTCTTTTTAGGAGTAACAGTTTTTTTTTCCACAAAATTGCAGTATAAGATAAATGCTGAGACTATTTAGCCCGAGGCGACCACCGGTATTTAACTGAATGGGAAAAAATTGGAATGCCGAACTGAGGTATAAAAGGAAAGTCCCAGGTAAAAAAGCCAGGTCAGTCGAGAACACGCAAGAGCATTAGCTGAACCAGCCTGAAAAAATTATGTTTTTGTTTTTGTGTGTGTGTGTGTGATATGAGCTAAAGAAGTACAATTTATGATACTATTGTTGCCAGAATTTAATGCTAATTTGAAATATGTTCTTTGATTGTAATCTTGATCAACCATTTTGGAGATTTAGTTTTTTCCCCATTTAAGTAGATAGGAGCTGTACTTTTATTCTGCTGGTTTATAGCAAATACCTGCTTAGCCTGCCTGGGAGCTTTCCTAAGATGGCCACCAAGTGGACTGACTTGCCTTGAAAGGGACTTTGGGTAAATGTCACCAAAATGGGTAGCACAAATGTAGTTATGCACTGCAACAGGAACTGTTACAAAATGCTCTCAATGATTGTTTAAGTGTCTGCTATAGATTCTGGCAAAGGCTCAGCCAGTGATCCATTTTAATCACAGGGCTAATCAACATGCTTTTGAACATCTGAATTTCCTACAACTCTCCACCCAAAAATAGTCCCAGAAGAAGTAAAGACCATGAAATGAAAATGACAGGCAAATGATTATGCTGTATTAGAATGTGAGGGATAATTTGAGCACGGTGCTCACCAGGAACGCTGAAGCAGGAGTGAGGTCAGATGGCAAAATCTTGCATGGAGGCAAGGGAAATAGGGAAGGGGTGGATGATGTGTAGGCTGTGGTGTCGCTGCAAGGCTTAATCTGAAACATGAGCTGCGGGATTGTTAGAGATCAGAGTTGGGAACAGTTCCAAAAGCCGCTAGCAGGCATATTAATTGTTCCCAATAAAAGTAACTGCCTACAATATCCTAAAAACTTGGAGTGCTCTCTTTTTCGGGCTCCAGGAGAGCCATGCAAACGTGGCGGTGAGTAATCAGTTATTGCTGCTATCCCGACCCCGGTAAGCTTTCCCATAGTTCAGCGGTTTTCAAACTTTCTGATGCCAAGGACCCCTAAATATGATGTTCCTTTTGCGATGGACTCTCTTTTTCAAATATAAAGCAGATATACATTATATTTTCATATATAAATTCTAAGGCTGTCGATTTGTTATATGTAAGGCTGGCGATTTATGCTTCATAATTAATCACAACTTGTTCAGTTTGATTTATTATGTAAATAACGTGGAAAAAATAACACAAGTAATCATGCCCCATAAATTCCGTAGTACGGAATGGAGCAATTCAAGCTTGAAGTGCCACGTTCATGTTTTTGAACAGAAAGCAGGGGGCAGTCAGTGCAGCTCCAGCTGTACAGGAAATGTGCACCTATGAGCTGTGAAGTCTACCTCGGACAGATTGACAAACTCTGTTGCAAAATTGATTGCTGTGGACTGCAGGTCAGTGATATGCTTAAGTTCAATGATATGCCAAGAAACAAAATAATATATTGACTTCTAACGCTACTTTTTGTATTTTCTAATGAATGCTTTACTTATCTGACACAGTAATGTCTTCTCTAAAGTAAATGTCTAAATTATTATATTAATTACAATTAATATATTCATAATTATTTTGATTATTATGTTAAATTACGATTATTTGGGGGCCTTTTCAGCAAATATTGTTATATGCGATTAATTAGATGAATTAATTGGCATATCATGTAATTAACTTGATAGAATTTTAAATTGATTGACAGCAATAAATAATAACAATCGAGTGTGCATAAATGTTTGCAGATTTTGTTGTTATTTCTAAAGCTGGTGAACTATGACATGTTCACCAATTGCCGATTATTTGCCTTTGCAATTAATCTTAGCTGAAGTTTTATCAGTGTCAGAATGTCTCTGAGCAATAGTGCAGTGTGACTGCTCCAACAATAGCCAGATGCGAAACAGTCTCGGCTATTATGAATTTCATACAGTCAGACATAATGTCAATGTTAATAATATAATATGTTTTATCTAAATATATATAAATGTACTGTATGTTTGTGTGTGTAAATCTATTCATTTTTGTAGTAATTTTTTTTTTATAGTAGCCTATATCATATTAATTTTAAAGCAATTTTTACATTTTTATTTTAATATATAGCCTATACATTTTGGGTGTAAAAGTAAAACTTTCTCATGGCTTTGTTAAAAAAATGTAAAGAGCCATTTTCTACCACATTCATTGCTATATAGAAAACAGATATGATCAGTTTTGTTGTCAAGATAATGTCAACTAATAAACACCATCACAATTACCTGAGCTGTCAAATAACTAGAGAAATATAGCCAATATTATCTCCAAATCTGCTCCAGTGACAGGTCATAAAGTTTTGTTTACCCTCTTTAGCATTTTGCGGTGAAGTGACACAGATCTCTAAAGGTGCCTCAACCCTGTTATTGCAGGATAAACTATCATTTTCCCCTGTTATGACTGTAATGATGACAAGTATATATCTCCAATGAGCTATTAAAATTTAGAAAATTATTGAAATCTGACACAGATTTACGCTGATGAGTGACTCTCAAATGAGATTGAGTATATATACAGTATATACTCTAGAGCAGTGTTTCCCAACCACTGTTCTGTGGCACACTACTCAGTGTGCCTTTAAAGATTTTCAGGTGTGCCGTGGAAAAGAATACAATTCCACAAAATAAATAAATGCATGATTTTAGGGATCCAATCTCCTCACCTTTCAGAGAAATTTGCTGTTTTGAAACCATAATCGGTCACTTTTGTGATAGTAAAGAGCAATGATTCATGTGCTAATGTTACTGATATTTATACGCATTAAGGGTCTTTCACATGAATCGCATCAGTACTGCAGAATACATTGAAGTCTATGAAGTGACGTCACTTCACCAAAGTGTTTTTGAAACACACATTTTTGCTTCACCAATAATGTCTTTGAGAGTATTAAGCAGCAAGGAATTTTTAAAAACTGTCCAAATTTGTGAAGAGACATTAAATGTCTCATAATTTCTATTAATTAAATATTACCTTATTGTTTACGAATATCAGAGACTCCAGTTATTGAACTAATTTAAATTCACCAAGAAAATGCTTCGACCTAAACATAAATGAGCCCTTTTATTACTTTCTGCTGTCAAAGCAACTGCAAGCTTTTTTTCTCTCTTCCAAATACATGTTTTCAATGTTTATTGTGCCACCTCCTGCTTTTTTTACATGGCAAACTAGTAAAATCAACCCTCTGTGATGCTTTCTGCAACTCTTGTCATGTGGAGGGCAATGTGGTGCTTGACGCTGGCGTTGAACGGAGCATTGACTCAACTCATTGAAATGTGCTTTACAGTGACGAAAGAACATTATTGAAACTCAAAATTATTATTATGATGGTCTTTTCTGATAAAAGCTTTGCTCAGCAGTTTAAATAGACTATTGTTGGAAAATGATAACATAGATCTGCTTTGTGTTTATAATTCTTATACTGAAGTCAGTAGATTCATGCAAGTTTTAATGAAGGAGAAGGTAAGAATGTTATTGAAACTCACTATTATTAGACTATTTTGTTGTCTTTTTAGATAAAAACTAATGCTCAGACCAGGGCTGGACTGGTAATCTGGCATACCGGGCATTTTCCCAGTGGGCCAACGGACTTTGGGGCCAATCAGGGGCAGACTGGCCATTGGGAGAACCGAGCGGGTAGAAATGATAAATTACTTTTGCAATGAAAGTAATATACAGTGCAAATAGCATGTTAAAGAGACAGGTGCATTGCTTCAAATATAACAGAAGTACAGTATAAAGTATGAATTCATGCATATGAATTTTCTATGAATGTTTACTCTCACATACTCTAACATCAGCTATGCCCAGATATTATTTATTTATTTCATTTGTTGTAAGCTTTTGCAGTTTTTTTTCCTCTTGAACTGTGCTGTGAGTCAGCAATTCAGAGAACTACTGTGAATGCTCTTGAAAATGCACACATCAATTCATACGGATTTTCTAGGCTAGGATTGCTAGGATTTATCCTTGATAATGAAATCATAACGTGGGCCGTAAAAGATGACTCGAGGGTTAAGTAGCGCTGTTGTACAGTCTGAAAAGCAACAATTGTAAAGGACCATAAAAATGCACATTGTGCATCCGGCTTTCCTCTGCTTTACTTTACTAAACTAGGGCTGTCATTATAATAAAATAATAACTTAAACATTTTTTTTATAATTTATAAAAAACATTTTTTTTTTAATTCTCTAAAATTTTCCATGGACACCCTAGCACCCCCCACAAGGTCCTCAGACGGCAGTTTGAAACCCCTTACTGTAGGTGCCCTGCCCTGGCCCTTACCTTAGGTTAAAGCAGTTAGGCTGTCTTTTTCTCCCTGTTCACTGGAAAGCTGTACCCCAAGAGCTCTCCTGTTTTCCAGGAAATGCTTTAAGCACAGGAGGTGTCTCAGACAAACAGGTCCCCATCTCAGAGCTGATGTGGTTCCTTGGGAGATAATGGGGTGTGGTGCCTGGAGATTGGAGTGGTTTGCCTGGCCTAGCATAGATCCATGTCTGGCTCTCGGATGGAGTGCAGGGGGAAGTTGAAGACCATTAATGTAGGTTTGGTTTTCTCCTTGAAGCATAAGTGGGGTGTTTCAAAGGCCACAGGGTGTGCATGGTTCATCTCTAGCTCTGCACAGGGGGATGAACATAAACTGCTGAGCATGACAGGAAGCGAAACACACTTGCTTAACGCTTAAAGCATGCAAAACTCCAAGAGATAAAGCAAGAGCTGTTCAGTGTGTCTATAGGGGCAGAGGGCAAGCCACTTATCTCCAGTTTCATGACTGAGTCAACCATGTCTCCTGAACAGCTCATATAATCCAAAAGTTGTCCAGATGCCTCATACTTTTGCTAAAGCAATAAACACATGTTTATATTTATTCATCTTGGATTGTCTCTGTAGCTAGCATTTGAAAATTGGGGGAAGGTGACACAAAATGGACAAGAAACATTATGTCATCATCCTCTGGGCTGAAGTCAAAAGCCATGGGCTTGCTGACAGTATAGAAAACCTTGTGGAGACCAGAGTCTATGTGTTATTCTGGGCCAGCCAGCAAGCAAGTAAAGTTTCAAGGCTATTTTAGGCCTACCTAAACAGTAAAACCCATGTCTTCTCTGTGAAAGAACTCGCTGCAATGTCAAGTCTTTTTCAAGTCATTGCAGGTTGACTTTCTGTTCCCCCATTACAGTACAGAGACTGCACTTATCAGAGTTACAAATGACTTGCACTTATCATCTGACCGTGGCTTAGTTTCTCTTCTAGTGCTTTTAGATCTTGGTGCTGCCTTCGACGCAGTAGATCATGACATTCTCTTGAATAGGCTGGAGAATTATGTTGGCATTAGTGGAATTGCATTAGCATGGTTTATGTCCTATTTATCAGACCACTACCACTTTGTTTGTGTAAATGAGGAATTGTCAAATCAAACAAAAGTTAAGTATGGAGTGCCACAGGGATGAGTATTAGGGCCTCTGCTTTTCTCCTTATATATGCATCCCCTGGGAAATATTATCAGGAATCATGGAATAAGTTTCCACTGTTATGCCGACAATACCCAACTTTATATTTCATCTAAACCCAACGAAAATTCACAATTCTCCAAATTAGCAGCGTATCAATGAAATAAAAGATTGGATGGTCAGAAATGTCCGTCTACTCAATTCTGACAAAACAGAGTTACTAATTATTGGACCAAAAACCTCTAAAAAAATAAGGCGCTAAAACATAATTTGACTCCCTATGGATGTACTGTTATGTCATCTTCTACAGCGAAGAACTTGGGTGTTATATTTGATACAAATCTGTCCTTTGAAAATAAAATGTCCAATGTTTGTAGAGCAGCATTCTTCCACCTTAGAAATATTGCTACGTTATGACACATGCTCTTTGTTGCTGATGTCAAAAATCTAATTCATGCATTCATGACCTCAAGACTAGATTATTGTAATGCATTACAGGGAGGATGTCCAGCAAGTTCAATAAATAAACTTGACTAGAACCAAGAAATGTAAGCATATTAGCCCCATATTATCGTTGCTACATTAGCTACTTGATAAACTTAATTTTTTAATTCTGTTAACTACTTACAAAGCTTTGAATGGTCTAGCTCCACAGTACTTAAGTGACCTTCTGACATGCTATATTCCATAATATTCATTACGATCACAAAATTCTGGCTTGTTAATAGTTCCTATAATATCAAAATCCACAAAAGGAGGTAGATCCTTTTCCTATTTGGCTCCTAAACTATGGAATAGTCTCCCTAACACTGTTCAGGATGCAGACACACTCACTCAGTTTATGTCTAGACTAAAGACTCATCTATTTAGCCAGGCATACACCTAATTTATTCATCAGCTCAAAATTAGGCTGCTTTAGTTAGGTCTGCCGGAACCAGAAACATCTATCATGATCTATAACTCTGCATAAAATTAAATGACATCTTTGCTAATATTATTTTATGTATTTCGATGTCTCAGCCTCGGGTATCATATACCAAGGTTACCAGTGCTGGCCAGATCCAGCTCTGGTGCTGCTTAGTGTCGGACTCCACTGCTATGTGTCTAGTCAGACATCACTTCAGTCTTTTAAGATGGACTTCAGAGGATGAACTAATGCCAACTCCAACTGTAAGACATCGGATACTTCATATGCCGCTGCCTGAACCTTGGATTTAGGGTGGACCCCACAGAACCTCATCGAAATGACCTGCTGGTTAAACGGCGATGCACCTCATTGATCTCTGCCTGCATCACCTATGTTTATTGATGGACTACACTCTTGAAATGGAATACACTGACTATCATTTAATTGCCAACAAAAGCCTTCATCAGCCAACTAAAAGAGGACAATGCATCTATGTGAACTTCTGCAGTTAATCAGGATGGACTTCAAAGACATTAGTCATTAATCTTACAGTTCATAAAAAAAAAATCTTTTTTTAAACACTGGACCTTAACACTTACTTAGTTTACTAATCTTAAAACATGCCCTGCACTTGACATAAATAACTAATACTGGCATTATGCTGGTTAGTCAGAGGGGAACTGACCCCCACAGTGAGCCTTGTTTCTCCCAAGGTTATTTTTCTCCATTAACCAACATTGAGTTTTGTGTTCCTTGCCCCAGTTGCCTTCAGCTTGCTCATAGTGGTTCTAAATACAAATATTATTGAATTATTAAAATTGTATTCACAATTTACAATCATATTTAATCACTCTAAGACTTTATAGATATTACAGTTAAATTTTTTGTTAATACATGAGTTTCTGTACAGCTGATTTGAAACGATGTGTGTTGTTATAAGCGCTATACAAATAAAAATGACTTGACTCATATTCAAGTGTCTGCTACATAACATAATACAGCTGTTGGTTCTCCCACTTTAGCAGCCGCATCTGTTTTCAGATGTAAAGAAATGCTGAAGTGTTGATGGAACTTGGTGGAGGGCTAATTGAATTAAGAGATACATTTAGGGCATATACAGCAGACGTTTTTGTACACTCACTGTCAAGAGCTTGTCGTCATAATATTAAAAATTATATTAGCAGTGATATTATAATGTAGTGTGGACCAATGTCGCAACTGGCTTGCTTTCTAAACTATTTTTTATCAGCATGCTACAACAAATAATTACTCAAAACTTACGTTGTAACCATTTGATGGCTCTTTAAAAATATTTAATGATTTAACACACGGCATTCATCCAATTTAAGAAATATATACATTGAAATATCTTATCATTAGAATACAATTCTTGCTTTAATCAACAACACGGGGGTAAAAACACAAACAAACTGAAAGTTACTGATGCACCACACAACACAGCAATGTTTACTGAATCGCCGTTCAGCAGCGACACTCTGCCGATACTGAATCGCCAGAAACATGCCAAAAAATAGATATATTATATTATATTACACGAGTTGTGAGCTTGCAGTTTGAATGTGATGAGATAAAAATATTGTGTACTACAAAATAATGTTATGTTAGTTGGTTGGTTGGTTGCACCCAAAAACAAACATACAAAGCAACATACAAAACTCTTATGATCTGTTCTTTTAATGAATCAATTCAAACAACTCATCAAGTAACAAGTTTTTTACCTCTAATAAATCCTTCATTGTATCCCTCTCTGAATCAGTCTTGGATTAACTGAGCAGCTACTGAATTAAAAGTGACTAACTTATAGAGCAAGTCTTTACATCTTTCATGTTTGAAGCAAGAACTTCTTTGTTCACTCAAAGGTTTGTTAAACTTGAATCAGCCATTACAATGTATAAATATAGATAGACATTTGCATTTAATAAAAAAACCTTTCAACATAAAAACTTGGTAAAAGTTACTTGGAATGAAGCTACAATACATTTGCTGTTTAGGATGGTACACAAACAGCTCAGAAAAGAACCCAAGATTTTTTTCTCAAAAGGCTTAAGAGTTTGTGAATTACTATGTCAGTATCCATGACCTGTAATGACATATTAATTAGACAGTTAAAAAATTATAATGTGTATTAAATAAAGGATAATCTGACTTTTGCCACATTTACATTCCAGGCCTTGTGTGTAAGCACAAGATGACATGATCTGCTGGCATGGGCAACAAGGTGATGGAAAAAGCATTCACTTCTTTGATCCTGCTGGATAACCTAGCCTAAAATATTCCCCTTACCTTTCACTCTCTCATTCTCCTCCTAAAGGCATTTCATGCTCTTCTGTGTCACTCTACCTGCAGAGTGGAATTTGAATAACAGCACACAATGGTATTAACATATTTAGAATTAGAATCTTAAAATATGGGCATTTTGCAGAATTAGAACATACTCTAGGCCTTCTTGCAGGATCTCTAGTCTGGTGGAAGCAAAGATGTTATCGTCAAATTCTTTCCTCATTGTTTGAAATGGGAAGTGGCTGACTGGAAGAGAATCAACCTTTTGGATGATGTTTTTAGCATGTCTAGAAATATTAACCAAGATTCTGGCGCTCTCCATGTCGTAAATACTTCTGACTCATGAATGACCTTGGTTTGTATCCAGGTCTTAATTTCCACAATTACCCATTATTCTTGTAAATAACTCCAACACACAAGTAGAGGATGTCTACTAGGGGACTGAAGCCTTCAATAATGTAAAGAGCAAATGTGCCAAAGCCAAATCAGGCAATCTGCAGGGCCCGTGAGCGTACACACGGCAGTCAAACCACTGGCCTAATTACTTGATTGGCCTTTCTAATGACTAAATTGCCCCCTGCTGTCCAGAGCCACTTAGACAATTATGCACTGGCCTGAAATGGAGGCTTGCACTGGAATTCACTCAAGAGGAAAAGCCAAGTCATTGATACCATGAATGTTTACTTTCATCAAATGGGAGGTAGTTAACTACATCAAAGTGCCATCGTACCCAGAGCGTGGCACACACACAGTGAGGCAGCAGTGGTCCGCAAGCTCAACACTGTGTCAGTGCTGAGGGTGCGGCTTTCCTCGCAGAGGCAATTATCCATGCAATACACACAGAGGTTCATGCCCCACAAACATCCTGTTCTGTGGACTTTTCACTTTCAAGTTTCAAGAGTTAGATACAAAACAATATATATATATATATTTCTTTTTCATATATATATATTTTTTTTTATTTCTGCCCCAAACTCATACTAACATCTTTTGTGCTCCACAGAAGAAAGTCTTATTTTTAATGCATTGACCTTAAATGTAGAAATCCAGGTGGATTTTGCTGAAAGTTGCCAGTGATTGAATAATCTAAGTTATATCAAGTGAGTGGTCCCTGATGCTTCCTATCATTAGTGATTCATGAAACATCTGAATGACTAAATGAATGGCCCCATCGTGCTAAGTCTGTTGTGCTATTCCAGTCCTAATGAATTCTGCACATTGGGGAAAGATCGTGTTCAAGCAGCAGTGCTCTGAGCTCGCTCAGTAGACCCAGCAGCTGGGAATGCACAAGACAGAGTGCTATTCCACAGACCGCCAAGATCCACCTTTCTTTCCCTTCCCCTACTCTTCATCTTCCTCTCTGAATTCCTCTTTAAGAATGGAACAGTCATTTCATCTTTGCTTTAATGGTCTCACGTCAAGCAAAAGGTTGCCCACCGAATGTCTTATCTATCGGCGAGAACAAGGTCTCTTTTACAAAAAAGTATACATACACACACAAAGACATGAATATATACAAATATAACTAATGGGTTTAATAAGAGTTCAATCAAATATCACACAAACAGTCGACAAACTACAAACAGAGAAACAGATATAGAGATGGTTAAGAGAGTGTTTTTCTTTCATCGGAAAGATTTGTTAGGCGATTGACCACAGACAGGGCACACGTTCAGAAATATGAGAATCTGATCTGCAATGCTTTTTTCAGATGAACAGAGAGTTGAGATTGAGAATGAAATACATCAATCATGTGTACACCAAAAAAATCTAAGGAAATTCACTTGTATGGCCCCATTCATTTAGCGCCTTTGAAACTACATGTACTTACAAAGATGGAGCCACTATTCCTCGCATTTGCAAAATGGCCCTGTGGCAGCGGGGGCGTGGTCAAGCGCCCGTCCGGGAGAGAAAAGCGGTAAGGGCGCTCACACCTGAGCTAAATTATGTCTAACACCTGTCTCTAATTGCAGTAGCTTGAGGAGAGCGGCATAAAAAGCAGCAGCAACAGAGCCCAAGAGAGAGCCCGACACGAAGGCCAAGAAGCTATTGTGTTATATTAGTGTGTGAATTAGTGTGTGAGAATTAAAACAACCTTACCTGAACCCTGTTGCTGTTTCCGTCCCTTCCTCACTGGAAACTTGTTACACTGGTGCCGAAACCCGGGAATTTACAGGAACAGTGGTCCAAAGCTATGGAACAGAGTCACCCCATAGAGTCCTCCCAGCTGGCGGAAGTCCTCCAGTCCCTCGCTACGCTCCATCAGGGCCACCAACAGTCTCTGCTTGAGCTCCGACAGGACCAGGATTGTCGGTTCTTTGAGATCATGCGGGCTCAAGCAGAGGACCGGCTTGCCATCCGGAGCCTCCTCAGCCAGGAGGCTGCTCCAGATGCAGCCGCGACCCCGGACACCCGCACAACACTGCCCCCACCCGCGCTACAGAAGATGGGGCCGGTAGATGATCCAGAGGCGTTCCTGGACCTCTTTGAGCGCACGGTGGAAATTTGGGGTTGGCCACGCGACCAGTGGGCAGCCCGCCTCGTCCCTCTCTTGTCCGGGGAAGCACAACTCGCGGCACAACATCTTCCGGCAACAAGCCTCCTGGCTTATACCGACTTGAGGAGAGCCATCCTGCAACGGGTTGGTCGGACCCCGGAAGAAAGTCGCCAGCTCTTCCGGGCCATGAAACTGGATAAATCCGACCACCCGTTTGCGTTCGCCCAGCGGCTCCGTGATGCCTGTCGGAGGTGGCTGCTTGCGGGGGATCGCGACATCGAGGAGCTCGTCGATCAAGTGGTACTGGAGCAGTTTGTCCAGTGCTTGCCCCGGAAAACGGCGGAGTGGGTCCAGTGCCACCGCCCGGCGTCGCTGGAGGAAGCCGTACGACTCGCGGAGGACCACATGGCGGCGATTCCAAGGGCGGATGAGCCCTCTCTCTCTCTCCCCTTCCCCTGTGTCTTCCCCTGTTTTTCTCCCCTCCCCTCTGCCCTCTCGCTCTGCTCTCTCCCCAGGGTCCGTTCCTGCCCCCCGCAGGCGCGGAGGATTCACGAGACCAACTTCCCGGCCGTGGGAGAACCCGCCTACCCCTTCCCCGTCCTTCAGCTGCTCTCCTCCTCAGGTGGGGGTGCCCGCCAGCACGGGTGCGGCCGTGGCGCCTGGGCCGGTCTGCTGGAGGTGCGGAGACCTGGACCACTTCCGGGATCAGTGTCCGCTGATGGAAATAGGGATGGTGGTGCAGGTCTCCGACTTCCCTCAGGCTGCCCCCGATCGGGCTGGAGCGTACCGTATTCCGGTAAGGATCCAGGGAGGTACATACCAAGCATTGTTGGATACTGGCTGTAACCAGACCACCATCCACCAACGCTTGGTTCAACCCGGGGCTTTGGGATTAGCTAAACTGGTGAGGGTGAGGTGTGTGCATGGGGATGTTCACAAGTATCCCATGGTGACTTTGGCGATTCAATTCAGGGGAAAAAACCATAGTGTGGAGGCAGCGGTTAGTTCCCGCCTCACCCATCCGCTAATCTTGGGTACTGATTGGCCGAATTTCAAAGATATTTTAGAGGGTATTTGTGCGGATGGGTCCTGCATAAAGAGGTGTGCGGTGTGCGATGCTTTGGCAGGGGAGGCGGAGCCGGGGCCGTCCTCAGCTGCTCGGAATGACGAGGGAAGGGGCGAGGTGGCCGCCCCCTCCTCTCAGGGAATTCCCTGAGGGGGACTTCCCTCTAGAGCAGTCACGGGACGAAACCCTTAAACATGCTCTTGGCCAAGTGAGAGTAATTGATGGTCAACAGCTCCAGCCGGGCGTCGCCATTGCATACCAATATTTTTCGCTTATTAAAGATCGGTTGTACAGAGTGACGCAGGACGCTCAAACAAAGGAGGAAGTGACACAATTATTGATTCCACGGAGCCGCCGGGAAATGGTTTTCCAGGCAGCTCACTATAATCCTATGGCTGGTCACCTCGGGGAAAGAAAGACACTTCTCCGTCTAATAGCCCGTTTCTATTGGCCGGGCATTGGCAGTGACGTCCGCAGGTGGTGTGCAGCGTGCCGTGAATGTCAGTTGGTAAACCCACCGGCTACCCCAAAAGCGCCTTTGCGCCCCCTTCCATTGATCGAGGTCCCCTTCGAAAGAATTGGAATGGACCTCGTCGGGCCATTAGAACGGACGGCACGCGGACATCACTTTGTGTTAGTCCTAGTGGATTACGCAACGCGATATCCGGAAGCAGTGCCCCTGAGCAACATCTCCGCACGTAGTGTTGCAGGGGCACTCTTCAAAATAATCTCCCGGGTGGGGATTCCGAAAGAAATCCTCACCGATCAGGGCACAACGCTTATGTCACGCATACACTTCGCGAGCTTTACTGAACTATTGGGCATTAAGTCGATTCAGCACTAGCGTTTACCATCCGCAGACTGATGGCCTAGTGGAGCGATTTAATAAAACACTAAAAAATATGATTCGTAAGTTCGTACACGAAGACGCTAGGAATTGGGATAGGTGGCTCGACCCCCTGTTATTCGCAGTACGGGAGGTCCCACAAGCCTCCACGGGGTTCTCACCGTTCGAGCTGCTGTACGGGCGACGCCCACGTGGGGTCCTCAGACCGCACACTGCTTACACCGCTGCCTATCTAGACGATATCATCATTTATAGCAATGATTGGCAGCGGCACATGCAACATCTGAGGGCCGTCCTGAGATCGCTGCGGCGGGCGGGGCTCACGGCAAACCCGAAAAAGTGCGCGGTTGGGCGTGCGGAGGTACGGTATCTGGGGTTCCACTTGGGTCATGGCCAGGTGCGTCCCCAAATTGACAAGACTGCGGCGATTGCGACTTGCCCTAGTCCCAAGACCAAAAAGGGGGTGAGGCAGTTCCTGGGGCTGGCTGGCTATTACAGAAGATTTGTGCCTAATTATTCGGATGTCACCAGCCCGCTGACTGACCTCACTAAAAAGGGGGCTCCAGATCCGGTCCAATGGTCGGAGCAGTGCCAACAGGCGTTTACACAGATTAAAGCTGCACTTTGTGGGGGCCGCTTTTGCATGCACCTGACTTCTCTCTCCTTTTGTTTTGCAGACGGACGCTTCAGACAGAGGGCTGGGGGCCGTACTCTCGCAGGTGGTGGAGGGAGAGGAGCCCGGTGCTGTACATTAGCCGAAGCTCTCCTTGAGGGAGACTAAGTACAGCACCATAGAGAAGGAGTGTCTGGCCATCAAGTGGGCGGTCCTCACCCTCCGATACTACCTGCTGGGGCGGGCCTTCACCCTCTGCTCGGATCACGCCCCACTGCAGTGGCTCCACCGCATGAAAGATACTAACGCCCGGATCACCCGTTGGTATCTGGCCCTCCAGCCTTTTAAGTTCAAGGTGGTCCACAGACCGGGGTGCAGATGGCTGCCGCTGACTTCCTCTCCAGAAATGGGGGAGTGGTAGGCAGGTCGGATGACGCCCGGCCTGAGTCGGGCGGTGGGGGTATGTGGCAACGGGGGCGTGGTCAAGCGCCCGTCCGGGAGAGAAAAGCGGTAAGGGCGCTCACACCTGAGCTAAATTATGTCTAACACCTGTCTCTAATTGCAGTAGCTTGAGGAGAGCGGCATAAAAAGCAGCAGCAACAGAGCCCAAGAGAGAGCCCGACACGAAGGCCAAGAAGCTATTGTGTTATATTAGTGTGTGAATTAGTGTGTGAGAATTAAAAACAACCTTACCTGAACCCTGTTGCTGTTTCCGTCCCTTCCTCACTGGAAACTTGTTACAGGCCCATTTTACCCTTATTTACTTTATTACTAAATGTCTCTGGTATTATTGTGTTATTCATCAGAGCATTATTCTAAAGAATAATTTTTTTTTCAAACATGTTTTTTATCAAAATGTAATAACGTTCTCTGCCTCTGAAACAACTTTTCTGCGTAACTGAGGCTGATTGGGCAAGAAAAATATGGGCTAATTTACAATAAGATGGTCATTCTCGTAATATAAACCAGATTGTCCAGCTTGCCTTGCTACACGGCTGCTTACCAATAAATAAATGTACATGAACTATGGAGCACAACAATATGGTTCCAGAAGTAAGATCCCATTAATTTTCTCCAAAGTGAATTTTTTTAATGATAACCTGATAAATTAGATGAAACTTTAAAGACAGAACTATCGTGAGCTCCAAGGTTGTTTATCAATGGTTTATACTTCTGTTGAAGCCATCAGTCTGTGTTATTTCAACTCCAGTTGGAAAAAACAAATTTTATTAGAGAAATTCATGGTTAAGATCTACACCACCTGTGATACAGCTGAGAAACATCCACCAATCAGAGAATCACAGCCAACAAAGCCTGCCAAGAGATCACATAGTGACTGCCCACTCCCATAATGCACAGTGAATGACAGAGTTGAGTTGGTTGAGTCGGTCTCACTCCTTCAAACTACTCATATATAAGTATATATGAATATTTGGAATAAAATGCATTGTTTATATACTTATTAATCAACAACTTTAAATGAATAATTCATTTTTTAAATTTTGTTTTGTTTTCATTTGATTATGTCATTCGCAAAGCTTCATGGGATAACAGTCAGTTATATAGTATTGCAGTCATTATCCAAAAATATTTGACCATAGACTGCATTGATTGCAGTGACCAATCAGAATCAAATATTCCAGAGAGGCACATAATATAAATCACTATCCCCCTTTCCGATCCAATCAAATACCGATTGTATCTGCCTAAATGATTTCCTGTTGAGTATTTGGTTTCACTTAAAAATCCATTACATTACATGTTAAATGCATTGCAAATACTGTTTCATGTTGTTTGAAATACAGAGAACTTCTATCCCGGGTTCTCAGGCGTATCAGGTCCACATCACTCTTTGAGTGGCCTCTTGGTGACCTATGCTCTAAAACAATCCATACTCTCCCTAAACACTCCTTCGGGTCCTGCCCGTGCATGTCCACACAAACCCCATGAGTCAAATAAGGATAGGAATATGGCTACTATGTGACCTCTGGTCATGCAGGCACGTGCATATAGATACATACACACAGGCAACCCAACAAAATCGAATCATTTCACATTAAATGTCCTAGTGCGCACCAAAAAGCTTCCACCATGGTTTGAACAGATGCCTTTAGCCACTGATGAAAACATACCATCCTTGCTCTTTTATGATTTCTACTCCTCTGCCTCAGATGGAGTTTTCATAGCTCGCCCACATCAGGCTGGGACTGATGTGAAAAACGCCCCGTTGGTTCACTTGAAATGTGGCTCCTCTCGTAAAGTTTTACTGGTGTGCAAATAAATCTTCTGATTCCCTATCGAACTCTTTCCCCCCAAAACTGGTTTACCCTCATTGTCTACAGCTCCAAACATATGTACAGCGCAACTATTCCCAAAAGTTAATTCATATGAGCCGGTTCATTTGAATCTACACAGCAAAACATACAATACTACTTCACGAAAGAATGACTCATCCGCTGGTTCAATTTAGTGACTCAAAAACTTACTGTACCATTCAACTTGTGAGACTTACAGTACATCAGAGTAATTACAGACGATATGTTCATATGTCAAGGTGTATTTAAATATACACATTGAGTTTTGTTATAATTATTAAAAAAAACATGAATGAGTAAAATGTCTTAATTAAAAGTCTGTGTGAACACATTCTGCATAATTCTGTTTTATTAAAATAACATAGAATGATCACAGATAAATGATAACAGACAGCTGAGGGCAGTAGACCCTAAATACAGTAAGAACTGTATTCCTTATTTCCACATATTTGTCCTCAAAAGTACCCGCTAAAAGAATTGGGAATTGGGAATTGGGAACCATAATCGTTAAGAAGAATTGTTAAATTCCTTACGGTTCCAATCCCTACTAGGCTTAGAATAGAACATTAAGGAATATATAAGACGCTTAAAAAATAGAAATAGAGGAATTAACTAGGTGGGCATGTTTTACCCCCACATTTGAAAATTTTCATTTACATTTCTTCACTTTCAGTGGCATTATTTTCCAAAAGGCCTTAGTTTTTGACCCTGGTCCTCTCCTGTATTCTCAACCACCTCTGCTCTCTTTTTCTCATTGCTGTACAAAGTGGCAGCTCTTCATGTAGTGCTAGTAATGCTTTCCACAATGTATGTGTTTTTTCTTCGCTGAAATTCTTGTTCTGTCTATGGTTGATACATTTTCTTTGCTTACATTCCTCACTATCCAAACTTCAGGATTGTCCTTGAGTTAAATACCTCTTCTACTTCAAACCTTTCTTTTTTTAGAGGAAACCATGATGTTTGTTGATTCACCCTGCTGTGATGGAAGCCGGATTGATTGCAGAGGCTGAGAACTTTAACAACTTATTGTTGCATTGTTTAGATCAGTTGTGAAGCTGGGACATGGTATAGTTTGCAACAAGAATTTAACTAAATATAAAAAATTTAAGGGAACCATTGGTAAAAGGTCAAGAATCTGTCATAGACAACCCATAGTGATCGACCACTAATCTGAATATTGGGAGTGAAGTGTCTTCTTCAGTGTTTATGGGGGTAGGACCGTGGCTTGCTATCCTGAGTCTGATCTTTCAACATTATCCCCTTAAAAGGATGAACAATGTGCTTGCTTTGCTTATGTAAAAAAAGGCAGATTTCAAGAAGAGATCTTATATTTTTTTCCCCCTAATATGTGGCCAAGACAAAAGATGTTTAGGCGTAACATTTATTTTCTCTTCTCCATTCTGAGAATGTTTTTCCTCTGCTTCAGATCTCGCTCAATTTCACCTGCCATTTAATGCTCAGACTCCTGTTCTCCTTCCCTCTCAAAATCTCCCACTCTCACTTTCTTTGGAACCCACTGGAACAGTTTATATTTAATATCAAACATATGTCAACGTTTATGGAAGGCAAATTTGAGAAATCAAATTTGCTTAAAGATTCCAGCTCTGGTTCCTCAGGAACCATTTACCATGGGTGATGATATTACGCAGCTGAAATTACACTATCTTGACAGAAAGATGGGAAGAGAGAGAAAGCGATAGTGAGAGAAATCTCAGGTTTTGGTTTCAGCTCTGTGAGAGGGCCACATGTCTGAAAGACTTTTGGGCCTGATGTGTATAGTAACTACCGACTGTGGTGAGGTCAGAGCTAAGCAAACAGATTAGTGGGCAACTGTGGGTGAAACCTGGAAAAATGGGCGCTAATGGTGAATATGTATGTAGTACATGAGCCACAGAGGTGTGTGAGAAAGAAAGGAAGAAAGGAAGGATGCTTAATATTGTAATTATATAAAATATAGACATAAGAAAGAAATATAATGACATATCCAAAATCATTTAAAAATTAAAAAAAAGTGAATTTGAAATAAATAAAATGGAAAAAAGGGGGAAAAGTTTATAAATTGTTATAAAATAAAACAGTACAATACCACAACACCACTCTTGATGACCGCAAGTAGGCAGGTAACCACACCTATATAGACAGGCAACCAACAGATACTCGAGCATACTCCAACTACACAAGAAAGAAATGTTAGACATGACAGCAAACAATAAACTGGCAAAGAAGGAGGGGAAACACAAGGAATAAGAAGGGAGTGCAATCACAATGAAGCAGGTGGAGGTGGTGGCTCCATCTGTGAGACACAAGGGAGAGAAAAACAAACAACAGTGTGAGCCAGCACAAATGCTGGAACTGTGACACCACATAGGTATGCCTCCTGGGGCTACACTGGAAAGGTGATAACCCCGTAGACGGCGATGGCAATGAGGTACTCGACCCAAACCAAATTCTCGCTCCAAGAAGAAGGGTTACGGGAGGTCTTTTCCAGTTCCTAGTTCGCTCACTCTGTCTGACCATTTGTCTGGGGATGAAACCCAGAACACAAAGTCACGGTTGCCCCAAACTGTGGACAGATCTCTGCCCAAAAATGTCACACAAACTGGGGGCCTCTGTCAGAAACCTCCTCGACAAGAAGACCATGAATACAGAAGACGTGATTTATGACTGCACCGCTGTCTCCCTCGCTGAAGGTAATTTGGGGAGGGGAATGAAATGAGCCACCTTTGAGAGCCAGCCCACTACAGTCAAAACAAATGTGTTGGGGAGTCACGTGATGAGCTCGTGGAAGTGAGTCGCAACCAAGAGAGCTCTCTAGAAATCGCCTAATATCTGTTGAAATAAACACTGAAACATTGCCCAAATAGTAGTAAATAGTCCGCCGAATACTTGTGTGGAACGTGGAATTATGGAGCGTCGACCAAAACCTAGGAAAGATGAGCATAAAACCGCCGAATCAACTGAGAGAAAGTCTCCGCAAAAGGCCGCCGAAGGGCTCGCCTCGGAGGGGGAAAATTCAGCGGGGATGCTCGCCGCCGCGCTGAAAGAGTTTCGAGAGATCATTGGGAGTTTTAAGCAGGAGCTGATTTCTCAAATGTCGGACCTTCGTAACTCCATTCAGGGATCAATTGATACACTGACCCTGTCCGTATCATCTATACAAGGCTGGATCACTACGGCCGAGCAAAGAATCAGTGATGTGGAAGATGCAGTTTCGGGAAATGAGCGGTCCCTCAGTCTCCTCAAAAAAGACGAGTTTATTAGAAATAAACTGGAATATATAGAAAACTACAACAGACGGAATAATATCCGCTTGATTGGATTGAGTGAAGGAGTTGAAGGTCGGGATATGGTCAAATTTTTTAAGACATGGCTGCCGAACGTTTTAGGAGAAGAGAACTTCAGCGCTCCAATGAACATCGAGCGTGCACACCGCGTCCCGGCAGTGCGAATTCCGGGAAAGGCTCCGCGGCCCGTCCTGATTCGGCTTCTGAGATTCCAGGACCGGGAAAGTATCCTCCGTATTGCCCGAGATAAAGCCCCAATTTCCGTTGGGAAGAAAGTCAGCTTTTTTCCGGATTTCTCATCAGAAGTGATGCACCGCAGAAGAGGGATGATCCCAGCGCTTAAGACATTAAAGGAGAAGAATGTCAATTGCCATCTCGTATATCCCGCTCGTATTCATATTCTTACGGAGGATGGTGGAATACGGTTCTGTCACACACCTGATGAAGTCCTCAAGTTTCTGTCGGAACGTGACTGAGCTGTAGTTGAAGCGGTGGAGTCTGCGGCGCTTCGGGATGGATATTCTTATACTCGTCCCAGTTGTTAGATCTGGGTGGGTGAGTGATTTGTTAAACGGATACTTGGGGATCTTTACCTGATAATCTTTGGTCGCCCACGAGTTATTTGTTTATTTTCCTTTGTATGTATGTGTGTATGCATATATATGTATATCTATGTATATATACAGGCTATATATAATAAATATTCATTTATTATTATTATTTTATTTTATTTATTTAATTTCTCTCTCTGGTTTTAGTATCAGTGAGGGATTTCATTTGATTATGGACCGAGGCCAGACATGGAAATTTTTTAGGACGACTACACATGAGTGCATTTCTAATTGAGTTCAATAAGTTTGGGCCATTATTGTTATAAACAAATGTTGTTTATATCAGTGTGTTTTATGTATAAACAGAGCTCGGGGTTAGCCCTCCACTCTTGATTGGGAAGGAAGTGCGAGCTAATCGTTTCTCAACGGTTTTTTTTTCCTCAGCTGCTGATAGTTCTGGTTCAGCAGCTTTAGTAGGATTTTTGTGTTATATGTGGGTTCTTTGTTTTTGTTTGTTTTTTTGTTTTTGTGTGTGTGTGTGTGTGTTTTTCCCGGAGAGATGCATGTCAACATTTCAATTCCAGGGTGATAGTGGATCGATCAGGATAATGTTAATTTTTTATGAGGGTATTTTATATGGTGATATGGATACCATAGAGTATACATGACAAAACCTTTGAAATTTGTGACATTTAATGCTAAGGGTCTACATAGTCCAGTTAAAAGAAAATATGTACCTTAAGAAGTTGAGGGCAGAAATAGTTTTCCTGCAAGAAACCCATTTAACAGACTCTGAGCATAAAAAATTAAAAAGAGAGTGGGTAGGTCAAGTCTTTGCATCCTCGTTTAATTCTAAGTCAAGGGGAACGGCTATACTGATTAATAAAAATGTCCCATTTACAGTTACAAAATCGGTACTTGACCCTTCAGGGCGATACGTAATGATACAAGGACATATGTATTCTGAACAGTGGACGATGTTAAATATATATGCTCCAAATATTGATGATCACTTGTTTATACAAAATGTTTTCCTTCAAATCGCTCAATCATCAGGCTCACTCTTGGTAGGTGGTGACTTTAACTTTTGTCTCGACAATGTACTGGATAGATCTTCAACCAGAACATTGCCTCTTTCTAAAGCAGCTAAATCTACCTCTGCTTTTATGAAAGATTTAAACCTAACAGATGTCTGGAGGCATGAACATCCACATGTTAGAGATTACTCTTTTTATTCACATCCTCATGATACACACACTCATATAGATTATTTTTTGTTATCCACCCAACTTTTATACTGTGTGATGGATGTTGAATATCTTCCTCGTTTGTTGAGTGACCATTCTCCCCTTGTAATATCATTGTCCATTCCAGAGAAAACAGGACAAACTTACAGGTGGAGGCTAAATCCCATTCTTCTTAAACAATCAGAATTTCAAAAGTTTATTAGAGAATCGATATTTTTACTGCTACGAATAAACCTTCCTGTTCCAATAGTTTTATATTATGGGGCAATTTAAAGGCGTATCTTAGGGGCCGTTGTATTGCATATACTAAGGGGTTAATAAAATCAAAAAAATCCAAACTGAATGAGCTAGAATCTGAAATCTCAGCACTTGAAAAAATATACCATACGGATCAGAATAAGGATGTTTATAGGGAATTACTTAATAAAAAAATGGAGTATAATAAAATGAACACCTACCAGGCAGAGAGGGCTATTATTAGCTCTAAACAGCGTTATTATGAGCTTGGCGAGAAAGCACACAAAGTTTTGGCCTGGCAATTAAAACGAGATGAACAGAAACGAACGATAAATGCTATAAATACAGGTAATGCGGAAACATACATTCCTCTACAGATTAATGATGCATTTAATCAATATTACACAGAGTTATATACTTCTCAGGCAAGTACAGATAGTTCACAAATGGATTCTTTCTTATCCTCAATCCAATTACATGTGTTTCAGAGGATGACAGGATCGATTTGGATCAGCCTTTTTCTGCCTCTGAGTTGATTGAAACCATCCTTTTAATGCCTAATAATAAATCTCCGGGTGAAGACGGCTTCCCATCAGAGTTTTATAAAGTATTTAAAGATTTGCTTGTGCCTTACTTGATGGAAGTACTTGACCAGTCTAGGATGGACAAATGTTTTCCAGATTCTTTCTCCAATGCAATAAATTCGGTAATATACAAAAAAGGTAAGGATCCGCTGAAATGTGTGTCCTATAGGCCAATTTCACTCCTTAATGTGGATTATAAATTAGTTACTAAAATGATAGCCAATGTCATTCATACTGCTAAAGAAAATCGCATACCAGGAGTAGCTGTTTCTCTTGATGCCGAAAAGGCTTTTGATCGCATCGAGTGGTCATATCTTTTTGAAGTGCTGAAAAAATTTGGATTTGGAGCTGCATTTATTGATCTAATTTATTCACTTTATAAATCCCCTAAAGCAAAAATAGTTACTAACGGAATTACTTCTGCTACATTTCCCTTGTATAGAGGATGTAGACAAGGATGCCCCCTAAGCCCAGCTCTCTTTGCACTGGCTATCGAACCTTTAGCCGAGACTATTAGATGCCTGTGGGATCAATTATGTAAAGATGGGGTCACCTCAACCTTGAATTCTAGGTATAGATTAATTCAGTTTAATTTTTTACACCAGCTCTACTACACTCCATTTAGATTACATAAATTTAACAACAGTATTTCACCCCTCTGCTTCAGATGTGGTACAGAAGAAGGAACATTTTTGCACTCTACCTGGTTGTGTCCTAAAGTTAAGGTGTTTTGGGTGCAAGTATGCGATAGTATATCATGGATTCATGGAATTGATTTTCCAATGGATCCAGAGGTGTGTTTATTAGGCAATTTTACCAACTCTAACCTCCGAAACAGACAAGCTATTAAGCTTACTGAAATGTTGTTAATAATAGCTAAAAAATTTATTGCTTTGAAATGGAAAGCAGACACTGATGTGCCAATTGGATTGTGGTTGTCGGAGATTTGCAGCTGTGTACCCTTAGAGAAGATCACATATTCAATGAGAAACAGGAGTGACTTATTTCATAAAATCTGGAAACCCTTTTTGAACTATATAAATATAGTACCACATGACTTAATTTGATAAAGTTAATTTTCTAACTGTCTTACATTGTATCTCCCTTTTTGGTGTTTTTTTTTTTTTTTTTTTTTTTTTGTTGATTGTTGTCGCTTTGTATTTGTGGTAGTTGCCTTTGTGTTGTATCTGATGTTTGTTATTGTATTTGAAAAAAGCAAAATAAAATAAAAAAAAAAACAAAAAAAAACAAAAAAAAACAAATGTGTTGCCATGGGAGGGGGGAGACCAGTTACAAAATGTGCGACCAGGGTCTCGAAGGCACTGATAGCTGTTGGACGAGCCTGGCTGGGTTACAGGAAGTCTTATTGGTCAAACAATTAGGGCATGTGGCAATGAACTGGTGAAGGTCTCATGCAAGTGATGGCCACCAGAAACGCTGTCTAATGAGCATTTGGTTACAAGTAGCCCCCAGGTGGCAGGCAACATTAGATAAGTAACCCCAGTGAAGGACATGCGTTTGAACTGATCAGAAACAAATTGAACTGAAACAAACAGTTTGCAAACAGGTGGCAGGGAATGCGGTGTGTCATAGTGTTGAGCAGACTTTAGCCTCCACCTCCCAGGATACCATGCTCACCATTCGAGGAGCAGGGAGGATGGTATCCGCTGGGGTAGTGGAGGTCTTGATTTCGAATCATACAGATAAAGAGTCAGGCTTGACATTTTTGGAGCCCAGACGTTATGGGAGGTTGAAATCAAAACAAGTGAAAAATAATGCCCAGTGAGCCTGCCTACGGTTAAGACATTAGGTGCTACGGATGTACTCTAGATTCTTGCAATCAGTCCAAACCATGAAAGGTATCCCCGAACCCTCTAAACAATGATGCCACTCACCCAAAGCCAACCCGGCAGCCAGTAATTCCAGTTCTGTAGGGGTCAGTCAGTGCGAAAAGAACACACACGGATGCATCTATCCGAGGGAGAGCGCTGAGAAAGGACCGATCCAACACCAACCTCACTTCTCTACTGTGACAATCAGACAATTCTCTAACAGCCGCTGAAGCACCTGACTGATGTGCCGCACATGGTCCTGCATACCGGGAGAAGATCAGAATATCGTCAAGATAAAGACAAAATTATCTAACATGTCTCTTAGCACGTCATTCATGAGCCCCTGGAAGATGGTGGGGTCGTTGACCAGTCCGAAAGGCATGACCAAATATTCAAAGTGCCCCCTATGAGTGATAAATGCCGTCTTCCACTCATCCCCCTTCCTGATACAAACCAGGTGGTAAGCGTTGCGTAGGTCAAACTTCGTAAAGTTGGACACCCCTTGCAAGAGTTTGAAAACTGAAGACATTAACGGCAAAGGATAACAATTCTTTACAGTGATGTAATTCAGCCCCTGATAATCTACGCAGGGTCTAAGCAATGCCACCATCCTTCTCCACGAAGAAGAACCCCACCCCTGTTGGCAACGAGGAAGGGCGGATGAGACAGGCTGCTAAAGAATCCATAATGTACCTGTTCATGGCCTCCCTCTCAGGAGCTGAGAGTTAATACAACTGTCCTCGAGGATGGGACGTGCCTGAAAGCAATTCAATAGCACAGTCGTACGGGCGATTAGGAGGAAGGGACGTGGCGCATGACCTGCTGAATACCGCCCTCAAGTCGTGGTACACCAACAGCACTCCTGACATATCCTCCGGCTCATCCTGCAACGAAACACAAGACAGGACAGGGGAGAAAGCAGAGTTAAGACAATGTGAAGAACAAAAATAGCTCCAGGCAAGTACAGTGTTGCTTGCCCAATCTATGTGTGGGTTGTGTAACCAAGCAGGGGTGTTCCGGCACAACTGGGGTCAATGGGGATGAGATGAGATAGAAGGACTGTTGTCCAAACTGGTATGGACAACCACTCTTGTCCAAACTGTTGGACAACAGTGGTTTCTGGAGATCAAAGTGACTGGCTTAGTGGAATGGGTGATGACTGACAGGGGCATGCCACTAAGCAAGTGGGCGGTGATGGGCTCATCCAATCAGATCCTGGGGAGCTTCCATTTGGAAGCCAAGTCTGTGTCAATGAAATTCCCTTCGGCCCTTGAATCCACCAAATGGCCACAGGTGAAGCACAAACCCCTTTGAAGTCGTAGCTGCCTTTCCTTTCATGACATCTGAAGTCTATCCACCTGTATGGGTTCAAATTAGGGGTGAGGATCAGAAACTCTGGTAAGAGGCGTGAATTTTGAGTGAGGATTTACTGCCCAAGAGGGCGAAGAGCGGCGTCAACGATGCTCACAGCGTTGAGTGAAACGGTGATCAACCCGGATGGCCAGGTCTACTGAAACGTTGAATTGCGGGGGAAGGTCCTAAGAATACATTTTGTCCTGAATAGTGTCCGAAAGACCTTGCTACTGATCGATTACCCTGACACAGTCCTGATAAAATCCTCCCAGCTTCCCAACCTTGAGCTGTCAAACACTCTGCGAAGTTCAGAGGAGATAGCTTTATATGAAGAGCAGCAAACAACGTGTGGGTGACGAATCTCCAAGACATGGGCAGATACCAAAGAATACTCCTCCACAAGTACTGGGCACCAACTGGTGAGTGACCGCAAGCAGGCAGGTAAACACACCTCTGTAGACAGGCAACCAACAGATACACAAGCATGCTCGAACTACACAAAAGAGAAACGTAAGACATGACAGAGAACAATAAACTGGCAAAGAAGGAGGGGAAACACAAGGAATAAGTAAGGTGTGCAATCAGAGTGAAGCAGGTGGAAGCAGGCATGTAATTCATCACCGTGATCAGCGTTTCCGCAGGATAGATCAGCGTTCCCACACGTGCCGGCTCCACCTGTGAGACATGAAGGAGAGAAAAACAAGCAACAGTGTGAGCAGGCACATATGCCAGAACTGTGACGTTTATAGAATATAGACTTAAAAAGAGATATAAAGACAGATAAAAGTCAATTTTAAATTAATTTAATAATTAATTAAAAATGCATTAGAAATAAATAAATTAAAGGGTATAAAAATTTTAAAGAAATAAAAAGGGGGAAATGTTTATAAATTGTTATAAAATAAAACAGTACAATCAGTAATCAAGTCAAGCTCTAGTACACTAGTCAGAGACTGTACAGGTAAATAGAAGGAAAGGCCAAACACTGGAAGATCTTCCGATGATCAAACACAAACTGAACCTTTAGTGCATCCTTCTTGTAACAGTTTCCTTTGAGTCCTCTGAGAAAAAGCACACAAAGTTTAATTGTATTCATAACTGTTAAATTGAACATCCAGAAGAAATGTCAGCGCTGAATGAAAATTAAGAAAAACAGACTAGAAATAGGAATAGGGATATTATACAGTACCATCTCACATACTTTCTGCTGTGAGCTGGATACAGATAAAGATAGAGAGAGATGGGAGGGTTGTGTGGTGGGAGTGAACACGCAGGCCTATTCAAATAGCATAGTTTGGCTTGGCAGTGAAAAGCCTGTGTGTAAGCAGTCTGGGTAATTGGTTTCTAATGCCCCTGTCAGTTTTCGACTAGACCACCTGCCCGAGGGAGGAGTGAGAGAGAGAGAGAGAGACAGAGAGAGAGTCAGACAGAGAGAGAGAGATGTAGACTAGACTTGCGCTACAGCATCTCTGTCCCACCCATCAAGCTCTTTACCCCGCCCTTCCCCTCAAAAATACCCTGTTCAACCCCAATGGACCCCGCTGCTACACTGGTTCATTCATAGGTCCCATGTGCAGTGTAGTTGATTTCTGTGATGGTCATTTGGGCATCGCAGGAGGAGAACAGCCCTACACGGCTCCATCCTCCCCATGCAGTGTGCCTGCAGATATGGCTGCAGGCCTGTGTGCTACAAGGCAACTTTACAGAGACTCTAATGTGAAAAATATGGTTTCAGGTGCACACCCATGCCAGAGAACACTTTTTCATGGCTAGTGGTGATATTAGATTGAAATGCATTAGCAAATCCTTTGATTTGAATATGTACATCATATTCACCTTGCTCGCTTTCACAGGTTTCAGCCATAATAGCAGTTTCTAGAGTTTCTTTAAGGTAAAAACAGTTTGATTACAATTTGTAATAATTAGTACGAGATGGCAAATCCCTAAATAAATGTATGAACCAGCTCATACGATTTCTAACAATTTTGCAATTCTAACAATTTCTAAAAAAAATTCAGAATACTGTGGAAGGTAAAACACAGTGTGAGGAATTTTAAACCAGTCTCATGACAAGTCATAATATAGTTCGAGGTGTCCAAATCATAACAATTAGTACAAGCCAACTCATACTATTTAACCATCTTGTACTATTAAAAGCTTATGACTTCTACTCTGTGGTGGGGTGATGAAGTGACAGACACAGGGTGTGGCATCAAGCCTCGCAGAGCATTTATTGAACATAATAACAAAATGTTTATAAATGGGGAAAATAGCGTCCAGGGTGAATCGTGATCAAAACAAAGGTGAATCTGGCATCCTCTCTGTGAAACAGGGCTCCGTGAAGGGCAGGGAAGTGTCCATGGAATGGCCCAGGCATGAGCAGGGCCCGACAGCCACACACACTCCACTCCTGGATCCATGGTGCATCAGCGTTGTTAGCGGCCTGTCTTCCCAGGCCCGAGGCAGGTGTGAGGGAAAGGCGGCCCAGCCTCTAGCCTGTCGGCTGTGACACGTGCTGTTCTTACCCAGCGATACACCTAACTAGTGCCGGGAGTCATATTCTGACCGTGCGAGGATGCCAGTGTGTGCACACATGGAGATTTGAAGCCGGCTCTCAGAGAAGAGGTGCACTCTGCATTATAAAGACAGTAGTGATGAAACCTTATTACCATCAGGTGTGCTTCATCAGCACTGTCAGAATAAGGATTATTAACTATGCACCTCTTCTCACTCTCCAGCCCACTCCCATTGTAAGCCTGGCTGAAGGATGGCCCTCAGAGTTGGGGCGATGATGATGATGATGAGAGGAAGGGGCGGGTAGTTCCACCACACTCCCACAGCGAAAAATATAGAAACCAATGAACTTCTCATACAAGCCAAGTCATACTATATATTACAAATTATTACAACTTGTCATGATTGTATCTGCTCTGTCAGACTGGCTATAATGCTCAAAGCACCAATCCAGAGAGACAGAATGCTTATAGCTTGCCAAAAACTAAAGGAGATGGAAGAAAGTGATGAGTGAGAGAAAAAGTGTGTATTTGAGTGTGTGTGCATGAGTAACAGACACCTTCCAGGCATTTTAGCTCAGCTATTGTGGTGGCCAACTCAAGCACATGGCTGTGGTGTGAATGGCTTTTTAATGCCTGCTAACAGGAGTGGTATTTAGCACGGTGAAGAACTGGAGATGGAAGAGAGTGTCGACAGAGCAGGAACGGATTTTCCAACTGACCCTGACTATGCAAAACACGTCAGCTTTCCTTGTAGTCCACTAATCCTAAACCCTACCATTAGCCGTTGCTGGATTTGGTTAGATCTACTTATAAAGCAATTTTCAAGAAAGCCAAAGATGACATGAATAGCTCAAGACTGTTTAGAGTGTTTCAATTAGTGTAATAATCTGTTATTGCTGAAATAATGACAGGTAATGTTCAGGAATTAGCTGCGTTTAAAAACTTGGGTGTGGAGCTGTATTGGAATGCCGTTGTGATTTAATTGAGCCTGTTATTATAGTGCTACGATTGGACCACCAGCAGAAGCAATTACCACTTTTCTGGCTTTTCAGTCCAAGATTTACATATTTCAGATTCTTTGACTCCAACCCTGAGATGACCTCAGTGTCTCCACAGCTTTGGAAGGCAGTTATACTGCTCTGCACACTCAAACATTTCCTGTGTTTGTATATTTGTGTGCTTAAGACACTCTCTGTGTCAGCTGGTTTGTATACAAGCTTGGCCAGCAGCTTCAGCAGTAAATTCCCAACACATTCCTAAATACAAAAGATAAACAGGTCAGAGAAGGGTAGGTAACCACAGAGAAGATATAGGATTGATTGTGTGGACAATGAAATGGAGAAGTAATAGTGATGTTCCCAGTTCAAAACCAGTTAAGCTCTAGGGACAGCATCTGTGACATGCAGTCGATTTCCACAGAATATATTTTTGAGTTGTCGAGTTTGTAAAATCAAGCAAAAGTCACGATGACAGTAGTGCTATTTCAAGAGCAAGCCACTGTACCAGAATAAACTTTATAATTAGACTGATCTCACAATCATTCTGTGTTTACCAAAATTCAAATCACTGCCCCCATTGGCCAAACCGTTAAGTGATGTTGCGAAGATAGGCACGTGTTCATTTTCCGGGTGTGTTGTCCACGGAGGGGCGTCAAATGCGAGCTGTGAAACAAGTTGTTTTCAATTGTAAAGGATGTAATTCAGTGAATAGAAATGCAAGTTTTAACTGAAACGCCCAACCTGACCCCCAAACCTACGTTAGAGGGAAAAATGCAACCTCTGAATCGCACTTGTCACTGATTATGCTAACTCAATTACTCCCTGGTTTCAATGAGGGATGTGAACCTAGGCCTCTGCTGATGCAATGACCTTCCAGTTGTGGCACTAGGCAAGGTAAACACATTTCAGATGATGCAAAAATATCTGATTGGAGAAGTAGCTTGTCAGTGAGTCTGCATAATGTGTCTGATCCTAGGGTACTGGAACTCTCAGAAACAACATGCCGACCTCCTGTGTGATCATGTTGTTAAAATATACATTGTTTTAGAAGAATAGCAACAAGATAGTGGAAAATCTTATATCACTGAATAACTCATTTTATTTCAGGATAACTGAAATAAAGCCTTTTTTTAACAATCCAGTCATTGAATTATATACTTTATAAATGAAATCTACTTTGATATAATTTTCTCTTTATTTGTATTTATGTATATTTATATTTATGCATTTGGCAGACGCTTTTATCCAAAGCGACTTACAGAGCACTTATTACAGGGACAATCCCCCTGGAGCAACCTGGAGTTAAGTGCCTTACTCAAGGACACAATGGTGGTGGGTGTGGGACTCAAACCAGCATCCTTCTGATTAACAGATAGCAGATTACCAGTTATGTGCTTAGACCACTAAACCACCACCACTCCTACTATTTGGAACTTGACAAACATAGTCTGTGTAAAAAAATAAAATACCAATCAAACTGGCTTTATAACAACCTTACCACAATGCTAAATTTCACATTGTGCCACATTTTAGTCTGATGTTGTTTAATATTATTATTATTATTTTTATTGTTAGTATACATTTCCTTCAAAATACTTGTTTGCTTCTGAAAGCAATGTAACAAATATAATAATCCATAACTAAAAAAAAAAAATTTGTTTATTTGGATCTTAAGTAATCTCTGTAGAGAATAGTTGAATATCTGAAAGCAAAGCTGGGTTGTTTCTAATATCTAACATCATTTGAACTTTGAATTGTATTAAGGTGATGAGGTGTAGTTAAAAAAATCTGCATGACAGGTGACACATATTTGTTGGAGCATGACAAGTTGTTTTAGCTGGAGACCATGTTGGCTAGAATGTCAGGCTCTCTTGCTGTTTGAGATGTTTGACTTGCTCCTTATCACTTATAACTCAAAACTCTGTAGAATTTGAATAGGTCACGCAAGTTTTGAAGTTTGTGTTGCAAAAGAGAGAAACTGGATTGAGTAGCGCAAGACTAGAGATCTCGTTCTGTGTTCTCCTGTCTAGGACAACCAGGAAGCCTACTGGATTACTGAAGCATACAAGTGCACACGAGACCTGTAGGCTTCCGGTTGTCCTAGACAGCTGGTTGTCCTAGACAGGAGATCACTTGTCAATCACATGAAACACAGCTGCGTATGTCAGATGAGAAGCTGCCAAAAATTGTCAGTATCTGAAAAAACCTCTCGGTTACGTATGCAACCTCCGTTCCCTGAGATGAAGGGATTGTTTATTTTATTGCATTATGCTGACGCATATGTTAAATCCTTTTCCAACAACCTAGTTGAAACCCTTCTACAATAACACAACAATTCTAAGATTGTATATGATGTTTAAGCCCCACCCTTTTAGACATGAAGCTGTCTGGTATATAAGCGGTCGCGCAAACACCATTCCTCAGAGGGACAAAAAGCGTATCGCTCGCATCTAAAAAAATCTCTGAGTCTGTAGTGCGGCCAGCTTATGCAATGTCTCGTTCCCTTCTCCTCATGGATCCAAGGTTACATAAATAACCGAGATGTTCCCTTATGATTCAGTTCACTCGACATTGCATATGGGAAAATGAGTCCCATCATGCCGCACAACATGACATAACTCTCCCAGAGAGGGATACCAGAGCATAATACTTGAAAGAACATGATGTTGCAGTCCTGCGGGATGGCGACCAACACGAGTATGCCACAAGTGAATAACCTTCATGGTGAGCCAGGAGGGGAACACTTAGTATGAATATATGAACTACATTCATATTGTAAGCATTAACCCCTTCACAACCCAAGTTGGGAAGGAAGTTTTATTAATAATGAAAGTGATTGAGACTTTATGGAAAATTACAACGGTCTGAATGCAGACAGTTGTGTAAATTGACAGGGGAGCCTAAACTTAAAAAGGGCAGAAGTAATGTTCGGGCAATAAAATAGCAAGCACTCTAGACAGAGGGGACTTGCGAGGAGAGAGACATTAGGTTTAGGTTGTAAATCCTTGTGAATGCGTTTTAAAAAGACAAACGTGCTGCAAAACGTATGTCTTGACTCACCATTTGTCTATGCCCACGAAGAGCACATGCCTCTTGTTTAGTGTGCTTTAACACCAATTGAGCAGTTAGCACCCTGCAACTCGTAAGCCAGGGCGATCACATCAACGATCCAGTGAGAAAGTCTTTGCTTGTAGACAGAGCTGGTCAGATATTCTGAACTGGCGGGTGCACTCAAAGTATGTGTGCAGTGCTAGCACAGGGCTTAACAAATGCAAGGAATGTTCCTCATACGACTTAAATGGAGGAGGGAAAAAGGCTTGAAGGTGAACCACCTGAACTCTGAAAGGTGTGGATAAAAAGGCATATAGCCTTTTCTGGGTTTGATGGTGGCTTTTGAAGGACCCGGATCAAACTCCAGAAAACTATTGTCAACCAACAGTGCTTGCAAATCACTGACCCATTTTACTGAGGCCAGAGCAAGCAGTAATTTGGTCTTAATAGACAGCACACACAATTCAACAAGGGGGGGCCCTGCGAGTACTTTTAGGACCAAAGTTATGTCCCAAGTCGGGACTCTAGTCGGGTAAGAGTGATTTAGCCACCTTGCACCCCTAAAGATCTTTATGATCAAATCATGTGTGCTTATAGAGGTGCCGGCTTCAGGTGCGTGATATGCAGAGATAGTCACTAGATAAACTTTGAGCGTTGACGGAGTGAGCCCTGCGTCCCATTGCTCTTGAAGAAATGTTAGAATGTCAGGTATGGGGCAGTTCACTGGGTCTTTGCCATGGGAAAAGCACCAATTAGTGAACACATTCCATTTCAGCACATAAGGGCATCTCATAGATGGCACTCTAGCCTGTAAAATGATGTTTATAACCAACTGGGTCAGTTCTGGGACATTTAGTGTGCTCTGTCCAAGGGCCACACATGCCGGTTTCTCAGCTTGGGCTGGGGATGCCAGATTGTGCCCTGAGCTTGAGAGAGGAGATCCCTCCTCAGCAGTATTTCCCATGGAGAGCCATCCAGAATATCTATAATCTTTGGTAACCAGGACTGATTGGGCCACTTCGGAGCAACCAATAGAATCGTTTCCTTGTCCTCTCAGACTTTGTCTATGACAGAGTGAAGGAGGCACACCTGGGGAAATGCATATTTGTGTTTTGCAGGCCATTTGTATGCACTCCTAGCAGAGCTTGGAACTTGGAGTACCAGTCAAATCCTCAGGACAGTCTGAGGATGAAGTCTCCATTTTTTCAGCATCACTCCTTGGCGTGACAACAGGTCCACACCATAATTCAGATGGCCTGGAACATATGTCGCCCGCAGGGAGAGGAGATGGTGCTCGCTCCACAGGAGGAGTCTCATCATTGGCAGGGAACAAATTCCACCTTGGCGGTTTATGTATGCCACAACTGCCGTTTTGTCCAGGTGACTCACAACATGATAATTTGCCATTTTGGATTGAAAAGCCTTCAAGGTTAGGAAAACCTTGGCGCCAGGCATATCGTTGCACACAGTGCTTGAGCTTGCACTAAAGAGATTTCATGTGTAAAAGACCTAATGGAATGATGGTGAATGCCACCACCATAAGCCCCAGTGCTTTTTGAAACAGCTTCAGTGGAAGTGTTCTCCCCAGCTTGAACTGAGACAGAAACTGGAGAATGGCCTGAACGGACTCACTTGTAAGATGCGCACGCTCGCTCATGGAGTCGAGACAGACTCCCAAAAAGGAGATTTGTTGGCTTGGGAAAGGGCGTGCTCTTCGTCCAGTTGACATTGAGGCCCAAGCTGTTCAGATGTTGGAGCAATGCGTCCCTGTGCTGGCATAACAGAGCCTCTGATTGGGCCAGTAATAACCAATCATCTAGGTAGTTCAAAATGTGCACGCAGCTCAGTTTCAGAGGGGGTTAAACAATTCAAATTTAAAACAAATATTCTCCTGCAATGTAATCTGTATGTAACAAAGTGATGTACATTTTCTCATGGCTCAGCTAATTATCCCTAATGTGATCACACCCACGGGCAGAGGGTGCTATTCATATGGTAATGTACTGAAGCGATCAATGCAAATGGTAAACGCCGTATCTTAAAAACATGAAGTTCATTCACTTTCCTGTGCATTTGGAAGATTGCACGATACACAAGCGAGGAAACTTCTGGATAGTGATGAAGAGTTCACATTTTTCTCAGAAGAAGAGCGGGACTCTGATGAACGGTTGTATTTTGAAGAGTGACTTGATCCAGCCGAGGATACAATTTCGGATGAGTAAGTCATTTAGTTTTACTTAAATTAGTTGATATGCTATTTCATATAAACATGTACATATTTTACTAGTGGGACTGTTTCCAGACTTGCCAGCCAGGATTCAGAGTATAGAAATTTGAAATATGACTCCTAATAAACATGTTTTTGTTACATTTAAATGCTGTTTCTGCTAAAGCAGGCATTTAAATTGTATGCTGTATGATAGAAATATGATATGTAATATGATATAAAAATAATATGAATGTTTAGATTATATTTAACTAGTTTTTATGCTGCCTCATTATCATCAACAAAGCTTGTGCTTGCAAATATGTGTTCAGGTGTAAATGAGTAAAATGCACTTTGAATATGCCCATATTAGAAAATCAGTGCATATTATAATGTTATAATTTCTGAAGGATCATGTGACACTGAAGACTTCAGTAATGATGCTATTAATATAAAAAATATTCCAACAATACTGGACTGCTGTCACTATGCTTCAGAACAAACAGATGATCTTTTAATATTCATTTTCAATTGATAAACTGTAAAATATGGTAAAATTGGTAAAAGATCCCACAGACCCCACTGCTTTGGCCATCTCTGGACCCCCTGTGCAGTTTTGTAGAGACTATTTTGACTGTTTAGAATAAATTTTTGCTTCTTTTCTTCCATCAACTTTGAAATAAAAAAAAGAAAGTGCAATGTGTAAATGTATATCGTGATAAATATCGATATTCAACAATATGAAAAAGATTATCGTGATAACAGTTTTGGCCATATCGCCCAGCCCTAGTATGTGTTATATGGCCTTATTTCAATGACTTAAAATTTGTGTTTTTTCATGCATAAACATTATTTTCTCAAAAATACAAACATGTACATACATGTTGCAAACATATTATTGTAGCCCAGTTTTTTGTTGAATACAGTGTTATCAGACATTAGCCATTAATATGTTTTTAAGCAACTGAATGTCTGAGAAAAAGCACAAATGTCAAGGCATGTCAAAACTTCTCCAGGGCCCAAAACACCCTCAGACCCCAGAAGGTTAAAGTGTTTTGTCATAAGATAGTATTGTGTGAGGAACAGAGCAAAAAGTATGCATTTATGAACTGATAATCTGCCCTTTTACTCATGCTTTTTGTTAAGGAAATTTAAGTCACTGTTGATTCTGTGTTCATTACAATGAGTTCTGTAAAAATGATTTAGCAAAAATATAGGTATAGTAACGTGACACCAGATAGACATTTCTTTTGTTAGTGGGCACAGGTAACCAAGAAAGAATTAAGAACCCTGAGAGAAAAAAAGACTTGAAAACAGAGCTCTAGCTACCAAGGGGCTTCTGTGTGTGTTTATGCGTTCCCTTCCATAATGTCTTTACCAGCCAAATGTGGGCCCCCTCCCACCTTGTGTTCTTCAGGAGCCATGACCCTGCTGTGCAGAGGTTGAGTGTGACAGTGCTCTTTATATAGCAAGAAAAGCACACAGGAGCTTGTTAACTCAGCTACAACTGACTATCCCACATAGTCCCACTTTCAGGAAGTTTGGAGTGTCACTCGTTGCCAGGGGGAACAAGACCCCCTCAACGCTGTTACCGAATAGCAACGTCTCCCTCCACCCTCAGTTCTGTCTAATGTGAAATAAGCATCCATCAACCTGTACAATAGAAACTTGCAGGGGCCCCTCTCGAACCTGCCACAGAGCACAGGCCAAACTCAGGAGGAAACATCCCTCGCCAAAGCAGCCTTTTAAGAGGCACCCCAAAACAGGAGAGAGACAAAGAGGCATGAGATGATGAGGAGTCATTTGAAACACATTATCCGTAGAGAAGAGTTAATGGTTTTCTAGTGAGGGAGAAAAGGTAGATGCATAGAGAAATTGAGAGAGAGAGAGAGAGAGAGAGAGAGAGCACCTTTGGTGTGTTTGTCTCTGAAGGACACTGCATATAAGGGGAACTATGGTGCAAACTGCCTTACGTTTTTGTTTTATGTGCAGACAATACTGAACTACTCATGTTGTTCTAACTGATCTACAGAGATGTGGTTGTTATGGTGGACATTCTCAGTACGTTCTCTCTCTCTCTCTCTACATTCTCACTCATTTGTTGGCTGTTCACACAGGCAGCAAAAAAACTCTCTCTCTCTCTCCATTTTCGCTCATTTGTTGGCTGTTCACACAGGCAAATATATATATATATATATATATATATATATATATATATATATATATATATATATATATATATATATATATATAGTGCATGAAATCTGACATATTTTACAAACACAATCCAAAGCCTATCCATAAATTATTTGAAATCTAATTAGGCCAATTTTTGAAAATGTGTTTCAGTCTGAGCAGTCAAATCAGATTTCAAGTAGTTTTTTTGTCATTGAGGATATGATATTGGCACTGTGCTAACTGCTAACTGAGCGTTATGTATTAAAGGAATATTTATGGTTCAATAAAAGGCATAATGCTGATTACCACAAAAAGAAATTTGGCTTTTTTTTTCTTGAAAAAGTGCAAAAATCAAGTTTAAGCTGAGGCGCCTACAATGTAAGTGAATGGTGCCATTTTTTTAAGTGTTTAAAGGCTGAACTGTGTAGCTTTTCATTTTATAAAAGCACATTAATTGTTCTGTTAAAACATGGGTATTATATTTGAGCTGTAAAGTTGTTTAGATCGACAAGTTTTATGGTCATTTTGGGGTTTATGACATTGTCATCATGGCAACAAAGTTGAAAATTGGAAACACTTTACACAAAAAAGGTATGCAAGTAATGTTTGTTAGTTTACTGTACATGGACAGTGTCGCGTGATCTGGGTCAGTTTTATGGCAGATGTTACTGTGGACATAAAAGGCCCTTTCCCACCTACAGTCCTGGTATGTTTCCCTTAGTAACTTTTTAGATGAGAACTCTTAAGTTCTCACCTAAACACCCGTGGAGACTTTTCCCGTCTTGCATTCCGACTCACGAAAGTAACCCTAATAGCGACATCATGCAGTATCGCCAATTTTTCTTGTGATGATATTTGCGCATAAAATTAATTTGCAACAGCAACAAATTCAACAACACTAATGGAGAATGCCGGGACCGGAGACAGGGGTGGGGCCAGAAGGGTGGCGCAGGGTGGCAGCTGCCCACCCCCACCCCCCTCGCTCTGACGTCAGGCAGGACACAGTGTCTCACCTCCGTTGACAAATCCAACACCCTAATCCACAACACCCCAACTGTTAAACGAAACTCTGCAGCAGAAAATCCATCTGATAGTGCTTATTGGTATTTTAGAAGGATGACCCACTGGCTCCCTGACAGTGATGTTGCATAACATGGAGTTGGCCAGCTGTGTTATCCAAAAGTCTGAGAGCACTAGTCAAATTTATTTTATTTTGCATTATTGGTTTTAATAATGGTGCAGAGTAATCCAGAAAATGGAAATGACTTCAATAAATCAGGTGATTTGTAGAAAGATTTAATGTGAAAAAATGTATTACATGAAAGTCAATATAAATATAAAGATGAATATTAAATTAATGTAATGATACAGAAATAAAATATTTGACTATAAATGTTGACTAAAGATATTCCCAAGGACTAAGTCCAAAGATTCATTAGGCTCTTTAATACCCTATGTGTATGTGCAAAAAGCACTTCCTTTCTAGGTGCAAGTGTTTATCATGATGGCAATACAACTCAGGGTGTCAGGTCAGGGCGCTCTGACCTATAGAGGTGTGAAAACTGTGGTTTAGTCTAAAAGTCCAAAACAGACCCCCTTGCATGTTTGTCTAGCTAGGTATCGAAAATTACCGAGCTCAGCAAGATGAACAAGCAACATCCTGTGTCTGTCCCGAGTACACGAAGTTTAGACAATTAAGAATAAAAACCAGACTCTAAGGTCCATCTGACTCAGACTCTGTGGTGTCTGGAGATCATTGTGTTTGCACAAACTCTCAATGTTGTACAAAGAGAACGACCTAATATTCCAGCATACATGTTGAATATAATTGAGTACATTTATAGTTTGAAAGTATAGAGAAATTAGTACATAAACGTAAATATATGAATATGATTGCATAACTGATTTCAAGCATAACATCATATAAGCAAAAGTATAAAGTGAAGAAAATCATCTGGCCACATGCATCAAATAATAATTAAAAAAATAATTACAAATTCTCTGAATAACAATTCTAGTGAGTTTCTTTTTCTTTCACTTTCTCACTGTCTGTCTCTGTTCGGGAGAGGAGTTCAGATGAAAAGGTCTTCCGAAAGTGGATCTTAATCGCCTGCTAACCAGAATGCCAAGCCTAACAGGCACTGACAGCCCAACTGAATGTCTGTATAGATGTGTGTTTTGAAATGGCAGGCTGCCTCGTCAAATCTCATTCCTTTTTTTCCACAAAGACAAGTTGTCCACACATTTACACTGACACACCACTGTTTGTACTGGTGATCCGTGTGTATCTGTTGGCTCATGAAAGACAGCAGATAATGCAAACTGTACCATATATTGTGGGAATAGATATCCTTCAATTCTACATGGGAAAACGTTTAAGAGCCCAGAGCTGACATACACTACACATTCTCTGATTCCAAAGCCCCCGATTCACTTTCTCTCACAGATGAGAAGCAGATGAGATTGGGTGAAAGTGGAGAGAGAAAGGAAGAGAGTGAGATGACAAGGAGAGATAAAGGTAGGGAGGTCAAACCAGGGTTTAGGAAACAGACAGTCACCCCCAGATAAAAGGAATCTACAATCCCCCGTCAATGATAACCATGTGTCCTGGTTGCTACTCTGGTTGAAGGGAGAAAAAGAGTAGGCAATGGGGTCCAACATGTCCAAACTCCAAAAAGGATATAAATGCAGCATAAATGTAATCCATGCAACTCAAGTGGATTAATCCATGCCTTCTAAGCGATACAATCAGTTTAAGGTGAGAACCAATATAAAGTTTTTGTTTTTTCTTTGTAACAACTTGCCTTATGTAGTGTGACGATATGCCCCACAACTGGTTAACGTGTGTTTAATTATCTTTTTTCCTGGGCAAAAATTTTGAAAATATTCGAAGCTTTTTTGTAGCAAAGATGTCAAGATATGTGGCTATGCAGAAATTGACTCTCTTTAATAATCCTACCATGAAAACTTTTCACTGGAAAAAAATATTGTGACAACTAGACCTGGTTTCCCCTATATATTTTTTAAAAGTGTATCATTTAAAACCCAATTCTTTGGTGGAGGATCTATGTGCTTCTTAGATTCTTAGATTGTTGGTGCTTTTGTCACCTACCATCAGCCAAATCTCCGGCAATGGATCCAGCACCATAACCTAGCTCTAAATTTCACTGCCTGATCCAATTTTGTGTTTCATGTGTGGATTCCATAACCACTCACTGTTTGGAGATGCTTAAAAGGACAGACAGAAAATGAAGGGTAACATTTTTCTCAGAGTAGGGTATTCTGTTCAAGGCTACCTTTATTGTTGTGCTTTGACTCACGGTCACTGCTGAACTGGCCACAAACCGGACTTTATTATGTGTGTTGTGGTTGGGCTAATTATCTCTTCACATCCCTGCAGGCGTCAGCAGTGTGTTTGCAAGTGTGTTTGACCATGTATGTGTGTGCTCAAGGTCTGGTGAAATTTAATAATCCACAGAGCTCATCTTCCCTTCCCATGGATTCTGGTTACACTGTTTATGGGGTACACAATTCACTGACTATAATCAGTTTGGAGAGGCCTTGAAAATTAAGCTTTTCCCTAAACTGCTAACAGTATGTTTTTGCTGTGAATCAAGTGCTTTTTTTTGCAGAAATGCATCTTCTCTTCCTGCTCTCCTTATAAAGGCGCCTAGGTATATGGAAACAAAGTGATTAAAAAGTGTGGTAAGTTTGTGTGTAGGACAGAGATGAGGCATCTCACACCATGCACACAGATACTGCACATGCCAAGGGACACCAAAACCACAACCACTCACCAAGAGTATCTGAGGATAAATGAAACATGAGAAGTGACTCTGATCAAAGATGCGAGCTGCCATCATTTACTTATTTAAACACATAAACAAAAACACATTCGTCTCAACATAAGTGATTCTGACAGATAAAGTTTATGAAAAATGTCTCAGACATTTCGATGTTGTAGGTCAAACACATCCTGGAACTAGGACTTTAACCATCTGAGTTTCTCAGGACTTTTGAAAGTCCAATCTTTTAAATTAAAATATTATATATATATATATATATATATATATATATATATATATATATATATATATATATATATATATATATATATATATAATATTTTAATATTATATATATATATAATTTATTTATTTATTTTATTTTATATATATATATATATATATAAAATAAATCCCTGTTTAAAAGACCAGATGGTCACCAGCATACTGTATGCTGTGTTTTGGATGCTGGATCCCAGGTTTCTTAACAATTCAGATTCATTATGATTAACTACAGAAATGAAAATGAGAGACAATAGAAAGAAAGTGAGAAAGGAAAGGTTAAACGACTTGAAGCATATCCAACCCAGACAGTAGTCCCAGAGAGAGATGTGAACTAGAGATAGTGGTAGGGTCACAGAACGGCCAATCTGAAGCAGATTAGACTGCACTAAACTACCACTCAAAAACAGATTCACTTATTGCTCATTGTTAAAAATTCAAACCTGCAACCCTTGAGTTATGTGACAACCAGATTTCAAAATTAACACTCACTATAGGTGCTAAATGCAAATAAAAATGTGGCTTTGCATAGTACATAAAATTAAGTAACTTTCATGTTCTGCACTGTTGCTTGTGTGGACATTTCAGATGGTCCCTTAACCGCATTATGTAACATTTACAACGAATATCAAGGTTAAATTAATGACCTTGAACGGCGCTACCTGACCAATTTAAAATACAGGACAATTGATTGGAAACGGGACGTGACTTTTCATCTTTAAAAACGGGACGATCCCGTATTTTATGGGATGGGTGGCAACCTTAGTTGAGTGTTACAGTTTATAAAATATGCATTCATCTTCACTGCATTACATCCTGTACAGCTGAAAACAACTTGCTTTACATCTCGCATTTGGCGCCCCTTCGTGGACATTTCATCTTGAAAAAGGAGCTCACGTGTGCCCATACAGCTGCAACAATTACTGTCTTTGCCACTGGTGGCAGTGTTTCACATTTAGGTAAGCACAGACCAGTTTTGGCTAGAGACAAGTCAACCTACTGTTTCCGATTTCACTGTGAGATCCGTCTGATTCACCCATCATTGGCAGGTGTGGCAAAAAGTACATTTCAGACACTGGAGTCAATGCAATATTGCACTTCATCCTAATTCTACTATATATTATTACTCAACACCCCCCTTGCATCTCCCAGAGTCATTCCTGTTCCCCCAAGTACTTAATCAGACCCATTTTTTACAGAAACACGGGGACACTCCTGTTTTAAACCAGTTTAACCCAACAGAGTCCTCCGCTCCCAAACAGAGAAGCCCAGTGGAAATATTTGTGCAAAACAGAGAGAAAAAAAAAAAAACAATATATATATAGAAAAGTAGTTGGGAGTCAAATATAAGAGATCCATTGTATGCATTCATATGAGTTGTCAGTGTGACACTCATGTGTATGTAGGGCAGACTTGTTCAGAGCAGGAGAAGGCCGACTCATTTAATTAAATCAGCTGAGATCAGCTAGGCGGCACCACTGGTTATGTCTGGTGCTACCACAAAATGATTCTCTTCCCCACCTGCTCCTTCACATTTAACAGACTCTGTTAACAGGACTGAAAGACATTTATGACACATTTTCACATGAAAATTAATCAGCATGTGACTTCATTAAAAAAGTTAAATCATTATCAAAATGAATTGTCTTTTTAATATTCTAAAAAGCTTTTAATTATGGACATCTGCTAAGCTTGCAGATATAGGCTTGGCAAATAATGTTCATTAACTTTTATTTGATTATTTATTATAGGTTAAAGTTTATTTGAATATATAAGGGAATATGTATATATTAGCATCGGTGACTGGTTACCATTTATTTTTTTGTTTGTTTGTTTTTTTAATACTCAGTTAATATTAGGTGGGGAAAAAAATTGTGTATAATAATTATACAAGCTTAAAATATTTTAAATAGTTTTATGGGACAGTTGCTTGGCATTTCATCTCAATTATCCCAAATTACCCAATTACAATATTTCATAATACATAGCTTAAAATCTATTTGGTTTTTCTTTTACTAAAAAGTAATTTTTCCATTTTTATTTACAGTTCTAGTAAATCTAAAGTACATTTTTGAGTTGATAACATTTTTCTGTGTTTCACACCAAAGGCATAAAAAGTCTTGAGTTTCTGCCATTCATTTTTTTCTGAAGGTCTCCCATGAAATAAACTGCTTTATCAAGGTTGTACCATCCATACCAGCCTGATGAAGTTAGTAAACAAGTGTGTGTGGGGGGTGTGGGTGTAGTGTGTGTGCATGCACATGGTGTGTATGTGTTGCAAATTTCGAACAATAATTATCATGTAGTTTAATTCACATTTTTAAACCTTCATTCTAAATTATATATTTTCCAAAAATATTTTTTTTTGAGTGACTAAAGTTAGTCTTGTCAATTGTGTCCACAAAACAAATACAACCTTCAAAACCATTCTTTGTGTGTGTGTATGCTGCTGCATGTTTTCCCAAAAATGAGTTTTTGATTTGCAAGGATTTAGTCAATTGGGTCAACAGTATGAGCAGAGATTGGTGTATGATTGGTTATTGGCATCAAATGGAAATGGGGATTGCATGTGATTGGTTGCTGGCAGCAGAAGACACACAGGTTGGTTTGTGATTGGCTGTTGGGCTATCATGTCCACAACACAAACAACAATCTTTATTTTAGTCAATGCTGGTGGGAAACCAAATCCCAGATCTCTGCTTTCCTTAATGCTGCACATTATTACAGGTCTAATGAAATTATAAAGTGTTTGCTTTTTGAAGCACATATGAAATACACAACACACACAAATATGGATGAAGCAAACCAAAATCTCTTGTAATTTTAACAAAAAGCCTAAGGTTGCCAAGTGCATGCGATTACTGGGAGGCAAACAAGCACACACACCACCATAACGCACACACATACACACACAGCTAAAACACACAACAATAAAACTTTCAAGGAAAACAACTACAGCTGTAAATATAAAAGAGAAATGAACTCAACTCTGAGCTTTTGGACACCCCTGAACTAAATACATCATATGGATGATCAGGGGCACTTTAAGGTACCTCAGGGCCCATTTTGTGTCTGCAGTGCCCCCCTTCTAGTTGTTGAAGGGGGGTGGGGTGGAACTGCTCTGCATTGAACAAGCACTACACGGACGCCTTTAACTGTTGCACACTGTGACCTTATTAACAACCGCATCTCCCGCTGAAAGTGTTTAGACACTCCTCCCGCAAACATGGATAGGGGAAAATGGGCCCCATAGCCGCGAGCTGGGCCTCATTGGAGTTGTAGGCCAATGGGCTTCATCCCATATAAGCCTGTGCGTTAGGACACCCCTCTGGATGATATGAATGCTGTTATTGATGCTGGAAAACAGCAAATAAACCCTGAATATAACCTAAATGGACAAGTTATAGAACACACAAAACCATTGAAAACTAACAATAGGACAAAGTGAGTTTGTTTATTCCACAACAGATGCAACTAGATGGCAGAAGCATTTGGTTGGTCTTGTAATTGTTGTTTTATCTAGGGCACCAAAGAGACCAAACCGCCCACCCCCAATTTCCAGAAATGGGGGGACATGCCCCTGCCCTTTCTACAAACCACAAATATAATACAATACCTTTGTGAGATGTTTATATTCACATAAATATATGTGAATATAGTGTTGATTATTTAAAAACAGACTGCAGTCTGGAGTGCTACTCTTTGCATGTTGCCGGATGGCCCATTTACAAATTGGCCCTGCCCTCACCTGTGGAACATTCTAGTAAAGTAGCAAACCTCTCTCTTTGTTTTGGAGTGAAGGGGATGAAAAAGAAAGAGAGGGGAGAAAGAAAAAGGGGGACGACAAAGTGTTAGACATAGAAAACTTTGGATCGCACTTTCTAATTAATGCCAGCACACAGCCAGTGAGGTGCTCTCTGTTTGTGTGTGTGTGTGTGTGTGTGTGTGTGTGTGTGTGTGTGTGTGTGTGTGTGTGTGTGTGTGTGTGTTTCAGGCTCCATCCCTTGGCTCTCTCTGTCTTTTTTCCTTGTGTTCATCCTGTCGTCTGCATGTCTGTCTGTGCTATCCCTCTTTCCATTTTGCCATTTTCCTCTGTGTCTGTCTCTGTCTTGTGCACAGAGTGAGATAACAATCCAGCCAGCTGCAGATTACAACTGGAAACGGAAGCCCTGTTTGTCTATATGTTTGTGCGGGTGCCTATGTGTATCTGTTTCAGTACAGATTTGTCTGGCTGTGTATTTCTGTGTAATATACATTGTGAGGAGCAAAATGCCCCTATAATAGAGAAAAACCTGAAATCACCTACATTATGAGGAACTGTCCCTGTAATTCGAAATGCTTAATAAAAGTACCAAATGCTGTTTTATTAAAATAAATAATGCCAAAAGATTTCTTATGTTAGGGTTAAAGTATAACAAATATTGTTAGCTCAATATGAATAAAATAGCAGTCAATAGATAGTACTCATTATATTAATACCAACAGTACAGTAGAAGTGTTGCTCCTGCTGAAACACTGGCTCTGACTTCCTGCCTTCATCTGCTTCTAATTCACACTCTCCTTTTCCAAGCTACCCTCTTTCCCCCCTTCCCTTGTTCTGTGTAGACGGGTGTGGAGGAGAGAGAACGAGCTGACATTTTGTATTCTGATGATCTAAAGGGAGAGCTGGGCTGAGTCTCAGAGGGCTGCCCAAGCCAGCCCACACATCACACCAATAACATGGCTATATGCCCACTCAGACGCATAAAATATGAAATATCTTCTCTCTCACGAGCGTGCACGCACGCACGCACACACACACCCTAGATATCTAAATGAGGACATACCATATACTTCTATTGTTAATATAAGGCTAATTATAATGACAGCAGACAAACCTTACCTCTGAAAGAAACAGTTTCTTGAATTCAAATTTTTTTTTTAAATGTATAGTATATATACTTTTATATAGTATATAGTACTTATTGTAACCTTCCTTATGTCCCCAAATGGAGATTTTTTTTTTTACCTTTGATTTAGCATCTCACGACAGAAAATTTTGCCGCATACATCTGTATATGTACTTGTGAGTAAAGGTATAAAAAATAAAAATAAAAAATCATAATTTACTCAACATCATGCCGTTCCAAACTCAATTATCTTTCTTTCTTACATGAAACACAAAAGGAGACTCATTTTCATTTAAACTTTTTTCCATTCTTTCCAATGAATGTGAATGATGACTAGTGTTCAGTAAGTTACTCAAAATAAGTAATACACTACAAATCACAAATTACTTCTCAAAAATTGCAATCAGATTACTGACTTTATCGATCGGGAAAAAAAACCTTATCATTTTAAGTTACTTTCTAAAACAAAAAACATCAGCAACATAACTTGTCTGCTTAACGAATTCAAAATAATGTCTATATATTTTCTCCTTGTTCAATATCGGATGCTGTCATACACCCACATATTTCTCCATTACTATAACTTGTTAGGGGCTGCACACCCTTCAGCTTTCAGAGAAAATGTAAACAGAGGTACATATGATTTAAATGTATTCTACATAAATAATATTTAGAAAATTTGTTTAACCAAAGTAATGTGCTTAAAAGTAATACATTTATTTGAAAGTCGTTAACTAAAATCTGATTATAATAATATAAAATGTTATGTATTACACTACTTTTTGTACTTAAAAAAGTAATTACATTATAGTAATTAATTACTCCAGAATTGGATTCCACTTAACACTGATGGCGACTAACATTCTGACAATTACCTTCTTTTGTGTTCCTTGGAAGAAAGTCAAATGGGTTTGGAACAATATTTGTGTGGACTATCCCTTTAAGAGAGAGGGAGAGAGAAATATATGACATAACACTGTTAAGACACTGCACATATTTTCCATCAGGAAAAAAATGTGTCACTTCACTCTCTTGCCAGTGTTCAGAGAGCATGGTGTGACTTCTTGGCGATCTGTGTGTGTGTTCCATCTCTATATCTACTCTGGCTCAGACATCTTGTTCTTGTTGGAGTGTGTGCATACATGCTGACAGGAGTTGTTCATGTTGTAATGGAATATATTGAAATTGACAGAGGAGGCTGACCCTTTTGGAAGTGTGCAGTTGCCTTTATACACACCCGCAACATTCTACATAAGTAAACACTACTGATATGACAGCACACACTTTTAGGTTTCTGTTTTCAGGTCACATGTACCATACACAAAGGACACAATCAAGTCAACATATGCCTGCCATTAAGCAGAATTACACACACACACACACACACACACACACACACACATGTTGTGTTTCCATGTTTTATGGGGACTTTCCATAGACATAATGGTTTTTATACTGTACAAACTTTATATTCTATCCCCTAAACCTAACCCAACCCCTAAACCTAACCCTCACAGAAAACTTTCTGCATTTTTACATTTTCAAAAAACATAATTTAGTATGATTTATAAGCTGTTTTCCTCATGGGGACTGACAAAATGTCCCCACAAGGTCAAAAATTTCGGGTTTTACTATCCTTATGGGGACATTTGGTCCCCACAAAGTGATAAATACACGCTCACACACACACACACACACACACACACACACACACACACACACACACAAACACACACACATACAGTACATACATATTCTCTGTTTCTGCTCTAGTCTGCTAGAAGCAGGCCTGCAGGCAGGGCTGGCTCAGTCAATGTGTGAAATTAGATTTTTCTGCACAAGATTTGCCGTGAAATGGCATGTTTGTTTGGGCTTAGGCAGTATTGCTGTGTCATTTCTGTCCATGGTAAAAGAGAAAGTCACAATCAGGCTTTGATCTTTCAATGTGTCAAAACCAGATAAGACATGATGAAATGATGAAACAGTGTCCCACAATCATAGATATATAGAAATATTGTAGAGTTCTAAAGCATATGAATGTGATTTTTTATCAATTTCAACTATCCTATCTTAATATACTGTAGATGGGTACAAGTAAGCTATTAGTAGTTTGATTTACCCGAAAAGTAACACTGTGTTTCTGTGGCACTTTCCAAAATTGCTCTGTTTGTTTGAGCGTCCCATCCAGCCGACACAGCAACATTGACTCAACCAATAGCACTAATTTGGCGTGGGACTATCTGTTTTTTTTTTTTTTTGCCAATGGCAGACAGAGTGTGCAATCGGAAATCTGTTTGAAAACAACATTTTTACAGTTCCGTTTGTTGATACTGGTGTTGCAGAAATGTTACACTTTAATATTAAAATGGTGTTTTCCAGGCCTGGAAAAGTCTTAGAAATTAATACAATCTTAGAAATCACTGAAATTTCTATAAAGAATATAAAAATGTTTCTTGTTATCTTCTGCTCTAAAATATACTATTGGCTAAATATTGCTATTAGTAGCATTTTATATCTCTCTTGTGTAGAGTGACAACTTGCTTGCAAGCCTTAGTTTTGTCCAATTTATGAGGGAATCATTCTTTTGAGTCGATTATTTTTAATAATATGAATGGTTAACATATCCATCAAAATGATTCCTTAGTAAATCGGGTTGAATCAAAATGATTTTTTTTAAAATCCAAATCACTAGAAATGTCATGGAAAAGTCATAGAAATGTATTGGTCAAAAAGTGTGGGAACCCTAAACAAACAGTAAACTTCCACTTCTGCCTTCTGAGTTTTTGTCCTCAGCTGTGACCACCACAATACTGGGAGCCATAGTAAAATCTCACTCGTCTAAAATCATCCTCCACATAAAAGTATATTCATTTAAATGAATAACCTCAAAGATGCTTGGCTGATGATGATTTTGTTTCTTTGCAAGAACACTTCTATAATACTTATAATACCACTAATAAAATAATACTTCACTTTGCACCAGTTGGACACAGTATGGTACAAACACTGGTAAACACAGACTGGAAGACATGAAATACACATTGACACAATGACCACACAATCAGACAAACACATCTTACATACACACACACAGATCCTGCCAAAATCAGTGGACACACACACACACACACACACATACACAAACATGAAAGCAAAGCAGTGCAGGAAGGACACAGAGGAGATGAAAGGAGAATAAACATTATGATAAGGATGAATCGTAGAGAGAGAGAGAGAGAGAGTCTGCAGGTTTGGGTGGGGAGCGGCTCAGCTTCATTACAGATCTGATCTGCGACTATGAGCAGAAGAACATGACACACATCTCCAGAGTCAGTAATTTCAGTCTTCTTCTAATTTTTCCTCTCTCGCTCTCTCGCTCTCTATCTCTCTCTCTCTCTCTCTCTCTCTCTCTCTCTCTCTCTCTCTCTCTCAAACACACTGTATGAATGAACAGGAGTGGTCTGGACTCTTTTCTCCAGTTTCCTTTGTACATTTATATTCATATTCAAACTTACTTGCAATGATCATGTTTCAGCACGCCCTCCAGTAAAAGATTGTAAAAAATACAAATCAATCAAGAAGAATTAAGCTGTTTGAGGGCATTAAGTGAATGAAGGCCGGTGCTGGAGATAAGACAGAACTTGGAAGGACCCTATCCCTCTCTCTCTACCTCTTTTTGGTGGAATGAGCATCATATGGTTTAGATGCTATCAGACATTCTGGGGTCTGATAAACTCACAGCAGTGGGAGTCAGTTACCTCTGCCAGTTGGAAGGGACACTACAGTATCTTCAGAATGTAAAGAGATCAATGAAAGAGTGCTGTATACACACTTTCACTGCATCTTTTTTTCCTTTTTCTTATACAATGAAAGTGAATGGTGACATTCTGGCCAACATGTCCTTTTGTGTTCCATGTAAGAATGAAAGTCACATGGGCTTGGAACAATTTGACAACGAATAAATGCTGAAATTAACCCTAAAAGACAATTGTGCATTTTTAGAAAAATAAATAAATAAATAAATATATATATATATATATATATATATATATATATATATATATATATATATATATATATTCATTATTTATTAATTGATTAAAGGATACAAGTGGGTTATTGCTTTCATTGGTGGCAACAGCAAAATTATAAAAGACAATGTTCAATAAACATTTATTATTATTATTTTATTATTATTTATTATTTTCTCCCAATTTGGAATGCCCAATTCCCAATACTTAGTAGGTCCTTGTGGTGGCACGGTTACACACCTCAATCTAGGTGTCGGAGGACAAGTCTCAGTTGCCTCCACTTCTGAGACTGTCAGTCCACACATATTTATCATGTGGCTCATTGTGCAAGACACCGTGGAGACTCCGCATGTGAAGTCTTAGGAGACCTGGCTGGAGTCACGCCCTGGATTTGAAATCGTGATTCCAGGGGTGGTAGTCAGTACTCACTGAGCTACCCAGGCCCCAATAAACTTTTATTATTAATAATTATTGAATAAACAATTCTTACACCAAGTAATATAGTTCTTTATGCTAACTGTAGGGGCTGTTTGCGGTAGCCAAGCAACATAGCAGCTTAGGTGATTTACACACTAATCTGTATAAGTTAGAAAACTTATTTTTCAGTTTCCTAAAGCAATTTGTTGTTGGTGAAGGAAAATGCCATTCCAGTGTGGATGAGAGGCTTAAACATAGCAAAATCAATGCATTTTAAAACGAAAATGTATTAGTGTAGACACGGCCTTCGTACATTATTATAGAATGTGCGGTCGCAGGTGTGCATTTATGCAGAGGTTTTTACACTTCATGCAATGACCAAAAAATATGATGATCCTCTTGCAAGGGACCACATCTTAAAATTAAAAGTCTGCTGTGTATTTTAAAGTGTAGTGACCCATTTATATAGTATGGGGAAAGTAAGCGTGCTATTAAAAATACAACATGCCACTTTCTAAATTAAATTACTAGCATTTATACTGTTATTGTACTAAAGCCAAAAAAATAAACAATTATCAAATATTTTCTTGATAAATGTTTACAGTGTATTAAGTTGAAAGCGTATCTCACATTAGACCACGTCAATATTAACACACCTATGTTTCCATTTGAAAATGCATTGATTTTGCTATGTTTACAGTTCTTATCTACAATAAAATGTAATTTTCCGAAACCTTCATTATCACATACTTTGGAAAATGATGTCACTGAATAATTTTGTTTATTTAAACCTGTAGAAAAACATTTTCAATTTATGAATTAAGACTGGTAGTCTTTAGAAAGCATAATGAAACAGTAATAATGTCAAACTTTCTCTGAAATTATCTGCAGACCCCCTAGCACCCCCTTAAGCCCTCCCTTGGGTTCCCTGGACCCCCGTTAAAATAACCTGCATTTGTAGGCATTTTACAACAACATTTAACGTAGCTCAGAATTTAGAATCAGAATATAGAGTCAGAACTATCTGTTTTATCATTTCCAACTGAGCTCACTTTTTGTCACAGAGTTTAATAAATATTCTGAAGCCCCATGCAGCTCGTCTTGTCCCTATCGTAGTGTTTGTTCAGAGCTGTGGGCTTACAGGCGTCTGAGCTCCATTTGACCTCTGACCCAACTTAACAATGCTCCTCTCTTCCTCACTGTTTATTCATCCTTCCATTCCATCATTCCCTTAGTCCTCTCTTGATTTCTTGGTCTCTACCCATTTAGTTCTCTCTGGTAATTACCCTCTTTTTTCTTCTCACAGCACAGAAGCAGCTGAAGAGCTGAGAAGAAGTCGATTATTTTCATCCTCTTTCGACTTGTTTGCTTTTTTGCAATAGGGGAAAGAATGGCTGAAGACTCCACTCTTGGGGCTGCCAAGTCAAATGGCAAAGTTTGTTTTTGGACAAGTGTAAAAAGAGAGAGAGCGGGTGTGAAAGAGAGAAAAAGAGAGGAAAAAGAGAAACTCTCCAGCTTCTTATTAAACTGCAGGCTGACAGCAGGTTTGAGATGGAGTGACTGTCAGAATAGAGACGACTGAATGGAGAGAAATGTCACCAAATAAAAGGTTTTCTGGGGACGCCCGCAGCACCAATGGCCTACCAAACTTCTCTTTGTGGCAATTCCTAGGCTCCAAGAAAGAAGGAACTGAACTACAAAAATGAAAAGAAAAAAAGAGAGTTGCAAGGTCTGGTCATGAAAGTGCTCCATAAGAATCTGTCAGTAGGAGAGAGGAACTAAAAAAGTTTTACATAGAGTAGTGTGGTACAGTCCTTTGTTATAATGCTGCTGGGTAAACTTGCGAAAAGTTTGCTCCGTTTTCGTCATGCCATATGCTATAATCTGCATGAACTGCTTTCCTCTACATATGTTAAACTCAGACTAACAAACAAAAAATATTTAGCAATCAACAAAAAATTGGAAAGAATGTCCATACTCTGATGGAGTGTAGGGCTGCAACTAACTATTATTTTTATAATCGATTAATCTAACGATTATTAGAACGATTATTCGACTATTCGGCGATTATTGCAACGGTTAATCATTAGCTCTTAACCAATTATTTAGCTTGTGCCTGACTTAAAAGGTTGTATTAAATGTGCTTACTAACAATAAAGAGGACAAAATCATCTTTAAAATATACCTCTAAATGACATTCATTGAATTAAAAAAAGAAAAAATTATGTTTATTATGTTTAATTCAGTAAAGAAATTCACTGCAAAAAAATCATATTGTTATCAAGTGTTTTTGTATTTTTTTTAATGTAAAATTGTTTAAAAATCCTTAAAACAAGATACATTTACTTGAGAAGCAACATATAAGATATTTAGACTTGCTTTAAGAGAATGTGTCTTAAATATAAGTGTATTTTTTCACTTGGTTACTTCTGCGAGTGCAGTAAAGACAAAATATACTTATATTATATACTTTTATATATAACCCTAACCCTAACCCTATAAAAGTATATAATATAAGTATGTTTTGTCTTTACTGCACTGCATATATATATATATATATATATATATATATATATATATATATATATATATATATATATATATATATATATATATATATTTAAGATTGACAAATATACAAATATTTATATATATAAAAGTAAGCCTAAATATCTTAAATGCTGCTTCTCAGATTAAACCTTGTTTTTTAAAGGATTTTTAGAAATGTAAAAATATTTGTATTTTTAACATTATATTCAACTTTCTCAGATAAAATTTTTTTCTGATGCCGTATAGCTGCTAAAGAAAATATACGCTGTTTTAAAGGTAGCAGACAGTCAGGAGTAAGAGCAAAATAAGGAGCGAAGAGAAGATATGGCGAGAGAGCGAGAGAGAGAGAGAGAGAGAGAGAGAATAACCTCTAATTAATGACTAATAAAAAACAAGTGTCATCCTCAGAATGTTGGTTTGAAGTGGCCAGCTGTGTTTGGCTATTATCGACTAGCTTTCGCTGGATACTCTAAGCATATTTTGGCTCACATTGCCCACCAACTGCACCTGTGCCTCTCTGCACTTTTCCCATAATGCCCCTGACCACTCATAAAGAGATGAAATCATTTCCAGCTGTGGAGCACATGCGCCTACATCCAGCTATTATTTATTTTTCCATCCTCTCTCACTCCATCCCTCTGTTCTCCACCTCAGAACTGCCCCTCTCTCTCTATTTTCTGCTTTCTTGTTATCCACCTCGTTTACTGTTCCTTACTCAACTTTCCATAAACTAAGATGATCAGTTTGTGAATGCTAGAGAGCTGAATCGTTAGAAGAAAAAACAAAGAAAGTAAAAATAGAACGGAAGGTGCGAAAAAGATGCAACCTGCTGTGTGCCCATCTGATCGGGAAATTTTGAGGTTAAAAGATTTGGAACAACAGAACTTGAATAATCAGAATCAGAATCAGCTTTATTGCCAAGTATGCATACACATACAAGGAATTTGTCTTCGTGACAGGATTTTCCAGTGCACTACAATACAAAAACCATACAAAAACAGCAGCAAGACATAGATAATAATAAAACACATTTTAATAAAATTGTTTTATATTTCCCTCCCTCTCTTGGAGGGGTTCTTGGTGGATTCTTCAAGCTTTTTTGTGTGCAGAGGAGTTTTTGTGTTTAACCTGCTGAGAAAAAAAGCTTAAACTAGCCAAAGATGGTATGCTGGTCTTAGCTGGTTCAAGCTGGTCTCCCAACCTTTATAAGCTGGTCTAGCTGATCGCCTAGTCTGGCCATGATGGTGTGCAGCTGATTTAGCTGGTCGCCCAGCCTAACCAGGTGAAAATTGCCCAAAACCCATTAAAATTATCCCAAAAACCAGTCTAGCCAGGCTGAGAGACTAGCTAAGTCCAACAAACCAGATTTTTGCTGATGTTCAGCTGGTTTAGCTGATCGGCTAGCTGGTCTCCCAGCCTAACCACTCTATAAACTCCCTAAACCCCTCTAAAATAGCCAACAGCCTAACCTTGCCAAGTTTAGAGACTGGCTAAGACCAGAAAACCAGGTTTAAGATGGTTTTCAGCTGGTTTTCAGCTGGTTTAGCTGGTCAGCTAGCTGGTCTTCCAGACTGACCAGCTGAAAAGTGCATAAAACTTCTCTAAAACAAGCCAACAGTCTAGCCTGGTCAGGCTAAGAGACTAGCTAAGACTAACAACCCAGGTTTAAGCTGATGTTTAGCTCATAAACCTAGTCTGCTAGTTGGTATCTCAGCCTGACCAGCTGAAAACTCCCAAACCCCTTTAAAACAGCCGTCAGACTAGCCTGGTCAGGCTGAGAGACTGGCTAAGACCAGTAAACCAGATTTAAGATGGTGTACAGCTGGTTTAGTTGATCGCTACTTGGTCTCCCAGCCTGACCTGCAGAAAACTCCCAAACACCTCTAAAACAGCCATCAGACTAGCCAGGCACACTTTTGTGTTCTCTGTCCCATTCTTTTATCCCTCTATCCATCACATCCCAGTCATTCTTTCATCTCTATATTTCTCACATGGAATGTGCTTAAGGAAAACACCTAATTTTTGGCACTGCCATAGAAGCAGGGCAGATGGGTCAGACACCCGTCTTGTAATCTGAGTGTGCCGTTACCCCTGCAGCAGCTGGCATCACTGTAAAGCTCCAATGTGCGAGCACATACTGTGCCATACTAGAGCCAGAGTACATCTGCACAGGAAGGCAACACCCGTCATGACAGGGCCATGTAAAAAAATATAGACAGTTAAACAACACACGCAATTCTGAAATAAATGGCCAGCGATTACAAGGCCGGCAGGGGGTCGGCTCAGAGCACAGAGTATTGGCTGGATGTGAAGTGAGATAGATGGAGTGCATTTGCGCTGCTCTGGTGCTGGTTTGATCACAGCCCATTGTAGGATTACCGCATTGGCAGGGATACAAAGATCTGCAGAGCACTAGTCTGAAAATAGATGGCTTAAAAACTGTTTATTGTCCATGAGGTTGAAAATTCTTCAGTTCAGTTCACGTAAAGTATAAAATATTTTTACACAAACAGCGATGGCTTGAAAAGGGTGCAATTTTCTTTCTGTGTTGATGTAATTCCTATTGAAACAGGAAATTAGGTCTGTATCTATTGTATTTTGAAGAAAATGTAAATATCAAATAGCCTTTATAGTTTATAACACATGCATTGAACTTTGAAAACCATGATTTGCTGCTTGCAATTGCCAATCAGAGGCAGGTGATGTTAGTGGGAAGGATATTTTCCATCTAAAGAATTTTGTAAAAATATTTTTTTGGAAAAATTTGGATATGCCTGTAAGTGCAAAACGATTCATCAATATTTTGATCTGTTCTTCCAGGAAGAGGATATATTTCTGCTAAAACATACCTGTCTCAACGTTTCTGAGTTCACTAGCATATAGCTATTCTCAAAGCTAACAGATGTGGAATAAAAGCAACAAACCCCCAATTTCATTCGATTTCATTGACTTTATCTTGAATGGCCAAAAACAAACAAACAAACAAACAAACATTCAAACAACACCCCCCACCGCCACCAATTAATATGGGGGTTAATGATGCAAGCCAGCCTCGAATGCTTGTCAGCCACTTGAACTCTTGCCACCACTTAACTTATTGAAGCTTATGTGCACTTAGCCACATCTCCAGCATTTTTAAACTAAGTAGCATGTTCCTTTATGATTGGAGGCCCGAACTACAGACAAAATTCACAGCACATTGTCTTCAGTGGATAAAACAACAATCTGTTTTTCACCAGAGAAGGCTCTGTTTTCTCATTGCTAAACAGAAAAGCACAAACTTTCATTTCCAGCGTTTCTCTGGGGGGCAGGGGCTAAATCTTCTGTAGCCTATAAGCTTGCAAATAAATCTATCAGCATCACTGCTCTCATAGTCAATTTTCATTACTGTATTTCTGTCACACACACCCACAAACACATCCTCTCTGTAAGTCTTCAAGGCAATTAGCATGACGGGTCCCAGCCAGAATAGAGAGGTGTAATCAAGTACACAAATCATCTGACCACACATGATCGTGTGTTAGCTAGTAGAATGCCTGATTCTGTGAAATTCAATCTACCTTTCCATGCAAAATAACAGAAAAAACTCCCCCCTCCCATCTCCAATGGGCTCTCCTGTCAAAACGCTTAACTGTGATTGACAGCCGGACCTGAGTGACTCAGCCAATCAGGCATGGTGTGACAGCAGAGTGGGCGGGAGAGTGAAGTTTAACCCCAGGAGTCTGGGACAGCTGCAGTGTCGCTGTGGTCTGTGGCTGTTGCACACCATAAATTATCTCTAAAGAGAGTTTACTTTTTATTTTAATGGGGTCTGTAAATTTATGACCCTTGGACCCTGTAGATAGAGTTGTTTTTAAACGAGCACTCCCTGTCTTTTTGTCTCTCACACATTCACTTTCTCTCTCATACCTGTTGCTCTGGAAACAGGCCATTTTATGGCACTTATTTCTACTTGGTGTCTAGCCTTTTGTTGGTGTAATATTTGGCTACCTCTGAAAGGAACATTTTTATATTCCATGGTCTATGTTTGTAGCGTATGAATAAATAAAGAGTGTGTTTGTGATTATGTGTAAGAGAACACATTGTTGGCTATTTGAGTCCGATGTGACATCATATTTGTATGTGCGGGAGTGAAAATGACGAAGATTGTGTATTTTACAAGCTAAAAATTAATAACTGACTGACTCTTTCTTTCTCTCTCTCTCTCTCTCTCTCTCTCTCTCTCTCTCTGCAGGTGTTGTTTGCTCTGAATCAGACTCTGTTGCAGCATGAGAGTTTGCGTGCAGGCATTCTGCAGGATGCCTTTACCACCGAGGACCTCATAACACACTACAACTGTGGAGATCTCAACTCCATCATCTTCAACCATGACACGTCACAGGTAAACAACCAACCAACCAAACAAACAAACAAACAGAAAACATCACACAAGCATATACTATAGGTGCATCCCACACCACACACTTCTGCACTATTCTACACTTACACATTTTGTAGTGTAAGTGGTGCAAGTAGCATGTTTACACTAAAAATGAAACAAAAATAAATTTACCATAAGTACCAAGATGATGCACTTCTTTAACTGTCAAAACGGTGTGTGAAACGATGGACGATGTGAAACCTCGTGGGCTGCCGTACATAGCGGAAGGGGCGGAGTTATCCTATGGAGAGTGAGGAAACTAGTGAAACTTCAGTGAAGACAGCAGTTTGCAAATGTGTTGAACTGAGGTTGGATAACTTGCTAGAGGTAGCGGCAACATATGACTTGTGTTCTATTTGGTGGTGGTGTAGTGCTCTAAGCACATAACTGGTAAACTGTTAATCAGAAGGACACTGGTTTGAACCCCACAGCCACCACCATTGTGTCCTTGAGCAAGGCACTTAATTCCAGGTTGCTCCGGGGGGATTGGTACTGTAATAAGTGCACATTAAAGTCGCTTTGGATAAAAGCGTCTGCCAAATGCATAAATGTAAATGTAAAATGGTACAGTTCTACACTTTTAAAATGTATACACTATATGACTGAGTGTATAGTGTAAGTGTATAGTGTGTCATTTGGGACACAAGTTACGTTCTAACAAAGTCCTTTTAAGGCAAGTTGGGCAACCGGGGTGTAACCATAGGTTCTAAAATTCCTTGTGTACGTGAGAATACTTCACAATAAAGCTCATTCTGATTCAGATTCTGAACCTGACAACAATGATATCATAAATTCTGCTGCTTTAGCTCAAATTACAACTGTGTCATATTGGATAGCCCCACCCACTGTGCAGTCTCAATGTTCCAAAATTCAGCTCTTCAGATCTGTACTTTAAGTATCAATATCTTAAGATTGTCTGTTATTGTGTTGTGACATGCAGCAGTTTTGTGTTCGTGTTTGGATGAATATTAATAAAGATTATACAGCCCATTTAAAACAACCAAATAACAAAACAAACAACAAACACACGTACTGTACTGTACTGTACTACCTTGCTTCTGGTCCTGTTCTTAAGCATCATGCAAGTTTGTTGTATTGGAGTGTGTATGTGTGTACAGTATATTAGTGGAATTGTGAGTGTGCATGATGTATTGGGGTCATTTTGAGCTACGGCAGTTTCCCTCTGATGGATGGCATATAATTCTCCAATTCACCCAGATACACACTAACAGATTAAAGCTTTTCAACACCACACACATACAGTGAGGAGAGAGAGAGAGAGAGAGAGAGAGAGAGAGAGAGAGAGAGAGAGAGAGAGAGAGAAAAAAATTAACATTTAAGGAAAATTGTCAGGGAGTGGTGAAAGGAGGAAGGGAATTTTACTCTGTTGATTCACATTTCCTGCAAAGGTCAGACACAGGACAGCTAATGGCTGTACTGTGTGATAAGGTATCTGTGTGCTCTCTACTTCTGTGCTTTCTACCTCTCTACCCTTCATTCTCTCACTATATATATATATATACTCCACGCAGAGATCCAAACATAAATGCTCACACTTTGCAGTGCCATGTTGCTATATAATTACGTTAAAAGTAAGATATTATACTTCAGAAAAAAACATGTCATTTTGTAAATATTTTGTGGAATATCTTGTTATTCTACATTTTAATTGTTATTGTTCAATTGATTTGGCACATTTACTGAAACAAACTTACAATTGTCAAAACTCTAAGCACAATCCTTACATCACGTGGTACATGCAGCACACCACCTGCGAAAGGTGATAACTCAAAAGAATTAACTCATGTTTCAAATGTAAATAAATCCATCAATGAATAAATCATTGTCATCAAAACAAAAGGTTCCTTTAACATTGCTTAGACTAAGACAGTCAAAATGCAAAGACATCTTGTCAAATGTACTCTGAAAATGTGATAGTTACCCACTATGTTATACTGTTGTAAAGGGATCAATGGAAAGGAGGATGCGAGAACCGGCTTTTCAATATAAATAATAGTTTTAATGAAAAACTTAAAGGAAGACACAAACACACATGACGGACATGTCCGTAAACTATCTCTCTCTCCCACGCGATCCTCTGCAGTCTACCTTTATCCCTTGATTAGCCTGATACGGGACCGGGTGTGTAGGATCACGACCTGGCCCCGCCCTCCACCCTGCCACGTTCCTCCCTTGTTCTCTCAGGTTGGGGAGCCCCCAGCATGACGTACACCCCCTTTCCCTGGGGGAGGGCGTGGCCTAAGCCCCATCTGCCGGCAGGTCATCCCCGTCTACCTGGACGAGGGAGGGGACAAGGGGAGGGAAACAGAAATAATTAAACTGGGAGGGTACTTCCTGTAACAGTGTAGTACCCCCCAAAAAACACTGTAAATTTTAAAAGAGAGGGAAAAGGCAGTGAGAGTGAGAGAGAGAGAGAGAGAGAGAGAGAGAGAGAGAGTGAGATGAAAAAAAAAAAAAAAAAACTACTCACCGGTTCTCCGATACACCGTCGCATGGTCCTCGATCACTACTCCACCCTCTCATGCGGACGACAGCCGCTTCTCCCCAGGCAGACCGGAGTCAGACTCACGACCCCCGGCGGAAAGAACGCCCCTCCGCGTTCTCGGCGACTTGTGGGGACTCTCCTCCGCCCCTGGCAGCGGCCCTAACGCTCCAGGAGGTCGGGGAGACACTTCCCACTTCCATCGACCCCTCCGCATTTCTGGGGAATGGCAGGGCTCTCCTCCGCCCCTGGCAGCGGCTCCATCGCTCCAGGCAGTCAGGGAGTCCTGTCCCCACTCGCCTCGCGGACGGAGGCAGTTCACCGTGTCCGGCCGGTCGGTCTACTCCCTCTTCCGGTGGATGGCAGCGGCGCTCCCCTGGGTGGATGGCAGTGTCGAGGACTCCGCGACGGGCATCTCTCCTCCTTCCCGGGCATCGGCACCAGTGTAAAGGGATCAATGGAAAGGAGGAGGCGAGAACCGGCTTTTCAATATAAATAATAGTTTTAATGACAAACTTGAAGGAAGACACAAACACACATGACGGACAGGTCCGTAAACTATCTCTCTCTCCCGCACGATCCTCTGCAGTCGACCTTTATCCCTCTCGGGAGGCTTGATTAGCCTAATATGGGATCGGGTGTGTAGGATCACGACCCGGCCCCGCCCTCCGCTCTGCCACAACTGTCCAAATGCTAACATTGTATATGTAGGCAGCTGAATAGTATTGATGTAAAAAAGTCATTGCACACACTATACTTTCAACAAAACATTTATTCAAACATTTCTCATCATTGTATGTACGTACATACTTTACAGCCAACCGAAAATACGTGAAGAAAGTTGTGCAGAAAAAAATATATACAACAGCAAAATTCAGGAACTACAATATGTGCAAGAAAAAAGAAAAATATGCTGCAAGTTCATCAACCTCATGGGTCTTCCAATCTCTCCTCTCTGTCTGGCCACAACATTTCATCTACGTCACACCTGATATCATCCCTTGCAATGCAATGAGGGAAAAATATTTTGGCATGACACAGCCACCCCCTACAACAATCTACTGTGATATCCTCACAACCAGCATCCATTGCACCCAGTAAGGACAACTGGTCGTCAGGACCAGTCTCCATGCAGAAAATAACTCCTCAATGGGATTTAGGAATGGGGAGTATGGTGAGAGAAACTCCATCAAAAACGTGGGTGGGCAACAAACCATTTGAATGATGGAAACTTCCGTTGTCCCAAACTATAACATACGTTGGCAAGTCAATTCTTAGCAACCCCATCTCATTCTCAGGAATGAGATCCCTGTAAAGATTTTCCAGGAAATTGAGGAGACGTTGTGTGTTATAGGGCCCAATGATGGGATTGTGGCTGAGTACACCATTCCCACATATGGCAGCACACATTGTAATGTTCCCTCCACGCTGGCCTGGCACATCAACAGTGGCTCGGGGACCAATAATATTATGGCCACGTCTCATGACTTTGGTCAATTTGAATGCTGCCTTAACATAATACGCAAAAATGTGTGGGGATTCATCAGCCTCCAGCTCCATCACTCTCTATAAAAGTTAGTAAAGCAATTTAGCAATTTAGGAAATAATTTACAGTAGATATAGTAAATCATACAGTTACGCATATCCCATATTGCACAACATATTCTGCATATACAGGTTTTACTTGTCAATACTGAAAGACAAGGAGATTACAGCACTGTGTAGTGTACAATGATGAATTCTTACCTGTACATACATTGCTCTAAATTGTGAGGGAATTGAATTGTTCCCCATCTTGCCTAAGTCTATCCATCTGACAACTATTACAAAAATACCACATAGCTATTATGTATCTAATATATGTGTGACAGGTTATTGTGATTGTTGGTTGTTCTATTTAGCATGTAGGGATTTACATAATGAACATGTGTATAATTGTATTTGAGAGTAATATCATTCAATAGCAAATGAATGCAAACTATTTTGATCTGCAAGGCTTACCATGCATTTTGTGCCAAAGCAATTATAAATGACTATAGTCATGTGAACAAATGACCTAATGTTCAATTAGTTAGTCATACAGTTTGATAGTCATTCGACGATTATGCCAAAGCGAAAGAAGAAAAACATAAAAAAACAGTTGAGAAAAACTGTCAATTACATTTTAAACAAATTATTGAGAGGCATTTGTTCATCTATTCCGATCAATCACAACCCAATGATTTTAATGGCAGTTTATCTCATTTCTGTGACAATTCTCAACACTAAAACTTTTTAAAAAGCTTTTAAAATGTTCAAAGTCACCCAAAAAAGAATATTCATATGGAAAGAGTGGTATAACCTTTGTCAACTTCAGCTGCCACAGGCTTAAATGCGTTGTTGTCATATGTGTAACAACAGGGCTGCACGATTGTAACAAACATCATAATCGATTATTATTTCCCTTGATCTTGTAATTATGATTCATTGCTGTTAATAGAATGTACATTAATATACTAATTTTGGGTGGATCAGCTGTGTGCCATATACTTTATGTCAGCTACATATCCAAAAGAGGCTGAGAACTAATAATTAATGAATACATTTATTGCTGTTTTAAACATCAGTCAATCAAGATTAGTTGCCTAGATGTTCAACTTCACATTGGCCCTCTTAGAAGCAGAAGTTATTATTAAAAGTTTGAATCAGTTATGCACAGAAAGCAAGCAACAGATTGTCTGTGATTGGTCATAATGCTCATCCACTGCAAGAACACGTTAAATAAAAAAGAAACAAAAAAGGAGTAGACCAGTAGACTGCAATAATTCATTATTTAAACAAAATGTATATGAAACTAAAATTAAAACAAATAATAAGAAATAAAAATATAAATAAAATAAGATATTAGCATTAAAATTGAAATCGTTTTCACTGTTCATACTCCGGCTTTTGTTCAATTTCTGTTTATGTCTTATAGAAGGGTCTTTATACTGTATGTTATGGAAAAGGAGAGAGAGAGAGAGAGTGGAAGAGGGCATTACACTAAAAGACTTCTGTAAAAACGTAAAAATACACACACACACATAGTATTTAAATATTTCTGAGCTCTGGATTGTAACAAGGGGCCACCTCACTGTTTCCCTTTTAAGTCTTTCTCTCCTCCTCTGTTCCTGGGCCATTATCCATTATGGGGATCTCTGGTGTATGTATAGCTAGTCATGACATGGGGTGCGCCTTGTTTCCGACCATCAATTACACCTAGGTCCAGAAATGAGTCCCATAATCATATATATGAACCTAATGCTCTGCTCCCTTTCAAAGATCTATACACACTGATTCCAAATGAATAAACACACCAAACATAATTTTTCACCATGACAAAGCTTTAAAGGTAAAGTGTTTAATGTGCTAGTGCTGCAAAAAAGCATCTTTAACTTGAGACAATGAATTCTTACAGACCCCTTCACATAACATTGCATACTGCACAATTTTGCGATGTGATGCTAATTTTTTGCATCCTTTAGGTCAAAACTCACCAACTAACAATAATTAATTTGGGACTTTCTAAGCACATGTGTATGGAATCAGCATTTCAGATTTCAACAACTCATTCCGATGGATATATTTATTAATATATATATATATATATATATATATATATATATATATATATATATATATACATACATACATACATCGATCAGCCACAACATTAAAACCACCTGCCTAATATTGTGTAGGTCCCCCTATAGCCCCAGAATAGCCTATAGCCCCACCCAGAGCTTCTTTTTTGCTTTTGGAGCTGGTGAGTCACACAAACCTCTCACACACACTTAACCACATGAAGATGAGATCAGTTCACACTGACAAGGAATCAGCCTAACTTTGCATGTACACACACACACACACACACACACACTCTCAGAATGAGAGTGGTCATCTGAGTTACGGTAGACTTTGTCAGTTGGAACCAGTCTGACCATTCTCTGTTGACCTCTCCCATCAACAAGGCGTTTCCATTCACAGAACTGCCACTCACTGAATGTTTTTTGTTTTTGGCACCATTCTGAGTAAATTCTAGAGACTGTTGTGCGTGAAAGTCCCAGGAGATCAGCAATTACAGAAATACTCAAACCAGCCTATCTGACACCAACAATCATGCCACAGTCCAAATCACTGAGATCACATTTTTCCCCATTCTGATGGTTGATGTGAACATTAATTGATTGCTGAGTTTCTTAGAGGGTGACAAATATTTCCAACATGCTTGATATGAATATGCTTGGAGTAAACTTTGCCAACAATTTTTGGCATTTTTTCATGGAACATATGATGTAAATAAGTCATAAGATGCTGTCTTGAGGTGTTTCCATATTTTTCTCTCACTTTCTCTTTCACACAATTCTTTCTTATTTCTTTAAAGTTTGTTTTCCCATTCTTTTTCCCATTTATTCTGTCCATACCTAGTATGCATAGCGGACTGTGTAGACAAACCCAACCAGATGTAGAATGGTTCGCACATACACTTTACTGCTCAGCAAATCAATGTGTGTGGAGCTCAAACACAAATGCACACTGACATTAAAACTGCATCTCTATGTGTTTATGGCTATCGCATTCCGCAATGTGGTGTAAATGTCTTTGCTGCACAGTTACAGGCTCAGATGTATGACATGCCTTTCATAATACCCCTCTCTCTGTCTTTCTCAGCTTCCACATTTTATCAACAGTTCCCTGCCAGCTCACGAGCGCTTGACGGCGCAGCAGATTGACAGATACCTGCGGCAGGAGCTCATTTACAAACGCAATGAGCGGATGGCACGTCGCGTCTCCGCCCTCCTGCAGAGAAGCCCCACCCAGAGCTTCTTTTTTGCTTTTGGAGCTGGTGAGTCACACAAACCTCTCACACACACTTAACCACATGAAGATGAGATCAGTTCACACTGACAAGGAATCAGCCTAGCTTTGCATGTACACACACACACACACACACACACACACACACACACACACACACACACACACACACAAACTCTTCCCCAGATAGCAGTAAAACCAAATGGCCCCAAAGATTTTTCCCACTGCTGAGCAATGCACACATGTGTGTGTGTGTGTGTGTGTGTGTGTGTGTGTGTGTGTGTGTGTACTTCTGTATGTGTGAGTTCACATGATAAAGGGAGACAGAAAGGCTTTGTTTTGAATAGTACACTAACATACAACTTTCAGGGTTCCCACGCGTCTTTTGCCATGCAGTTTCTGTGTCATGGAAAAGTAATGGAAAATTTGAAAAATACTTAAATGTTCTGGAAAATAATGATTTGTTCTGGAAAATATTTCAGTATCATAAAACGGTTTCACTGTGTTGCTAGCAAGGTTTCCATTACATGTACAAAATCGCAGTAACGATCGGGACTCGAAATAGGAGTCAAATACACAAATTTGTATAGTTTTGTCACTGCCAGCGGCTACGCATTGTGAAACAACATCAACGGTTAAGGGAACTTACACCCTCATGATTGATTACAGCAGCAGCCAATCGTGTGCTTGGAAAACGCAGTCCAACCGAGGCAGATCGCTTGATTTGTGACAGCTACGGCCAGCAGCACCTCACAGTGGAGATGAAAGCTGCATTGGTGAAACTTCTCCTTCATAAACAAACTCAATGACCTGGTACATGTACCGACCGACTGAATGAGAGGGGCGTGTCGTTCATTTACTTCAGCATCAGCATATGAGTCTATCTTGTTCATCATGGAGAAAAATGAATGGAAGAGCTATTAATGCGTAAAAGTGACTGATGTTTATACATGTTGGGGGGGTTTTCACCTGACCCACATCAGCCCTGCCAAATGCATTGAAGTCTATGAAGCGACATGTCACAGCGCAACCTCGGCTCCAACTTCACACCTAAATGTTTTTCACATAAGTTTTTTCCTCACAAATTATGTCTTTGAGAGTACAAAGCTACAATAAATATTTTAAAACTGTCCAAATTTATGAAGAGATATTTAATGTCTCATCATTTATTTGAATTAATTATTATCTTATTGTTTCCGAGTGTCCAGAGACACCAGTTATTGAACAACAATAATGACAAAAATGTTACCCCAAATGCTTTCCTTTCACTTATTGGAAAGTTATTGCATTTTTTATATATATAATCATCTTGAACAAAATTGAAAATGAAAAATAAGTATTTTGTATTAAAATAAATGTGATAATTTCCAAGATATTTCGTTAGATTAATTTACAACATTTAAAAAATTATTAAATATTAGATCAAATGATCTTAAAATCAAACACTTTAGACACTTCACGCAATGGAAGAGGAAATGTTTGCAGTGCATAGTGACAAACAGGTGTTTAGGAAAGAGCTGTGGTAGATTTTGTTGCTATTTAGTGTTTTTGGAGAAAATAAAATCAATGGAGCCTTTTACCCTATTGTACCCTATGTATTTATTTATTTAGTTTGTTGATATAGCCTATTTTTGCCATTATAACTAATAAGACTACTTATTTTTCATTTTACATGGATACCAGAATCATGCAGTGGTAAAGTTTACATTTAAAGCACAACAAAATGTTGTGTCAGACTAATCTGCAGACGTGCATTCACATTTGGAGTTACACGGAAGTCACCAGTTAATTTGAAAACCAGTTAAACCATAACTCTGGCTTTAATATACTGTTATGAGAAGGATTTTAGAAACATTTGTTGACTAGGCTGCCAGGCACATCGTTGCAAAAATAGAAAGAATGAAAAAAATATAATGCCCTGTCACTCGTGTCGTGTCGTGGCTGGTTAGGGGAAAAATTCAGATTAACAAAGAAAAGATACCTTTTATCGTGTGTCGCATCTGGTTAGGTCATAGTGTTAGTTTTGGGATTTGGCTTAGGGAATAGGGTTAATAAAAAAATTATTTCTGTTGACAGTTACGTTATTTACAACTAAAAATACAACTTGCTTTTGGCGCCACCTACTGGGGGCAGTGGTTTCTAATTTTGGTAGGTACAGACCAATTTCATCTTCAGAACTTTCTATCTACTGTCACCGAATTCACTGTGTGATCAGTCTGGACAGAGAGAGAAAACGACCTTCACTCCTTTTTGTGTATTCCCTTAAAGCAAATATGTCAATTGTGTAGAGTGCAGAGTAAAAGAATAGCTCCCAGCTTGTGACTTATTCCAAACACACCAACACCGCTGCACAAACTCACTCACACAGACTGAGAAGACTGGCAACTCTTCTTGTCTACATGCAGAGAGTGTGAGCTGTTTGTTTCAACTGGCATTCCAAGTTAATGTTGATAATATTTCCTGAGTGCTGCATCAAGTCCTGAGGGATACCGGTGGTGTGTGTAATGTGTATGAGCTTCTATTTATGTTTGGGTTTCTTTCATAAGCACTGATGTTCAGATCCTGGGGTTTTCTTTTAGACAAGTAGTAAGCGTGTTGTTTTTTATGTGTTTGTGGAGTGGGCTCATGTAATTAATTGATTTTATATTTACATTTTTGCATTTGGAAGACATAAATGCAATTTGAGCAACTTTAAGTGCATCCAAGGTATACATTTTAATGAGACATATGATCCCAATGTGTCGATATCAAAGTGAGCTTAAGTGATAACAGTAAACAGTAATGGTTGTGACTGTGACAAATCTTTAAATGTGTCGCAACCACAACTCTAATGCATGCTCAATAAACCAATACACTTTGGTGTTAGTTGGCCTCTATGTCCATGTAAACTGAATTTATGCAAAACTCTTGTTTGAGTTACTAACAGCTACTTTGCACTGGACTTAGACCACTTTGAATCAGATCAGAACCACTGACACAAAGGAAAATTAAGAGCTAACTTGGCTGGGAGGGTTCTAGTTACTAGAGCCAGTCTTTCAGAGGGTGATTAAACTATATGCTATGCCAGTAAAGTGATTTGAACAGGCCATCCATCTTTGCCCCACCAAAGTCGCTACCCCCTTCCCGTTTTCACTTGCAATAGCATGTTCTAATTCTAGAGGTAGCCCTGTGGCACAGGCTTCAAGGCTCTTTTGGGAAATCAGACACACATACGCTCACATACCCTCAACCCAATCCTTCATACCCAAGTAAAGTATAGCAGGAAAGAACTCAACAAATAAAATAAAATATTTAGACTTATTTTCTATTCCCCAATTTTCTTAAAAAGAAAATGCAAAAATCTGGGTTACAGTGAGGCACTTGTGTAAATGTAACAATAATGTTTTAAAAGTGTGGCCACAAGACGTAAACAATATACATGGTTTAGTGTGATAACTACCCTTTTCTGTGGAAAGTTAAATCCAATTTTACAACTTCGTTACCATGACGGTGTAACGCTTTAAATCCTGTAATCCCACAAATATTATGATCTAGGGGCCTGGGTAGCTCAGCAAGTAAAGAAGCTGGCTACCACACCTGGAGTCGCAAGTTCATACCCATGGTGTGTTGTACCCCACCGAGAGCGAGAACCACATTTGGAAGCCTGACTCCAGTCAGGCTTCCAAAGCAACCAATTGGCCCGGTTGCGAGGGTGGGTAAAGTCACGTTGGGTTAACTTATATATATATATATATATAATTTCTATAAGTGCTTTTATGAAATTATAAGCTTCACATTTCTGCCTTTAAACTTTCCAAAAATTGGCCTAATTCACTTCCATTGTAAATGCTTTACTGTAACCTTGATTTTTGCTTGTTTTAAAGGAAAAGGAGGGATAAGTCAAAATTATATTTGTGGTAATCAACATCATGCCACATATGCTGTCGATTGAGATTAACTTGTATTGAATCCGGAATATTCCTTTAATACCAAAGCTTCATACAGACAGTTTTGGTAAAATTCTGTTTTTCATAAGAAAATTGATCCTTATTCTCTGAAGTTCCTCTCTCCTTTCATCACTTTTGCTTTGTTCTTTAGTGAGTGTGACCTTATGAAAGCAATGTTACATAAGAGTCATAACAGGTCAGCTGATAAGCATTAACATACCACCATGCCACATCTGTTAAAAGTACAGATCACACACACAGACACAATCTTCTCTCATTTACATTTAGTATTTACATCCACAGAAACCTTCACATCTACAAACACATGGTGGGGACTTTCCATCGAATGTTATTATTTTAATATTGAGTTAATGATATTTTGTGTCCCCTAACTCTACCTTTACCCCTACATCTAACCCTCACACAAACCTTTCTGTATTTTTAGATATGCATTAAACATTTAGCCATTTTACGTTGGCTGGTCCCCAAAATGTAGGTAATTCCATGTTTTCTCATCCTTGTGGTGACATTTGGTCCACATAATAGGTCCAACCTGACCCCCACATACACATGGTGTCTATGCCCTCATTTATATGAAAACAGTCATTTGTGAACATACCAAGAAATGTAAGCACAGCGTAGTTCTAGCAGGAAGACTAGCAGGTGTACATCGTTACACCATTAGCTAGGTAACCCCTAGCCAATCACATGTAAGCCATTGCTTTATAAGTCTGCTCACAATCTATCACATTGCTGTTTCAGTGTGCTAACGCGGCAGCCTCCACCACCCCACCATCACCAGTTGAGTCCCATCCTGTATGGGGGTAGGCTCCTCGCCTCTGCCTCCTATCTTCGTCAGGATATGACGGTTCCGAGTACAACAACTTCGGTCCGCCAGACCGGGGGCTTACGCCAAAGAGAGACATTACATTTCAGTTTTACATTCATCAAATAAATGTCATCTTAATTTCACTCAGTCTGCGGGTCTTCCTAATAGAAAAATAATTCTCATTTACGCGTCAACTTACGTCCTAATTAGCAGTTTGCTGAGTGTGTGTGTGTGTGTGTGTGTGTGTGGTGTTTCAGCAAGTTCTCATTTGCCTGGTTCCTCGGTACTGCTCAGAGTTTGTGCTCTTATTGAAAACATGCCCAGGAATTTCCTCTTCTTTAATACACATTCTACATACACATGTAATGGGGAGCATTTGTCTTCTCAATAACGGCCTCAGATTTGTTTTGCTGTCAATATGATATGTGTATGACACTAATAAATGACAAAGCTAATATCATAAACACTACAGAACTGATACAGTCAGTTACAGTAAACACATGGGACACTGTTTATCTCTTACTGTGTTTGTGTGAATGTGATCATTCTTGAGTGTGCATGTTTGTGTGTGTTTAGTGAGAACACGTGGGAACATGTGTTCTGCAGTTGTTTGTGGCGGTTGTTGTGTCATTCCTTACAGAATTGCTCAGAAATAATTGCCTCAAAGGACCCTTTGAAATGAAAATGTTCATAAAGTTCAAACAACGAGAAAGTAAAATCACAAATGAGATCTCTTTGATATTTTAATGGTTTCTCCTTGACAGCAATGGGTCCCACTTTATATTAGGTGTCTTTAACTACTATGTATGTACTAACTTATAAATACATACAATACAATTTATTTATTGTGTAACTACATGTTGTTATGTAAAATACTCACAAGTTTCATATTTGCTGCTACTGAGGTTGAAGTATGGGCAGGTTAAGGAGTAGGGTTTAGATTAGGGTTAGGGTTTAGGGTTATTGTTGGGGTAGGTTTAGGATAAAGGGTAAAGTAAACAGTGTCATAACAGATCTAATTAAATGCAGGTACTTTAAATGGAAGTACAAGTATGCAGTATTCACATAATAGGTATATTGTATCAAATGCTTGAGGACAAGGTATTCAAAAACTACTAAACTAAAGTGGGTCCCAGCAATGGGATTAAATGGAGAGCAAATGGACACTTTTGCTGTAGTCTTCTGCTTCATAGATGCAGTAATTCTCTGGAGAAAAAGACCAAAGTAAACTCACATGTCACCTCTAGAGTTAAAGAAGATACAGTTATCTGCTGTCTATAGATATGGAAAAAATTGTATGAGAAGTATGGTACTATGCCATTCCTAAATCAGCATATGTAAATCTCATGCCAGTCCTGCTAGACCTATACATACTAGGAAATATAGAACGGATTAACAGTTTCCAGTGTCAAGAGGTAAGCAGGATATTTGTTTGTACAGTCCTATCATTAAATGGCTACTCCAAATGGAAACACAATAAAAAATATTAACTATTAAATGCCAATCAATTGTAATGGCTTTTGGACCCTGGAGGAATCAGTCTGTTTGTCTTGAGCTGCGACTCTGTTTTGGTCTGAATCTCTGAGGCCATTTGTGGAGATGCTGAAGAGACTCTCACAGCTAATTAGATCAGCAGAGCTCATTATCTGACTATTACATGCATCATTAGCTACTAAAGAGACGTATCTTAGTGCTAATACAGTTTATGCTCACATTACAGTACATGTGATCTCTGTTCACCCACACACAGTTTCTCACACTGTTTTGCTGTGATGTACTTACACACTTTTAAAGAGTTTGTGAATGCACTCACAAACTCCACAGTCTGTTATTTATTATGTGAATTATTTCAGCTACATTGTAAAGGAAGTTAACCAAAAAGAAAGGTATTGTGGGAATTATAACAGTCAATACATTTTGAGAGTCTGAGAGGAACTGAACAGGAGTGAAAAAAGAGAATAGCAGCGAAGTATGTCCCTGAAACAATTTGAGGAATAGTGAATGATACCGTATCTGTGTCTTGTTTCAGTTTCTAACTAACTCTTGTTTAATAAATGACTTAATTAATATTTTGTGTTTAACCATTTGCCTTTTTAAAGCATGTTTACAAAAACATGCTCTAGCTTTTCTTCCCCTTTTTTACATACTGTAGGTGATCTAATCCCACCTGAACTCTGCTGCCAGGACACAAAATAAATATGAAATACTAATTGAAAACATAAATAAATAAAATTAAACTAAATGCAAACATGTATACATGCAAATATGCATACATGACCATTCAATGTAAAGAATTATTAGCACAGAAACCGAAACATGCAGATTTAGCTCTTATGGAAATAAATTGGTACTTTTATTCACCAAAGTGTCATTCAACTGATCACAGTGTATAGTCAGGATATTAATAATGTGAAAAATTACTATTACAATTTGAAAAAGATATTCAGAACTTTTCCCCCACATGCAGCAATGACAGCTTTGCAGATCCTTGGCATTCTAGCTGTCACTTTGTCCAGATACTCAGGAGACATTTCACCCCACACTTCCTGTAGCACTTGCCATAGATGTAGAGCACTTCTCACGCACCTTACAGTCTAGCTGATCCCACAAAAGCTCAATGTGATTAAGATGCATAACACTTTTTTCCAATTATCTGTTGTCCAATGTCTCCGTTTCTTTGCCCACTCAAACCTTTTCTTTTTGTTTTTCTGTTTCAAAAGGGCTTTTTCTTTGCAATTCTTCCCATAAGGCCTGCACCCCTGAGTCTTCTTTTTACTGTTGTACATGAAACTGGTGTTGAGTGGGTAGAATTCAATGAAGCTGTCAGCCTAGGACATGTGAGGCGTCTATTTCTCAAACTAGAAACTCTGATGTACTCATCCTCTTGTTTAGTTGTACTTCTGGCCTTCCACATCTCTTTCTGTCATTGTTAGAGCTAGTTGTCCTTTGTCTTTGAAGACTGTAGTGTACACTTTTGTATGAAATGTCAAGCATTGTATAGCCTTCATTCCTCAAAATAAAAATTGACTGGCGTGTTTCTAGAGAAAGCAGTTTCTTTTTTGCCCAAATATTGACCTTGATCTACTATTAGACAATGTTAATTTTCATTTAACGAACCAAATAGATTTCAACTGTGTTTGATATAATGGCAAGTGATTTTCTAGTTCCAAATTAGCACTTTAGCATGATTACTCAAGGACAAGGTGTTGGAGTGATGGTTGTTATGGTGTTTTTACATCAGTAATGTCCTGACTATACATTGTGATCAGTTGAATGCCACTTTGGTTAATAAAAGTACCAATTTCCTTCTGAAACAGCAAAATCTGTACATTATTCCAAACTTTTGGCCGCCAGTGTACATATATAACTAATCATATTTGAATTTATGTTGTTAATACTTGTAATGTGGTAATTGTTTACTCAAAATATTTTATTTCAATTATTTTGTGCTGCTTTGGCAAATAAAAGGAATGTTCCGGGTTCAATACAAGTTAAGCTCAATCAACAGAATTAGTGGCATAATATTGATTAACACATACATTTATTTTGACTTGTCCCTCCTTTTCTTAAAAAAAAAAAGAAATGAAATATTGGTTCCAGTGAGGCACTATAATGGAAGTGAATGTCAAACCTCAAACGCTAAAATATTCACTGTTTCAAAAATATAGATACAACACTAAAAGAATATGTATGTTAACATGATTTTAGTGTGATACAATTACTTATACGTTATAGCCAATTTTACAACTTCGTTACCATGACTATGAAATGTCAACAAACCCTAAAACCCATGAAACGACTGTAAAAATGACAATTTAAACAAATTTACAGCTCAAATTATACACAAATTTCAACAGAAGAATTAATGCAAGTGCTTTTATGAAATTATAAGGTTCACATTTCTGTGTTCAAACTCTCCAAAAATTGGTCACACTCACTTTCATTGTTCCCATTCACTTCCATTTGAAGTGCCTCAATGTAACCTCGATTTTTGCTTCTTTTTTTTTTAAGAAAAGGAGGGACGAGTCGAAATAATTTTTTGTGGTAATCAACATTATGCCACAAATGCTGTTGATTGAGCTTAACTTGTATTGAACCTGGAACATTCATTTAAATACAGAATTTTGTCATGCCAATAAAGCACACTAAATTTAAATTGAGTCTAAGAGAAAAATAGAGTGAAAGAGAAATGTAACAGCATGTAACTACTCTCTTCAAGTATGCTAATGTGTGCACTTACCATTACATATTTAAGAAAGGCTTCTTTGTCTTGAATCACGCCTACTACTTCACGCAGCCACTTCAGAGTTCCAAGAATGAAGTGAAGACCCCAGAAGTCAAAAACTAAAACAAACCACGGGGCAATTTCCCCTAAATGGTTTAACCCTTGTGAGCTTTGACTGTTAATGCTCTCTTGCTCTCCCTCTCTTTTAGTTGAGTGCTTTACCTAACCGTGAAAATGTCCACCCCACAGTCACTGTAAGAGAAATGTAAATATTTAAAGCCATGACGGAAACAGCTTCAATGATTCTGCATTAAACCATTGAACCCACAAACAGAACCGAACCCCTACCATACCCAACGGCAGCCTCATTAAAGTGTCTGCTGAGCCACCACCACAGGAGTCCCGTCGGACAGGTAAACGAGAGAAGCACCCTCTTAATTCCCACTAATCTCTAGGCTCAACTCAGATCCCAGAGATGGCCTGAGGGCTAGAATTTTCTGATCTCGCTGTGAGATTTACAGGAGGTGTGAGAGCTGTTCTCCTAACTGATCTGTGGGTCATGCACTCTCGCTTACACTTGGGTCAGTGCAGAGGGTTTATTGACTCAGAGACCACGTTGAGATTTATAGATATCCTGCTGCTGTAAAAACGTGCAGAGGACAGTATGTATGTGTATGTGTGTGTGGATCAGATGGAGTTCTACTGAATTAGAGGTCAGTAGCTTGTGGGGTAATCACAGAGAGCTGGATAGCAGCTAAATAAATTACTCTGATTGAGTCTACTGTGGAGGATTCCCTTGAGCATCTGACACTACACAGTCACAGACACACACACATATGCTCATAATAAAAGACAGCATGCAGGCAGAGAGCAAGCATTACAAAACTAGCACTTCACTTTAAAAAATGGTAACAATGTCTATGTCTACCTAACACTTCAAATTAGTTTTGTTGGTAAAACCGAACGCATTCAGGTTTGTTCAATGATGTTAAATAATTTTTCCGAATTGAAACAAATCAGTCAATTTAGATGTTACAACACGTAGCATAGCAGTGAATAGTTCTTTCAGTGTATAATCAAAGAAAATGCAAGCTGGATGGCCCACAATGCCAGGCACCATGATGGATGAAAGTCCTTGTTGGTTTTGGAATAATATTCCAGTCAACCAATCCAATTTTAGGGATAAATTAAAATAAATTTGATTATATTTCACAGGTAAATAAAATAAACAAATTTACTTAACTTTTTGAAGCTGGTATTCCCATCATGCACCGGGCTTTAATGTGCTTGCATGGTTTCACTGTTTGCAAGTTGATTAACACTTTTTTATTGTTGATTTCGTTATTATTTTTGGTAACTTCTTGTTATTCAAGGCAGTTATGTAAGGTGATATTGTCTAATAGACTACATAGCATGCATTAAGCTTCCCTGTGGAAGGCTTTCATGTGTCATGTGGTACATGACTAAGTATATTTTTAAAAAAGCATTAAAATGCTAAAAAAATTATAATAATGTAAAATCAAGACTTAATGTAATGCTTACAATGCTTGAGTAAAATGTACAAACAAAGAGTGAGTAACATTTCCTTGAAACAGTGTACTGCAAAGCAAACTTTACTTGAGAATTTCTCATTAGAGCCACCAAGAATTGTGTGTAGCCTTTACTTGAAAATATGGTCTTACTAGCAATTTCTGCGTGGAAATGTTTTCCTAGTTTTTTGTTTTTCTTTTAGTAAACCATATTCCAAGACCCCGTTTCCACCTGGTATCGTTTTTGGTGATCGGATCACATGTAGTCGGTGCTAAATACAGGTCTTAATGGTGTCTAAAACATTTTGTGATCAGATCACCAAAAACAACATATGTATGCGATCAAAAAGGCATGTAACCACATCACATTTGATATGTAAATGCAAATTTGTCCTGTATGCATCCCGGCAGCAGAGATGCACCACCCCTCACCTGTCAATCAACCAATGCCCTAAAACTACTAAAATAACAGACAATTCTGCTCGAAATACTGCATTTGTGCTTAGAATCGATTTCAGATGCATCTGGGAGAAATAGCTTGCTGTTTTTTTTTCACCCTTTCTTTGTCTTTTCTGACTTTGTTGTGCTTTAATGTCATGAAGTAACACATTGACATTTGTGATTTATGTATGTCGTTATGAAACAGAGTCCCTCCCCTCCAAATCCGAACACAAGTGGTGAAAGGAGACACATTTAAATGAGAAAGTGTAAACAGTGATGTATCTTACCTGACCACATGTGATCGGATCACCCAAGAAGCATCTTAATACCAGGTGGAAACGGGGGTCCAATTTCTTTCAGTGCAGCGTCAGCTTCAGTGTTATCCCCACCACCACATTGTGCTTGCATAAAGAATTGTAACACGGCATTTCAAAGTGTCAACTAATGATTACTGGGCAATTTGCATAATTGCAAAATCTGTCTTTGAAATAACAGGTCCAACTTCACACCAAAGTAATTTTCAGTAAAGTTTTTGCATCACTAATGATGTCTTTTAGATTATAAACAACAAAAAGTATTTAAAAACTATCATGAAGAGGGGGCCTGGGTAGCTCAGCGAGTATTGACACTGACTACCACCCCTGGAGTCGCAAGTTTAAATCCAGGGTGTGCTGAGTGACTCCAGCTAGGTCTCATAAGCAACCAAATTGTCCTGGTTTCTAGGGAGGGTAGTCACATGGGGTAACCTCCTCGTGGTTGCGATTAGTGGTTCTCGCTCTCAATGGGGCACGTGGTAAGTTGTGCGTGGATCATGGAGAATAGCATGAGCCTCCACATGCGGAGTCTCCATGGTGTCATGCCCAATAAGCAACATCATAAGATGCAACAGAGACTTGTCCTCCGCCACCCGGAATGAGGAGAGTAACCGCGCCACCATGAGGATCTACAAAGTAGTGGGAATTGGGCTTTTCAAGTTGGGAGAAAAGGGGATACAAATAAAAAAAAATATAAAAACTATTATAAATAGATTTTGAATGTCTCATTATTTTTTATTCATATTTACCTTATGGTTTCAGAGCATCCAGAGACTAATTTCATTTCACCAAAAACATCCTAAGACCTTAATGTATGAGTCCTCTATGAGGTTACTTATGAGATTACTGTCTGCAATGAATGCTTCAAAGCAGCTGCCAGGACTTTTTCTCTTCTGTCTAAATACATGTTTTCAGTGTTGACAGTGCTTAACTCTCGCTTCTTACCTGGCAAACTTGTAAATTTGCCCTTTTATGATGTTATGTGCAACGCTTTTCATGTGGAGGGCAAATTAGTGCTTCACGCTGCCATTGAGCAGTGCATTGATGTCATAAAACAAGTCATTTGGAAGCCTCTTTAGGGTTAGGGTTAGGCTTAGGGATTTACCATTCATATCAACATATCATTCTTCTCTGATTTTTAGGGTAAGGACTTTCTTTTACAGGAATGTTGTTCCAGGGCCAACAAAAGACGTTGATCTAGGGACATTGGCAAAAATCACTGTGATTCACCTTTCAGTTATACTGTATACCACAAGCTTAAATGGCCTTCCTATATGTCCTCTCTCGTCTCTTTCCATCAATATTTCTCCCTGCTGAATACTTTTTGTTGGCAGCATATCAGCAGTGCCCAATGTGCGAGAAGTGAAAAGTACTGTACAGTCAATCAGTCTTCATTACCCACCTCCATGACACTCCATGACAAAGTGTAAAGCACACAAACATGCCAATTGTTCCCACAGGCCAAAAATATGTGTATGGTCTTGTATGCCATGTATAAGTGTACATTAAGTTGCTGACATACCTGGACATAACCCAAAACACTCAAGCCAACCCCAGTCACAGTACATCTTCTGAGTGAGAGGGGGGTTGGAAAATTTATAAATGCACCAACTGAAGTCTAAAAAGTGATGTAGAACCCCTAATTACCCCAAGAGAAACCAAGAATAACTCTGCAAGAGAGTTTGAGCAGATTTGCACATTATAGTAAAGGCCAGATCTTAGGACATTGGTTAAACACACACACATATATTCATTTAGCGGGCACTTTTATTCAAAGCAACTTACAGTGCATTCAAGAATACACTTGATCAGTATGTGTGATCACTGGTATTATAACTTATGATCTTGGTATTGCCACCATTCTCTACCAGTTAAGCTACAGGTTAAAAAACAGTAACCCTTCACAATAAGGATGAATTTGTTAACATTGGTTCCCCTTCTGTCACTCACTCGACATTGTGTCGATTGTAGTGACACAAGGGGTCTTTCTTGAGAGCCTTGCATACCTCTGAACTTGAGAAAGGGCCAATGAGAAATTTTTCTTTGGAGCCAAGCGGTTGTTCAGAAGCAAGCCTAGTTCTCACTACTGCTCCACTAAACTCTGCCAGAACACTTCTGTTGGATCTTACGGCGCATTTCCAGTGGCTTTCTCCTTCTCTGCACGCTGTGCAGTGGTGCGGCCGGCGATTTGGGGAGAGCAACGAGCTTGGTTTCACCGGGTAATTCCCCACGAAACCAACTGCCACCCCAGCACTCTCGTTTGCTTCCATCCGAGCCGACGCAAGACCGGCTTGCCTCATGGCCAGTCCGTTGTCTCCCTCGGACCCCAAGCGTCATCTGGTGCTGATGACTCGTCTGGGCTGCCACCTTCAGGTCTGCTCGGCCAGTCTGAGGCTGATGTGCAGATGTCCGCTATGCTTTCCCGGGCCGCCGTGAGCGTGAGGCAGGTCCGCGCCCCGTCTGCCCACCGAGGGCATCCCCCTGCAGCTTCTTCCAAGCATCAGGCAGCTCCGCCTCAACCTGGGCCCAGCTCTCAGCCCCAGCGTCGAGTGCCTCGCAAGTGGCGCACGTCCCGTTTCCAGGACTTCCTCTAGGACCCAGAAGGCTCCTAAGCACTCCTGAGACAGAAGACCCAGGGAGTCAGGCGTTCGCTCCGGACCTGATACCAAGACCGCTCCATCCCTCGGTGGAGGGTCAGGAAGAAAATCCTTGTTTTCCTTATTTTCCATTGCCGCACCCCCTTTGGACTGCAATACCACATGTTAATAAAAGAGCGATTTCCTCACTTCCTGGGTAATCTAGCCGGTGTGCGCCGTTCTCAAGGCTCCCTGGCACCAAAAAAACCACAGTCTCGGTTTCCCGGACGCTGTTACTTCACCTTCGGACCAGCAATTGCCCATCCCCCACGGGCCTGTGCAGATGAGTTCCGAGGACATCTTCACAGGACCTCCTCCTCAGTCTCTTACCCACCCCCTGCTGGGTGCGCAGAGCAAGATAAGTGCTTTGAGTCTTTTCTCAGCACCCAAGCCTCGGGATGCGCTTTTGCCTCCCGACGTATTATTACCTACTCCCCCGCTGCGAAGCTCCAACCGGTACATCAAAAACTATCGTCCTCTTAGTGCCCCTCGCATGGAGCTTGGGCACATGGCTTTCGCTGTCCAACCCATCGTGGTGGTTGACCAGGACCATCCCACTCGGCTAAGCGATTAAATTTGCCAGGCTCCTGCCTTGTCTCTGTGGTATTCGCTCCACTTCAATGCACGGCGAAAATGCCAGCACTTTACGTACAGAGATTACAACTCTGCTACTCAAGGACCCAATAGCGCCTGTCCCTCCAGCCGAGATAAAGAAGGGTTTCTACAGCCCTTACTGTGTTAACAAACGTGAACGTATGCAACCTTATTGCAAATTGCAAACCTAAAAAACAAATATTCCAATTCAAACTATGGCAGTACCACATGAATCATATTTAGTAACAACTGTTCTTTCTTCTGTCTAACACAGGTGGACTGTCAGTTCATTCCACCTGTGTTAGACAGAAGAAAGACCTGCACCTGTCTTGGTCTCTGCAAGTCTCTCTCTTAGAGGGATGGTTGGGAAGAGGACTTTGGGTGTAACTACTGTAGAGCGAAAAGCCAGGTGCTTTTGCTAAGCCTCAAATGGATTTGAGGCATGTTATTGCTGCATGTGTCTGCTGTGTTTTCAGGACTTCTTAATGTCAGTTTGTTCTTGGTAATCAGAATATACCAACTGTGGTCACAAAATAAACACCACAAAAATACACATGCTGAATTGTATCAGCTTTGGGAGAACTGGATCTCTTGTCGGTGAGTGAGTCTGTGTATGGAGTTTGGTTTTGTTTTGTTTGTTTCTGGGTGGGTGTATTTATTTTTGCATGCCAGCGTTTTGGGTGTGGATGCTTAAAGAAAAACAGAGTGAGATATTAGTGCAGGCTGATTCATTCTTTGGAGGATACCCCTGCTTCTTTGCAGACAATTCAAGTAGAGTCTTTAAGAAAAGTCTTATTCTAACATGTTCACAACATGTGGGCCAAGTGTTCTTGTAGTTTAAATAAAAGAGTGTGGGCACCAAGGTCATGGTTCAATAACGAAGGATCACACACACATATAAACAATTAATATAAAAATGCTTATTACAATATTTTATAGTTATTATAAAATAAAATCTGAATATGCTTGAATCTGATCATATTCAAGCTAACTCTCTCTCTCTCTCTCTCTCTCTCTCTCTCTCTGTCTATCTAAAATGCATAGCAATCTGAGTAAGAACTGGTTAAAGTACTGTGACAGGTTTGCTGGATGTAGCTTGAAAGCACTAGGTCTAGGATGAGTCATTGTCAGAAGAAAAGACCTCTACAGGTGTTCAGTGGTTATTTAATTTAGTAGCTATGGCTACGCGATTATCATTTAGCCAGGTGACCACCCACAGTTCACCAAGCCTGAAACTTAAGCTAACTACTTCCTCCAGTAACCTACCTTTCCTTCAGTAACTACTTTCTCTGTCTAGCAGGGTTATTTAGGTGCCTGAAATCATATGTATGAATCAGAATATGGGGTGAGGTACAGAACGGGACAGGCCTCAATGGGCTGCCTGTTCCTTCCTACCACACCAAGGTCCGAGGTGCCTCTGTGAGTTGCATAATCTGGCCATCTGATCTGACCAACGCTCAGCGGTAGCTTCTTCATGCTCTGTGCCAGTTGCCCTAGCAGCCTTTGAACTTTGTGGCCAAGAAAGTGTCTCAAGCCCCTCTCCCACCCTATGTTCATGAGTGATCAGCAAGATAATAAAGAAGAATGAAAATAGACAGCCTTGAAGATTTTCAGCATGCCATTAATAAGATCATGGAGCATGCTGAGGCGATGAGGTCAGGCTGTATTTGTGCTTATTGCTGGGTTGAGTGACACAAGATTATCGCCTGCGCTGAGAAGTGAAACAGCTTTCATCAGCGTGGTGCTGGAGCGCGTGTGTTTGATGTCTCAAGAGTGAAGGAATTATGAGTGCATTATACGTGAGAGCCAAGGCGGAGAGGCAGTAGCACGGGGCGTGTGATATGGCCTCATTCTTCAGGAATATGTGCACCTTAAGATCAAGAACAAAACCAACATAAAAAAGGGAGGGTTCTTGAGACAGTGTCCCCCCAGCCCATGACCAAATGCATTTACAGTTTCTGCCTGATCTTTGTGTTTGTACATACCCACCTGAGATGTATCGTTTCAGCAGCTTTTTGACCTTTTTAATATGACTGCTCCTTGTTTCCTGTTTGGTGCAGGTCATTTCCTGGGCAACAACAGTGTGCTGGATATTCTGCGACAAGAGGGTTATGAGGTGGAGCACACGCCAGCACAAGTGCCCATCACACAGTGAGTTAACAAACACCCACTAAGATTCATTCTGCAGTGTTTTGTGGTTCATGCTGGCAAACTGCAGTAACTATGCCAACATTGAAACTGAGAGAAATAAGGGCTGGGTACCTGATTTGATTCGATTCTGATACGGATTTGGTTCTGATTCACATTAGAGTGATTCATACATTTGCCTACGTATGAAATACATTTTCTCATCTAATGCTGTAAATTATACAAGGAACCTTCAAATTTAGAACACTATGAAAAAATAATAACAGGGCACAAATTATACAGGTCAATTGCTATTCATTGTAAAGAAATTGTAGTCCACACAACCAAAACTAAAGTAATAGAGTGTTTAATTGGACATTTCATACTTTTACTCAGCCCTGAGGAAAATGGCATTTAAATGTTTTGATTGTCCAGCCATATGTGCATTATAAATGCACAATATGTTTTCTTTTAATCTGAGCATATTTGAGCCAAACCTGACTTTAATGCAAAAGATCATATTCATAGTGTTTGCCAACTTTTTTTTTTTTTGCCTTAAATACACAACACCATCAATAAGGCTCAAATACCCCTTCATCGACACAAAACCAAAGATATGTACCAACAGTATTTTCTTTTTGATTCCAATACAATTAGGTACTGTATATTTCAGTTATAATGTCCATTTTGCTTACATATAAAATAAATGTTGGTAATTATACAGGGGACCTTCTAACTTCTAATCTTAGAACATATATAGATAAATATGTACATGTTTATTATATAAATGCATAATTTGTACATGTTACTATTTACATTGATATGTAGAAGCGCTAAAACGGTACTGTCCCAATGACAAATGGAAGTGTAAGCTATAGTTCCCACAGAGGACTCGCAGTTACATTACATCATTTATTCATTCATTCAGTTCCGACATCTCATCCAATCATGAACTAGCCTATGTCGTACAACTCATAGCTTTCACCCACCACCACCAGTTTAGGTCCCGTCCTGCTGTAGGGGTAAGTTCTTCTCCCCTGCTGTCATTGCCTTCCAACAGGATCTGATGGTTTGAGCGAGAATTGTGATTCTGAACCGAAGGACAGGGCTTATGCCAAAGAGAAATTAATCTATCACGCATGTTTAGTGCATGTTATTCCATACTATCAAGTCCTTTAAGAGAATACTTGCAGTCCAGCGAGCGTCTCTGAAGTATTTTGGTTGAGTGCGTATTAACAATAGTGAAGTGGCACAGCTCCTCTTTTTAGAATTAAATGTTTCTTTTGATCAACAATTGACTGTAAAGAATAGAAAGTGTATTAAAAGGGATCTCAACTTTGAACAAATTTAACAGAACGAGTGAAACGAAACTTTTACTCTCAACATACTGCTGAATTTTGCATAGAGTAAAAGATCAATCTTGAGATTTTAAGAATCCATACAGGGAGGACTCAAATGAAGATTGCGATTAATCAGATAATCTATCTTTTTACCCATCCCTTATTCCTCTCATTTTAATTTATACAAGTCATACATTTTGTTTTATAGGTTCAACAAAGCACAAAAAATATTATCTTTGAGTACCCCCTGGAATCTGCTTATGTAGACCCTGGGGAATGCATACCACTGGTTGGGAATCACAGATCTAAGAAACCCTATTTTGGTCATAACCTATTTTGTTTTGCCTTTGCTGGGCAGCATGGTTCTCTCACAAAAGACATCGCTTTCCTTCGCTTTGTCCCACATTTAGATTTAGTATCCTTATTTATGTCTTCCTCTATTTCCTTTTCTCTCTGTGCCAATTCCCCTACACACACATAATAATTATGAAGTTGTTAAACAACAAACCCTCCACTGAGCAGAATATAATGCTGCATACTACATACACAGATCACCAATGCATCGTAGTTCACCACATAGAAACCCCTAGCACATTGTAATTCATCGGGAGGATATTCCACTTATTGTGCTAAACTGCAAACAGAGTTAAACTGTGCCTTTGATCTCCACCCACCAACCATGATGAGGTGGGCCAGACCTGTGCTCTGCCAACTCAGATGGCCTGTAGGCCTCACCCATTTGTCTTTTAGAGAGGGGTGCTGTGCATGCTCACACAAAGGCAACACCCCCCTCCACCCCCCTCTCTTCATTTTCATACCATTACTCAACAGGCCTCCAGGGGGCTGAAAAGAGGTGATCCAAAGGCTGTGTAGTTTGTGATCATTAAAATAGCTGTTGTAATGGCTCCGACACCCAGTCAAAACAAAGGCGCAAATAGAAAAATTAGAGCACCAAGTGGGCAAATGGTCCCAAAAAGGCAGTTTATACTCAAACAGCACCCGACAACCGCCACAACAGCAAACATCTATCATTTGAAAAGCTCCTGTTGCAAATTTAATGCAAGCTATTTTCCCTGGCACACAATGGTGCTGGAAGTGGGAGAGGCAGAAAGAACGAGTGCAAGTTCTAAGATTGCTGGAGATGATGACAGTGGCTGTGGTAACAAGCTGACAGCTGGATGGACCGCCTGAATGAAGGACTGACTGTGCTTTCGAAACACAAACCCTTGCAGCATTCTCAGGCTTCCTCTCACTTTCTCTCCATCTGTCCCGCTCTATTTCAGTCTCCACTGTAAAGGGAAAAATGAGGTGATATGACGGGCAAATAAAACTATGTGTGATGGCAGCTAGACAGATGTTTACTAATAGCTAATGAACCACAAACATGAGGCTCAACTAGTCCTGTAGTGTGTTTGTGGTGCACATTTGGGTGATTATGAGAGAAATAAAAAATGCTTTATGGACACATTAAACACAGCTGGTTGACCTGACCACAAGGTAGCAAATAGGAATGAAGGATGGTTTACCATAAGACAAATATCATCATGGTTACCCAGTGCGTGTGGCTTTGGCTCATGTTTACTGTAATGGAAGACCCCAGTGGGCACTCAACAGCTGGTGAAGACAAGAGCGAACAGAGACATTATCTTGGGCAATACTACGCCCTACTGGTACAGTACGGTAAAAGGCCAAAACAGGAGTTTGCTGTGGGCTTCATTCTACATCCCAATGTCTAAATGTTCCAAATTCTATATTAAACATGATGAAACAAAAATCACAAGTGTTTCATATACATATACAGTAAGAGAGCGTTAGACTATGAGATTGTTACTTTGACCTTACTGGCAATTTTGGCTCTTTGTAAATTCTTTGCAAGCTGAAAGTTGATATGGGCGCGTTTGAAGTCCAAAGACACTCCGAAACACACACAGACACACTCACACCAAGCCAGGGCTTTTTTTTTAAACACTCCAATCTTAGTGTCTCTTGGTATTGTCCAGTTCTAAAATAACCTGTACATATATGAATAAACTATTTTTAAGTGGGTCATTTCTGCACCACTAGCATCACCAAAACGAATGTTAAAAAATAATTGCCATTTTCAAAGAGAAGAACTCCCCTCGTGTTCCATTTTTACGGATTGGTCCCAATTCATTACAAGTTAAGTTCAATCCAAAGTTGAGTACTCAATTGAATGATTATTATAGAAAATAAGTTCAACTCGTCCCTGGTTTATGCAAAAATCGAGGTTACAGTAAATCAATTACAACTGAAGTAAATGGGGTCAGTCTGTAAATGTAAAAATATACACCATTTCAAAAGTAAAGCCACAAAATGTAAACTTCTTACATGTTAACATGAATTTAGTGTGACAAAATCTCTAACAGTGTTTACCGGCACTGCAGCAAGCGATTTTATCACACTAAATGTTAACTAACAAATAATGTTAACGTCTTGTGAATATACTTTTTAAACAATGTTTTTTTTTTTTTGGCCTGACCCATTCACTTCCATTGTAAGTGTCTTACTTTAACTACCATTTTTTTATTTTCTTTTTTAAATAAACAAAGTATGAGTCAAAATCCTTTTTTGTGGTAATGAACATTGACACAAATGCTTTCAATTATACTTAACTTGTGTTGAACTCAGAACATTCCTCTATCTTAAAAAACAATCTTTAAAAAATTATGACTGTATTGATATATATATGCTGATTGCTGACTTTGAGAGCATCACATAAAACATTACTTCATGCCAAAAGTTTTATTACTTGGGCTCAACATGTTTTCATCCAAGGAGCTGGTCTGAAGTGGAGGGTACCACTGTGATTACCACTGAAGGAAGCTCAGAGCCAGCAATGGAATGGACATCAAGGCCCCCTGAGCTTGAGGAGACCAGCCAGGAAGAACTCTCCCACATGCTGCTGCCAGACAGCCTCAGTCAGCTAGAAGAGTTTGGCCGGCATAAGCGTCCTCGTAAAACCCATCATGCACACAGTCGAGCACGGCTGTTCAGTGATCTATGGGTGCGCATAGGAGACAGGTGAGGATGCAATGAATACCAGAAACTAAATTACCACTAAATTCTAAATTACTAAATTCTCTTTTTTTCCCTTATGAAACAGTTCCGTTTCTTTTTATTTCATCTACACTTCAGTAATGTTGCTTCAAATAGTTAAATAGCTGTTTTGAATGACAATGCCAGTTTGGTTATTTATTAATACATATTTTTGTTTTTGTCTTGACCATAGCACAACTGCACATCCCAAAATTAGGATAACCAATGGCTATGTGACTGTGGAGCCTTCTTTAACACGCCAGAAACAACAGCAAAGAAGAACTCAGCTCAGAGACAGACTGAAGACCCCCAGCCAGCTCACAACCCCCAGTGCACTTGACTTTTCTGTTCCAAACCCAAGATATTCGCTGACTTGCCTTTTGGCCTGTCTCATTTCACAACTGCTTTTCACTTCCTGAGGAGTTTTTTGGAGGCATATAACCCATCTCTAGTCAGACTTTCTTCTGAGGTGCACTACCATTGTGGACAAAGTAAATGGTAGTACTGCTTAGATCAATTTGGGGTTTTTGCCTTTAAATAAATAAATACTACAATGCTGTTGCCGCATTGTGTAACAGTATACAAATGTGAGCACTTTCTATTTGTTACATCTGGCAGAATGGTAGTCGTATATAACAGAAATAAATAAGAACATTGTTTTAAAGTTATGTTATGACTATGTTCAAACCTGATTCTCTGAATGTAAAAATCAGCTTTAATGAGTTATTGTACCATTATGTGAATAGACATGTGACTGGTCTCTATTGCCCAATCAAAGCAGACAGCAAAATAAGAATGTGAAGAAGTTTTTATTTTTTTCAAACGAGTGAAATGGGGCGATAGAAAATATACCAAATTATCAGTATCGAGCCTAACACCTAAATAATATAATAGAGACTGTTATAATGTAAAATGGTTGGTGAAAGATAATGCAATAACTTAAATAGTTCACAGAGATGACATTGTTTTGTAAATTGTGCATTTGTTCATACAGAAATTTTATATTTATTATTTCATGAAGAGTTTATTTTTCATGTATTTCTCAATTATTAAAGGTAACAAAGTTATGAAAAAATACTTCCTTTGTGTTTTAACTGTATTTGGGTGTTTTTCGCGTGACGAAGATATGAATGCATACTGCCCCCTATTGGTGTTACAAGTAGACATATTTCCGAATCAACTTTCCCCTGCTGTGGTTAAGGGATTATTATATTATCGTTTAAAATTATAAATAAAGTAGTTTATTAAATATGAATAAAAGGAGATTTTCTGACTGATATTATCCTAGACATAAAAAAAAAATTGCTCAGTTCTAATCTAAAAATTGCACTCTTTCAGTGTAATCTACCCATCCTGAATGAGCCACTAGGTGGCGGACATTACCCTTGCAACTGAACGTTTCCTTTAAAATGCAATGTGAACCTACAGTAGTTTTTAATTCGAATAATTGGCATACACGTAATATGCGCTCTTTCTCTCTCTCTCTCTCTCTCTTTTTTTTTTTTAAAGCTCCGAAAATAGCCTACTCAAAATCTACTGACTTAATGCCTGTGCACATATCAAATTATGCTTCCTTGTGGGTAACCTAAAGTTATACATTTGGTTACAATAATAGCCTACATATTGAAATAAATAAATGCCACCAAAATTAATCGATAGCTTTACCACAGCGTTGTTGTTTCTTTAAAAAGAATGTACACGTGCCTATTATTATAACAGAAAATCATGAAACAAACAAACAAAAAAAAAACATGGATCTAACTTTGGTGGCTTTTGTCTCTTAATTGTTCCATATAGCATATTTATAAATATGTTTGCCCTTCTTTTAATCAATCACAATCAAAACGTAAATAGGCTACCGCCATTGAGCAAAGTTGAAAGGACTTGCGATTTCAAAACTAAAGTATTAAATCAAATCAATTTGTGAAAATAGACTTTTTCATCTATTGACGTCCTGTCGGTCTTTCAAAAGGCACCATACTTAGAGAGGAACAAGTTTTAAAACAAACAGCTATTTCGCCCCTTAAGCCAAGACAGGACAATGTTTGCCTTCGCTAAAATACCATTTTCCCTGGGCTTTGGGGTGTTATTTGAGGGAGTAGGGGCCCTGACAGGCTGTGACCCCTCCCTGGGCTTGGGGACAGGACGCCCACTGCATATTAATAAAAGATTACTGCAGAAAATCAATGTCTGAGCAAACTCATTAAAAATGCCTCTTCATCTTAAATGATTTCTGTTCTTTCCTCCACTCTCTCACTCTCTCCCTCTCTCTCTGTTGCTTTTTCCGAACGGTAATTAGTTTCACAAGTCGTTTTCTGCCCTTTGAGTTGCACCGTTTCACAAATGAAGGTTAAGTTTGTTTAACCGCGCTGGATTTGCTATACATGTTAAAGCATATAATGCGGTAGGCCTGACTTTGCCCACACACCTCCAGGACCCCATTGGCTTTAAAGCCCCCCCCTTTCCACGGTCATATGGTCCAAGGTTAAGGCCCAAGGATTACTGCCTAACGGTTTCAGCACCTTTACAAATTAGGAAGATGCTGAGAGTGTTTAATATCAAAACAGCTTCTGCCAGAACATTTAAATTATAATTAAATTAAACTAGGCTTATTTGTATCAATATTATTTCCTGAATGTTGTTTGTCTGTATAGTTTTATTTGTGACCTTCGGATGCTTTCTGGAAATGTATCTAGAGTATTTCTGATTTGAAGTAGAGAAGAAGAAAAAACAATAGATATCAACTCAAGGTCTTTCAAATATAAATACATATTATGTTCCTTTTGATAAAAAGTCAGGGCCACGTTATAGAACACACAGAACAAGAGAGCGTCTTTGTTAATACGGGGGACTGTCATCGAAACGACTTCCTCAGAAATCACAGGGAATTTAAGTTTCTACTCTAAATTATTTCAAATGAGTGCTTTTATTTTATTTTAGTCCCTTCAAAAGAAATGTCTATGTAATAAACATTATTGCATCTATATTAACCTCACTCATAGGGTCGGGGAGTCAGGACCCCCTATCTGAGGGTTGTCCCCCAAAATATCATTGAAATATGTGTATTGTAAATAATATAATGATATATTCTTAAAATAATTGTTTAAGAAATAAAATAATACAAATGCAAACGGGGCAACAACAAAAAACCCTTTGGTGTCCCCTTCAAAAATTGCTCTTGAGAATTGTTATGTTTATTGTGTTTATTGTGTATTGTGCATATGTTTATATGCACAAATGCAGACGGAAACAGTAGCTGTGTCTCGGTTGTGAGGATGCGTCCTCCGGATAGACCGCATAGCCATCATCTCGTTTCATTTTTTAATTAAATTTTATATATATATATATATATATATATATATATATATATATATATATATATATATATATATATATATTTGTTTTATTATTGGGAATGCAAAAAAAAAGCTTAACAATTGTATAAATGTAAGTGCATTTACATAAAAGGCACTGACAATATATAAAAAGCAGTAAAAAATAAATAAATAAAAGCCTCTATGACGTATGCGGCCGACAAATGCGACCTCTGGAGGACGCATCCTTCCAAACGAGACACAGCCGATGTCTAAGAGAGAGCGACGTGATCAAGTCAAGCGAGTGACGCGACTACAGCAGATGTGTATGGCGTCAATTTTTTATCACCAGAACTTGAATTTGAAAAAGCCTGTGAATTCATGATCTTGAAAAAAATACTGAATGTAATTTGATGTTATCGAAAAATTGTGCTGTTAATTTTATATAAGTTTCAATATTTTGAGTAAATTCACCTATAAAATAAAATATAAATCAGGTTGTGAAATTCAGGTCTCAAGGTGGCAAAATTTGAGGATGATATCTGGGAATGTAAGGAAGAGCAAACGAGTGTTGATGTAATCCACCTCTCTCCTTGACAATCGCAAAGCAATGGAAACAGCTCAAAAGTCATTATAAACAGCTGTGACAACAACAATGTGAAAACACAAAAAAATATATTAGGGATACTAATAATAATGTTTCATTAATGTGTTTTGAAGAAAAGATCAACTTAATCAGTAAATTGGATCCTTCACCCAACAGCAAGTTTCATCAAGTAGGCCTACCTTATTTCATAATGATATGGGCAAATTACATTTATTAACTGCAAGTCTGCAAAGAATAAATAAAAAATTTAGTTGTCGATAAGTATTAAATAACTAAATAAAATATATATTTCTATATGTCTGTTAAAAGATTGTGAGATCAAAAATAGCTGAATATTTACCAATGTAGGCTATATATATATATATATATACACACACACACACACACACACACACACACACACACACACACACACACACACACACACACACACACACACACACACACACACACACACACAGAGTATATATATACAGTAAAACACAAATACGATACATTTCTCCACCTTCAGAGTGTTTAATCATTACATCCAAGGTAATATGAATCAGGTAGATAGCAACCTCTTGTTGTTACTGTAAATAAGTGAAATTATACAGACCTATGACTGACTGAAACAACAGACACCTTTTCCCATTTTTGAAGTGTGTGTTGCATGTCTTATCTGTTTGATAAAATTAGATTTCACTTTCTCTTGCACATTTGTACTAGTGCTGAATACAAATATATTGAACTTCAAATGTAACACACATTCGGTCCCTAATGGTTTACATTTCCAGTCTGGATTGCTTGAGTTAACATATCATCTCGCTTTTTAATATTTTTATAAAAATTCTGGATAGTCTAACCTGATATGTATTACATTTGTAGACTACTGATGATTTGTCAGTGTCTTATTTATTGTTTATCTTCAAGCAGACTACATTACTTTCAGGATAATACAAATCTGTGCTTCATCTATATACTTTACAGAATAATATGTGCATTTGTATTGCACCCTTTACTAAAATCAGACAGCAGTATTCCATTATAGTGTCTTTAGAAAATAGAAAAGTGATCATTACGCAAGTCATTTAATCTTAAATGTCAGCCTATTTGTTCCTCACATTTGAAGTATCACACACACACGTTGTGTTTCCATGTTTTATGGGGACTTTCCATAGACATAATGGTTTTTATAAAGCTCTGTCCTGTGGGTGGGGACCATCAGTGGACAGCTATTTTCAAGTCCAGGCTCTGGCTGGACATTCACAGAGTTATCCCCAACCCACTCTTGCATTGTCTTGGTTGTGTGCTTAGGGTCATTGTCCTGTTAGATGGTGAACCTTCGGCCCAGTCTGAGGTCCTGAGTGCTCTGGACAAGGTTTTCATTAAGGATATCTCTGTATTTTGCTGCGTTCAGCTTTCTTTCAACCCTGACCAGTGCCCCAATCCCTGCTGCTGAAAAACACCCCCACAGCTTGATGCTACCACCACAACCATGCTTCACCGTTGGGATGGTATTGCACAGGTGATAAGCGTTCCTGGTTTCCTCCAGACATGACGATTGGAATTGAGGCCAAACAGTTCAATCTTCATTTTATCAGACCAGAGAATCTTATTTCTCACAGTCTGAGAGTCCTTTAGGTGCTTTTTTGTGTCTTGCACCAAGGAGAGGCTTTCATCTGGCCACTCTGCCATAAAGCCCAGATCGATGGAGTGTTGCAGTGATGGTTGTCCTTCTGCAAGTTTATTCCATCTCCACACATGATCTCTGGAGTTCAACCAGAGTGACCATCAGGCTCTTGGTCAACTCTCTTACCAGGCCCTTATCCCCCAATTGCTCAGTTTGTCCGGGCGACCAGCTCTAGGAAGAGTCCTGGTTGTTCTAAACTTCTTCCTTTTGAGAATTATGGAGGCCACTATGCTCTTAGAAAACCTTCAATGTAGCCAAAAAAATGTGTGTAGCCTTCACCAGATCTGTGCCTCGAAACAATCCTGTCTCTGAGCTCTTCAGGCAGTTCCTTTGACCTCATGACTTGGTTTTTGCTCTGATATGCATTTTCAGCTGTGAGACGTTATACAGACAGGTGTATGCCTTTCCAAATCTGTTTAGCTGTTGTGTGTAACAGAAGCAAGTAATTGTCACATATTAGATGGAAATGATGTCCAGTGACATCACTGGTTGTAGAGAAAGTCGTAGGAATTCAAATGAGTGCAGTCGCACAATATCAAACGAATTAGCAAAATTTAGAAAAGTCATATGAATCCTGACGATTTTGCTGTGAGAGTGTGTTGAAATTTTACTGAATAAATAATTAAATATGAAAAAAATTTCGATATGGAGAGGCAGCAAAATATTTACCTCACAGTACGGTATTACAATGTAATTACGATTTAAAAAATATCAGTTTTATAGTTCAATTGTCAGTTTTCTCTTAAGTAAAATAAGTAATAATTAAGCTGGTCTATAAAAACACACCAATACGTGGAGCACGTGTAAAATTTAATTGTATTTCTATTTTATTTATTTATGTATTTTTTGCTTAATTTATTTTCTATTTTCAAATAAATAAATGGCGCCTTGGAGCGGGAAACTTTGCTTTTTCATTTCTTAAATCCCTGTTACTGCCTTCATATTCAATGTGGCTGTTCTAGTAACACTTTGCAGTTTTTAGGCTATTACATGTAAATGTAATTGAAATATTACTGAAACTAACAAAGTGTATTTCATGGAGCTTTACTAATTACAAAATATTGCATAAAAACAGGTGGTTGTTTTGCTTGGGCCTTACTCTGTATGACACCCACACAAATACAGAGCAACAGAAAACTTGCATAGTCAAATTATAGCACAATAATATATTTTGTGATAAAACAATATTATAGGTATTTTTGGAATGTAGAGAGCTGTGGTAGAATAAGAGTTTTTAAGAGTTTTATTTTTCAACACTCTAAATTTTAAATGTAACCCAATTGGCAACCCAGCGCTAGGTAAATATTGGACAGAACACATGTTGGATTAAACTAACCCAGCAAGTTGGGTTACACATTTTAACCCAACATCTCAACTTATATTGACAATATGCTGGATTAATTTTACCTAATTAATGGTTACTGTTTAATTTTTTTTACAGTAAAATCTCTCTTTATATAAAATAATACATTTGTATTGTTATACAGATATACAGTGCATTCAGAAATTATTCAGACCCCTTAATTTTTTTTTATGTTTTATGTTGCAACCTTATGCTAAAATGCATTAAATATTTTTTCCACACCAATCTACACTACCCCATAATGGCAAAGCTGATTTTGATCATTTTGAAAACATGTATATATATATATATATATATATATAAACTGCTATTTCACGTTGACATAAGTATTTAGATCCTTTGCTATGACAAACAGAATCCACCTGTGGCTAATTAAATTGATTGGACATGATTTTGGAAAGGCATACAGCTGTCTATATAAGGTGTCACAGCTGAAAATGCATATCAGAGCAAAAACCAAGTTTGCAATGTTTGCACACTGTACCGATTGGTTAAGTTAAGATAAGGGCTTTGGGTAAGGGCATAATATTAGTCTGTCCTTAACGCCTTGTGCACGGAGCTCGTGCTTACTTCCGCATTAGACATCTGGGAATTTGCACGTGATGAAGTCGTACAAGTTTATGTGAACAACATCGTGTGAGATCATATGAAATAGCCAACTCGTGAATTATGTAAAAAATGTCATGAGATTTTGTGAAAACTGCAAAGAAAAAAGAGAGTTTGTAAACTCGTAGACATTGTAACGCCACACTCTGGGGTAAATATTTTGCCACCCAGGGAAAGTGTGTTTGGAGAGGAGATGGGATGAGTGATAGGCTGGAAGAGGAAAAGAAAGAGAGAAGTGAGTATGTTGTGGTTCACAGGTTTTCTGGATGTTTCAACGATTCATTTATTCATGAACAAGGGGCACTTCACGAGCTCTCTTTGATACCGACAACAGCTTGAGAGAGTGCACTCAAAAACAGACGCTAACAAATTTATTCTAAATAAATAAATTAATAAATAATAAGAGAGATTTAAAGAGAGTGTGAGAGAAAGAGCGGAAAATAGTTGTAAGCTTCACTGCATGCAGTGATCCAATGCTTTGATGCTCCAACGATGAGAATCAACACAATAATGATAGCCGATAATTACACACACACATGAAAGCTTCTACGGAGGCAGCGAAAGGGGGGAAAGAGAGAAACAAATATGACTTTACCACAAGATACTTTCCCTGTAATGAATACAAAATTTTCATAAGCATATATTTGATTATTTTAGTGACCACAAAGCAAAGCTCATACTGGATAATGATAGACAATTCATAAAAGAGAACAGCTAACTATTAGATAGTTTGCAAAGGAAACTGTTTAAAGGATGCAGTTAAAATCTCCCAGGGAGAAGAGCATTACCAAGCTTGAGGTAATATTTAAATAAGAATAGTTTTCCAGATATTCAAATTAGCCAGAGGAATTAGGTCATAAATTAAAACAGCCATAAAACATTTAGTTTCATTTTTCAAAGTGGGTGTTGGATGGGAGAAGGAGAGGTGCTTGAGAAATAGAGGCAGTCTGGAGGTGAGTAGTCGGACAGAGAGTGAAGGAAAAAGGGGATGTGTGTTTGACCATCAATGTTTACTCTCAGTCAGACATCAAGGGACACACACACTAACCGTAGCCTTCATCTCGCCTGAGAGTTTGCTAGAGGTCATAGGGAAGGTGGAGGTCAAATGGGCCTGGATTAAATTTGGGGGGGGGGGGCATGTGCATGTGTGTTTGTGTGCTTGTAAGGCTATTGTCTGCAAACTGAAGTTAAATGCTCACTATGCAAACGCACACAAACTTGCATGCATGCATGCATACAAACTCATGCACACACAAGCAAATGCATATCTTAAGCTTAACAGATGGTAATCTTTAGCACTCACGGCTGAGTTACCACATATTTTCACCTGCTTGATATCTCTTCAAATTTATATTGTCGTGCAAGTTATTCAGCAGGGGTTGCCCACACCATGAAGACTGCATTCATCTTGAGCTAAAGATACAGGCAGTTCGGTTAAGGACAAAGCAAGGGCATTTGTCCTTAACCGAGAGGCCTGGAGACAAACAGGGTAATAGGCCTCCGACACAATGATGGAGAAAGTGGAGACTAACTTGGGATGGGTTTAATTTGAGCTCATTGACTCCATTGACTTAAGCCCTTTATCACCTCCCCCCAGGTGTATCCAGGTAACCCCAAGGCCGACCAGCTCTTAAAATGAAGACAGTCAAGGTAACGGGTAATTGCAGTGCCATCTCATAAAAACATTCTGTTTGCCAAAGGCTGACTATGCCTCCTTTTTAAACTAGAGGACAAATGAGGAACTGCACCATAAGCTTCAATGAAGCTCCATCCATGTTCTTCTTCATCTATCCCTGTCTTCTCCTCTCACCTTAGGAGCTCCTTCTATCCATGGCTTTCTTTGGGACTCTCATGTACCCCTATTTCACTCCACCTTAATTTTATTCTTTCATCTTATTCTCATCTATTTCATCTAATTCACTCTTTCACAGTCTCTCTCTGTCTCCCTCTTTCACTTTATAGACAAACATGTTTATGTCGTGCTTGCTCTTGAATGTCTGATTTGAGATGATAAGAGCAGTCATGATAATGAAGAACTTAATGTGGTCAAAGGCCACAAACCAGACAGAGAATAAGCAAACAGCTCTGACAAACATATACACACACCACTTTCAATGGACAATGCATTGTTACCAGTGTTGGGTAAGTTACTCCTGAAAGGTAATCTACAACCCAGTCTCATGAAAATCTGTACATATTTTACGAGTTGGCTATTTTGTATGATTTTGTATGATTTCATCACGTGCAAATGCCCCGATGTCTAATGCGGAAGCAAGCATGAGTTTTACACACTAGGTGTTAAGGACATGATTATTAATATTATGCCCTTACCCGAACCCCTTATCAAAACCTAACCGATCAACCACAACCTACTACAAACCACTAATTGCTTCTCTTAAATTACGATCAGATTTCTTTACTAATTACTTCATCGAAAAAGTAATCACATTACTAATAAATGTACTTTTAAGTAACTTTCTAAAACACTTTTCACAAAAAGTGTTTTTCTGCTCAACAAATTTGTTTCCTTCTTGTTCACTGTCACAGGCAAGTCATACACGCAGCATCCCTCATTTCCCTTTCAATGACTTGTTCGGGGGCGCGGAACCTTTAGCTGTCACGGAAACGCAAACAGACATACTGGCAGGTGCGGCGCAGGGGTGGGCTTACTGGGCTTCAGCCCGGGATGTTTCAGGAAAAGCCCTGAATGTTTCTATAACCTTGTACCAATTACAAGTTTGATGCGCAGCACAAGCAGCTGCGCATCAAACATTGTCTCCATTTTACATTCATTCACTCCTGACAAGAACCGCCCACTCAGATAAAAAGTACTGACTGACATGTAAACTGGCCAGTCGTCGATAAGTTACATAGGATTGGGCCAATGAGATTGGAACTTTTGGACGTAATTACCATGATGGCTTTAGACAGATGGTTCTTAGGAGTGCACTTGTCTTGGTGAGGAGATTTATTAGAATATTGAAATGGGCATTTGAAAAAAAGAAGTAAAATCAGCACTTCAACAGCAAGATGCAGCTGCTTCGGGTAACGTAAGTAGGCCTACCTACTGTATAACTTATTGAATGCATTGTCAAATGAGGCTAACTAATTGTTGCTAACAGCCCTGTAACTGTAAAGGGCCAACTATATATTTCATAATTACATTTAAAAATGTTTCAATGATTTCTGTTTGTGAGGAAGAAAAGCTAGAGAAGTTTCCAACCAGCCCTCGCACAGCCGCAGTCTTCCAAAACACACACGCATGCACACACGCACACATACTTACTTTTTGAAGCCAATTATAATTAAACATCCAGATCAGATCAAACCAAAAGTGGATATCGCAGAAAAGGATCGTTTTTATATAATCACTGTGTGTGTGTGTGTGTGTGTGTGTGTGTGTGTGTGTTTGTCTATAATAAGAATAGATTATATAAAACTGAATATGTGATTGAAATTCAGTGGCTGATAAGAAGATTCAATATCAACATACAATAATAAAAGAGAGGAATGGACTGACTTTCCTGTCATCAATGGCTGCAGCAGTGCACATGTTAAACCTTACATATGCGGTACTTTTGTTTGTAAACCTAACATCTTGGAGTGAGTTGGACTTCTCACTTTGTGGTCATGCATTTTGGTTGATGAATATAATATCATTTGTGGATGTTCTGTAGGCAGGTTCCTAATTACTCAAGGAATAACAGCTTGGTGTCATAACTTGTTTTAAACCTACAGCCAATGTGTTCAATGAGTTCCATAACAAATTATAAAACCATTGAGCAGTATTATAAAGGAGTTTTGCAGATGATTGCCTATAGTCGTGGAATAAAGCCGTTGGTAGATCTGAAAAGTTTCTTTATTGAAAGATTTACTTCATTTCAAAATGAACTCTTTGCCAAAACATATTCTAAAGTATATCCAGTGTATGATGCATGCATGTAACTGGGTTAAGCCACAGATGTCCACTGCCCCTGCATACTGGACATTTGAACATAATTACACTTTTGAATGCATTTCACATAAATATTGTTTTAGAAATCTGTAACCAAAGTAATTTAATTAAAACAAATTAACTTGCAGGAACAGTTCACCCAAAAATGAAAATTCTCTCATATTTTATTCTTATGCCATCTCAGAATGTATGACTTCCTTTTTTCTGCAGAACACAAATTAAGAGTTAGAAGAATATCTCAGTTCTGTTGGTCCTCACAATGCAAGTGAATGGTGGCCAGACCTTTGAAGCTCCAAAAATCACAAAGAGAGCATAAAAGTAATCCAAATGACTCCAGTGGTTAAATCAATGTCTTCAGAAGCAATAAGTGGTGATTTCTCAAAGCCTTCTATGCTGGCCTAAAATGCCAAATAAATAAATATTTTTCATCCTTTCATTCTCAATCACCTTTTTGCCTATGTATTTTTAATCACTTTCCACTCTTAATTAATCTACAAACAAAAACAGAAAAACAAAGAGTTTATCCAGTTAGAATTTATTCCTTGATGCTTACCAGCAAAGTGTGACAACTGTTTCACAAATCGCATGCCCAAAGCCGAGCTTGTTAGCCAAAGCAGCATGTGAGTCTGCGCTCCACCCCATCAGGCCTTCTGTATTCCAATCCCTCAACAGTGCAAGTGAATAGCATTAAGTGTCGGATCAAGTTTTGAAAAGTAGTGCTGCGTTCCATTCAACTCGGAAAGTCGGATTTTGTAGGCTCGAGCACAAATTCTCAACTCCAATTTCGCCTAGATGCAGGGGCATGATGTCACACAAACATAAACAAAGTGATAAACATTCACTTTATAAGTAATAACGATAAATGAGTTCATTTCCACATTACATGATATTAAAGCTTGTTAACAAACACCTGCTGAAACAGGTGTATAAAACATTATAATCTCTTTTGACAATCATACACCTGAAGCACAAATGTTAGCGCTGCAGCATTGTTTATCATGGGGCAGTGGTGGCTCAGTGGTTGAGGCTCAGGGTTACTGACCAGAAGGTTGGGGGTTCAAGCCCCAGCACCACCAAGATGCCACTGTTGGGCCCTTGACTCCAGGTTGCTCCAGGGGGATTGTCCCTGCAATAAGTGCACTGTAAGTCGCTTTGGATAAAAGCGTCTGCCAAATGCATAAATGTAAATGTAAATGGGTTGCTAGGAGACATCTCTAAAGAGAGTCAAACCTCTGCTAAGCTAACGGGAGCATTGCAGTTCCAAATATCGGGGAATGGAATGCATTTATGGTCAGAGATATCAAGTAGGAATATCCCACATCCAGCTTGAATGGAATACAGTGTAACTGTGCACCCTGACGAAACTAAATTTATTGCAAGCAACAAATAAATCGCAAACATTCTTAAATAATTTGTCCAGGTACTTTAGACCTTTAGAAATTATGATTTTTGAATGTCTGTCCGTGAGACGTTCATTTTGCAAAACAGTCATGCTGCAGTTCAAATTAGGCTTGCTTGAGCATTAAGTGTCGTTTCAAGTTCTGGCTTTTGTGTGTGGATGTGTATTTAAAATGTCAATTGGTATTATTAGTTAGCTGCAACATAATGTATGATGTAACACGTAATAATCTTATTCATTGTGAAACTGTGTTTTCTTTATGGCATGAATCACACTGAAGGCCTAGACTTTAAACGCATGGCCCACCACTGGAAGCGATAGGTCAGTATTAAAGCCATTTTTACTATTAATCTCCAATTTCATTTTCACATTCTCTTGTTTTTGCCATTTTTTGTGCAAAATTCACAATAGTGCAAATAGATTTTGTTCACCTGCTGGGCAGGGAGGATAATTTTTATCATAAGGAATTTGATGATTCAGGTTCCAATTACTTCTAATGATTTTGGTCTGATTCTTTCTAACAATTATTTTAGTACATTTAAATGGGATTTTCTTTTAAATAAAAAAGTACTGTACTCAGCAGCCTTTTTGCCAAATGATGAGATCATTTCAGATGTATACAGAGCAGATATAACAAATCAGAAATAAATGTAATAGTCTACAATTGTTGTAAAACGCATGATTGCATGCATTTTTTAAGGCATAAATGCAATACAATAATTGTGAATAATTATACAGTGCTGCTGAAATGTGCTGAAGAAAATACTGTCAGACTATTTTAGTGCAATGGTTCCACCTGAATCTGCAGAAAAAAGCTCATACAATTCTGGTATTTATTTATGTCACTGACTAAAATCCATGAGCAATGTGGATTCTGATGACAGAACGATAGCAGTGTAGCTTTCTATCCAGCACTAAACACTATACTGGTTATGCATTTCTCTTATCAATACACTTTATTCTTATTTTGAGTAGTTAATTTTTAATGCCATATAAACATCAAATGCAATTTTTACTTCATATAAAATACAATCATGTTCCATCTCAAACGTTTCAAGCTTGTTTCTGAAAAATTGACTATCAACTTAATGCATAAAAAGAAAAACACATAATTTCAATGTGTTAACATTATATTAAAATTATGGCAAAGTGCCAACTTACTGCAATTTGTTTTCTTAGGTTGGAGCATAAATTCTTGTATGCTGATAGGGCAACTTGTTTTGGAGCACAGAGCAGGCATCGCATTATATAACTGCTTGTTTTCACTCCTTGGAGCGAAAAAAGTGTTTGTATATGAGGCCATGGGTGACGTGTCTCTGTCGACACGGTCACTTTATCTCCCATTTTGGCCATTACCTTCCAGATGTTCTGAGCCTGCTGAAAAAGTGGGCTGACACTGTTGGATTCACGTTAGACCACAGCACCTTGTGTTGCCAGATCTCGCAAGAGAAACAAGTGATCTGGTCAGCAATATAAGCCCAAATTCGTCACCTCTTTAACATAAAAAACAGTAACGAGAGGAACGCCATAAAATGTAAAGGAGTAAAAGGAAAAAATTAAATAAAAATTCCATTCAAAATTTACGAGTTTTTCCTCCTAAAAGTTACTCGGGTAAATGTAACGGAGTAAATGTGGAGCGTTTCTACTGTCATATGGCTTCTGAAGACATGGATTTAACCACTGGAGTAATTTGGATTACTTTTATGCTGCCTTTATGTGCATCTTGGAATTTTGCTACCATTCACTCAAATTGTGAGGACCTAGAGAGCTAAATATTTATCTTTAAAAATATTTTGTTTGTGTTCAGCAGAAGAAAGAAAGGCATCTGGGATGTCATGAGGGTGAGAAAATGATGAGAGAATTTTCATTTTGGGAGGAACTATCCCTTTAATTGAAAGTCAGTAACTGTTATCTGATTTGAGCTGTTTAGGAATGGACTGACTTTCCTGTCATCAATGGCTGCAGCAGTGCACATGTTAAACCTTACATATGCGGTACTTTTGTTTGTAAACCTAACATCTTGGAGTGAGTTGGACTTCTCACTTTGTGGTCATGCATTTTGGTTGATGAATATGATATCATTTGTGGATGTTCTGTAGGCAGGTTCCTAATTACTCAAGGAATAACAGCTTGGTGTCATAACTTGTTTTAAACCTACAGCCAATGTGTTCAATGAGTTTGATAACAAATTATAAAAGCATTGAGCAGTATTTTAAAGGGAGAGAGCGAGAGAGAGCGAGAGAGAGAGAGACAGGTCCCTGTTTACTGCTGGCTTGCTCACAGTATATTTTCTCAACTTCAACAATCACTTGTTTATTTCCATTTGTAAACAAGCATCTGGCACAAGCAAAATAGGAGCCACTGACATCGATAGCATAATTCTCTCTCTCTCTCCATTGCTCTGTGTGCGTCTCTTTCTCCCCTCTACACAGCAAGCAATACACCTCCCACACGCTCTCCATTCTCTCTCCCTGTTTCCATCTCCCTTGCTCTCTTGGTTTGATTTTACACTGCTCTTGGCATTATAAATTCATTGTGCACAGCCTGTGCTTGTAAGCCTGATTGAAGTGAGGGGCTCTGATTCCTCCGGCTTGCTGGCTGGAGGGTGCTATAGCAAATGGCCCAATGGCACTGTTTGGATAACACTGACCTCTCTCCCGCTGCAGCCGTGCACGTCTAAGTGAGCGGTTTTATGGGACTCTGTCGCCGGTAAGTGGAAGGGCAAAAAAGAAGAAAAAAAGGGAGGCAAATTGATCAATTCAGAGCTGAAGAGAGGAAAAAGATCTGGGCGATGGGCTGGGAGCGTGAACAAAAGTGACAGCTATCAAACTCGATTGCCGAGGAGAACACAAGAGCCGATTGCCTGATCTGCATTCTAGAGGCGCCGTTACCAAGGTGACGTACTGTATGTGGCGGGAAAAACACTGCAAATGGATATGCAGGTCTTTTGTGCCATGTCATAATTGTATTTATCAAACCAATCCTGGTCGTACAGCCACTCGTGCTGTGTGCCACATATGGGTAGCCCAGTGCCAGTGGATTTAAATTTAGCGATGAGTGTTGATCAAAGACAATGCAATTAATTGAGTGGCGAGCTCAGGTTTGCATAGTTGGCCGTGGGTCATTAAGATAAGTAGATTCCCGGTTAAGGTCTTCGACAGCCCACGACACTCACCGAGCGTTTCACTTTGACTCGCCTCTAAGCGAGGCCTCTGACTCACCTGTTTTGTTCGTCATTTTGTCCTTGTGTTTAAGTGCTGCTTTCATGACGGAAATCAAGACAAGCAGCTAGTCTCCTTCTCTCGTCGCCACACACCCGCTCTCTATCTCAGTGGTCTTTTAAAATAATGGTTTTGGTGTTATGCAACATTTAAAGTAAAAAAAAAAAAAAGTTATGGGAATGGCAATTATGGCTCGTCCCTAGAAGCAGGTAATTGTAAAACATTATTGTAACTCACATGACAGGTGCTTTTAGCACAGAGCCATTAAACAAGTGCTTTGGGAGGAGCGAGATGTCTCCTGTGGCTTTCTGGGGTGTGAGCAGACTTTTAAATATCCTTGTTGTGGTTTAATTAAAACGGCGCATCGCTCCACATTGTGCCAGAGTCAGCTGTATTTCGACAGAGACAATTTAAAAGTACTTTTAAATTGAGAGAGAGAGAGAGAGAGAGAGAGAGAGAGAGAGAGAGAGAGAGAGAGAGAGAGAGAGAGAGGAAATTATGAATAGGCTGTAAAAAGTAGGCCTACAGCCAATTGTCTTTTATCACTAATCTGAAAATATTATTTACTATAATACTGGGACTGTATATTTGTAGGCCATTATCACCAATAACATTATGAAGGACTATGTGTTCGTGTCATTGTGTTCCTGCTGAAACTTCACTTAAGGATTCTGTCTGTGTTGAGAGGAATTTGCCGCGCGTTGCATTTTATTTCAGGGTCGCTAGGGGGAGCTGTTGAACACGGCTATTTTCCCGCTTATTCCTCAACGTCTAAACAATTCATCTGCAGAAGAGGCAATTTATCTACCACGATTAGAGGACAACTAAGACAGCTTAAATGCTTTACAGTATCTTACATAAAATATTACACATTAGACATCCAGCATAGGCTACTTTAAACCTGAAATATTATTTACAGAGAAGCATTTAATGTGCAATAATGCATACAGGTCTACGAGTGTATATTTAAATAGCTCCACTATACTCTGCTGAAATACCAAGTCATGAAATTACTTTTTGGGCCGAATTTCGTGAGTAAAGTTTTGGTAAAGTTGTTTCTCACAGTCCATTACAAACTAGGGACTCCATCTTAGGCTACACTGTAATAATTTTGTTTTCCATATTCAGGCAAAAGTATTTTTTTTTCTTTCAAAAAATATAATCTATATAAAGAAGCAAATGAAAATATCGTTTTATTAAGAAACGATTCAGAGAACAAATTGACATGCAAATCAAGCATTCATAAATATGAGCTATTAAGGCAATATGAATACGTATCCTTCCTTCAGCGATTTTGAATTATGCTTAGGCCTACATGCAGCATATTCTAATTCCACCGTCTAGTCAGCTGTGTTTTATTTCCCTTTTATATATTTTTACAGCAACTATTGCAATCAATTATATTAGGCTATGTATGCAAATGGTCACAGGTGAGTGAAGTTAAAGACTTTTCGTTACTGATGGTGGCTATTTGGCTATTTCATGTTAAATAATTACGGGCAATCTCAGAGGAGATCGAAGAAGGTGAAGTAAAATGAGTGATTCAATACTTTTCACGCGGCTCCGTATAGAAATGTCTTTACAGCAGTGAAGGACATTGTCCCCCTGGTCACCTCTCAGCGTCGATATTTCATTGGAATGTAAATCTCGGGGTCTGCAGGGCTTGCTAGGGTGATCCATTGATTTGGAATGAATACAGTGGCTACTTTCAACCCCTTCACAGTTATTAGGCCTAATAGAAAAAAACATAAAATAAAGGGGGAGAAAAAGAAGAAGGGATCCACACAAATGGTGCGAATTGCTCGCCTCCTCCAAGCCCTCTCCAACAGTTCGGCCAGCAATTTGCATTCCTTTGTACGACAACTTGTAATCCTCCCCTCAGCATGCCAAGAAACACACAACAGATTTATTGTCCCAGTCAACAAATCGTTTAGGTCATCCCAAACCTATTACCGCCTAATGCAATGTACGTGTTTGTGTTGTGTGTGTGTGTGTGTGTGTGTGTGTGTGTGTGTGTGTGTGTGTGTGTGTGTGTGTGTGTGTGTGTGTGTGTGTGCGCGTGAGAGAGAGAGAGAGAGAGAGAGAGAGAGAGACAGCGAGAGAGAGAGAGACCCGGCTCTACCCTCGCTGCTCTCTTCACACGAAGCAATGGTTTCCAAACTCCGACGAGGATCCCAGAGTTCGGCCGCTTTGTTGAGACCCTGATCTATTCATGCCAAATACACTTCTGAGGTTCTGAGAACTAAACCACTTCTCGTGGTGGGCAAGTAGGGCAATGAACACCGCTGATTCTCAGGCCTGGCAGAGGGAAAGCAAAATAGGCTAAACCAATAATAATAAAAACATTTATCCACTCCTATTTAAATGGGGTATACGTTATACCAGCCGAACAAACAATTCATCAAACAATTAATCGAGGAAAAAAGACAGAGAGAGAGACGAGATTTATTTTGTTTATTCCAAGTTCACTTTTCTTTTTTCATATTTACTTATCGTCTTCTTGTACCATATATATATATATATATATATATATATATATATATATATATATATATATATATATCAATTTTGTATTATTATTATTTTGTATCTGTATAGAAATGACTTTCCATTGATTTGGCAATAGCCTACTTTACTTCTGGCATGCCGATATAGCTGAACTGAATTAGATAAGATATACGCCAGCAAAACAGACCTGACTCGTTGCAAACAGTCCATTTTTGGAGGAAATCACATTATTGTTCAGCCAGAATGTCTAATTGACCTGTGTCTGTTTAAGACGGTATGGTGACAAGAGCACGTCCTCAAGAAACGGCGCTGAGATGTGTGTTAGTTTTGCGTGCTTTGCTGTTAGAGCAGAAAGAGAGAAAGAGAAAAGAGGAGACTAGAGCCCATCTGCTCGCCTTTGTATCGCACAATCTAAGACTCCAATGAGGGGTCATCTGAAGAAGAGAGGGATCGCCCGCGGAGAGAACCACAGAAAAGCCAAACACGTCTTTGATGCCATTCGTTTTGTTTGGAAACACACATTGATTTCATTCTCGCGTTTTTATCTGGCATTTTCTGTAGGTAAAAAAAAAGACAGCTTTCGACAAAGGCAAGACTGCCAAAGAAATGCTCTAGCATAAAAACACTACTCAACAAAAACTGCATTGTCATCAAAGTCATAAAAAACTCAATTGAAAAAAAAAATATGAAGCATCATAAGTTCAAAATACAAATTATGAGTCAAGATAATGATGCACATATGGCAATGTTGGAAATGCTTTCCGTAAACCCTCTGTGTTCTTAATAAGGCTCTCGTGCGTTACGTCTGATCTTGGCGAGGAAGCAGCTATATTGTTCGGTGATTAGCCTACAACGATATTACAGTAATGAAGCGTCACGCTTTTCAAATAAATTGCGGGTGTCAGATTCCGTTAAAAGGCTGTCTCGCTGCCAAGGCTTGATCCTTTATGCGACTGCTGTTTAACGGAAAGATTTGATTTGTTTTTAATTCGTTGTTATTGAATAACACCCCCCTGCGCGCACCCCGCGTCACTTATAAGAAGCACTGTCCACGGGGGCCCATGCAGGCCTGTGTCGCAGCCAAATAAAAATGTAGTTATGTTATGCTGATATATTCTGGGGTAAATTGTGCGTTTCCTTCCTCACACTGAAATGTCTTCTCCTCCAATTATTTAATTACATGACATCATGGAAGCATGAAACGGATGGAACTTCGGCGGCATCTCCAGCTCAAATCGGTGTGTTAGCCTGGAACCGAAGTTGAAACATATGTTCTTTTGTGGATTCTCTTCCACAGAGCCACTTAAGTAGCGTGCTGACTGCGAGGTTCGAGAGTTGCTTTGACGTGAGCTGCAAACTGATGGTTGACTGTTAATTTGTATTTATTTTATTACAAGTAGAATTTTTAGAACGCTTTGGCATTCTAAATGATTTATGTAGCATTTTATATAAAAAAAAAAGTATCATGAAAGAGCAGAGTTGATAGCCTAAAAGTTATTGACTCGAAGGTATAGACCCCAATGCGACAAGCAACAACATAAAATAGAAAGTTAAACATTTGTTATTAGAAGTTAATTATAGGCTATTAGTGCAACAATACTTGTACCCCAAAACCATTAGCAACCGATAATTAATAATATTAAATAATAATAATAAACAACAACCACAACAGTTTTATGGTATAGGCTACCATAAATGTAGCCTACTTTTATAATTTACATATAATTACAGTATAGCCATTATTTAATTTGCATATTAAATAATAAGTATTATTATTATCAGTAATACAAAAGTCCAAATATTGCATTATGGAAAATTGTCTTCACAATCCAACTAAAATCTGCCCGTGCTGCCTTCTGTTATTAATTTATCATTGTCAATTTTAATTTTCAGTCTGCGTCAACTCTAATAAACCGACGGTCTTCAGGATCGTGTTTGTAAGTTGTGTTTGGCAACAGATTATGGAGCTTTTCACGATTTTTCTTGAGTTTCAAAAGCTTTTTTTTATTGATTTATATTATTCACAATTAATTTTTCTTACCCGGACAGTCTGTGAAATATTGACACAAGCTGAGGACTATTATATTTCTTTCCAAACGGACAACTCACAGCTGCTTTATTGAAAATAAATTGGGTTTGGACATACAAAGAAAACAAAGAAACCTTTAAAGAAAGCTACTCTGGATGTGTTTTGAATTAGGCATAACGTTACACGCGTGCCAGAAACTGAAGGAAATCTATAAAAAAATTATATATATATATATATATATATATATATATATATATATATATATATATATATATATATATATATATATATATATATATATATATATAGGCCTATAGGCTATTTTCATCACTCCTGATTATATTCCAATACGTTTTGTGTCGAACGAAAGCAAATTTTTAAATCCCATACTTATAAAAAACAAAACAAAAATCCTGTATTAAGCACAAGTTGGTTGGGTTAAATTGTATAGACGGATTAGGAATATGTTCCACGTTGTAATAAATAGGTGAATATTTAATACTGCAATAAATATAAAACTGCATCAGCGCGCACAATAGTTAATCTGAATTTCATCGCCACGCGCATACAGTAACATGAGCTTCGTTACATTGTGTCTTTTTGAACAGACTTCCCACATTCTCCGTCTTACAATACACGATCTGTCCAAAATAAACAATCCTCTGCCCGGAGTCAATTGAGTAAATATATGATGTAATTATTGGAAATTCAGGGTTGTTCTTTGTTCTCAAATTTTATTCAATAAAGAGCTCTGCAAAGTGTGGATGGAAATAAAACTGACCAGAAAAAAAAAAAAAAAAAAAAAAGAACAATAAATGCCCAGTGAATGTGCTCATCTATATTATAATAGACCACTTCTACTGGATGAAATCATTATTTCCTTTTTATCTGCTCTCCTTAACAGAGGAGAGCAAAAGGTTTATCTGCATTATCAATAATATTTTTCATTTAAAGGACTACCGTCAACACTATACTGCCACTGCATGCTGTGGCTGCCATTATTACTGGAGCCCCTATTCCTGGATGTCTCAGTGAATTCATACACAGGCTGCAAGCAGTGCTTTTGAGATGGAGGAGGTGGTGAGGAGATAAGCAGGTGTTTGTTCTTTGCAGTGCTAGTGTGTCACAGTAGTGAGCCCCACCCCTTCCTCAATGATCACAGCCCGCATTCTGCAGCCACCTCCACTTGGCTGTTCCCCCCGGCTTTGATCAAAGCCCTCCCACACACACAGCTGTCCATGTGTGAGCTTCTGCATCTTTCCCCCTCAAAATCCTCAGATCACCCCTAGAGAGACAGCCCTATAGGATAGCTGTGTTTGTGCAGTAGGGTGCAATGGATGGAAAGAGGGAGAAATTGCTTGTGAAAAAAGGCTTGTGTGCATGTGTGTTAGTGCTAGTAGTACTAGCAGATTGAAAGCAAAGGAGTCCTTTTGAATGGACTAAAAGTGGGAGAGAGGCTGAGAGAGAGTTTACTGTTGTTTTATATACTTGATTAAACACACAGACTCTCAGATGTTTAGGTAAACCTTTTTAGCACACAAACAGACAAGACCACTAATGAAAGCCTACAAACTCACTGCCAGTAAACATATGTGAAATGTACAGCCATGTGGCAACACCTGCATGCATGCTCTTATTATTCCCCAGACAAAACTGAAAATGCACTCTGATCTTTTACTTAAACTGAACAGAGACTGTAACCATGTTTGACATATACATTGAATCAAACACTTGTGGTGTGTAATAATGCAATTGAAATAAAGAGTGAAGGCTTGAACGGGAGAAGTCAGCCAGAAATGTGCCTTGAATTCTTCATTGCAGAAATAAATTCTTCAAATAGGTTTTAAGTGACTTATGTCACTGTATATTACATCTTAAAGCTCAGCATTAAAGTTTCAATTGACTACTAATATTATATATTGCAAAGTTTACTTTATTTGATATTCCAATTAATGTTGCAAGTCTGTAGGATTTTACACATGCCAAATTTCCCCTTCTTCTCTCACTGCTTTGAACATTACCTCTCCTCAGCCTTTAGAGGTCAATCAACTAATGGACCAGGTTCAAAAGAGCCTCATTTTCCTTCAAAAATACTTTGGGAGTCAGGAGAAGAGTCATGGTGATCGCTGTGGAGACTGACATAATTGGAGATGAAGACTAATGTTGGAAAATATCAGTCACGGAAAGATTTAAACAGAATAAAAAGTTTTTTTTTTAACGATGACATGATCATTATATTATACACATGATTCATACAGCCATGAAAAAGCATCAATGAGCCATATAGAAAGTACACACAAAATACAACAAATATCATGAAGCCTGTCAAGGAAACATCAACTGGCTATTTTTCTTTTTTACATCTCAGTGTTGTTGTCACAGCTCACTTATGGTTGAGATCAAAGCAGAGCATCCAGAAAACTGCCCAAAGGCAGCCGAAACACAAATACAATCATAAGAGACACAGATGAGAGGTACGAGACACCACCAGTCATGTCTGCACCCTCTCCACTCTATACAATGTGCTTTGCCAATGAGATTCCTTACACAGGCCCTGTGTCCACAAACCAACATCACGTTTTGCCACAACAATGGCAGTTTAGGATATAAGCATTTCACATAAATGCAAGCTGGCTGTGTTGGTTTTTAGGCAGCGTCATTGTTCATCTTAGAAGTGATCAAATGTTTTTAATGTAACAAAGCTCTCATGAAATAGCCTTGAGCTGTTCTGCTTCTTTCAGTGATGAAAGAACTCTGTAACTAGCATCACAAATGCTGTCCATTATTCAACCCTTACTTTTAAAGAACGGCACTGTAAATAACCAGGTCTACAAAACTAAAATAAGCAATGTTAACTGTTGTACTTACAAAACTACTACACATCAATAAATCTGACATTGTGTACCTCAACATATATCTATTCTTAGCCCTCACTCGAGGAAATAAAACTTGCAACTGAGCTTAAACGCATGTTATTTTAATTTACTATCAAGCATTTGCATATATTGTAAATAAGGCAAGCAACAGTTTGATGAAAGCTTTTTCCACAAGGACGGAAATTGTATTCATCCATAATGCATGATGTGACGTCAGCTGGTTGCTCATTCCTTCCAAATGTTTCATTTGGTTCTCCTGAATCTCTTCAAGTGGTGATACCAGACAGAGAGACAGAACCTCATGTAACTCTAATTACCTGCCTGTTTATGTAAGCTCCTGCCAGTGCTGTTAAACAACCCCTTATTTTTGGTTCAACCTTTGGAGAGGCCAAAGCCCAAACTATTCACTTGGTCTGAGAAAGCGTGTGTCTGTATATGAGAGGGATAATGAGAGTAAAAAGAGAAAAAGAAGATGACAAATAAATCTTATTTGGATTCTTGCTGTTGTGCCATCTGTTACTACATTGATGTGCTTCAACTTTTGTAAACGTGTCTATTAAACCAAAAAAACTAATTTATATTGCTGGTTAACGCACAATAACAGAAAAAGTCAAATGATCTGCTCCAAAGTTTGTCTGTATGAGTCATATGAGAAATGTGGTAATAGTTTGTATGGGTATTCAGTCGCAAGCTTCATGTCTGTCTGACACGCTAACAGTGCGTTTACTCAAGACCATTTCCACCTCGTTTTCAACAGGTTCACATGGATTCAGGCTCTGTGGATTACAGCACCAGCCAAGACATCACATCACAAAATGGCAGAAGTTCATACTAATTCTGTTACAACCACAAAAACACAACCACATGCACATACCTTCATCTTTCTCATTAAGAAAATGTCTCCTGACATAAGTGTTGAGACATTACAAAAAGCAGTACAGCGTATGGCCGCACTTCACTCTCACACCTTTTGTGTTTTAGAGGACTGTTTGGCTGGCTGAGTTTTATGCAGTGATGAGAGTTCAAGCTATTCAAAAGTCAGAATGCACTCAGAACTCAAAAAGCTTCACAGCAGAAGAGAGACCAGAGATCGAGCTAGATCACTGTAACCTCGTAAATTGAGCAGACAGCATCAGGACAGTCAGTTTACTGCAAATTCGCCATTAAAACTGTGTAAAACTAAGAGATATACTGCTGATTGGGGAGAGAGGGATGGACGAAGAAATAAAGGAGTTGGAAAAAGATGGAAAATGGGAGATGAAATGTGAGGCCAGTGGTGTGGAAAAATGTAGGGCTTTCCCCCAGCACAGGGAATGGTAACAGCTTCCATAAATCCACTAACTTTTCTCCTTGGCAGAAATATCAAATGTTCTAAACTCTCTCTACAAAAGTACACATTCTGTCAGTTCAGTGGCATGTAATCCGCATTCTATTGTACGGATGAAAATAAAGGAATGCAGGGAATCTCTGCAGGGATTACAGCAAGCAACCTCCCCAATCACTGAACTATATCTGTAATTAATCAATGCAAAGTGTGTTTTTATACACTGTGAAATCCAATACACAAATTAGGCAATTAGGCCCATTATTCACTGCAAAACAATATAAAGTCCTAATTAAATCCTTGATTCGAAGCTTTTTATATACAGCTTCAACAATCATGTTCACCGAGTGCCTAACTACAGAGTACTGATAACAGATTGCTTGCTATCAGCAGTGTCAGTAACCAGACAAAAACTGACAATAAACTGTTTATGTGACATGTAAGTTCAAGGTCAGGGCGTAAGAATACATAAGCAACCAACCCACAGTGTTTTAGCTGATTGGCCAGAGTAGACATGTGTGCCAGAGAGTGGAAATGTCAAATACAACTACATACAGTACTACTGACAACCTGGACTATTACAAATTCCCAAATATTCATAACACTGTAAATAGTTCTCAAATTTAAAAAAAAAAAGCTTACTTAAGTCTAAATTTTTTACTATTCTTTCTAGTTTTAATACTGTAAACCGTAACATTGTCATTATATTAATGATATATTACTTAAAATGTCAACTATATTTATATATACTGTATATAGTGAATAAGTCGTAGGCACATTATATATTAGAAAATATTTTGTCTTAAAACGCATATATTCTGCTCTTAGTGAATCAGTGGGAAATATACATTTTTGAGTTCATCATTCATATATATTAGTATACACAGAATACGTGTATATACAGTATATATTATGAAACTTTGTCTTCATAACTACTATCTAAATCGCAGCTGTGTGGAAAACCCATATGATCTTGTGCTTGAATAAATTATGAGAGGTTGGTCAAGATAATGGAACGTATGGGGTAATATAGTAATATTACCAAAGTTAGCTCTTTGGACAATTGTTGTTTTGTTGCAGCAGGTCAGAAGTCATGACTTGTGTGAAGTTATCATTATGGTGATTATAGTGTTACTTCTTGTGAACTTGGAGCCTGTTTTATTCAAGCCATTCCTGTCCACTCTAATGTAAGTAATTCACAAATGTGCAGATGTATGTGCACTAAGAAGTACAGAGGAGAATCCACTGTGCTCTGTAACTGATGTCAGTCATTATTTCTTAAACCATATTACATATGCTACAACCCAAGTTAAATAATTAAAGCAATGTCCCGGGTTCAATACAACATAATGTTTATTGAATTTTTTTTACCAAAAACAAACAAACAACAAATTGTGGTCACTGTTGTGAGGCACAATGGATGGGGCCAGTCCATAAACATTAAAACACATGTTTTGAAATGATAGCCCCAAGATGTAAAGATTACACATGCTGACATAATTTCTGTGTAATTAGATTTTTGGAAGGGCCCCATTCACTTCATATGTACGCAACTTACTGTAACTACAATTTTTGCATTGTTTATTAGAAAAGAATGCTGGCTTGTGAGTCTTCATTGTGACAAGCTTGAAATATCCTCACTGTGTTTGGACATTTTATGTGGTTATTAATCACTACAACAGATAACTCGGCTCATTCCTCTTGTACGTTCTTGATGAACAAGCATCATTTGCATGATCACCATGCAGACTAAGAGGGGTGTTAGAAAGTCTCCTTGCAGTTTATAACACATACTGGGCTGGGTTTTTCTTAACTTAAAAGGTATTGTTCAAACAATGAAAATTCTGTCATCATTTATCTAATCTCATGTTCCAAACTTGTTTGACTTTCATTCTTCTGTGGAACACAAAAGGAGATTTTAGGTGGAAAGTTAGCCACAGTCACCGTTTACTTTCATTGTATGCAATAAATGTTGAAATAATTTTCATTTTTGGGTGAACTACTCTTTTAATTAATGGCTCGTTCGGTTTCTTGACCATTTTGTCCCTCTTGTCTAAGCTAAGACAACAAATAAAAGAACTCCTCTCTGTATTGTAGAACACACATCTTGTTGTTGTTCATTAACATTAACGTGACACAGACCCCATATCTTGAAACTATGGCTGACCTCAGTAACACAGTTAGCTTACAATCCATACTGGAACCCTGCATGGCAGAACAGCTCGAGGTAAAGACATTCCCATGATTCAAATGACTGTTGTTCTCTTTAGTCCTAGGAGTCATTTCTGAAAATGTTTATACTATTAAATGCATATTAATAAAACTCATTGGGATATAATCTAAAAGCACTGGTGGCACCATGCTGATAAATGATGATGCTGTCTTTTCATAAGGCACAAAACAATCAAATTTTTTTTTTTTTTGTGCAAGTTTAATCCGTTTATACCATTGTTGCGACCCACCCCCTGCCTTACAAAAAATCTAAATCAAACAGATTCATTCACTAATTTACTCTGTCATTCCTTGATTCATAAATTAATCTGGATGTGCATATGGCACAGTATGTGCCAGCACTTCATTAAACCTGCCCTGTCATGGCAGACATAGGCATGGTTGTAACACAATCTCTGCAAAAAACACAGATGGGTCTGATGACAAGTCATACTAGTAATAATTGTACAAGATGGCAAAATAGTTACAAAAAAATCATAAAAGCTGGCTAATACAAAAAAATAAAGAAAATCAATGAAAAATGCTTTTACGTTTTTTTCCTAAATTTAACCCCTAATCCAAACCTAAACATAGTCTAAACCCATAACAAAACCCTCAACTTAACCCCTGATTTTTACCATTTGATCTCATTAGAAAAAGAACTGTTGTGTACCACAGAAGAAATGCCTGTATTGTATATTGATATTAAATTGTGTTTGTGGATAGGTTAGTTTCTATGAGAATTAAAGTTGTACCATATGAGCCAAGTCACATGATATCTTACGATTTCGCCATCTCGTACAAATTATTATGTTGTAAGAATTACAGTTGTCATGAGTCTATGTTGACAACAGAAGTATTACTGTAGTAAGAGGGATTTAATCATTCTCTGCTCATCCACTATGCAGTCTGCAGGAGTGGCCTTTACACAAACGGTCACCACATGCTTAACTTTCAAATAAGCCATTATAGATCAAAGGCTATGAATGTGATTAGTGTGTGGACGCTCTCTGTGTGTGTTTTGTGTGTTTAAAAGGGGCCATTCCACCACAAAAATCATTGCCCTTACCTGGCTTTTTCACAAAGTTATTAGAACAAAACATATGCAAGATATAAGATGACATGCCGACAAAAAAATCATCATGAAGTGAAATCGCAAAACATCAAACAGATTTAATCCAAAAAGGTTGATAAGCATCCAGCCTTGGTTAATTCTCAACAAATTATCTAATCCAGATGTTGCACTTTGAGTATAAACACAGTACCCTGCAGAATCATAAAACAAATAAGCATGAAAAGGGTTTAGAGTTTCAAACAGAGCCTAACCCGGCTCGAGACCTTTCCACTGCAAACCCATCACCCTCCCTCCTGGCTTGGCCTTTTTCAAACAGGAAAATGTAAATATGGTAATATTTAGCACGTGTTCTAAAACAGATCGGTTTTCTCAAGCGGGGAGGAAAAACAGGCCCACACACGATTCCAGGTCTCCCCACATTTAATGTGTTCCCGTTTGGTTCTGAAGGAATGTGCTTTGTGGCTTTATTCTGTTTGCAAACTGTCCCACCCAGATCTTCCACACTACAAAAACCTCATTTGGGCCAGTGAAAGTGTATAATGCCACAACAACTTAACAATAGATAAACACAACACCAACGGGTTTACTAATCTACTCGTGCAAATGGATAATGTTTCCAAAGATTGGGGGGAGAGAAAGAGGAGGAGTGAGAAAGGGAAACACTCAAGACATATGGATGTGTTTAAGGACCACCAAGGAAGGGACATTTGAGCATTTTCGCATAAACCCAGATAAACTCCAAATATGTAATTACATGGGGTTTAGGGCTTGTCTGTTGACAAATCATTCAGGAAACTTATGGCAGTGTTTCTTGGTTTTGGTGTACAGCACTTGGAAATATGATGGAGTCACCTTATCTACATTCTGTGCATGATCACTTACAGCCAAAGAGAGAGAGAGGGAGCGAGAGAGAGAGTCCACTCCTCTACTGGTCTGGCAGAGGGAGAAGAAAGGAGTGAGAGGAGTGGCTGAAAGTACATAAAAAGAAAAAACAAGGACTCTCATAAAATACCTGCAGCACGTTTTAAAACTTTCATCGCATCTAGTATTTATAGTTCTTCAATTCCATGTCAGTGTTTGTAGGCAATTTGTTGTGTTCCAATAAATAGACTGGCCTATTTATCAGAAGACCACATGGCAGCAATTTATGGCAGCCAATGAGAGGCAGATGTGCTGTGTGTATATTTTCACATGCAGGTTTGACGCGCCGACAGTCCCGGACAGATAGCCGAGATGTACAGCATCGGCCCTGACTTCCGTATCAGCTGCACGCAGCCACTGTGATTCTGCGCTCCATCTGTCCACCTCATCCCCTCCACAATGACTGATGATCGTATTAATACGTTCATTCCAGGCCATTTGGCCCTTGGATGTTGGAAAGATTTTCTTTGGCAGAAATTACTAGTATGCAGCCTAAACAATTTCAAAGCATCTTGGCTTCAGAGAGGGAGGATCATGTAATCCCATACAAGTCTGTGCTGTCAAACTGTGATGTAACATGAATCATAGTTTGGAGGGACTTAGGCTCTCCCTCACACTTCTTGAGAAAAGTGCATTCATGCACCACAAATGGAGTGAGTGAGTGAGTGAGTGAGTGTGTTGCCAATTACCCCTGCTATAAATACAAGAGCCCCATCCGTCACAGAGTCTTTGGGTGGCTGTTGCGCCACCCTAATTGGTTTCGGATGGTCCCCCAGATTTCTCTGCTCGCAACAGCGCCGTCACACAGCCCCTGTGTGAGAGAAAAGCCGCAGGGCACAGAGAACAAGGGAGGGAAATAAAGATGAGTGACAGTTAAATATGGGTAGAAGACGGGAATAAACAAGGAGAATTTCGAGAAATCCTTATCTTCCAAATAGTCTCTAAGGGTGGGACAAACAACAGATTAAACACATTTTAACTCGACTATAAATTATCTGTTTCCTATTTTGCGAAAGTTGTTTTATTTGATTATGTTTATAAATGCTAAATTCATTCCTTGCAGATAAGAGCTTGTTGAATGTTGTGCATCAGCCAATTCAATGGTCTCCAGGGCAGGCTTAGCATCAGAGGGACCTTTATAAGAACCAGAGAAAGGAATGGGAAAGGGAACTATTCAACATTTTAGGCTTTAAGCCAAAAATGTATGATCATTTGAACAACATTTATTTTTTGTGTGGTGTTGTCAGCTTATAAATCAAACTCCACACTAATACAAACACTGTCAATGTATATGCTCATAGCAACATGTTCACCTTCCTACATGCCCAAATTTCCACATCTGCTACCTAAAACCATTCTTGCTGTACCTCTAGTCTAAAAACCATCTGAAGCATTGTGACGAGAGCTAAGTGAAGTTGTAACTACTACTACTAACAAATAAATAAAAGGGATAGATCATCCAAAATGTTCAGGTTTTCAGATGAATCACAATCTTCATTTGAACAATCCAGATATTGATTTTTAGATCCCAAGGCCGATCTTTTACTCTATGTGCAACCCTCTACTACAATGAGACAAAATTACTCACATTTGCAACCACATTTTTGTGTTTTGTGACTAAAAATGTCTGTGATTAGCCACTGACTGGTAAATGTTCCGATTTGACTCACCAGTGATTGTGCAGTAGAGTATAGACCATTTCAAGACTGTTTAAGGAAGTGACGTCTTTTTGTTCCTTGAACATTTCCTGCTTGTTGTGCATTCCAAACAGGATAAATCACCCTCTGAAGGGCACTTTGAAGGGAGAACAATCATGATAGTCATGCATTAAGATCGCTTCAAACTGGGAATTTCCAATAAAATTACTTAAGTGAATTCTGAATGACCATATTTTTGAGTCCCAAACCTTTTAGTCTTTCAAAGCTCTCACAGTGAATATTAAAGTCTTCAAAGTGCATAGGGATGATTACTTCTGAAAAGAAAGCACCCTCATTCAAAACAACAGTGAAAGTCACTTTATTAGTGACTTTATCACGTTTACCAAACTACGCAAGTCATTACTTTTACATTTAATCTTTTAGCAGACACTTTATCAAGAAGAAAGAGACAAGAAAAATATATTTTAATCATTAAAAAATAAATCCTTACCTTGTCCATGGGTCACGCGGTCAGCGTCATTGATTATAAGCAGAGACTATTTAGCAGAGATGGGTCACTTCTATTAAAATGAATGGGAGAAACTGGAATGCCCAATGGTCAACAGATGTAGAAAGAAAGTCCCGCCTTACAGGTAAACAAGCCAATCACCTTTTAGACAAAGACAACATCTGTCACACAAATCGAGAATGTGCATGCACATTAGCTATACAAGCCAGTGAAAATAGTTTTTTAGAGTAATTTGAGGTAAAGAAACGCAATGTATGATACCAGTGTCTTTACTGCTGATTTGAAATATGTTCTTTAATAGTAATCTTGACCAACCGTTTTTGTTGTTTTCCCCAATTTTCCCATTCAAGTAGATAGGAGCTGCACTTGTATGCTGCATGTTTACATTTAAAATAGCTGCCAAAGTGCATTTCAAAGATGTCTGCCGAGTGACCTGACTTGCCTAGAAAAAACTTTGTTATAACAGGAGCGAACATTCCTGAGCTCTCCACTGAGGAAATAATTGTGAGCTTCTAAACTACAATACATTTTCATTGCCTCTCTTGCATAGATGCTCAGTATCTACAAAAATCACTGCGGGTTTAGAGTAAATGTTTCATTCGATCTGTTACGTCCAAAGACGAGATCCACGTGACCCATTAGCCACTGAATACAGTCCATTTTAACACCCTTTCTTTTCTTTACAGTAGGTTGTTTTTCAAAAACTACAAAAGATAAACATTTAAATCATATCATGCTGCATACAGCCTGAATGAGGTAAAGCCATTCGGGTCCTCTCATTAATATGTGCTCATTTACAGATGATCTTTGTGAAACCAATATTCTTAAAGAGATGGAACCGTTTTTTAGCATGTGTTATACAAATCAATTTTGATACTTGTTAATAGTTTCAATTTTGCATGTAACAACAAACATACAACATACAGTATAAATATTATATGCAATTTAATATAATATCTATTAATTGAATACATGGATTTTTCATTTAAAAAAAGCTAAAATGTGTCAAAAATTATGAAAAACAAATAAAATATAAATAACAAATACAGGTCCCCTATATAATTACCAGCATTAGCTGAGAGAAAATGCCTTTCATATTTACATTTATGCATTTGGCAGACGCTTTTATCCAAAGCGACTTACAGTGCACTTATTACAGGGACAATCCCCCCCCGGAGCAACCTGGAGTTAAGTGCCTTGCTCAAGGACACAATGGTGGTGGCCGTGGGGATTGAACAAGCGACCTTCTGATTAACAGTTATGTGCGTTTGCCCACTACACCACCACCACTCCATTTCATATGTAAGCAAAAAGGACAATATAACTGAATTATACCCATACCCAGTCCTAATGCAGATTGACAGCCTCAGTAACCATTTACTTTTATTTTATAAAATATATTGTTGCATTGTATTTCTGCTGCAAAAAGAATGGCTCTTAATTCCCTAGATTACCACCTCCTTCATAGGCTAGATGTCAAACTCTGTGTGTGGTCATGCCACGCCCCTGGGGACATTGGATCAATTGACATCTATTAACACTAAATTAGTATTGATCAGGGAGGTGGAGGACACAGTTCCTCTGACAGCTTGCTGGAGCAAACATTGAAAGTGCCCAAATGACTTTCAACTGTTTTGAAATTCAGATAACTTGTAAGACTAAACAGAGATTGGGTTGAACTAATGTTCAATATCAAGATATGAACCCTACTATGTCAAACATGTGCTCATATGATTAGAAGTTAATATTAGAATAATTGTGCTTATTTTAACACAAGAACGCATTTTGAGAATTTGATAATAACATCATTCACTGAAAAAAAAAATAATAATTGTGTGTGAAGTAAATAGCAAATAAATTACTTTCTACATTGAATATGTAAGGTTAAGTTAATTGTACATTCAAACTATTGTGTTTATAAATAAATATTATTTATGAATGTTTGCTATATTTACAATGTCATCATTAATAAATCCAAAAGTAGAAAACATATTAAAAGTCATATTTATTTGGTAATGTAAGTAAATTCCACTGGTAAATAAAATAAAATTCAATTCAATTCAATTTTTAAGCTGAAGTTCCCAGTGTGTACTAGGCTTGAATAAAGAAACTTCTTGTTCATTTTTGCAGTCTTAATTTCATTTTCTAATCAGTTCATAATCAAAAATAAATAGATAAATATCTGTTGATTGTCACCGTTATCATGTTTTGTGCCCCAAGTGAGTTTTGCGTGCCCAGTTCTATATCTTTTATTTATCACTAGCACGATGAAATAGCCTCATAGACTAGACTATAGCATGCATAAAGCTTCCTTGTTGGAGACTTCCGTATGTCATGTAATGCATGAGTAAACGTTTGTTTGTAAGGGACTTTTTAAATGGGACATGTTTTAATAGCGTGTTCCGTTTAAGCACCATGTATATTTTTTATTAAGTAAAAGTTATCGTATTTTTAAAGTTAAATTTGCTGACTCACTTTAATCAATATTATGTCGTGTATCAGGGAGCGTCGTTCCTCGTAGCCTAAACGGAAATAAATCCATTAAATCCCGCTCATTAGAGCACCAGCCTGAGCCTCATTAAGTCACAAAGCGAGGAGGAGCGCCGCGTTAGAACTCCGCATTCCCATCGACACAGTCATTAACGCACGCTGAGATAATTACGGCAGCCTGTTGTCAGCTAATCAAACCATGAACGTCAACACCGATGCTCTTTGGTCTGAGCGTGTTAGTTACGCTTGTGTCAACTAAAACCGAGCGACAGGCCAATTTATATAAAGTCGTTAAGATTAGGCCTACAAGGGGACTCACTCCATAAAAAAAGTTCCGTTTGCATGTTGAGGTTTTGAAAATTTAAAGAAAGCAGCCATTCGTATTGTATAGGTGGCATACATGCTATTCATTTATTTATTTACCAAACTTACACTTTGCCAGCTCAGGCATAACAGAAAAGTATCCACCACACTTTCAATCAGATGCCTACGACTGTCAACCTTTCCGACGTATGTTTTAACAGCAGCGTGGCAGTATGCGATTACGATATTAACACAATATATATTTTCTTTTTATTGTATGGGGTCGAGCATAAAATAAAAAAAATTGTGAATGACAGAAGTCACCAACTTTTCAACACGTCTTCTCTGAAGACTCAAATAATGTCACTTCTTCTGTTGTTTATATAGCGGTTGGCATTGGCAACCAACTTGAAGGTGCATTTCCGCCACCTACTGGACTGGAATATGGAGCACAAATTGGTTGAGGATAAACAAATGAATTAATAAATACAAAAAATTACAGTTAAATCCTATTTACCTATCCTGTAACATTCAAAAATCAAAATAATTCCCTACGAATTCTATAATCTGTTCCTTCTCCTAATATATACTTGAGAGAATAATTATATCATTTAAAATATCTGGTCTTGCTGAAGATACTCCACTCGCTAAACTTACTAGTGCTGATTGTGAATCTGTACAGATCACAATACTTTCAGGCTGTTTATCTTCCACCCACTGTAATGCCAGGGACAAAGCTATCAATTCTGTCGTAAATACAGATATATGATCAGTCACTCTTTTTGCTATTTTAACTTTGTGCTGAGGAATATATACTGCTGTTCTACCTGATTTTGGGTTCATCTTTTGATCTATCTGTATATATTTGAGTCATGCTGTTATATGCTTAATTATTGTATTGATGAACAATTATTTTCAATGGCATATTTTGTTCCTTGGTGTGTCCCTCCATATGTAAATATAGGTATGTTTCTGGCATTGTTTATAGCCATGGGGGAATGATGTCACTTCCTGTTCATCATATAATTTCAAGAGACAGTTCATTATTATTTTTAGTCAAATAAGTGAGGGCATCAAGCTTTAAAAATAAAGAAACATTTAGAAGTCAGTCAGACTGTAACTCTTACTCTGAATTACAGATACCATTAAAATTGATAGCAATATTCGTAAAGCATTGTGACATTTTAAATAGTGCCAGCTGAATCTTATTAAGGACGGTTCACATTATATTCTTTATGAGGGGTTAATGCTTATTCTCAACCGTTCACATAAAATAGGATTGATGCTGCTATAGCTTCAGGCACGGAGAATGAGTCTGCGGAGTAAAAAACAACAGTTGGTGAGGAAAAGGTGACGAGTGAGGGATTCGGAAGAGAGCTGAGATGGAAGAGAGAGATGAAAGAAAAAGAGAAGGATGATAGGGTTAAGGAGAAATCAGATGAACACAGCATGGTTGAAGTGTTAGCTCTCGTCTCAATGAGCATGTGCTAAACCTTTGCAAACCTGTATCGCCCAAGATCAAATATTTATATATGCTATTGTCTAATGGAGAGCTCTGCAGCGAGTGGCTTAATTTGTTTTTCTCCACCACAAATTAATTCCGTCCCCATCATTGGTGTCCTGCGGGTGACGGTGATTATCTCAGCTCTATCTTTGGACTGCTGATCAAGCATACACTCCAGACATTTTAATGGTCAAACTCCACTTTACAATTACTTCTCATCTGATACACACATTTCCATAGATTAAAGGTGAGGCAGAAACACTCGAGGGAGATGCACGACCGCCCTTAACTAGCTCCCATCCCCCCCATATTTCTCTACTTATACTCTTCTTTTTTCTCTCCATCCACCTCCCCCTCCCTTCTTAACACTGCTCTAATGAAGAGGCAGATTAAAGAGAACATCTACATAAGAGCTTGTCAACCTAAGAGCTTCACAATTGAAAACATAAGTACATATATCTTCTCGATACTATATAATGTTGAGTTAGAAAGCCAATCATGAGAGAGAGGGATGGAAAAGAAAAGAGAAGGAGAGGGAGAACGATAGCAAAATCATAGCACACTGCGTCATGTACATCTGTCAGTGTAAACAGCATGTAAAGCAGAAACACGCCTGCACACACTGGGGTAAATATTTGGCCCCTCGGTGGCAATACTGATTGTTAGTGCCTGATTGTGCTACTATTACAGACAAATGACAGCACTTCCATTCTATCACTGAGCCCATAATAATCAAAGTCATTGATGATACTGAGAAAAAAGAGAGAGAGGCCAGAGTCAGGGGCTCTCAGACACTCTGCCGTCACCTCTATCATACTGTCATGAGTGGATTAGAGGTTGAATGTGATGAACCTGAATGCATAGAAGTCACTGGAAGTCGCTGATCAAATGCAATAGAAAGACAGATTGGTCTTTCATCTTGATTCAAGAAAATCAAGTCAACAACTGTCTTGCCTCAAACCGACAAACCCCCAATTTCAGGAAAGGGGACACAAACTTCAAAGTGCAAGACCTTATCTGAGCAAGCTGTAGAATCAGAGAGAGAAAGCGAGTTTCAGGGGTAAAGGCAAAGGTCACAGCAATGGTAGCAGAGATTTTAATATAGAAACTACAAATTAAACCGAAGGCTCTACGTCCAGAACTTCCATTGTTTGGTCTATCAAGTTGAGTTGAACACATTTATATGCACAATCTTACACCAATTATGCTTAACTAGATTAGATTGTGTTAAGTTTGTCAAGACTCCAAATAGTTTTAAAAGCTTGAAGGTTGAATGTTTTACAGCCCCAACAGTCAGACAGATAGACAAAAAGAATGTGAGATAGATAAACGCACAGACGGACAGATGGACAGACAGAGACATACAGACAGATTGACCGATAGATAGTATCAGAAACAGGTCAGATATCTCTAGTCTCTCTGGTTAAGTAATGCTCTTAATGGTTGTTATTATTCACAGCAAGAGGAGAGCAAGACAGGGAAAAAAACAGTGAGTACTAAGCTCTTTAAAGCATTAACTGAACGCATGATGTAACTGAACGTAATCTAATTTTCTTTAACTTAATTTGCGTGTATCTGCACCAAATCTGCAACAGAGTGGAACTCAATTTGTTCTGAAAATTCAGAGGGTGAGATATCTTAGAATAATGTTTACAAAGTCACCCCAAACTAAAAGGCTAAATGCCTGTCAAAGACAGCATGTGTTGTCTTCGACGTTACAGAGGGAGGGTGTGGGATAGTGTCAAAGTTTTATTTGAGCTGACTTACAGATATGAGGCCAGGTTACACAGCTGCCATTGAGGCTCAGGCGTCTTGAGTGTGAACCAGTTTCAGGCTCTTAGTGGGGTGGGATGTACAGTATACAGTACTGGAAACTGTGCCCTATAACCACATGATTTTATACCAGGATGGGTTAGTCACCCTCAGTTGTGTGGAGTCAATTCCAAACAGCTTAATCTGGACAATTCACCCAAAAAGAAAATACGGTCATCATTCAGGAGATTTGGGGATTATCAAAGGTGATGTTAAATAGAATCTTCACTCAGTCACCTTAGTCACTATTCACTCAGTCACCATTCACTTTCATTGCAACTTTTTTTTTCTTCCATTCAATGAAAGTAAATGATAACTGTTAGTCTCTAACATTGTGCCTAACATCTAATTTTATGTTCAATGGAGGATGGAAAGTTATATGGGTTTGGTTGTGACATGAGAATGAGTAAGTAATGACACGTTTTTAATTTCTAGGTAAACTATCACTTTAATCTGTTGTATGCACAACATTAACAAATTTCAATTTTTACAAATGTCCAACAAACTGAATTGAGAAATATTTAACACAATGTGCATATAATGAATGAAGCACAATTAAACTTAATTTACAGTTATGCTTAATTTATAATAATGTAGATCATTTTAATATACAATATTATAATAAATATTTAAATATTCACTTTGATGGAAATTACAATTTAAATATTTTGAGTGCAAGACCCATTGTTCTGTTCACTGATAACTCCTGACTTTTCTGAAATGTATGACTTGGATAAACAGTACCACATCCCAAATATCATTGATTTGTTCTAATTAATGCAGATCATGGTTCATCCAGCAAGTTGGTGCCATCCATTTTTTTGATCAGTCAGTTGTTGTTCCATTTTTTCTCTGCATGTTTTCAAAAGGAAAAGAAAGGCTTTGTGTCGATGGGGTTTGATTAAGTGCAGCCACAGGATGAATGACCTTTTAATTTCAACCTGACAGAGTAACAGTCGAAAATGCTTTCTGACAGCAGCAGTGAGGTTTTTCTTCATTTTCGCTAACAACCCCCTTCAAGTCTCCATTATTTTCCATCTAATATCCCTTGTTCTGTTTTTCTCCTTGTATTGGTGGTTTCATATGTGTTGTTTAGCCCGCTCAACCCATTTTCATAACCCTATGTCCTTTTGAGCCCCCTAATGCCCCTGCCAAGTTGCATCAGACGCTATTTAGGAAATGGAACTTGAATACTCTAAATGTTTATGAAATTTCAGAGGCTTGCTTCTATGGACTGTGTAATTTTTCCATTATCTGGCTAAGCAATTTAAGTACAACAGTATGTAAACCATGTAAAGATTTCACACACAAATTCAGTCATTCTTAAAGACAGATATGGATAGAAAGATAATTAAACAGAAGAAGGAGGAAAGATATTTAGAGATAGAAATAGGAATACAGAGAAACACAGATTGAGATCTAAATGTACTGTTATGGGAGTAAAAGGGAGATCACTGTCAGAAGCAAAGTCCCGATGAGCGTGTTGTTCTCTGGCAGGATAGAATGGAAGCTGAAGTCAGTAATGGGAACAGTGTGTTTTTCCCTCCAAGTTCTTTGCCCCAGCTGCCTATCAAAAACTAATATCCTCAAATTTGATGCTTATGTTGTCCTTTGAAATCAGAAAGAATCTGTGTCTAATGCTGTAAGCCAAACCTGGCTCCCCTGAACTTCGCTCCACTTCCAGTACAGTTTTCCTGACTCTCTCACTCTCTCTCTCTCTCTCTCTCTCTCTCTCTATGGTTGGTTCTTTTTAAATACAGTAACACAATCTGCGGGAAGCTGATATAATCTTTTCTAAACTATAAATGTCAGTCACCCAGAGAAGCATCTGCATGGTCAAATTTAAAACAAACTGTCAGGGAATCGGGTAACCCATAAAGAGTACGGCAGAGAAGGAGAGAGGTGCCACAAGGGGCACCCTGATCGTTTTAACTTCACCTCTCCACAAACGCTCCTTTCTCAATTTCTCTGTATGTTCCTCCTTCAGCCCATCACTCAGTTCCAGTAAATTCTATCACATTTCTCTTTTTCATCTCAACAGAGCCCACCTTGGGAATGCTATTCTTGGAGGTTGTTTTTATTAACTATTAAAGACATGTTAAGAGTTAGGGTTTGACTAACTTTTTGGTTGCTGTCCAACTTTCACAAACCCTGATTTTTGTTACATTACTCAGGTACACATTCAGAATGACTTTTGAGGTTTCTGTGAATCACAAACTCATCAACTCATTCTGTCAGAGCTACATGATTAAAAAATCTGTTCCAAAAAGTGTTCTGTAGCGATGCATGAGAGTGAGTAAATGATGAAAGAATTGTAATTTTTGGGAGAATTATCCTTTTAAAGATGGGAAAGAGATGACTACGATGTGTTTGCGTGAAGTAGTGTGTGTGTGTGTGTGTGTGTGTGTCTTCTCTTGGCTGTTGAATGGGTTTAATTGCCACACTGACCCACCGCTGTTAGAGTGTGAACCCAGCAATACGCACAGACAAACACCCCTTACACGCGCACACACACACACACACACACACACACACACACACACACACACACACACACACACACACACACACACACACACCCATATAAAATACTTCAGTCTTTCAAGTGTACAGCCTCTGTCTGAGGACATACAGTGATTTTAGTGTTTAAACACATCAATACACACCCTGCTCAGAGAGTGAAAACATATTAAGAAACACATGCCCAAGCACACATACACACTTGTCCACTGACTTACTCTCTCTGTCACACCAGGTGACAAATCACACCACAAATAGCTTGAATAACACCCACTGCGTGGTGTTAAATTGGTAGTAAAGAGTGTGTGTGGATGTGTGTCCTTTGTGCGAGTCGATAACAGCGGATCAGGCTAATGCCAGGCCTAAATGGTGTCTCTAATTACTTGGCCTGGAGATAGCTTTTAGCTAAATCACATGCTTTCTGAAGAGCCTGTATCAACAGAGACAAGGGGCTGAACAATTACACTAGTCCTCTCCCATCAGCAGGGCCGTGTGCCTTTACCCATCAGCTCCTGGCTCACCGACGCTTACTCATTAGCTACTCTCCTGGACCATGATGTTTTCCCCTGTGTCTCTGGAGCATACACGGCTACAGAGAGGCCGGTCCTGGAGAGAGCTTTACTTATGTTAATGTTTTCACTGGCTGGGAAAGAGAGAGAGCGAGAGAGAGAGAGAGAGAGAGAGAGAGAGAGAGAGAGAGAGAGATGTATAAACAGAGGCAGAAGATGAGTGCCGAGTGGACTGTTGGTTTTAATTGATACTGGAGAGGTGTAACACGATTGTTCTGTAGAGGATACTGGAGCGCTAGTGTGCTCACAGACACATACGCACACACATGCTCATGCTCTGAAACCAAGTGCCAAGGGTACAGCTCTCATGTTTAATGTAACATGATAATTCAGAACACTTTGACTTGGATTCATTACCTCAGTACAATATTTGATCAGCTGAGCTATGAAAAATCTCACAAAACACCAAAGCAAATTTTTTAAAGCTACTGTATCTACAATAGTTAGTGTTTTACATCATTTTCTCTGCAGTATTTTGCCTATTTATGGCTCATGAATGTGAAAGTGAAAAGCTCATGAAAAGTGTAATTTCTTTGCTATTATCAAACGGCATTACAAAATAATGACTGTGTTCAAAAAAGTTTCCCAAACACTCTTTGTCTGACATTGTTCAAGTCAAACAGATACTTCCAAAACAAACTTAAGCCATTGGTTGAGCCAACGTTTGCTATTGAGCCACTCAGACAAACAATTTGTTGAATGCAGTTAAAAGCCCCAACTGATCTTACTGTAAATTGGTGACAGTTGGTAAAATGTTCCTTCAGTTGAAATTGCTCTGTGCTCACCAAAATTGGAACTACTGCCCCAAGTGGCCGAAGGTGGAAGTGTTGTTGAACATATGGGTATGTGTGAGCTTTGGTTTCTGGGTGAAATATCAACAGAGTAGCTGTAAAATCAAGTTTCAAAGCAAGGTTGGTTTTAGTTGTAAATTATCTAATGCATTTAACAGGAATGCATATTTTATTAACATACGGGTCATTCCAGGGATTCGGTAATATTTCATATTGGATTTTGTTTTCAACTATATTTGATTGTCTGAATACTCCAAAACATTAGGCACATATTTTTCCACATCAGACATCAAATCCCTTTTATTATTTCCTTTTTTTCTTTCTCTTTCTGATTTGGACAACTTTTTTCTCCACCCCATCACGGACATAATGGAAGTGGTTTGAAAATTATTCTACACAAAACTTGTTATAAAATAAGCATCTACCTGCTTCTTATGTGTCCCTCATACAAATTTAATGACAATAAATATACAATTTATGACTGATTTATGACCGTTTTCTTATTTTTATGTGTAAAGCTACAAAAAGTCAAATTTGTGTGTGTGTGGCCTAATTGATTTTATAATTTTTTAAATGATTAAATTCAGATATTTAACTAAAGCCTTTTTTTTTTTTTTTTAGCTAACCCTTAACATGTCAGGCTGTGCCCAGCAAACAATATATTGATTCTGAATGGTGTTTCCATTTTAATTATTAAATATTATCACTCTTGTTTCAACCCATTCACTCTCCAATCACTAGGTGACTTGCACCCACATATTTTTAACACCATGTTTCATTGAAGTAAATATATAGAATTTTTCATATATAATACATTGACTATTTCAATTTTTGTTACAATATTTATAAATGTACTGAATAACTCAACCCTGTAACAGGTTTACAGTGAAGAAATTTGACAGGGTTGAGTGAGACGGAGTTGAGCATTTTTGCTAAAAATGACAGCTGGATTAAAATATCATATTGTAAAGTACTGATTTAATATCTTAATTTCATGTGACAGGGTTGAGTTGTTGAGCTTGATCATACCCATCTTACTATAATACACTTCAAAATAGGAATTATATTAATACAGATTATGATATTTCTTACCTGTTTTTGTACCATGCTGTTGATGACTGCTGAATGATGTAACTTCTGATTAATAACATCACATATGGGCAGAACTACAATTTGTATGGGCTGAAAATGGTTGGTGTGACGGGGTTGAGTTCAGACTGAGGAACACATTTTTATAGCCTTTTATATATATATATATTTTTTTTAAATCATGATTTGTTTGGGTAAATTATCTTTCTCAGCAAAGGAAGACAAATAAATATTTATATTAATAACAAACATTATAGCATTTAAATCATTATAATGGACATATCAACATCTTGTAAAAAGCTTTCAACATTTCATTTTAGTGAACCATCACTTAAAAAAGGTCTGGAGGACTGAAATATTACTCAATCCAAGGAATGACCCACAGCCCTAACCCAAACTTCACTGTCAGTCAAGTAAAAATGTTGGAGGGAAAACAGAACATTAGAATCGAGCTTGAACAAGAAACCATGTCTCTGACACTGCTGGTGCAACACATCACAGGAAGTAATAAACTTATTTGATGTAAAGATGTCTGATGGGAGATGGCGCATAAAGGTTAATGGAGCCGATGTCAGGGAACTGGAAAATTCGGTAGCAACATGTTGAGTTGATCATGCTGCATGTTTTCAAGGAAGTCAACCTACGAACATACAGTTGTCTCTGCACATTAAGGTGGCATAGGAGAAATTACTCTAACTTTTCCATTTTATTAAATCATTATTTAAATCTTTAAACCAATAGATTTTCTGAATTAAATCAACTGCACATCAGATATCCAATGCTCAATTTGTATTTAAACACTGCAGTAAGACATTTTTAATTGGGCCATAGAGTGGCAAAGCAAAAATCTACATGGTAACATAGAAAGGAGAGAAAGGGAGAGAGAGGAGTAAAGGAGCTAAGTGGGGTTGGCTCTCTCAATAGTCAGCCTGCTCCACCCTATTAGCCTCCAACCATCCTCTTCATCCAACAGTACCATCCGTAACTCAACACTGACTTCAACACTATCACCCTCTGAGAGATGCCAAGAGGGGGGCAACGTCAGAGTGCGGGTGGCTGTGGCTCTTCAGTTAAAGAGCTTCGCAATCATTGTGCATATTTCATTTTGTACCATTTCCAAATCAACAGACTCTCTCTTTTCTGAAGCCCACATGGCAATCATGAACAGGCCTCTTCACCACAATCTACTTCCTCTGGAACAACATGCACCTGCTCCACACATATCTGAGGTGTTGTTATTGATACATTTACAGCATTAGTTGTGACTTAAAGGTGAAATAAGCCATTTCTGCACCACTAGTGCCACCAAAACGAATTGACAAAAATGATTGTTTCCAAACAGGTTTTCTCCAAACGCATCCTGCCTCTTCTGCCATGCCCCCATCTGCCATTATCCTATAGTGCAGAGCAGTACCCGCCCACCTTTTCAGCAGTCAGCCATTTGGAAAAAAAAATAAAAATCTTTTTTTTTCCATAGGGATTTCATAAAATTCTTAATAACATTAAAAGAAATTCTCTATTAAACATTATTTTTTGTTATTAATTAATTAAAATAACACAGACTTATGGCTCCAAACCTCTTAGCTCATGGTAAGTCTATATTTAAAGATTTTTAAGTTATCGTTAACAATCAGCTCCCCATGGAAGATTTTTTGGCTGGTGCAAATAATTGTATATGCTATTTACACTCCAGTGCAAATAGTGGCAGATATTATTTGCACAGGCTGCCAACTGCACCACAACCCTTGTGCTAATACTGTTAGATACTAATTGCACCTTGATGCAAATGGTGTCAGATACTATTTGCACTCATATTTAAATACAAACATACAGTACATGGCCATCACTGCACTGTTTATTTAGCGTCCCACAGATACACTATATTTTCCCCTAAACCTAACCCTAAATTTACCTTAGAAAAAATAGCCTGGTTTTCACTTCATTCACCTTGGTATTTTGCTACAAATTTACAGTAACCACATAATTAACCATGTTTTCTATGTTACCACCATATTACTGTAGTAACACATGGTTAATAGCATTAAAACTATGGTTTCTGCAAATAGCATGGTTATTACTATAATAATACAGTGATGCAATGCCGAGCCATGGGAACGAGTGCAATCAACAGACCCCGCCCTTTGGCTCAAACCCTTCTCTGCACTCTCCGACATTCACGGTGACCAAATCAATGTGATGAGATCAACTTTTATATTAATTTGTATCTATTTTTTTTAAAAGTAGCATTAAAGGAAATATTAAGAGTTGAAACGGGAAATCGGAGAGGAAGAAAAAGAATAGGACAAAAGGCAGAATCGAACCGGGGTCGCTAGGACAACAGTACACATTTACACACCATCTTTACACCCCGTGTCACTGCAGCGACACCTATTGTCTAGTTTGTTGTATATTCCTGTGGTGTCAGCAGACTATTGAGGTGAAAAAACCTGCACTGAGTGGCAGATGCTATTTACCCAAGGTGCAAATAGTCACTGCAAATTTTTTTTTTTTACAGAAGCAGACTGTTGCGCTCTGTTAAATAATTAGTCCCACCCTAAATTCACACCATTGGCTGAGCCAGAAGTTTACATATTGGGTCACTCAAACAAACACAGCAATTTTTTGAATATGCCAAAGGACAGCAGTGTTTACATTCTTCAAGGAAATCGTACTTACTTATTGTTGCCTCTGAACATTAAACTGGGATAGGAGAAAGTATTTAAAAATTACAAAATATATACTTCAACTTTAACACTACAGTGGGAAAGAGAACATCTTTAGAAAACCTGTGGGGTTTTCTAAAGATCTCTCTCCCTCTCTCCATATCTTCTGTCTCTCTGCCTCTTCTCCTTCTCCCACACAAAAGCCAGCTGATTGGATCACTCAGTGTAGAAATGAAAGAAGGACATGGCATTTTATGCGAGGGCTAACATACAAGAGGACAAGGGAGAGAAAGAGAAAGAGGGAGAGAGATTGAGAGAGCAAAAAATAGAGTGTGTGTGTGTAGAGCCTAGACGTACTGTTCCTGAGCCTTTTTATCTGAGTGATTGCCCCCAATTAGATCTGTGTTCGGGGTGGGTGAGAACACGCTGAGTTCAGAGAGGGGGTGTAGGGTGATGAGTGCCCCTCTCTTTCTCATTAACCCCAGTCAAACATAACCGCAATGCAAAAAGAACATCAAAACAACACATTATTTTGTTTAATTACAGGTTTAAATTTTTAACATGTAAACAAGCATACCTTGGCAGAAAAAATGGCTAATTTTGTGTCAACGGCCGGCCTCAGATAAGAATGGAGTACAGGTGCAATGACCCCAAAAATTGTTTGGACAATTAAGCCACACATATGCTTGTATGAATATCATTGCATTAGATCATAAAAAATCAAGTGGTATTTGCAAAGAAATTAAGCTAGACATTTTCTTACCATTTTTGTTATTACCTTTAACCAACTGGTCCAAAAGTCATTTTTGTGGATGCATGATGTCAGTTCCTGTATCACAGCTGTCCTACAGTAAGTTGTAGTTCATGACAACCGTGGACAAGCTCAGACAAGTTTGACAAGCAGAAAGTGTCCAAATATCTTAATTTTAAACAGTCTATTTGTTATAATACACAGTTTAATATTGTATAATTTACAAACTTACTTTTATAAATAGTTTTGCTTAAAACAAATACAGTTTGGTATTTTGTTATCTAATTCAAATGCATTCATATATGGGTCAATGACGTGATGTAAACAAAATAATTTTGCCTGAACTATACATTTTATTGTTAAAATCCTTGAAGTTAATGTAAAAAAAAACAATGTTTGTGGTGTAAAACTGTGGTGTAACTGTCCGGAGACAGTAAAATAAATAAATAAATAAAAATCTAATTAAAAGCTGAAATTCTTGCTAAACAAAAAATATTGGCACATGTAGTTTGCAATAATATTACAGAATTATTCCTTAAAAATAAGTAGTTATTCAATTTTAGTTTAAAAATATTATTATAATTTTTTCTTGTCCGTTAAATAAAAGTCAGGTGGTGCAACCAACATGTACATAGCCATTCTGTTGTCATGTGGCAAGAAAACCATAACACGGAGAAAAAAAAAACCTTGAGACTCTCATCCTCACATCATGTGTGAAGTTTAAATATATGCAACCCCAAATCTGAAAAATATGGGACAGTATGAGAAATGCTAATAAAAACCAAAATAAGTGATTTGTAAATTATATTCACCCTTTGCTTTTTTGAAAGCACTATAACTACACATTTTATTATGTTTTACTCTGTGACTTTCATTGTTTTTTTTTTTAAATGTACAATAATTTCAAATTTTGATTGCAACACGTTCCAAAAAATTTGGGACAGTCGAGTGTTTACCACTGTGAAACATCACCATTTCTTCTGCATTTATTAAGCATTTGGGCTCTGAAGACACAAGTTTAAGTGTAGAAAGTGGAATTTTCCCCCATTCATCCATTATGTAGGTCTTTGTCTGCACAATTGTACAGGGTCTTCGTTGCTGTATGGTGTGCTTTATAATGTGCCACACATTCTCAACTGGCCAGTCTAGCACCCACACACTCTGCTAACACAGCCATGAACTTTAAATATGCACAGGCAGTATGTGGTTTGAAGATGTCCTGCAGGAAAATGCAGGGGCATCACTGGATGGCAGTATATATGTTGCTCCAAAATTTTTACATATGTCTGCATTCACAGTGTTCTCACAGCTGTGTGAGTTACCCATGCCATGGGCACTGACACACCCCTGGCCCACACAGACACTGGCTTTTGGACCTGATGCTAATAACAGCTTTTCCTCTTTGGCCCGGATAACACGACAGCTTTGTTTTTCAAAAACTTTTTGAAATGTGGACTCTTCAGACCAAAAAACACAGTTCCACTTTTTTGCTTTCCATCTAAGATGAGACCGAGCCCAGAGAAGTCGGCAGTGCTTCTGGACAGTGTTGATGTATGGCTTCGGCTTGGTGGTGGCCTAGTGGACTAAAGCACATAACTGTTAATCAGAAGGTCGCTGGTTCGATCCCCACAGCCACCACCATTGTGTCCTTGAGCAAGACACTTAATCCAAGTTGCTCCGGGGGGGATTGTCCCTGTAATAAGTGCACTGTAAGTCACTTTGGATAAAAGCGTCAGCCAAATGCGTAAATGTAAATGCATCTATTGATGCAGTGGTGAATGGTGCTGACTAACAAAGGTTTCTAAAGTTATCCATTACAGATGAATTACGTTTTTTAAGATAGTGATGTCTGAGGTATCAGAGATCATGTGAATTCATAAATGGTTTTCGTCTTGCCCTGTATGCACAAGATTTGACAAGATTCTTTGAATCTGTTAACTATATTGTACATTGTACAGGGTTGGGAGGTACTTTTGAAATGTATTCCACTACAGATTACAGAATACATGCTGTAAAAAGTAATTTGTAAAATATTCTGTTAGATTTCTCAAGGTCAGTAACATATTCTAAATACTATGGATTACTTCTTCAGCGCTGGTGGATTTTTTCACTTGCTTTGACTATTACAAATTCTGCCAGTACAGTAAGACAAAATACACATGTTAAAATACATTCTCTGAAAAACCTAAATATCTTATGCAGTGTTGTTTCTAAATCATGATAAAAAATGTTATATCTAGTTTTAAAGATTTTTAGATATTTTTACAGGAAAACAATACAAAAATGATGATCAAGAATACGATAATGCTCTAATATCAAAGGTCTTTCTAGAAAAATATTAATTATTTTAATAAATAAATATGATCATGCTTGGTAATGTGCATATAAAATGGCTAGAAATAGCATTATAACTTAGCGTAAAGCTGACAATTTACACAAGGTTTATTTCTATTTCTTCTGCTCCAAACTTACTTCAAACTTACTTCTCTGTCTGCTCGTATGAATGTAACACATCATAAGAAATTGTTTCACTGCTGTTCAAATGCACTTTGGATTGCATCATTTATATGTATAAATGTTTTCCATCTGACTAAATATTAAATGAAACAAATGACAATAAAATGCAAAGTAATCTCTTCAGTAATCAAAATACTTTTTGAATGTAACTGTATTCAAATTACCAATGATTTAAATTGTAACTGTAGTGGAATACAGTTACTTATATTTTAAATATGTAATCCCGTAACATGTATTCCGTTACTCCCCAACCCTGGCACTCTAGAGGGTGAAATGCTCAAAATCTTTCCAATTTGTCTTTGGGGAACATTGTTCTCAAAGTGCTGGATTATTTGCTGAGGCATCTGTTGGCAAATTGACAAGTCTTGAATGATCCTTGCTCTTGAAAGACTAGGCTGTTTTTGGAGGCTTCTTATACAGTACTATGGCATAATTGCTTCACCTGTTTAATATCTCCTGTTATTAGTTTTAAATTGCCCCTGTCTCAACTTTTTTGAAGTGTGTGTTGCAATCAACTGATTTGAAAATACTGTACATAAAAATAAAAAAAATATGAAATTCCCAAGGTAAAACATCATATAATGTGTAGTTGTAGTGCTTTCAAAATAGTAAAGGCTAAATATAATTGACAAATCACTCCTTTTTGAATTATTTGCATTTTTAAAACAAATTTCCAAATTTGGAATTGGGGTTATATATATATATATATATATATATATAGAGAGAGAGAGAGAGAGAGAGAGAGAGAGACATTTTTATAAAAAGGCACATTTTGTTCAGGTCAAATGGAGTACCTTAAGAAAATATCTTGATATTTCAAAAAGTGTTCAAATGAGTTTTCAGCTATGAAAGCATTTTAATACCTTTTACTTTTAAAGTCATGGTTTAAAATCATCAAGGCTCTTGTAGAAAATGCTTGGAGGGAAAAGATTTTTCAAAATTGTATGAAACAAACATGGACACAAATATTACATTTCTATGAACCTGATATTTTTTAAAGTACATCTCTAACAACCTTTTTTGTCAATGACCCATTTATACAGGGGCGTAGCACCAAATTTTGGGCCCTGGGTACAAACCATCTTGCTGGGCCCCCGTACCAAATATGTATGTATAGAAAACTGACTTCTAAGGGGCCCCCCCTGCCTCGGGCCCTGGGTACTCGGTACCCTTTACCCCCCCAGTCCGACGCCCCTGCATTTATATTATATTATATTATATTATATTATATTGACAAGTGGTTTCCAGACAGAGAATTGCTAATCCGACTCCCTTCTTTCCTCTAACCCTCTACCCTCTTGTATCACGGCTCAGTGAAAGAAAGCAATTTCTGTCTCCATTCATCCCTCTGCATCCTATACACATATACGCCACACAGCTTGAGTCTCATCTACATCCAAGTTTTACTTTTCCCCTCAAACACTCACACACTTAAAAAGTGAACTGCCAATAGACAGATTCCAGAAGACATTCATTGAGCAACAGGGAATAAGCTTGTCAAAGCCGCATTGAGTTATAATACCAATTTCGATGGTTTGATATAATTTTATGGCTAAATTATAGTGTAATAAATTAGTTCTATTACTCACAGAGGCGATTGTGGAACAAAAGGGAGGTAAATCTTCAGAGCAACTGTACTCTCTCTTTTCACATTAAATAATAGGAGGACAATTACTATTGTTGCCTTATGCTCATCAAGACTCGCATACATTAACAGATTGTCACTGTCAGTTGTCTACTCAAATTTAGTCTTTCTCTCTTTTAATTTGATATTGATACAACAGGTGTGTGTGTGGGGGGGTACTCTAGAAATCCCTCATCTTCACAGGCTTGGACATTTTAGAGAGAGAGAATGAGAATGAAGGAGAAGTCAGCATCCATAAATCACCATGAATGTGTAAATGCCACTGCTGTGCATTCCAGCCAGAGAACAGGAGTCCAAACTGCTACAAGTTCCTTTCTCTCGCCATGCTAATGTTGTTTTAACAGTGCTGCTCTCCCACAAACAACTTCTCACTCTCCCTCCCCCTTTGTCCCTTGGAACCCCTACAAGAAGCTGATATAAGGCAGAAATAGTTCGAATTTTCTAGTGAAACCCAGCATTAGTGATCTGAATACTATTTATGTTTTGGACATTCTCTCTCTATGCCACAAGCTGAGCATCAGAGAATAGTGTAGTAATGTGACACCGTGTTTCCACTCAGAATAGCCAAGTGGAAGAGGCTTCACAATTACTCCCAAACACCCCATACTTAGAGTGAAAGCGCAAGAAAAAAGATTTAGTTTACATTATCATCAGAGTTTTTGGAATCATGTTTATGTTTAAATAACCACTATAAATAATTGGCTTGGACAATAGAGTTACCTCCACAGTCCACTGCTTAAACTTGTTTAAGTGAGTCTAATTGAGTCTGTGGGAGAAACAGCAAAAGAAAACAAATGCAATGTTTTTTTTTCCCCCCTCTCTCTCATTTTTTGTCCCATGACATTCTTTGTCATCTCCAAGGCTAGACGCTACAGATCAAAAACAGAAAAACACAGAATAAGAGCTCAAACCAAACCTTGAATTATGTGATATTTATTGCCACTGGAAATAGTCCTGGAAATTTGCCACCAATTTTTCACAGACAAAATTCCTAACAATAGGGAGTTGACTCTGACATTAACATTCCCATGGCTCTCACCCTGTGCTACTAAAATTATATGACAAACTGACCCAAATCTATAAACTCAGAAAGCAGAGAATCCATATAATCTTTACCATCAATATTTTGCAGTTGACACCCAAATATTGGCAAAACACCTGCCTCCCACCTGATAGTCATTTGCCTTAAAATGAGAACTGTCAATAAGCATCAATAGACACCAATAGACCTTACAGAAGGATATTTAATTTGAAATGAATGAAAGGTGAGACTATAAGCAATGGAAATAGAGTATGTGTCTGTGTAGAGCCAACTGTTATAGAAATGAATTGCATTTGAATCTTTTATTAAAATGTATTAACTTGCTCCACCTCTTATACAACTTCAGGTGATGTCACCAAGTCCACGTATTTTTCAATAATAACAATGTTAATATTTCTTTTTTTCAACCACTGCACTCCGCCCACCTATTATTTAGAGACAACTTTTCATGATCCAATCAATCAGAAATACATGGCATTACAAAAGTAAATGGGTTGTAAACGCCATTGTATGTTGACATTAAATACAGTATGGCATCTGCCCTGGAAGTCAGTGGGGCCGGTTCATTAACAATAAAATACACACTGTTTTAAAAAAAAGTATAGCCACAAGATGTTACCATTATAGGTGTTAAACATTTTTAACCTCTGATCTAGATTATTTTAGAGTGATAAAATCGCTTACAGGGTTACAGGTTTGCATCATCATGGCAACGAATTTGCTCTATTGGATATAACTTTACACAGATAAGGTTAGTAAGAGATTTTATCACACTACAATCATGTTAACACATATAATGTTAATGTCATGTGGCTATACTTTCGAAACAATGTGTATTTTAAGTGTTTATGGACTGCCCCTTTCACTTTCATTGTAAGTGCCTCACTGTCATTTTTGCTTTAGAAAATACAAATAAACGAGGGACAAGTCGAAATTTGGTAGTGAATACTATGCGACAAATGCTGTCGATTGAGCTTATCTTGTATTAAACCTGGAATATTCCTTTTATAGTCTAGAATTGCTTTGAATTCTAGAAAGATTTAGAAATAAACTGTGGAAGTTTAGATTACTATGTAAAGGAGACCATGTACACACTCACACACACCATCAGCCAGTGTTCTTAAACTGGGCCGGTGATCTGACAATCTATACTACCTGCTAAGGATGTGCTACCAGCAATAAAAACAGTGATGTGTAAAGTTAAAGCATGGGTTACACATGTCAGGAGGCACATAAAAACCTGTCGAAATGTACTACAACAGCATGAAATGTGTTAAAAACCTAGGAAGCACATCTTGTCAGGCAGATAATATCTATCCTATCTAACCTATCAGGATGTGCTACCAGCATAACTATCAGATGTGTGATGTAGTGTGAGGCTGTACTAAGCTCTACCCCAAACCCTAACCCCAACCCTAACACTGAGCAAATATAGCATTGGTAGCACATCCTGATAGGTAGCATGACAGGTAGCATATATTTTCAGGACACCGGCCCCATCAGCCAGTGTTCTTTATCTGCCCCCCTCCACGATGACAGAATTCAAATTTTGGGGGGAACTATCCTTCTAATATCAAAGCAAATATTTCAATATAGATGAGCAGCAATGAGGACAAGTGTCTCTGATCTATTTCCTCTAATATGTCACATATATTATCCCTCTCACTCCTCCCCTCTCTTCACCTCATCCCATCTCTCCCCATACAGGGGTAAAGCCAAATATTTAGAAAAGGCCAAAGCCCCCATAAATCTGTTGCAGGAGAGAAAGGATGAACATGATTTACCCCTAACACACACATACGCACACTCTCCTCACCTCCATCAGCCAGAGGAAGCAGGCACAGATGGAAAGAATCTAAAAAAGAGGGGACAAGAAAAGAAAGAGAGCTAAAGAATGAAAGCTGCACTGTGCCTAAGTTAAAAGTGCCCTGGGAGCCATAAGTTAGGCAGAGAAGTATATAGTGCCCCCTGTCTTTTAATATATACATGCATAAATACAGACGCAGAGAGGCAAACATGCACTAAAAATACATTACTGCCTCCTTAAATCTCAGCCACAGCCCACATACTAACACAAATGCAATCCCCTATACGCAATACAAAGACACTTCCTATCCAGCAACTTTGCTCCCCTACCTTTGATTTACAATAACAAAGTTGGTTCCACTGAAGTAGGCTAGCAAATATTCAAGTCTATTTATGCACCTTTTCATTAGAAAACAATATAGTGTTTTGTGTAATAAAGAAAGGAATGCTGTACTGACAGGTCAGAGGTCGCAGAAGGAGTAAATTGAGGGCAGATGAGGCTTAACAGAGAGTTTAGTTTGTGAATGGAGTTGTGCGGAGGAGAGTGGCTTCAGCACAGACAAGACACAGAAATGTTTGGCTTGCTCTCTAAGTGCAGAATGAGGAACCAGTCCAGTGAGCTGGAGGGCTCTTAGCACTACTGAGCTAAATTACATGAGTTTATCCATCTTACAGATGACCACTTCAATGAAAGCATGCCTACTGTACCTGAGAAATCATGTACCAATGCCTTGATACACACACACATTTATATCATTGTGGGGACTCTCCATAGACTTCCATACATTTTATGTATTTTATACACAATAATTTCTATACCCTAACCCTAACCCTTCCCCTAAACCTAACGTCACAGAAACATTTTTTAATTTTTACATTTTCAAAAAACATTTTTTTGTATGTTTACTAAGCCATTTCCTACTGGCTGGGCCCCACAAGGTTGGTGATCTCAGGTTTTACTATCCTTGTAGGATAAACACACACACACACACACACACACATGTTGTGTTTCCATGTTTTATGGGGACTTTCCATAGACATAATGGTTTTTATACTGTACAAACTTTATATTCTATCCCCTAAACCTAACCCTACCCCTAAACCTAACCCTCACAGAAAACTTTCTGCATTTTTACATTTTCAAAAAACATAATTTAGTATGATTTATAAGCTGTTTTCCTCATGGGGACCGACAAAATGTCCCCACAAGGTCAAAAATTTCGGGTTTTACTATCCTTATGGGGACATTTGGTCCCCACAAAGTGATAAATACACGCTCACACACACACACACACACACACACACACACACACACACACACACACACACACACACACACACATTCACAAACACATACACACACTTTCATCATCCACTTCATGTCTTTTTCATTCAAACACAAACACAGTGTAGAAGCTACATTAGTGAGGAGGACCTCTCATAAATCCAATGTTTTTAATTCTAAGATGAGGATTTTTAGGTAACACTTTACAATTTGTTGTATTCGTTAACAAAATTATATTTTCACCCATGATTTTGGAGCAAAACTACAGGTAACTACAACAACAAAAAACACCATATACGTAGCTATGGTGTCAGTACACAAATGGGGGTAAAACACTTATTTGTGCTGTTTTTTCAAAGTTGGAGTGCTCCTAAAGTATTAAAGATACCTCAATATTCTTAATAAAGAAACACCTCTAAATAATGTATTACTCAGTAAATATGAATCTATGTTTTTAACATTTTGGATTTCATTGTAATCCAGTGTTTATTCTTCATTAGTTACATATATATATATATATATATATATATATATATATATATATATATATATAACATTTTTGAACCAGAGTCCTCTGGTTGAATTGGCACGGAATGACCCCAGTACATTTTATTTTGATTTTTGCATTAGAAGTCATATAAATTAACAATAGTTAATGCATTATGAACTAACACGAATAAGCAACAATAGTATTTTGACAAATTAACATTAACCAACATTAATAAATGTTGAAAAATGTTTTTAATTGTTTGTTCATGATACCTAAAGCATTAACTGATGTTAACAAATAGAACCTTTTTGTTTTGTAAACCTGTTGACATTAAATTTAAAGCAAAACATGATTTGGCCAATTTATGAGAATTTTAAAGGTGCTCATAAGTATGTTTTCCACATGTTTTATCATATTAGTAAGACATTTTCAAAATACACACACACACACACACACACACACACACACACACACACACACACTTAGAGAAGAAAAGGCCTCAGCTGTCAGGCTGACAGGGAACATTTAGGGATTACTGTGTCTCTCACTTTCAATGTCCTTAAGAGTTCTAAGAGTCCCTTAGGGTCAGAGAGGAAGATTGATCCCAGGACACAACACAACAACCTCCAGCCCTGACAGACACCCGATCAACTACAGCCCTCCTCAGGGACCCTGATGGGATCGAGAGCCACCTCAGCCCTTTCAGTGAGCCGCCCTAACACTTTAGCCTCTTCCTGCTTATCAACAAAAGGGCAAAGCTCTAAAATGCATGTGCTTTCTCCATCTCGCTCTGTCAGTTTGTTGGTATTCGTGGCCGTCTCGCCCAGTGAAATGTCACCTCTCTAAAGGCCTCCATCTATTTTGTGTATAAATGTCAATAATACGTTTATACAACCACAATATGGCAGAGGATTCTTTGCACAAGCATTTTGTAACCTTTTTTCAACGCTGAGACTTTACTTTAAAAAAATTCGGGTATGTCTTGAATGTTCCCCAAGAGCAGCTTTTCCCTCTCTGTTATTTAACTAACCACTTCTCCTGTGTTTCTTTTCCATGTTTATTCTTACAGCATTAATTCCACCTTTTCCCTTTTCTTCTCGCTCTCCGTTCCCCTGCTCCTGTGTGGGCTGTGCAGAGAGAGCTCCCTTGTCTCAGTGTTTGACACACGTCTTCCTGTGTGGCTGCCGGGACCGCAAGGGACAGGAGAGGAACAAAGCTGTCCAGAGGTCTGCCCGATTCAATTACACACCTTGGCCACAAAGAAAACTCAGACCATCTGCACTCACAGATGCAGTGGCCTGCACCTCGACTTTGAATTGAGTTATATTTAGGATTCCGGACATTGGGTTTTGTAGCACTGACCTACAGACACAGCTGTTTGGGTTACAGAGATAATCCAACATGATTATTTGTAAACAGAAACTCTCATAAAATCACACATAATGAAATGATATAGGACCAGGATCCCAAAAAATATTGGACCATAAGAACCCTTATGGGTTATTGATTGGGTTAATAAAAGCATAATGCTTTGATTTCAAGAGGAGATTTTCTATTACAAATATCACATATATATTACATATAATTCATAATAAATTAAATGACTAATTTTTGTTTATTAGATCATAGTAAAGTCTTATATTTTGGTTGAAAAACCTTTTAAACAACAACATTAGGTAGACCATAGTTCAGTATCTCTTGACATGACTTCCATTGTAAACAAAGCAACCACAGTATGCTACAGTATGAGTTTAAAGGAATAGTCCAGCCAGAAATGAACATCATTCGTACTTGTAAACACCTATGTAACTGAGGTTATCGGTATATTAGTAATTTATGAAATTTAAACAAATAATACAACATGAGATATGTAGTGTAAACATAAACTCTCATTAAATCAAATAAATGTAATAACATTTGGCCAGGGTTCCAAAACTTTTTTTTATAATGGGTTATTTACTTGTGAGCATGCGATTTCAAGTCATTTTCTGATATTAAATACATCAAATATAACCCATGTGTTATATTTTGGTTGATTTAATTTTATTCATAAAAAATATTTATTGTTGTTTGATAGAAATTGGCATTTCCAAACCAGTGTGACTTACTCTTTTCTCTAGAACACAAAATGAGACATTAAACAGAATGAGAGCCTCAGTCACCATTCACTTTCATGGAAAAAGATGAAAGAGATTAGTGACTAAGTCAATATGTTTATTGCCTATAATAACATATTTTTTCTTTTCCATGGGGGGAAGAAAGACATCAGGGTTTGGAACATGAGAATTAATAAACAATGACAGAATTACACATTTTTGGGGAACTATTCCTTTAATATCAAAGCAAAGATTTCAATATAGATGAGCAGCAATGAGGACAAGTGTCTCTGATCTATTTCCTCTAATATGTCACATATAGTATCCCTCTCACTCCTCCCCTCTCTTCACCTCATCCCTCTCATTAGGCCAACAGCCCCATGGAGGGCTCCTACTTCTTCAGTTCTTACTTCTTGCTGATCCTAATAGCACATCACAGACAAATGCACCCGGTCGGCGACATTCGTTACCCCTATGACCCCCCACTTCAGCACCCAGAAGAGGGACCCCCAACATCTTCTACCCCAAACACCCAAGCATTGGCCCCCTTCCACATGTATTGTCCTCTGGGGTTTAATTGGAGCGATGTTCTCTATTGTACTTACACTCAATGGCAGTGGAGAAGCCCATTGTGGGAGTGAATGAGGCCAGGAGTGTTCATTATGTCCCATGGCTGAATGGGTCTATCTGGGGGTAAGGGCCACAACACACAGCGTCCTGGACCTCCGTGGAGGGTGAAACCACAGTCGCACTGACATACACTGACGCTTGGCCTGCTGAAAGGCCTGCTTCATTTATTGTGAAGGGCTTTTGTATCACTGAGCTAGATGTATGATAGAGAGAGAAGGAAAGATAAAAAGAGAGAGAGGAAGATAAAGGCAAAACGTATGGTCAAATGCCCCCTGTCCCAGGAGTGCTGCTCCTCTGAGGATGCTCAAATACACCTGAGGGATCTGGAGTTGCCAAGAGAAGATTAGGAAGTTTCCCAAACATATATAGGCCACGTTCACAAAACAGAACATTATGGTTGTCAGTCCTGTTTTTGACTGCTAAATAATGTTAAGTCCACTCATAATTTGCTGAGTGGCTAGTTGTCCGTCACATCTTCTTGTTGGGTTTCGGTACCTCACTGAGACAAATTTGTGAGCTGTGTGTCACTCAAAGTTCCAGGAGATGGACCGATCCAAACACAGTAGGAGGGGGGGGGGGTATTAGTACAGTAAAGTATTAGCTTGACTTTAGTTATTCGTTTACTGTGTAAACAGAAATTCGTTTTTTAAAAGGTAGTTCATCCAAATATTCTGTCATCATTTATTCGCCCTCATGTTGTCTCAAACTGGTATGAATGTTTTCATCCATGGAATACAACAGGAGATGTTAAACCCAAATTATACTTTGTCGGTCATGAATGCAAGGTGTCAGCATATGCTGTGTAAGAGCTTTGAATGCATGCACATTTGACTAACAGTGCAAACTCTGAATGCACAGAATGAGCACATGTGCCTGGAATTATTTGCACTAATTAGTGTGTCCACAAGGTGCCAACACTCACAATAGAGCCTTTGCTGTCACGCAAATGCGCAAGAAGAAGATGTAATCACCGGGAAACATCAGAAGACGAAGGTAGAAAATACAACTCGAGTCTGAAGGAATAAAAAGATATTTATGGGTCTAAACTCCTTAAGAGAAATAGTGTAGTTGCTCATAGCAGTCATAGCGTGCATGTGCCAACCTCTTGTGTATGTGCACAGTTAAATTAAATATACTTTGAAAGGCTAGCATTCCACTGTAGCATAATCTAGGTGTTCGCGTCAAATCTGAAGTATACTTTGGGCTTTAGGGACAATGACAGCTTAAGTCATCCACTTTCAATTTATGGAAAAAGCAACCTTCTGCCTAATATTATTAAATCTATCCTTTTAAGAAAATACCCAAAAAGACGCACGTAACAGTGCAGTCATCACTGTTGTCTCACATATTAATAAATGCCATTTTTCTCAGGGATAAGCAACAGCTGGGCATTTCCACACCTCTGCAGACCATGGCTGGCACCATGCCCTTCACCTGGCATACTGTCAGGCCCTTCAGCAGATTCGTGACACAACATCCAGGCCATAGTAATTCAGCACAGGTCATCAGATCAGCTATAATTGCAGGGTGAACTTGGTGTAAAATACTGTAGTGTGTTTATTGACTTTTTTTAGTGCAGCAATGAACGCAGGTTGTTTATAGGAGTAATTTTGCATTTACCAAACATTGCATACTGTAAAAGGACTTTGAGAACAAACAATGCTCCCAAAACTGCCCTTTAAACATTAAGCCTGCAACACAGTCTAGTTAGATCTGTCTTGTTGAATGTCATATACAATAAATCATTTACTCACGCTCCTGACAAACAACCTCACCATGCAAGTTGCACATCTAAAGCTAAACAGTGTATAGGGTCTAACTTTGGTGACCCAGAACGTAAACTGAGCCTCTTAGGTAAACTTACTAAGCTTTCTCCACCCAGACTGCACTGCCTGCAGCCCCGCCAGTCTCCTCCTGCCCTGTCACTGGAGCCACACTTGGCAGAGAGACACCGTCCTTGAACTGTCCTGACAAACTCCAGCCCTCACCCTGACCAGCACTCGTCACATCACCTCTAACAGCCTTGCTATTGAAGTTAAGGCTGCTCTTAGAAGGCTCTCTATCACACATATGCACTCATTTCCGATGTTTACGGCCTGAAACAAATACAATGCCAGAGGTCATACAAATGAACACACATAAAAAGAGCTCAAATTTAATATAAATCTGACATCATAAGCAGCATGTCTTGCTTTTCTTCCTTTAGTTGAGAGGAGCATGTGTACAGTAGGCACTACGTTATTCCCTCAATACACAAACAGTGTCCACCCTGCCCCTCAAAACACACATATGCACAATGATTCACATCTATCACACACAGTAGATTTTCCTTCTTTCTGCCTGTTTATTTTACTCTAGTACAGAGGAAGCTTATAGTAACCCATAAATGCATAAGTGCATCCAAACACTATATAATACACATGCACTACCTCAGCACAATCACAAACATTCATCTGGGAGGTCCCGAGGCACTATGCTCATACATGCTTGCACACAGACACGCACTCATCTAGGTGTTTCTTCAACTTCAGGCAATTTCATGTCCTGGGGGTTCATTTTTATTATAACTATCAGAAGTTGTTTACTTTTTGAAAGTCACATATTAAAACTTACTTAGAAACTTCTAACCATGCCTTGATCATTTAATTTCAGTACTTTCCAAATGCTTTTAATGTATAGATTCTATTGTTTTAGCCTTGTCACAGACACAGACTTTCAATATTAAACTATGAAAATCCAGTGTAAAAGTAAATATTTTTATGTTGTAACAGATCTCTTGCTACTTTGAAGGAGGAAGTGGGGGCCAGGTGAACAGTCCATGTAAATCTTTATTTTTTCATTTTTCAGCTTAACACAAAACTCAACTTTTCAGCTCAATGTAAATGCACACACACTCTGCTGCATGTGTCTTTCTCTCTGTCCTCTGGTGGTCTGGACACCCTTTTTATCCCTCTCCAGCCCTCACTGTAACACAGAACAGCTGTTAGAGATAATTTCCCACAGGTTTCTATCCTTACCGTTCATCCTCTCTCAGCCTCGCTCTCCACAGATGTCACTCGGCCCCCCTCTAGAGAGAAAATCCGCCACAGCCATCTGCGCCCCCGGCCTGTGGACCACCTCAAATTTAAAAGGCTAAAGAGCTAGATACCAATGGGTGATCCGCGCATTGGTATACTTCGTGCGATGGAGCAACTGGAGCGGGATGGGGTCTGATCAGAGGGTAAAAGCACGCCCCAACAGATAGTACCAGAAGGTGAGAACTGCCCACGTGATGGCCAAACACTCCTTCTCTATTGTGCAGTACCTAGTCTCCCTCAATGAGAGTTGGGGAGCTCCTCCCCCTCCACCATGTGGGACCGTACCGCTCCTATCCTCCTTTTTGATGCATCCGTCTTTAAGATAAATGTGAGAAAGAAGTCAGGAGTGTGCAATTCTGAGGATTTGGTCCATGAGCCACTGAAACAGAGATGGGGCCCTGAACAAACCAAACAGAAGTCTCACGAATTGGTGTAATTCCAACACCGAATGGTGTGGAAAATATCGTCTTTTCACGGGACATGGAAGTTAAGGGGACCTGCCAATATCCCTTAGTTAAATCCAAGCCGTCACTCTTCAGAACCAGCATCACCGGGCTGGCCCAGTCACTGTGGGATTCTTCTATTACCCCCATATCTAGCATGGCCTTTAATTCTTCCCAAACCACTTATTTTTTTGTGCTCAGGTAATGGATAGGAACGACTGCGTACCACTACCCCTAGGGTCATTTCGAAATGGTGCTCTATGAGATTCATACGACTGGGAAGAGGTGAGAAATAGTCTGAGAATTTTCCTTGCAACCTGACAACCTTCATGACTTGTGACGATGAGAGGTGGTCTCCGCAAAAGACCGGGGTGACTCAATCAGTGGCTTTTAATTTCACCTCCGGTCCGAGCTACTCCCTCTCTGGAACCACCATCGCCAAAGTCACAGGGACTGCCTCTCTGAAGTGGTAAATCTGATGTGATGAATTTCCCCAGTGTGTGGAGTTTTGCTCTCAGGTCAAGAATGTATGGAAATTAGTTTTTGCTGTTTAAAGATCCCTCCTACCAATTTTCCACAGGACATCAAGCACACTGCACGGTCGACACCTGTACAATAATTCAAATGAGGAGAACCCAGTGGAGGCTTGCGGGACCTCTCGTATTGCAAATAATAGGGGCTTAAGCCACTGTCCCAATTTCGAGCGTCTTCATCCACAAACTTACAAATCATATTCTTTAGTGCCTGATTAAATCGTTCGACAAAGCCGTCTGTTTAGGGGTGGTAAACGCTGGTCCAAATCAATTTAATCCCCCATAATTAGTACAGTTCACTTAGTGTACATGACATAAACATTGTGCCCTGTTCAGTGAAGATTTCTTTCGGAATCCGTACTCAGCAGATTATTTTGAAGAGTGACTTTTGAAGAGTGACTGAGCAGAGGCACTGCTTCCGGATAGTGCATTGCATACTCCACCAGAAACAACACAAAGCGATGCCCGCATGTTGTCTGCTCTAATGGCCCGACGAGATCCATAGCAATTCTTTCGAAGGGGACGCAATAGCACTTTTGGGGTGGCCACGCGATTCACCATCTGACATTCACGGCATGCTGCACACCACCTGATCAATGTCTGGCCAATAGAAATGGGCTATCAGATGGTTTAGTGTTTTTTCCTGTCCTAAGTGACCCACCATCGGATTATGATAAGCCATCTGGAATAGCATTTCCTGACGGCTCTTTGGTATTAACAATTGGGTTGTATCCCCTTTTGTCTGAGTGTCTGCGTCACTCGATACAACCAATTCTTAATAACAACCTGAATCCACCAAGGCTTGGGATGTACCACCCCTTAATACTCACAGGTATCCGATAAGCTTCTGCTCGATCGGGGGCGGCCTGTGATGCATTGGGGATCTGGACCAATGTCTCCACCTCCATTACGGGGCATTGGTCCTGGAAATGCCCAGGTTCCCCGCAGCTCCAGCAGACTGGTCCAGACTTCACACCTGCACCCGTGGCAGCGGATTCACCAGCCTGTGAGGGAGAGTGGAGTGGGTTAGAGAAAACTATCTGGTTGAATGGCCCACGGGACCGGGGAACCAGTTTTTGGGTCAGAATACCCCATTTCTGGGGAATAGGAGCAGGACGAGAGGAATGTGAGGGGGAGGGAAGAGAGAGAGAGAGAGAGAGAGAGAGAGATAGAAGTGGGCTCGCTGGCCCCCGAATGTGCCACCAAATGGTCCTCAGCCAGCTGGATTGCCTCCGTCAGTGACACTGGGCGGTGGCACTGGACCCACTCAGCCATTCCTTTCGGAAACCGGCAGACAAACAGCTTCATCGTCGTGATCCTCTGCCAGCAGACACCTCCAACAGGCATCGCAGAGCTGTTGAGCAAAGGCAAACGGGCGACCGCATACACTGTACGGCAGAGTACAGAAGCACTGCTGGTGTTGTTCTGGGTTACGGCCAACCCGTTGCAACATGGCCCACTTTAGGTCTGTGTACTGTGTACACTTTTATGTACTGTGTTACGACTGGAATTTGCTGGGCCGCAAGCTGGGTTTCCCCGGACAGCAAGGACAGCAATCGGGCTGCCCACTGGGTGTTGGGCCAGCCCCACATTTCAGCCACCCGCACGAAGAGCTCGATGAAGGCCTCTGGATCTCCTTGTGGCCCCACCTTCGTGAGTGTGATGTGGGGCTGGGCTATTGCTCCAACCGGGGTCATGGCTGGGGTACTCCCCTAGGCCATCAAGTTACACAATATAAGACAAGTTATGTTCAGTCAAGATGTAATTTTGCTAGATATTAGCTAGAGTGTGAAATTAGCCTTAGCGAGACTAAGGATTTTGTTTTTATCACTGTTTCTTACACCACAGAGTTTATTAAACCCAATGGACCTTATTCACGGTAGTGCCATCTTTGATTATTAATGGGAATGAAACTGCGGCTGTGAGGGATAGACTTACCATCTCTTCAATGGAAGGAATAGTATAACGCTGTATAAAGTTCTTAGATCACATCTGATTTTCCACAAATCATGATGTCTGGAGTTCTTTGTATACTGAATGCTTTTGGACAGATATTTTAGCAAGGTTTTGTCAGTGACTTTAAGACTTAAAACTGAAGTACAGCCCTTTGAAGAGACTGTAAGTATATTTCTCACAGCCTTGTTGTCATTCCCATTAAAAATCAATGAATAAGGAACAGAATTTTAGATGTGTTAGAAATGACACTGGTGGGAATTTTCATGTTTTCAGAAAATAAATTACAAAAATGACATAAGTCTCCTGTGATGCATATACTGCATAATGTTGAACATTGTAAGTAGAAAACAAATTAAATAACTAGTGAGAGTGTGAATAATGTTTTAAAAGTGCCAGAAGTTGAAGAAAACCCCATGTAAAATGTTCTTAAAGGTCTGAAACCACATCTGGATTAAATGGCAGATGTGATAGTGGTTCTGCATCTGGCATTTGTGTGTTTGTATGTGTGAGACACATGTACATACTGACTGCTGTATCCCCTTTGATGCTGGGTCCTTTCCTGTTTAGCCTGGGCGTCTGCTGGGCGTCTCTGGGCAGTAAACAGAAGAGGGCTATGTAACCGCTGTGGCACGATCAAAGAGATGGGACAGTCTGAAAATTGAAGCAGAAAACCCATGGCTGACCCAGACACTGCCACTATGACAATGAAGAACTTGACAGTCTTTGCATTAACCATGGCATCACTTGAATGCTCTGTAGATATGAGAAGCAGAAGATAATGCATTTAAAGGAACATTTCAGGTTCAATTCAAGTTAAGATCAATCAACACCATTTGTGGCATAATGTTGATTGACACAAATATTTATTTCATCTCATCCCTCGTTTTCTTAAAAAAAAAAGCTAAATCGAGGTTGGTTAATGGGGGCCATTTGTGGCAGGGTTTAAAGACAGAAATGTGTAGCTTATAATTTTCTGTTAAAACTTGGGTATTATTTAAGCTGTAAAGTTATTTTAAATCATTGTTTTTGCAAGATATCAGGATTCACTGCATTACAATGTCATGGCAACGAAGTTGTAAAATTGGGTTTAACTTTACACAGAAAGGTGAGCAATTTTATCACAATAAAATCATGTTAACACACATTTTGTTTACGTTTTATGGCTATGTTTACGGATTGGCCCCATTCACTTCCATTGTAAGTGCCTCACTGTAACCCAGATTCCCCTTCTGTCACTCTCTCCACGTTGTGTTGGAGAAGCGACACTAGGGGTCTCTCTTGAGCGCCGATATCCACCTCTGATCTATGAAAAAAGGCCAATGAGAGTTGGCAGCCAGTATTTGCATGTCCCGCCCCCGGACATACGGGTATTTAAGTTGTGCAAATACGGGAGTTCATTCAGAAAATTTCTTCGGAGCCGATGGTCTGTTTGCAGTTTGCTGCGAGTTTACACACCACTACGTTCCTGTTTCCTCTGACGATCTGCATGCTGTTGGATTTGACGGCGCACAACAGCGGCTTTCTCCTACTTGCACGGCATGCATTGTTGCCCCTGAGCGCTTCGACAGCGCAGACACACACACATACTGTGTATTAAAAGAGTTATTTCCCTTAAAAGAGTGAATTTCTCTAAAAGAGCAAAACACAGCGGCGTTGAACGTCCTTTTCAGGACGCGTCTTTTTCAAGATGCCCTTCCGCCCCTGTGTTGTTCCTGGATGCGGTAGAAGCCTCTCTGCTTCAGACGGCCACAGGTGCTGTCTCGTGTGTTTGGGCCGCGATCACACCGAGGCAGCGTTTGTGGATGGTTCATGTTCTCACTGCGAGAACATGACCATGACCACGACCACGTTGCGGTCGCGGCTTGCTTTCAACAGAAAGCAAGCCACCCCAGCTGCACCCCGCATTGTTCCTTCTTCCCACGGGATTGAGGACGATGCGGTTGGCGCTGGGGGCGATTTGGGGGCGGCAGCGGGTGCAGTTTTGCCGGGTAGCCCCCCGCGAACCTCCCGTTCCCCGACATGCTCGCTGGTCCACGTCTACGCTCGCGGCGATAGCGGCTCGCCTCACGGCCTGGCTGTCTATCCTCCTGAGCCCGAAGCAGATGAGCTCGCCGCCGCATCAGAGAGTGTGATGTCTGATGCCGAGGACTCCCCTGGACTGCCACCTTCGGGCCAGCAGGCCCAGGCTGAGGCCGACGCTCAGATGTCTGACATGCTTTCCCGGGCCGCCGTGAGCGTGGGGTTGGATTGGAACCCTCCATCCTCCCCACAGCCTTCACGGTTGGATGACTGGTTCCTGGGGGCAGCGCCGTTCGCGGCCTCGCATCCCCCGGTCCCGTTTTTCCCGGAGGTGCATGACGAGCTGACGTCTACGTGGAGAGCCCCGCTCTCCGCTCGTCTAGGTGCCACCCGCTCCACTCTCACCACCCTCGACGGCGGAGAGCGCCACGGATACGGGGCAATTCCCCAGGTCGATAGGGCAGTTGCGTACCATCTATGCCCGGTAGCCCTACCTCCTGGCGTGGCCGCCCCGTACTCCCATCCAAGCCCTGTAGGACAACATCCTCGCTCAACGCGAAGGCCTACAGTGCGGCTGGACGCGCTGCCTCCGCCCTGCATGCGATGGCCCTCCTGCAAGTCCACCAGGCCAAAGCACTCAGAAACATGCACGGGGGTGGACTTGATCCTGATGTGCTGCAGGAACTGCGCTCAGCGACCGACCTCGCCCTGAGAGCGACGAAGGCCACAGCGCAGGCACTCGGACAGGCGATGGCCACCCTAGTGGTCCAGGAACGCCATCTCTGGCTCAACCTGGTCGAGATGCGTGAGGCCGACAAGAACCGCTTCCTAGACGCACCTGTCTCCCAGATTGGCCTTTTCGGACTTCGCCCAACAGTTCTCCGTGGTGAAGAAGCAGACGGAGGCCATATCTCACATCATGCCCCACCGCACACCTGCCGCTACGGGCCCTGCCCCGTCTGCTCGCCGAGGGCGTCCCCCTGCGGCGAAGAAACCAGCTCCTGCTCCGCCTCAACCCGGGCCCAGCTCTCAGCCCCAGCGTCGAGCACCCCACAGGTGGCGCACGCCCCCTGTCTCACGAACCCCCTCTAGGACCCGGAAGGCTCCCAAGAGTTCCTGAGACAGTCGACCCAGAGCCGAAGACGTTAGCTCCAGAGGTGGTAAGACCGCTCCGTCCCCCGGTGGAGGGCCGGGAGGAGAATCCTTTGTTTTTTCATTTGCCACATCCCCTGACGGGGGCTGTGGTACCCACATTCTCAATAAAAGAGCTCTTTTCTTTGCCTCTGGGTCACCTGGCCCGCAAATGCCGTTCTCACGGCAATCTGCTTTCAGACTACGGCAGTCCCGGTACACCGGACACGGAGATCCCGCCTTCCGCCTGCCCACTACTGTCCCCCGGCTGGCCGGTTCAGACGAGTCCAGAGGATGCCAACATCAGACCTCCTCCTCAGTCACGAACCCGCCCCCTGCCAGGCGCGCGGAGCAAGGTAAGTGCTTTGAGTCTATTCTCAGCACCTCAGCCTCAGGCCGCAACGAAGCCGCCCGACGCTGCATTACCTGTTCCGCCCCGCTGCGAGGCCCCGCCGGGTACGTCCAAAATACTCGTCCCTTTGGTGCCCCTAGCGCGGAGCTGGGAATCGTGGTTTTCGCTTCCCAACGCGTCACGCTGGCTGCACCGGACCATTCGACTCGGTTACGCAATTCAGTTTGCCCGGCTCCCGCCCCCCTTCAGGGGCGTCCGCTTTTCCGCAGTACACGGTGAGCATGCCAGTTCCCTGCGCATGGAAATCGCGACCCTCTTAGCCAAGGGCGCGGTAGAGCCCGTCCCTCCAACCGAAATGAGCAAGGGTCTCTACAGCCCTTACTTCATTGTACCCAAGAAAGGCGGCGGCTTACGACCAATCCTGGACCTGCGAGTTTTCAATTGGGCCTTGTTAAAACTCTCAATTCTGCCACGACACCGACCCTTCTTACGGTTCGCGTTCGACGGCCAGGCGTTTCAGTACAAAGTCCTCCCCTTCGGCCTGTCTCTGTCCCCTTGCGTCTTCACGAAGGTCGCAGAGGTGGCCCTTTTCCCGCTACGAGTAGCCGGCATCCACATTCTCAACTACCTTGATGACTGGCTCATCCTAGCACACTCTCGAGAGTTATTATGCACACACAGAGACCAGGTGCTCCGGCACCTCAGCCGCTTGGGGCTTCAGGTCAACTGGGAAAAGAGCAAGCTCACTCCGTTTCAGAGCATCTCTTTTCTCGGGTTGGAGTTAGACTCAGTCTCAATGACAGCACGTCTCACGAGCGAGCGTGCTCAGTCGGTGCTGGACTGCCTCGCTTCCTTCAAGCCAGGCACAGTGGTCCCTCTAAAACTTTTCCAGAGGCTCCTGGGGCATATGACGTCCTCCGCGGCAGTTGCGCCGCTGGGGTTGATGCATATGAGACCACTCCAGCACTGGCTCCAGACTCGAGTCCCGAGACAAGCATGGCACCACGGCACGCATCGGGTAAGGATCACCCCCGCCTGCCTCAAAACACTCCGACCCTGGACAGACCTCTGCTTTTTACGGGCAGGAGTGCCCCTGCAGCAGGTGTCCCGACGTGTTCTGGTCACAACCGACACCTCCCGGTCCGGGTGGGGTGCCGTGTGCAGCGGGCACGCAGCAGCGGGCCGTTGGAAAGGGGCCCCGCTGCGTTGGCACATCAACTGCCTGGAGTTGCTGACCGTCCTTCTTGCCCTCAGGAAGTTCCTCCCGTTAGTTCGGGACAAACACGTCCTCGTGAGATCGGACAGCACCACGGTGGTGGCGTACATAAATCGCCAAGGCGGCGTACGCTCCGCCACATGTCACAACTCGCCCGCCGTCTCCTCCTATGGAGCCAGCAGCGACTCAAGTCGCTGCGTGCCACTCACATCCCCGGCAAGCTCAACGTCGTAGCGGACGCGCTATCACGACAACGCCTGCCCAGCGGGGAGTGGAGGCTTCACCCCCAGTCGGGCCCTCGGGGCTGCGCAAGTACGCATTTCCCCCAGTGAACCTTCTTGTACCGGTGCTGTGCAAGGTCAGGGAGGACGAGGAGCGAGTCACGCTAGTGGTCCCCTACTGGCCCACTCGGACTTGGTTCTCGGAACTCAGGCTTCTCGCGACAGCTCCTCCCTGGCGAATTCCCCTGAGAAAGGACCTCCTCTCCCAGGGACGGGGCACGCTCTGGCACCCGCGCCCAGACCTCTGGAACCTCCACGTCTGGTCCCTGGACGGGATGCGGAAGAGCTAGCCGGCTTACCGGCGACCGTTGTGAATACAATCAACCAAGCCAGAGCCCCCTCTACCAGGCACCTTTACGCCCTAAAGTGGCGCTTGTTCGCAGATTGGTGTTCTTCCCGAACTGAAGACCCGCAGAGTTGCGCGATCAAGTCAGTGCTCCTGTTCCTACAGGAGAGGCTGGACAGGAGGCTGTCCCCGTCCACCCTCAAGGTGTATGTTGCCGCCATTGCCGCCCACCACGATCCTGTAGACGGCAAGTCTTTGGGTAAGCACGACCTGATCCTCAGGTTCCTGAGAGCGCTCGGAGGTTGAATCCCTCCCGGCCAGGCCTAGTTCCCTCCCGGGATCTCTCGGTAGTCTTGGCAGGACTCCAGAGACCTCCCTTCGAGCCGCTTGAATCAATTGGACTCAGGGCCCTCTCTCTTAAGACAGCCCTGCTGATCGCGCTCGCCTCTATCAAGAGGGTCGGGGACCTGCAAGCGTTCTCTGTCAGCGACACTTGCCTGGAGTTCGGTCCGGCGGATACGTCTGTGATCCTAAGACCGCGACCGGGCTATGTGCCCAAGGTTCCTACCACACCATTCCGAGATCAGGTAGTGAACCTGCAAACGCTGCCCCGGGAGGAGGCAGACCCAGCCCTTTCGTTGCTATGTCCAGTGCACACCCTGAGCAGCTCTTTGTCTGCTTTGGGGGACGGCAGAAAGGGAATGCCGTCTCCAAACAGAGGCTCGCCCACTGGGTTGTCGATGCCATCACACTGGCTTATCACACCCAGGCCGTGCCCCTACCCTTGCGGGTCCGAGCTCACTCAACAAGGGGTGTTGCGTCCTCGTGGGCACTGGCCAAGGGCACCTCCCTAGCAGACATCTGTAGAGCCGCGGGTTGGGCAACACCCAACACCTTCGCGAGGTTTTACAACCTCCGCGTTGAGTCGGTTGCGTCTCGTGTTTTCTCAGGTCCGAGCCCGTAGAACTTGGTAACACATAGGCTTTTTCCCAGCGCCCTTTTCCTGACGTCAAGGTTAAGTAGTGCGCTTTTTTTTTCCCAGGGCGCCCCACTCCGAGTCGGGACCCTGGTCGATTCCTCCCCAGCCCTCCGGGTCCGCGGTTCAGCGGAGGAACTCGCCGACCCAAGCCACTGCGGGTATCCTGATGGCTACCCTGTACTGGTATAGGTGCTCCACAGGTAAGGCCTCCTGCTCGGACTCCCCCTGTGTGTATTCCACGGTTCTGTCCCCTTACGAGCGGACCCCCGTGTCTCCCTTAGGCAGTTACAGCTGCCCCGGTCGCCGTGCTGTAGCAACTCCTCCCTTTCGAGGCTGGATCTACCACCACACCATACTTTCCACACGAGCCCCAAGAACGGCCATGTGACGTGTCTACCACTTTTCCTCCCCAAGAAAAATGGCAGGTGTGGTCTCCGCAGGGTCTGGGTAAGACCCCCTTCCCTATATGCGTGTAAGGGCCCCGGCCGTGATTGCTCTATGCGAGAAACATAGAGAGAAAAGAGGCCCAGCCAGGCTGGCCCGTTCCCATGTTGGCAAACATCGCCTTGTTCCCCTCTCAGGGTAACTAGAAGGATCCCGATGTTCTTATGGGGCATTGGGGAAGGGTACGTGCAGCCAGGTACAGACAATGCGTGGCACTGGATGAAATCCCTGCCCGCCTCTGTATCGGCGGTTCACGTACACGGTTCAGCGCATGGCAAGATTGGAATGGGTCCCCTAGTGTCGCTTCTCCGACACAACGTGGAGAGAGCGACAGAAGGGGAATGTTTGGTTACGTATGTAACCTCCGTTCCCGAGGGAGGAACGACACGTTGTGTCTTTCCTCCGCCATGTCGCTGAACCGAGCCACTGTTGTGGCCGGACCATTTCCGGCTCCTCAGAAAAATCCTGAATGAACTCCCGTATTTGCGCCGCTTAAATACCCGTATGTCCGGGGGCGGAACATGCAAATACTGGCTGCCAACTCTCATTGGCCTTTTTTCATAGATCAGAGGTGGATATCGGCGCTCAAGAGAAACCCCTAGTGTCGCTTCTCCGACACAACGTGTCGTTCCCTCCCTCGGGGAACGGAGGTTACATACGTAACCAAACGTTTTTTTTTTTTTTTTTAAGAAAAGGTATGACAATTCTAAATAAATTTTTGTGGTAATCAACATTATTTTTTAATTGAACCCGGGATATTCCTTTAAGAGAGCATCTGCAATATTTCCACCTCCTCTTCTTCCACTACTTGTTTTGTACCAAATTAGAATGTCTTAACTGCTGCTTCTCTTTTTGCTCTTTAATTTCCCTCACATTTAATTTCTTCTCCTCTCTATTCATTTCTGCCACTCTCTCTGAATAATAACAGAGTAAAACACTGCTGTGCAAAGGCAAAATGCAGGAACTGCAAATTCTCTCAAAACTGAGTGTGACCAAAACCGGGTCTGTTAGACTATGATCGTGTCTAGCGACAGACAGGTTTGGCTAATCAGTGTACAAATTTAGAGAAAACCGAGTGTGAAAACTGCAATAATGTCAATATCCACATTACAACAAAGTAACTTTGAAACAATTTTTTCTCAGTGTTGTTGGCAGTACTTTGTTTTAATTTTGTAGGGCAGAATGCTTGTCTGCCTTTTTCACAGAACCTTTCAATTGCCATCCACCCCTCCCCGTACTGTGGCTTTATCTACTGAAAGTCATGTGGTCTTCACTTTTACAGTGACATCTGATTGGAAATGGTGTATATGCCCACCTGTGTGCTGCACATCACACAGAACATGCTGTTGAAGATGTAAAGCTATCGTGTTCTGCCAAAAGCATGCGGCAGCGAGTACAATCGTCACCCTGTGAACCCCTAGATCTGGCTGGGAGAGCCGTTATGCTATCAGATGGTGGGTGTGGGTTTTAACGTACAGCCAGGCTGCATAGAACTCGCTGCTCTGTTTGTTTTGCAGCCATCATACTGTAAAATCCTAAGCAATTCTCAGCACAGCACTCTTTTAATGAGAAATGCCAGAGGAATATCTGCAGAACAAATGCTCCCCACACTGGAGCTGTTACTGGCCACATGGTGGAGGATGTTAAGAAGTAAATGAGAAAGAGAGTGTGCTGAAGTGGACCGATGTGTGAACACACACACATAGTGGAAGGTAGGGCACTGAGGCCGTGGGGTGTGTGTGTGTAAATGAGTATTATCTTCTCTGCAGCCCCTCACATACTGTCTCACGCCATATCAGAGAGCAAAACCCAGCCAGTCCACTCTCATCCAGCCATACAACTGTCCCCAAGCATTGACAGGACAGAAAAAGACAAACAGAATAAGAGAGAAACAAGCATAGCACAGGTACAGCAGGGACATTCTAAAATGGTTAATGGGAAAAATTCAGCATGCACCTTATTGATGATGCATACTATATACAAGCAAGCAGATGAGCCCAGAATCTAAAAGTTGCCCCCTTACTATACCAAGCATGCATAGGCTGATTACTGAATTTGGTCTTAACACATTAAGCTACGTTAAGCATTTTCTTTATAACGTTTTTTATGGAGGGAAAAAGTTTAATGTGCAACTTTAAATATAGAATTTATATACATACAGTGGTGGACAGTAACGAAGTAAATGTAATTCATTACTGTACTTAAGTACTTAAGTATTTAAAGAGACTCTGCACTTTACTGAAGTATTTAAATTTGGGGAGACTTTTACTTTAACTCCACTACATTTCAAAGTCAAATATCTTACTTTTTACTCTACTACATTTTCAAAATCAGTCGTTCCTTTTTATTTATGAGTGGATAAAAACGTAACTGGTCAAACGAGCCACCAATCACAGTACAGCGCGCACGCTTTGTTTTGAACTTGCCTTGGCGGCATCTACTAAGCGAACCAGGGGTGCGTTTCCCAAAAGCATCGTTAGCCAACTATGGTCGCAAGTTCCGTCGTTATCATCATAGTTCAACGAGTCGGTGTTTCCCGAAACCATCGTTCCAACGAACATTCGCAAACAGCATCGCAGAGTTGTGTGGTTGGAACGACAGCTCTCGACCTGTGGTTAGAAGCAGAGTTTCTTGTTATTATAACATGTGGGCTTAATAAATTATTATCTTGAGCCAAATAAGCAAGATGACATTCAGTACAATCAGTATCTTTTATTTAGAAGACATACAAATGTCTTTTAGTTTGTCAATAGATTTAAAGCACCGTTTTTGAAGAGTGCGCATGTGTGAACGTGCTCTAGTGCGTAAGAACGAGCCTATGATTGAATCTGGAAAGTGGAAATAAAGCAAATAACTGAGAAAAATATGAGATAGTCCTCAGATGACATGTCCGTAATTTATAGCAAAACATATAGCATTAATTCGATCACAAACAGATTCATTAAAAGTAGTTTTTACTCCACCACATGTGTGACATTCATTAACCAACGTGGTTGAACAACCAATTTGCGACAATACGGTTTCGGGAAACAGTCGTGACTAGCAAGTTGATTTCTTCAACAGTGCATCGTACTACGGTAGTGGAGCAGCAAGTTACGTCGTTGTACGGGAAACGCACCCCAGAGCCGTTAAATATGAGAGTTGCGAACATAGACGGTTGCGACAGTGATCTCGCCGCCGCGCGGTCACGTGATTCGTGTAGTTCTCAATAGTTCCAAACAAATTGCGTTGACAATGATTTTAAGCTGGGCAGAGAGCAGCAGCTATTATTGCAGCAATTATCGGTAAACATTGACGCATAATGTACATTGATTATTATGTTGACACTAAAATGACTTGCATATAATAGCTTTTTTTTTCTGGGGAGTAGCAGAAACACTGCATTAATACGTTTTTGTGTTTAATTTTGGAGGGAAATTGGCTGCTCCCATAACATAGAATATATCTAATATATTTATATATATTCTATGTATGTGTGCGCCGCGCGCGCGCGCGTGTGTGTGTATATATTTAATGGCGTTGTGCAGGTTTATGTGAATGTATCATAACATTAGGATGTTAATAATTATGACATAGACACTCGAGAAAAATATATACAGTAAATACTGTAAATGTATTATACCTTATGGGAACAGTCCCCTTCCCTCCAAAATTACACACAAAAAATGTATTCAATTCAAATATATATATATACATTTGACTAATTGTCATTTTATTAATAGATTGGTGTGCCAAGAGTGACATTAGTCTTCATGTAGACTGAGTTAAGCAAGAGTCTTGTGACAAATTATAATAGGATATTATGGCCATAAAAAAATCATAGTACTTGGATACTTAAGTACATTTGAAGGCAAATACTTTTGTACTTTTACTCAAGTGAATGTTTAAAGGCAGCACTTCTACTTTTACTTGAGTAATATTTTACCTTGAGTATCTTTACTTTAACTCAAGTACATGGTATGTGTACTTCGTCCACCACTGTATACATATGTAAAAATAAAATATGTTATATACAGATAATGCAAGGGAATGTAATGGCAAGTTGGATGAAAATAAATAGACTAAGCTGTGTAATGCATATGATTATTGCTCAATGGGACAGTTTTAACTGTTCATGATATGGATAGCCTGAGCGAAAAAAAAAAATCTTGTACCTGATGATTCTGGTGCTCAGAGCTCTGTAGCACCGGCCAGAAGGCAAAAGTTCAAAGAAGTAGTTGGCTGGGTGAGTGGGGTACAGAGTTATTTTTCCAGCCGTTTTCCTCACTCTGGAAGTGTACAGTTCTTGAAGGGAGGGAAGGGGGAAACCAATAATCCACTCAGCAGTCCGAACTGTCCTTTGACAGCTATCAGAGTCTTCTGATAGCCGAACCAAACAAGATAGTTATTGAAGTGCATAGGTCAGACTCAATGACTGCTGAGTAGAACTGTATCAGGAGCACCTGTGGCAGGTTGAACTTCCTCAACTGACAACCTCTGCTGGGCCTTTTTCACAGTGGAGTCATTGTGGGTCTCCCACTTCAGGTCCTGTGAGATGGTAGAGCCCAGGAACCTGAATGACTCCACTGCTGCCACAGTGCTGTACAGAATGTTGAGTGGGGTCACTGTTGAGGTGTTCCTCGTAAAGTCCACTATCATCTCCACTGTTTTAAGCATGTTCAGCTACAGGTTGTTTTGAATGCACCAGACAGTCCGGGTATTGTTGTTCAATGTCTGTGTTCTGATCAGCCAGCTGTTGCAGCATTGTGCTCACACATGCTTGTGGAGGAATATAAACACTCACCAGAATAAACGAGGAAAACTCCAGCCTGCGAGTAGAAAAGATTAGAGTTGATAAAAAGCTTCCAAATTAGGACAGCACATCTTCTTTAATGTTGTAACATCTGTACACCAACTTTAATTGATGTAAAAGCATGTTCCACCACCTCTAGTTTCCCCAGTTAACTCCTCAATGTGATACACTCTGAACTGCTGGAAACCCGGCAAATGTAACGCACTGTATGGAACGGCTTCACTCGGCCAGGTTTCTGTGAAGCACAAGGCAGCAGAGTTTGAAAAGTCCTTGTTTGTACGGGTGAGGAGATGTAGTTTGTCCGTTTGTTAGGTAGAGAGTGGAGATTCACTAGATGAATACTCAGCAGTGCTGTACAAAAGCTGCACTGACGGAGCTTGACCAGCACGCCGGCTCGCTTCCCTCGCTTGCGTGTCATAGCGTGCTTGAACAACACAGCTGCATCTCCAACAAAAATATCAAAATAGTCAAAAACCTGTAAAAGATTGTCTGGTATGTGCTGCTGAACGTTCAGCAGTTTGTCCATGGTAAAACTGATTGTAAAAAAAATTACTAACCACAGGACAAACAAACAAAAACAACAAAAGAATTGGAGAGCTCCACACCAAGGCTGCTATCTGCGGCACCATCTTGTATCCCCAAAAAAAAGAAGTTCCATATAACTTTAATGTGCTTAGATGTGGGATGCAACAGAAGCCTTCTTCACAAGTTAAAAGCAACTCTTACATTCATACAGATGTGATCATCACAGACGTTTCGTTATATTGTGAACAAATCAAACCTGAAAACAACATTTGTAACTTCTGAATGAGATATGTTTACAGTGATGTATTGGTGGGCAAATGTACGATGTGTGCATCGGTCACACATCAGACTCGCCATCTTATGGAGATGAAACGTGGATCAAATATATTTAGATGTCCTTGAAAGTCCAGTTTGGTCTTCAGAACTGTATGAACTTTTCCTGGGACTTTCCATGGATCAAAAGCAATTTTTTATGTTTTTCTTGATATCGTCCCATACAAAAATCAAGAGTTCATGGCAAATTAGCCAAAAACATGCCACAAATTCGCCACAGATCATTTTCACATGCAAATGAGCTTTGCGGCAAACTTGCTGGCAAACTGTCCATTGTTGCCAAAGGTTTACCAGAAGTTTTCCACTACCGGTGAAGAGATGTAAACTTCTGGCCAACATTTGAAGCGAATCACAAGCTTATTCGCATGTGAAAATAATGAACGGCACGTTTGCGGTAAGTTTGCAGCAAGTTTAGATTTTCTGTTTCAAGGGTGTTTTTCCATTCAATGCCATTGTTTCCTCCCACTGAAGTTCACAAATATTGTGGCTGCAAAGAAAATTGACTGTCTATTGACCGTCACTGAAACAGGTCAATAGTGTGCATCATCAATAAAGTGCATACTGAATTTGGTCCTCTGATTTCACTGTCTTAATACATTAAGCTATGTTAAGCATTTTTCTCATTAAGCATTTTAGAATGCCCTGCACATCAGCAAGATAGATAAAAAGAGAAGCAGAGTGATAAAGGATGAATGAAATAGCTAAAATTATATAAAGAGATAGTAGTAGAGAAGTAAAGAGGGAGGGGTTACCAGCTGTGTCCCATTAGAGGTGGAGCACAGGAGGTGGTTGGGGTTGGCAGGGGGCAGTGTCCAGGAAGTGCTAAAAGGGACATGCAGTGGTCTGGACATGGGTTTTATTAGACAAACTGCCCTCTGTGTCTCTCTTTCTCTCTCTCTCTCTACGCCCTTGGGCCTAGCAAGGGCTACACCAGTACAAAACTATTAGAGCCATAGAACTGGGGCCAGACCACCCAGAGACACACACATCATAATGGCTAACAGGAGGAAGTCCTACCATCAGGCCTGCAGCTGAAGTGAAAGAGAGAAAGACTTAAAGAGAATGTAGATGACAGAGGCAAACAGAGAAAGAGGGAGAAATAGGAATGAAAGAGGCAAACTGCTGTGGTTTAGCCACTAAAGCCCAGAGCTCTCCTTTTTATTTATTTATTTTGTCTGATGCATTTAATGAAATACTAATCTTGGTTTTTACACACACTGGCACTGAGAAACCAGGTTGAAATAGCTCGCGTGCTTGCAAAGCAGAACCGTAACGGATAGCTCGTGAGAAACTGCGCGCAGAATGAACGTTCAAGATATTCGCGCGCCGCAGTGAATGGACATTCCCGCCGTTTCAGTAATGATTATCAGTGATGATTATCATCGGCGGCCCGAGGGGTAAAATACATATTCAAGGAAAATCTGAGTCATTTCTGTGGTATGTCCGCCTATTAGCATATTCATCACCGTCGCCTGGGGTAACGTAACCAAAACATTTAAATACGGTATCTCGCTTTAAAAAGTAACTGAACCGCGACGAGCATATGTGGAGAATTTGACACAGCCACTCTCCGTGTTAACATTCCGGAGCAGGATGTGTATACCGGTAATGAGCCTTGGCTCTGACTTCTAAGATCCTTTCCTCCATTGTCTTTGATCTTCTCCATCTGAGTTGTATATTGTACCGTCCAAACACGCGGACCGTCGCTATCTCTGCAAACCACAAGAATGTTTGACTAAATAACGTGATTCCTCGGCAGAAGTCATGGAAAGTAAGTGGAGGTGAAGGTGGCAATTTGCATTAAAGATGAGATGGGCGGGATTCATATGTTACCATAGTAGATTCTGTTGGGTTATCCAAATATAAAGGCAAGAATGGACCTGGTTTAGGTCTACAGTCTGTTGCGGAGTGTTTCATTGTGATTTAATTTAAAGACAGATTCACTGACTCAGGTTGAGTAATTTATTATTTCAGCCATCCAGTCATTAAGGTGTTTTATAAAGATAGGCCTCTTTTATTACATGAGAAGGCCAGCTACCAAATACCAGGTTATGTCAACAAGTTTTTAAATAATCATGTAGGCATGATATTTGGGTCATACATCACTGACAAATAAAGTGTTCAGAGGTGATACAAATCTAAAATCTTTTGCAAATCAAATTGAAAGTGTGAAGTTCGCAGAAATGAAATCGTTGAATCCATGCAGGTTTTAAAATGTTTTGAAGGAAGAAAAAAAAATAACATTTTCTACAAAATAAGTATTTAATTACATTAAAAGTCATGTGGTCTAACCATAAAGTAAAAGGGATTCAAATACTTTCCTTGCAACTTCAATACATGTTTGCATAAATTAAATGTTAAAAAGCTTCCATACGCATTTTTCAAGATGAAACATTGTGCTTCACAAATATCATGATTTTTTTATCATGCCTTTTCATAAAAATAATTATATTTAAAAATAATATTGTTTTTTTTTTTCTAACTTTAAACAGTCACGAGGGTGTACAGGTGTCTTCTGTGTTTTGTTTTTTTCCCCATTACAACAAAATGCCTATGTTGGTTACACCACATGATTTTGATTTGGTGGACAGAAGTCTTTTAAATATTAAGATCTTAAAATAAAATTGTTCACAGATTATTTTTTAAATAATAATAACATTCTGCACTACTCAACCAAACAAACCTCTTTTCTTTCAAGAATTTCCCCTTTTCAAGACTTTTATTTTCATGATTTTTATAAATCACATATTTTTGTGTGCTTTAATATCAAAATGAGTTTGAATTTATTAATTAGAAACATTTTCATAATTGAAAACGTTAATATAAATTATTGTTTTGAATTAATTGCATTTGTAATGTAATGTATCTTTGAATCATTTAATAGATATGAACAAAAAACTGAGCTTCACTGTTTTGACCCACGTATGGTGGAATTTAAAGATTCTCAGTGAGAGGGTACTGTAGCTTAAAGCAGTATATGCAAAATCAACTTATTTGCACTGAATTATTGTCATTTTTATTTAATATTTTGAATAATATATTTTACATGGGTTCAGTAGCCTATTGTCCATTATTGAAAAAAAAACAAAGTGTTCCATTTCAAGGAAATAGCAGCACAGCGCACCGTTCAAAAATGCATCTTTCACCCCAATCTCTGAGTTCACATCAAAAAGTGAAGTTAATTCATTCGCAGGTAATTATTAAACCACCAAAAGCTATCCAATACAAAGATTTATGGAGAAGGTGTCCCTGCCGAAGATTGATCGAAAGCAGAATGTGGGGAGGGTTTAATCTCCTCCTGACCACATTGCCGCTCTCACAAGGTTGGTCCGTCGCCTCACCCTCTTCCTATCTGGTGCAAGGCTACAGACTCCCTGACAGAGCTCAGGTCGGGAGATTTAATACTTAAGCTATTCAGTCATTAAGGTGTTTTATAAAGCTAGCCCCAGCCTTCTCTCTCCCTCGTAAAAAATAATATTTGTCTTTCCAACTGTACTGTGAACCACAAAGTCCTTATGTTTTATTTTCATCTGTGCTGTAAAACCTTGTTCTTGCCCTCAGTCCCACCCGGCTATGGGCAATTACCTTGTTCTCTAACTGTACTATGGCATGTATTCATGCATATGTATGCTTGTCTGAAGATGCATGAGCTAAGCTGTGGGGAAGCCACACTCAGGGCAGGAGGTCAAGGCTACTTGAGATTGCAAGAGAGTGTAATGTGTTTTAATTTCCCTCTGCCTGGCACACACACACACACACACACTCACACAACTGCACGAAGACAAATATGCAACCTTATTTTTCCAGGAATACTTTTGAGTCTGTTGGTAACATGCTGTAAATTAAGTGTTGGATGAAGTTAAATGAACAGAATGGACAAGAGATGTACACAGGGTGGAATTTTCATACCTGAAGCTTAAAAAGACTCTTATTTAGTAGAAACTCCACAGCAACTGTCTAGACTGTTAACATCACAGTGCACTTGAGTTCTCTGTCAAGTCAGCTAATATTATTGCTAACTAATTAGCTAATCAAAGCGCTAAATTAAGATGTGCTGTGTGATCCTGTTAGTTATTCTTCTCCTCTACTCCAGACTCGTTATAGGGCTCAACTGACAACAATCTGTGCATTAGGTAGCCTATGTAGCTGTGGGCCTAGATGATGCTGATGTTTGAAAAAGAATACTGCCATGCTAATCTTACTATTTTTGTGGTATGCAGTATACTGTGCATTATACAGTATACTTTGATTTTAACATGAACTTCTGAAATTTCACAAATTTCTAGATAAATCAGGATATTTACTTGATATTACTTGATTTTATCCATCAGGGTAAACAAAGTTATTTCATTACGATTCAATATTACAGAGACAAATATTTTAATTTCTTTGGAATAACATGCACAGATTAATTTAGAATTAGACAAGGAATGTGTATTAAGAATGTAAATATAGTAATATAATAAAATATAGTAAATAATTATAATATATAAAAGCAATTATCTTTGTTTAAAAACCAACATGATCACACAGCAAGTCATCTTGTTGTTTCTGAATGATCCAGTACCCAAATATCTGCCCCATTATGCAGAGTTACTGATCAGCCCCATCTCCCATCACACGTTTTTACGTTGGTTCAAATTATTCACTTATTTCCTGTTGCACAACCGGAGGCTCATTGTATCAGCAGTGAAGGAGTTCTGGATTCTAGTCCTGCATCAAAAACAGGAAGTAATCGTGTAGAATTAATGCGTGATTCAGAGTATCCATTTTCCATCTTAGATTCAATTATTTACTCCACTAATGGTTAGGTTTAGGGTTGAGGTTTGGGGGTAAAGTAAAAAAAAATATATATATGCATTCTGCTTCACTGTATTACTATCCTTTATAGTTAATAAAAAAAACAACAACTGGCTTCTGGCAGCCCTCTGTGGGCCTTTCACCCAGAAACTGAGCGAAAGCACTTCCCACTTCGGCCACTGGGGTTTGTGTTTTGATTTCCGATAAACACAGACCGAATTAAGCTCAAGAAAAGTTAAGTCTGTAAAAATAGCAGATGATCAGAGCCAATTATTTCCAGTCAGAAAAACACATCTGACAATTAGCCATAGAATTACTATGAATTGGTTGACAATGTAAGCGCAGTTGCAATTTGTAAGCTTTGCACTGCTAGAATTTTATGAGGAGGAACTACAGTTAAAACCTTAAATAAACTAATCTGATTACTCACCTTAAAACTCAACACAGCGAGAAATATCATGTATTTGTTATAGCTAAAGCAGAGGCTACTTGATGTAAAAAGGGACAAGATTTATTATTCAGAATAAATTAATTTGAGTTAAGAACATTAAAAACATTATATGATTTATTGATTGATAGTCATTTCATAAAGGCAGCATAAAAAAGCTGAACCACCTAACTATCAGTATTTGTTCTAAATAATCGTTATCGGCACACAATTTAATTTATTGGTGCACCCAAAAAGGGTTATTTTATTTTATTTTGACATTAATTTATTAGTTATTTTTTGATCATACTGCCAAAAGTTTAGACATTTGTACACAAAAATTGTATTCAAAATGCAAAATAGGCCTTAATTAACTAAATTAAACATGCAGCATAAAGAGGTCATGTGACAACAACTGTTTGAAACTGATATTTTATTCAGTCTCATATTGTTTTATAAAAAAATATATTGTTCTAGCATACTGTATGTACTGCACAGTATGCAATAAGCACTATGAGAGTATTTTATTCAAAACGGCAATGCACGTTTTAGGTGATATCCTTAATAGAAGTTTACATTGTTGCATTTATCCTGTTACACCACGTTCACCATTAGAAATAAGTGCATTCAAATCCTGCTCCTGTCGTTTACTCAGGGTCGGAGTGATTGTGGTTGATGATTGTTCATAGCCCTTAGAATTAATAAACTAAGTTGTTAGTTTTATATCTTTAGTATGTGTTTGTGTGGGTGTATATGAGTGTTTCATGGCCTTGTCATCTTGTAGGAATACAGAAAAGTGAGCATCCATTTGACCAGCTTCAAATTAAACATTAACTCCTGTTCTCTCGTTAAAGCTGTTAGCACGTCACTCTGTAGGTTGTAAATACCTCCTCATAGCCTCTTCCCCACCTCTGTGTGTATACCTTACAGTAATGAGGTATGCCAGGTGACACAATGTGTGTGTAATTTGACAATATCACCTGACCCTTGCAACCATTAAAATTGTCCTTCCTAAATTTAAACACATTCTAGTAACCTCAGTACATTTCAGTATATATATTTAAAAAACTTCCAATACACTTTGCACTTTAAGACATGGACTAGATGCCATTTTCACAACTACTAGATTGCATCCTTAAAAAACATCTGTTTATAATTCGAAAAGGATCCAGAGATGTTTTTTGGCCTTGATTAGTGACATATTAATCAGATTGTCTGTGTTTTTTATTTTATTTCTCCAATTCTATTATCTTAGATCGTGACTAAAATATAATTGTTTTGGCCCCAGCATTCTACACTCTCCATAACAACAGTTTTTATATCCCTCCTTTGATATTCTGACTGATTTCGTCACTTCTGTCCTTGCGTTCATTAATAATGCAAACACATTACGACACTGCAAAGAGAAGATGACAGGAGCCTGAATTCTCCTCTTGAACCTCCTCACAAAGAATGAAAATATTATCATATAATCATTTTATGATATGAGGTTTGACTCTGCTATTTGCCTTTAAAGGGATAGTTCACCAAAAAATATTAAAATTGTCATAATTTACTCATGCTGTTTCAAACCTGTATGACTTTCTTTCTTCTGTAAAACACAAAAGGAGTTGCTGGGCAGTTTGTTAATCTCAGTCACCATTCACTTTAATTGCATCTTTTTCCATTCAAGTGAATGGTGACTGAGGCTGCAATTCTGTCTAATATCTCCTTTTGTGTTCCACAGAAGAAGAAAGTCATACAGGTTTGAAACAAAGTAAGGGTGAGTAAATAATGACAGAATTTTAATATTTGATTGAGACGACCCTGTGTTCAATGAGTTGAAGCAGCTGAACTAAGCAGGGGGAGCAGAGAGACAACTCTGGGCATGGAAAGATGGTGTATTCAGTGTCAGCATTGAGTTACAAGCTTCAGCATTGTCAACACTTTTACTACTCTCACACATTCTCCCACTTTCTCTCTCTCTCTCTCTCTCTCTCTCTCTCTCTCTCTCTCTCTCAATGGAAGATCAGTATTTGAGTGACTCTACTCTCTGCCAAACTCACTCAATACAGTGTATCAATACTTGATACCCCCTCAAAACATGAGATCTTTCGGAGTTGAAAACTCTCATGGTCAGACACATTGAGTGCATCTGTCAGAAACGGTTCAAGCAAAAACCAGCTCACATAGATTTTTAACCATTTCCCCAATTTCATGTTGCATGTAAACACCTTTACTGGGGTTCTTATGTAATGTGCACAAGTGTTGTGCAAATAACACATTTTGTAGTCAAAAGCAGAGAATAACACAATGATTTCAAATTTTGCGCAAACATGGTGTTCTTGCGTTGCTGGAATTTTTGAAAGAGCAGATTTTTGGTAGTTATCAGCATATTGGTGCACATGTAATTGCCCTCATTAATATGCTCACTAAGCTGTAGTGCTGGGCGACTCTATGGTTCATATATGATCATGTTCCCCCTATCTCCCTCTTCTTATAATGTCCTGTTCTATCTCTGCGCTCTTCTAAACAAAGTGCCAAAAATTTCTGCCTAAAAAACTCGAAGTATGACTGATGGAAAAGAACACACATTATTATCAGTTTTGTCATGCTCTTACCCGTCCATCTAATTTTCTCTCTCTTTCTCATTTGCTCTTTCTTCCTCTCTGCCTACCATTATCCAGTTTTGTCTATTTTCCTATGCTGCGTTTGTTTTTCTGCAGCATTCCAACGTTCCACTGCCGCATTAAAGCTGGATTCCTGAGTATAAATGGATTACATCATTGTTATTGAATAGATGTTGCTAATTCAATCGTGCTGTATGGATTTGTTTTTAGAAATCAAGTACAGTAAGTGCTTGAAGAAGAGCAAGAGCACTAGACAGCTTGGGCAAGAAGAAAGAAATGGAGAGAAAGCCACAGGAGCAACCTAATAGAAACCATTTATGTTTTGCAGAAAGTATTGGGTTTGGAGGTACGGACGAGATTTGCGGCCAGCCGTGTTTGGGTTTCTCTCTGTCCGCTGACAGCTTGCTCCGTTGGATCGTGGTAGGGCGCTTCCCATAGCGCCACATCTAATCATGCCAATCAGAGCTGACATTTAGAGTGGGCCCCAAAGTCAGTTCAAGAAACAGACTGTCCTGTGAGCTTTGTTAACAATACCATTCAGCAGATTTCAACACCCTCTTAGCTCCCAAACAATGTTGTGTATCTCTAGGCTTGATATTTCTGAAGTGGACAAATTGAATTGGGCTTAAATTGAGTGCTGGACGACATAAAAAAGTGTTATATGTCTGTTGTTCATTCTGTCAATTTCAGTGAAACTGAAATTGGCTTAACTGGGCTGTTGGGTATTTTGGGACGTGTTAAAGCACATGATTTTAGAAACATTTCCCTCAGACTACTGTTCTCCTGGGAACTCATGAAGTACAAACCCAAACAGAGAAAGTCAACTTAAGTTGCATTTCGAGTGGTCGAAAAAGAGATAAAGCAGCAATAAGAGAAATCTGAGAGCCCTGTGATTATGTCCTTGAGTTTTTCCATACATACAATTCAATTGACCACCCAGCCGATTGCTGCCCCTCACCCAGCTCAGCAAAGCATGAGCTGGAAAACTACACTGTCATTTCCTCCCTCTCTTTCTCTGACACTCCCAGTCATGTTATAGCAACTCCTAAATGTGCAAGACTTTGAACCCTGTTGTTAGAGAATCTCTTGCCACTCCCCTGATGGCAGCTATGGGGCGTTGCATGGCCAATGAACATGAAGTAGAAGACATATCTCTTGGCTTAACGTTTCAGGGGCTATAGGGTAGAGTGAGGCTAGTTGTCACACTTTTAACTCAAGTAAATATTTCTCAAGGCATGTTTATTATAAGTCGATTTCTGTGTAGGCACATACTGTATTGGCTTAATACCTTGGCTATAAAAAAAAAAAAACATTATTGCCTAGGGAAGAAATTGCAAAGATATTGCGGCATGTTGTCAAACCGTGAAAGGCAAGTTGTCAAAATGGGAACCTGCCATTAAATAGCCTACTGTAGGTTTTTATTAGCATTGGGAAGATCATCCTGCTACAAAATTAGATGTACAAAATGTCTTTAAGGACACATTGTTCGTCCATGCCCATGAAGAGGCCACACCTGTAGTTGAGTGTAATTTAACACCAATTGGGTAATACGCAACCTGTGACTCGTAAGCCAGGGTGACCATATAAATGATCCTCAGACTTTGCTAATGACAGAATGAAGGAGGCGCATCGGGGGAAACACATACTTGTGTTTGCCAACCATATGTTTGATTAGGGAAATATCCAAAATGTGTTGTGTTGGGGGGCCTACAGGAACAGGCTTGGGAACCAGTGTTCTAGGCGGTTGGCATGTCACAGCTGTTTCACACCTGTCCAGGTGTAGAAAGTCGGGCATCTGTTACATACCACGCCACAAACTGTGTTGAATGCATTTGTGGTCAGCACTTTCCTTCTGAAAACTTGACCCAGCATAACACCCTGTTGGTAGAAGGCTGACGCTGTCTACGGTGCAAGAGGAGCCAGACAGTTGTACATCACCGCGATGCGCATGAAAATGAAATGACTTTTTTTCAGTTTGAACTGAAACAGACACCGAAGAATGGTCTGTACCATGAGGTGCGCACGCATGAACTACTAAAAAGGAGAGCGCTGTACTCTTTTTGCAATCTCTGTACATTCATTACAAGATATAATGCGCCAAATGGGAAAGCCCTTTATTAAAAAAGTGTGAGCATCTCGTGTGAGTGCTGTACTTAATGCACTGCTCACCATTGGGAAGTGGTTGTGCATAATGTGCAAACTTTATTACATGTGATTAATGTGAGAAACAGAAAACAACATATTGAACAACATTCGTGGTTCCATTCAGCACAGGGCTTGCGCTGAGGCTGCTGCCTTCTTTTGGCTCAAGGCTTGCAAGGATTTACCAGCAGCTTGGTGGTGAAATTTGCCGGCGCTGAGGCAGCTGGTGTGGGGTTTTTGGCCGGCTGCTGGCCAGAGTGGGAGTAAGCCGGTTGTGATGAAGTACTGCTCCGTTTTGCTATAAAACGTATCATAGCCTGTGAGTGTTACTGAGTCGTGACATAGTGGTCAACAAATCTATCCACAGAGCTTCTGAAAAGGCCAGCTGGAGACACTGGAGCATCAAATAGAGCGTATTTTACAGCGTTGCACATTTCCGTGAGGGTCAGCCAGATGTGAGTATCCAAAAACATCAGGTTGCTCGTTGACTAACCAATGGCCTATGCAGTAACTTTCGTGGCTCGCAGCGTTAAATCCATTGCTATGCGGAGCTCTTTGAACATCTCTGGATCATTTGTTTGAGTAGCTTAGCTTGGAAAACTTGGAGCATCGTAATCACGTAGAGTGCTGAACCAGTTTGGCCTACCACTGTGTATGCTTTTCCAGACAGTGCTGAAGTTAATTCTTCAGAAAGATGAACGGGCCGTGAGTTCCACACCCTGCTTCTCGCCGGGCAGAGATGTGTCACTACAGCCTCTTTCAGTGGGGGTAGTTGGGCATAACTTTTGTGTTCCCCGTGGTCCACTTTATTGAGAAGAGTGGAATCGCTCTGCGAGCAAGCTGAATAGGGCACTTGCCAGGATTTTGTCAGTTCATTATGAACTTCCAGGGAGAGCGGATCGTGGTTGCTTGACGGCGTCCGAACTGCACAAACCATACATAATGGCAAGGTTTTTCAGGTTTCTCTGGAGACTGCTCGAGACCGAGCTCTTTGGCCATCCACTGACCACTCGCCAGATGCAGCTAGAGACATAACATCATCATCCCCAGCATCAGAACCGCTGAACGTGACGAGGCGGCACACTCCTACAGAGGGCCAGGCTCGTCATGCACATACTGCATTGGCATACACGCAGTATACAGAGACTGAGGGGCTCGCGGGGCATGTGCCAGCATGATGTCCACCTCAAATTCATCCTGCTCGACCTCGCGGCCCCCACCATGCGTCCTAATGTGATCCATCGTGAGTCACACAAGAGGTGGGGGGAAGTGCACGTGAGGCTGATCCGTCCCTCAGAACATGGGCGATTGTGAGCGAAGCATCTTGAGACACATGCCCTCACAGTGAGGGCAATCTATCTCTACGAGAGCTGTCTCTGCGTGGCCCAAAAAGTGAATGTAGTTCTCATGCTGATCTGATGGCGGGATGTGTCCCTCGCATAAGAAAACACTTATGGAATGACACCTTTAAAAAGACACGAACATACAGTATAAATTTGGTGAATGTAAACGTGCTCAAAAGAGCAAAAATGTAAAATATAAAATACAAAAATAGCAAACAATAGTTTTGTTGAACAGATATTATAATTCATTAATTGCATGAAATTACAACCTATAAAAATATTGTCAACCATCAAAGTATGATGGTTAATTAAATTTAATTTGGAAAATAGATTTCACAAAAGTAAAAATAAAAAATTAGCATGTTTGAAACCAACATACAAAACCATTACTAGAGCAAATAAGCATTTGTGTGTCTAAGAGGTATAGCCATTGTGACAACTAGCCCTGGTCTCACCTATATATAATGAAATTAAACCTCAGAGAGGAGACACGCACTACTGTTTTCTTGATGGTTAGGAGGGCTCATTTCCGGCCGCTGCTTTTGTGATCTGTCTTTGTCATTATCACTACCGCTGTCAGAGTATTACAGTAATAGAACAGATTTCAGACTTTTTTCTAACCACTCAAACCAAACATTAGCACAAAGTCTTTTTGGACAGTCACAGAGCGTAATATGGCACCACTGTCTTTGTCTATTTATTTTCTGCTACTATTTTTCTGACTTTCATTTTCCATCTAACACAGTTGCTTTTTCTCTCACTCCAACCTCTATTAAGCTCATTGTCTGTCCTCAATCTCTACTTTCTGTCTTTGTCTTACACTGTTCATCTTGGTCTATTCCTCCTTTTCAATCTTTCTTTCTCTGGTGCAGATGCTGGCGCAGTAGCAAAGGTCAGAGGTCACTGAGGGTTTGGGTTTCCTGAGCCAAGCCTCCTGCAGAGCTCAGTCAGGGCGCTTCCTTGGGCACAGACTACTTACTGCACCCTCCTCTGCAAAAATATTACTCTTCAAGCAGCACAGGGGAAAATGCAGTGAGAGGGGAAAAAAAAAATATTTTTTCTTTACCAGCATATGATGTTAGAATCAGAGTTTCATCTTTAAATACAAATGAGACTGCCAAGCACATGAAATTTCAACACAACAGAGATCATATTAGCTTAACAACTTATATTGTTAAAAAAATATAAGTATTAAGAGCTTAGTACTTTATCCTAACTGTGCTCACGAATTACAGGATTTTTAATTCACAAATATTAAGTGGTATACTGTATGTATGAATTGGTGAATTTTGCGAAAACGTCATATTTCAGTAAAAAAATCAAATGAAAAAAAATTGCATGAAAGAAAAATAAGCTTATTTTTAAGACAATTAGCATGTTTTTCTTTCATTGAGATGTTATTTTCATGACAATTAAAGGTACACTCAATATTTTTAATGCATGTCATGTTGGACTAGCATTCCCTTTGAAACTCTTCTGATGATTATTTGAACAAAATAATCCACTAACTATTAGCTTTAATTTGCATTATTTATACTTTTTTTCCAGGTGTTTATTTTTCATTTATATATTTAATTTTAACATGTAGAACATTTAATTAACATATCATGAACACCGAATTAACAGTAAAATACCTTTTGAACAAATTAATATCAATAAAAAAACTTGTGTTTGCATTTGTGTCTGTTGTCAATGAGTGTGTGTGTGTGTGTGTGTGTGTGTGTGTGTGTGTGTGTGTGTGTGTGTGTGTGTGTGTGCGTGCATGTGTGTGTGTGTGTGAAATTATGAGTATGAGTGTATTTATAAGAACATTTTAAACTTTTCTACCATTTTAAAGCTTTCTTGTAAGTTTTTATATGATCCGGATCAACTTTACTCTGAGGTACAAAGTACAGATTTTTTTGTAGATTTGTTTTATGTTCTAAAACAAATACATTGTCATGTTCTGATCACCTCTGTTGAGGATGTCATGACGTTTCAGGCTGAAAATGTAAAGTTAAATGGATGTAAATCATTGTTAAAAGTTAAAATGGGTCAAACTGACTCCCGAGTCCATCCAAGGTTTGAGTTAAAAGCTAAACTGATTAATTATCATGAATTTCTTAGTATTTGATATGTTCCCTTTTACTTTAAAGGCAGCATGCTCTCGAGCTCCACAAGTTTGTGCAAATCTGATGATCCATGTTATTCCAGAATTATCTGAGAATTTTCCTGATAGCATCTTGTGTGCTTTAATGGTAGCAAGGAAATCTGATCAATGCCACATATTTGCTTATATGATTAGTGACTTAATCTAACATATTTTACATTTCTTTTATATTATAGTCTGACGTTTCTTTATTTAAATTTTTAAGCTCCTAAAACAGTTTATTTCCAGATTTTCAATGTGGTCTCAGACCTTTGAACCCACTGTATGTGTGTTTGTTTGTGTGTGTTCATGTTTAGACATGCAAGTCGATGAGTTAGTTAAGTATGTGCTCTTGCAAGGGCCCGGAGGTCCAACCGCCATGCTCTTAATAAACACATCAGTTGGGTTGACAGTGCACAGTAGGGGTGGATTGCAAGGCAGGGAACTGGGACACAGCCCTCATAAAAAATCACTTCTAATTTATTTTCCCCCAAATTGGAAAATGCACGCTCACACCTGACTAAATCATCACGCGTCAACAGGAGACAGCCCCCTGCCTCACACAGGCGAAACCTGAGCTCAGCTTTGCCGCATGGTCTTGGGCCATCCAGGCAGAAAAAAACACCGAGTACATTGCACACCCTGTAATGGATTCTGCAGATGTGCAGCCCAGATAGCCCTGTTCTTAATATGGCCACAACTATTCAGAGAACCTTTATCAGATTTGTCATTTGTCTTTTTTCCTGTCCCTTTCACCCTTTGGTTGGGATGGCCTCAGAATGCCCTCTCACTCTTTCTTCGGCTCCCCCTCTTGGCTTGTAGCACTTGCTCTCTCTTTTGCTCTACCACCCTCGTCACATCCCTTCAATTCAGCTCATCAGTCACTTCTGATCCAGTTGGCATTTCTAAGCGGGGTGTCCATACTCAGCAAGCTTCAGGAAAAAAGGTAAGAACTTTAAAAATGTCCTGCCTCTTAATTGTATACTCTTTATTTTCCTCTTAATCCGTTTTTTTATCAAATCAATTAGCCTTCTTCACTTTTTCTCACCATTTCTCCAGGTTTCTGCATACTCCTGCCTTGTTCACACTCCTTCTCTCTGTGGACTCTCCCAACCCCTAATGTGGAACACACATGTTATTATTCTAGATCAGACACAGTTTGCCATAAACTTGACATATACCAAACAAACAGCAAAGGTGCCCATGGGACAGGAGGTAGTGAGAGGGGTCGAGGATGAAAGGTTTTAGGGTGGGTCAGACTGCTGTCATTCTTAAATGGTGTCCTAACCAGATGGATGCTAAAAGATTCAACCACAGCCAATCAGAGCATACAAAATGTTTATGTACAGTAATGAGGAGCAGGATTTTGGACCACTGAGAGTTCACAGTGGAGGAGGCTAGAGCACATCACAGCAGAAATAGAAACCAAGTGATCGACAGAATGTCTTGCTTGATGCAAAGCACTCAACTTTATGATGCTCCAGGGGGCTGCCCCTGTGATAAGTGTACTGCAAGTCACTTTAGATAAAACTGTAAGGTAACTCACAAATTTGCAAAAGAGTTTACTATTAATGGGTTTATTTGCATTGAAATATGTTTACATGTTCGAGAGTGGTGGACTGGTGGGCACGGCATACTGAGCAAAGTACAGCTTAAGACATTGGATATAAGACACACAATTAAAAACAAACCAGCTAGTCTAGTCTAGAAGGCGCTGTTAAAAAACTTCAGTATTAAGTGTTTCTGTTGACAAATAATGACGAGAATCTTCTGTAAATGGTTTATAAGCTGACGAAAAATGTACAAACTGATTTTTCAACTATGATGTGAAACTCTCCCAGTTATATTCCATTAAAATGCCCAACAAAATAAAATGACTGGATATAAAGTACTTAATCATTCATCCATAATATGAAATAAATAGTGTATTTGACACTGTCAAATATACCGAAAAGATAATTTACACTCAGATGCCCCTTGATCTATAAAATTACTATTTTCCCTCTGAGAACCTCTGGCACATGAATCTTAATACAAACTTGAACACAGGGTTTGTTGTACAACCTTTGCTAAACCGGTAAGTTTAAAATGTCACAAGCCGCAGACACAGGACATGTGTTTTGCTTCTTTTTATCTTTCAACGCTGGTGAAAATAAACATTATCATATATCAGAATACTAAATCAGATATTATGTGCTTGTGTAAATTTGAAATGAAAATGTGATATTATAAAGTTCCCTGATCCAGATAAGCAGGATCACTGCATTTTGCTTTTTAACAGCACTAGCAGATATTCATATTTTTTAAACTAAACATTGTTTGTTTGTGAAGTTTCCTATATCTCTGGACTGAGTAGGATACACTTTTTATCTATATCAATTCCTATTTAAAAAAATTTCTCAAACCAGCCAATTTGGCTACTAAATTCTACATTACCAGCAATTCATAACTTCTACAAGTCAAAACTAAAAACTACACAGCTTATAATGAATTTTTATTCAGATTTGTCTTTTTTAAAATGGCAGACATCCCTGTTTCCCATCTGACTCTTTCATAATATTCTCATAACCCTTCATTTGTCACCTGTCCTCCCTTCACAGACTCAACAGTGTTTGGCAACTGTACTCTAACTAAACCGCTGTACTCTACAGAAATATTAACTAAGCTAAAAAGCTAGTTACTGTACAAACTACGTGGCAACTGTAGCTTTGAAATGTTTAAATAGTCAACTGTGTTTTTATTCACGTGAAGTTTCTCAAAATTCTCATTTAAAAAATGTTGCCTACTGTGGCAGTACCATGATGGTATCAAATATTGAAAAATAGGCCACAGTTACCATAGGAATATGATTACCATATGCATGTACCATGCAACTGAAATGACAAGTGTTCAAAGTGCATTAAAAAAGGTTAAACAGTAGCCGACTAGGTGTGGATTTGGGTGATGGGAAGAGAGATATGTAAAGATATATCAGCAATTATATATAACTTTTTTGGCTGCTGAGTTCTCCCTTGAAATCCATTCTATTATGATAAACACAAATATATATCCATGTATGATAGAGGCTTTGATGAGTAATCTACAGGGAGTAGTAATGAAAGGGAGATTCTATTGCTAACTAATGTCCTGTTTTGGCTGAGAGTGAGAGACAGCAGGAGTCAAAGGTCAGACAGGGTTAGACTGTCAATGCGAAGACATACAGCACTTTTACTCTCTCTCTCTATCTCCCCTCTCTCTCTAGGGCCATGCCAGATGTTAAAATCTTTGTAACTACTGACAGGCCTACACAGATCTTTCTCTCAGCCTGTGACTGACCCTCATAACCTCTGTTTCTAACAGCTGTTTTTACTGTAGCACTGTTTCCACAGTGATGCCAGACAGAACAGAAGGAGAGGATGGATGATGCTATAACTTATGCAGTAGAATGTTGTGTATTTCAGTGAATAAACAAGTAATTGTTTAAATTAGTGGGTTGATAATGTCTTAATACTACGCAATATTTTCAGTTCTTTTCTGTTTAAGTTGTGTTGGGTCACTGGGTGATGTCATACCTTCATATAGTATTCGTGAGAGGTTGGATGATGTCATGAAGTATTGCAGAATGTTGTGTGAGAATGTGGATGATGTCATAAAGAATGATACAAAATGTTTTAAGGATAAAGTCTTACCCGATCTCATGAAGAATTGTACATAATTTACGAGTTTACTGGTAACTCATAGTACCTAAACGTGTTTAATGATTTGTGTATTTACAAATGGTTCAATTGCGTTTTACTCAACAGAATGTTGACCTCATATTACTTTAAAGCACGAAAATTGCATGTGTGTTAGCGAGTTGATTGACAGACAAAAAGGTGATTGGCTCTTTTACCTGCAAGGTGGGACTTCCTTTCTACATCCATTGACTGTTGGATGCTAGAGCTTCCTGGTTGGGCATTCCAATTTCTCCCATTTATTTTAATAGGAGTGACTCATCTCTGCTAAATAGTCTCTGGCCTCACCTTCTATAGACCTACAATGCCAATTATGCACTACATCTCCTCCCCGACGTTTGCACACTTTTACTCCTGATTTCTTGCAATACAGGGACAGTAGAAGTGTACAAAACCAATGCATTATTTATTAAAAAGGTAACTCAGATATTATGGTCTAAAATAAATGATTGTGTTACTTTACTCGTTGCTTGACAAAGTAATCTGATTATGTAACTTATGTTACTTTTATCACGTTACCCCAACACTGGACAAGAGACACATACGGATGTGATTTGCATCTGTGACCACTGAGACTAATAAGACAAGCAAACGTTTTTACAAACAAACACATCTGTCAAGGCACTGTTTCAGGTGATTGATCACCAGTAATTGTTGTGGACTAACTTCTGTTTAGACACAAAAGATACATCTTGCAGATCTTTTGGATGAATGCAAAGCAAATGTATTTTTATTTCTTTTTTCTTTTCTTTGACAGACGCTTCTATCCAAAGCGACTTACAGTGCAGTTATTACAGGGACAATCCCCCCGGAGCAACCTGGAGTTAAGTGCTTTGCTCAAGGACACAATGGTGGTGGCTGTGGGGATCGAACCAACAACCTTCTGATTAACAGTTATGTGCTTTAGCCACTACGCCACCACCACTCAAATCTCAAATATCTTGTTACTACATTCATTTAAATATTTTGAAGTCCTGTGGAGAACAAAACAGAATCGTAAACTGTCTGTATGATCTGTATAAACTGAAGTTAACCCTCTATTCTAATATGCTTTTAATGGCTGTAACCTTAGTAATGGATAACAATAGTACATTTCAAGACTTTTCATTCTGTCTTTAAGTATTTACATAGTTTAAATTCTGGTAAACATTAAGACTTTTTATCTATAAGGTTCACTGAAAACCCTAAGAAGTTCACTGTACTCATTTGATTGAGTAAACTCGTTCTTTCAATTCCACTGAGTTATGGGTCTCCCAAAACTTGAGTATTTAAGTTCAGTTAACTTGGTTTTCAAGTAGAGTAAACTTAACTATTTAAGTTGAGTTAACTACACGCAAGAAAACTTAACTCAGATTTGAATTTAAATATTGTTGTTTCTACTGTTGTACATTTTAAATGAATTGATTCAATTTTAGATCAAACAACAGCACAGCTCAAATAAAGATAATGACTGATTCTAGGTCAGTTATTATATAATTATTTTCACATGCACATCATCTGCACATACACTAAGAGAACTGAGATAGTGCGATTGACCAAAGAGACACAAATCACCCTAATGGTGACATTACACCAAACAACTATATGCAAAAAAGCATAAATAATACAACAAAAGAGCTAAAACATCTATGAATTCAGATGTGTGACTATCTATCTTCTGCTGAAGACAAACAAAGGTTTTTAGAAGAATATCTCAGCTCTGCTGGTCCACACAATGCAAGAGAATGTTGACCAAAATTTTCCAAAATGCACATAAATGCAGCATAAAAGCAATCCAGAAAAACGATTAGGTGGTGATATGCTCGAAGAATGCAAATCAGCAAAAACACAAAAAGAAAGGGGGCATGGGTAAGCTCAGTGGTAAAGACGCTGGCATCCACCCCTAGAGTTTGCTATCCCAGGGCATAATGCGCGACTCCATCCAGGTCTCCTAAGCAACCAAATTGGCCCGGTTGCTAGGAAGGGTAGATTTACATGGGGTAACCTCCTCATGGTCACTATAATGTGGTTCGTTCACAGTGGGGCGTGCTGTCTCCGTGGCAACGTGCTCAACAAGCCACGTGATAAGATGCAAGGGTTGACAGTCTCAGATGTGGAGGCAGCTGGGATTCGTCCTCTGCCACCCAGATTGAGGCGAATCACTACACAACCACAAGGACTTAAAAGCACATTGGGAATTGGGCATGCCAAATTGGGAGGAAAAGGGAAAAAAGAAGAATGTAAAAGTGGGGATTGAGAGTAAAAAGGATTTAAATATGAATCTGTTAATCATATCTCTTCTGAAGACATGGATTAAACAACTAGAGGTTTTTAAAATGCTTTTCATAACAAGTTTGGATTGTATAATGTGGTTGTCACTCTTTTTCATACTGGACTGTGTATGAACATATTTAGCTCTTCAGACATGACTCACAACCATATTCTGCTGTTGTGTGAACAGTCATAGAGGAAAACATTATAATCAACTCCCCCTCGCTGTATCTCTCTTTTTCTCCCATCTTTACTCCAGCATCACTGTAGAATTACTGAATGAGACCTCCAAAAAAGGCTCCAAAATTTGGCGATTAGGATCAGGGTAAACCAACTCTACCACGTTTCCTCCCCTCCCTCTCTCTCTCTCTCTCTCTCTCTCTCTGTCCATCTCTCCCTATCTGTCTCCCTTTCCTTCTAACCCTGTGTGGCTGTGTTGAACATCAGTAAAGCTGTCAGGCAGCACAGCCAAGATAAACAGGCAGAGAGCTGGGTTCAGAGGTGAGAGGGGCTGAAATGTTTTTCCAAAGGAACTGAGGGACCCCTGGAGAACCATGGCTGGGGCCAGGCAAGGGCCAGCGGGGAAGACGATCCCCTCGATTGCCCTCTCCACACTAACACATTGGCCAATCACCTCTCTCCCTCTCTCTCTCTCTCTCTCTCTCTCTCTCTCTCTCTCTCTCTCGCTCTCTTTCTCTCTCTTGCTCACCCTCTCTCTTTTTCTCCCCAATCTGCATCTGTGTACACAAATACTCTCAACAGGATCCCCTTCACATGCACACACACACACACTCATTCATCCACTCGCCGGTCAGGCTCTTTAAAACGCTGCTGTGTCAACACAAAAGGGCCAACATTTGCACACACTCTTGCACATGTTACATGCAGGTACACATATAAATGCTAAATATGGACCTATAGTGTAACCCAATATACAGTATAAAATGAAAAATAAACACATTTCATTGCAACTCCATTTGTTATCCAATACTAACCTGCAAGTATGCAATGCAGAAGAATGCCTGTACAGAAACTTCTCCATCATGTGAGCATATGGTTCAGACTCTTGCAGTGCCTTGGGAGGGGTGAAACCACTCAACCAAGAGTGACCTTTCTCTCCCTTGCTCTCTTTCTCGCACTGTCTCATGCTCTTTTGGAGAGATTGCACAGAAGGACAGAGAGAAATAAAGAAAGGATGCAAGGAAGGGCATCCAGGTGAAAAAAGCAAACCAGAACAATAATGAAGCTAGAACAGGGTGATGAACACAACAGAGGGGCGGTGTGAGAGGAAGAGAGAGAAGGAAGTGTCTGACACCTCCATGCCAAGAAAAGCATGTTGAAATGAACTAAGACAATAAGTCTGACAGAACGCAGGAGGAAGAACAACATTGGGTGAGAGAGTTGGCTCAACAGAATTCTGGGAGCACATACCCTTTCACTGCCATCTGGACCAGCATTTATAACACAGCTCAGAGCTCATCTGGGATCCAATTCCTCTTCATCCTATGTTGCTGCTCATTCTCATAGGTGATACCGGTTAGTTTCTCCAGCTCGAAATATATTAAATCAATCCTCCAGCACTGGTTAATGAGTAAGACTAGTAAAACAGAGGGCAATGGGAATAAAGTGTCAGTTAGAAATTGTTTCTCTGTGCAAGTGAGTGTTTTCAAGCAATGTGCAGGGCTATGATCACAATAGACATTAGTAGAACATAGAGGATTGTTCCAGCTCATGAAGGTCATCAGGTCAACAGTTCAGATAAATAATATTAGTGACTTGTAAGATAACAAAAAAAAAAAAACATGTTGTGCAGAGTGACAGAAATTTCCATAGATGCAAACTACTCATCTTTTGGTGAAATTCGTTGCCCACTGTATTCTCAGCAGCATCCACGCTCAACTCACCATGCGCCCCAGCGAGAGCGAGAACCACATTATAGTGACCACAAGGAAGTTAACCCAACGTGACTTCACCCACCCTAGAAACCAGGCCTGTTGGTTGCTCAGGAAGCCTGACTGAGTCACTCAGCAAGCCCTGTATTCGAACTTGCAACTCAAGGTGTGGTAGTCAGCGTCTTTACTCTTTTATTCTTTAAAAATAGACCAGGGCTCATGTACTGCACTCTTTTCATTTTGTGTATTTCCCTGTCAGGTCTGTGCTCAAAAAGGGAGCCACCAGTTAGAGTAGTTCACCTAAATATTGAAAAACCTTTCATTTACTGTTTATTTTTTCAATACAATAATACAAATGGCCTCCCTGGGGTAGAGAAAGTGATTAAATGTGAAAAGGGTTATGGAGTTAGAAAATGTTTGGCAACCACTGATCAAGTCTATAAAATGTAAATAACATTTTTATAATTAACAATCTAATTAATTTCTCTATTACAATACATACATTTCTCAGTTCTTACCAAATTGTATATTTCAGGCTATCAGGTGATATGCTAATAAAGTATATTTTATATTTTATAGACAAAAATTATTACACTTTGGACCTATAGAGGCAAATAGAGGCTTTATTCCAAAAGTTAAGGGAATGTTATGCAGAACGTTTGCCTTTGTCACCATTTTATTTCTTTGCTTTTTTTTTTATTTCCATGCAATGAAAGTGAATGGTGACTAAGGCTAACATTCTGCCTTACATCTCCTTTTGTGTTCCATGGAAGAATATGTGTTTGGAACAACATGAAGGTGAGTATCTAATTACAAAATGTTAATTTATTCAAATCTATTACTTTAATGTGATAAGTGAAAAGCCTACTCTTCATCCAATTGTAGTGGGCATACATAATTGAGAACAGTTCAAAAGCATAACATTTTGTTTTGATTTGTGTTTTCAGATTATTTTTAAACACTAGTATCAGTGAGGAGTTTGGATGGCGATGTCACACAGGTAAAATGGATATCCACAATAATCTCAAACATTTTGGGACAGTGGCAATGATTGAATCAGCACAAACCTCATGTCTGGATCCATGTTTGTCATTTTATTGATATGATCTCAGTGGATTTTTCAGTAATATTTATATTCTCAACACACATTATAAAGCAACCAATAATGAAGTGTACCATTTAAGGGAATAATGGATATAAGTAAAGATTTTGGTTGGAAAAGAGAGGGGGATGGAGCAATCCATTCCTTTACCTGCTTTTGGTTTTTCTTCCTAGCTCTCAACTTCCTGCCACTGCTCCCCATCAATCTGCTTGGGCCACAATGGTCTGTGACAGAGCCGGGCAGTACCACAGGGGAAGACAAACAGTGGTGGACCCGGAGCTCACTTCCTCTCCCTCACCCCATGATACTCACACTGGGGTCTGCCACCCTGACGGCCTCCCTAGTGCTACATACCACATCCTCTTGGTATATAAATATCCACGAAAAAACGTCCTGCCCCTCACCAAAACATGACGCAGAAATAAAAGAACATGAGATGGAACGAAAAACCTGAGGGTTTGATTAGAGAAAATATATAATTGACACAAAATGCATGTTATGATGAATAGAGGTTGTTTTATTTGGAGAATTGTATTGGTTTGTGAAAGTTTTTAAATGTGTCACCACATGAGCTGTACCTTGGTATACATCTAAGTCTGTTCATCAAAACACAAATACTACTACGGAATACGGAGAGAGTCCTGTGCAATTATATAATTTTCACTTTAGCTTTTCCCCTGAGGTCCTCTCACAGTCCCAAGATGTCCTTTCATTTTCTCTCCACTCTCTCACTCTCTCTCATTCAGCATCTGTTACATCTAAACAGCCCACTTAACCTAATCTCTGTCACTTTCTCTGCCAGCAATATGTATGCACACACACACCGAGACAGGCTTACTTTCTCTGAGGTTTCTTACAATGCATTCATTACAAAAAAGGAGAGAAATCCTTAGTAAAATTACTAGAGGACATTAATAATTAGGGCAGATTATAAGCAGCCCCTGTACTGCCAGATGCCTCTCTGTTTGAGACTCTGCTCTGCAATCTCAGGGCACTTCACCTCCACCGCTGCTGCCTCTCAGGGAGGATGGCCATTGTTTCTGGCCAGCTTTTATTTCTTTATTCCTAACATTTTTTAAATAAGGTGCATTAGAGAGGTCTCATCATCTTTTCCCGCTTTTCAGCCCTCCTCAGCTTTGAACTTGGGGGCTGAAAACCGCAACCCACTTCAGAACCTTTAGCCCTGTGTGGCCACGCACACATACACACACACTCATATGCACATGCAGAAACCCACAGATACACCACAAAAGACTTCCGCCATAACATGGTGCTTCAGCACTGAAAAAATAGTCCTAGGAAAGGTTCTCTAAAGGCAACAAAAGACTAAGGGGAATATAACCACACACACACACACACACACACACACACACACACACACTCACTCACTCACTCACTCATGAACACACAGTCCTCTCTTAAAGGATTAGGGTATGAGTAACAGTATTTAGGACTAAAACCACTAAAGTAGGGTTACTACCTTAGAAACTTTCTCTAGGAGTGATAAGTAGTCTCCACCTCCTCTCTCCTTCCGTTCTGTTTTAGAAAGAGAGTTGCTGATGTAGTAACGGTGCTCCACAGTTCCTGTAGTGTTTGGAGATGCAGGAAAAGTATTGTAGTGAGTGTGATTACATGTTGCACATGATGGCTATACTCCAGCTATGTAAACAAACACACAATTGTAAAACAAACCTCAGAGATACAACAAGCTGGAACCATAACACATATGTGCTACAGGGAAAAATCTGATAGAAATGCATTGTCTGCTATTTATTAAACTAATATTAGCACATACTGTGTGCCCTGAATCAAAGCATAAAAGTATGCAACATTCAACAATACATATATATATATATATATATATACAGGGCTGGGGAGTAATGGAATACATGTAACGGGATTATGTATTTAAACTACAAAATATTATATAAAAAATATAAACTTCATTCCACTACAGTTACAATTTAAATAATTGGAAATTAGAATACAGATTACATTCAAAAAGTATTTTGATTACTGAAGAGATTACTTTGCATTTCATTGTCATTTGTTTCATTTAATATTTAGTCCTTTCATATGGAATACATTTATAACAGTGGTGAAACACTGTCTTATGATGTGTTATATTCATTCGAGCAGACAGAGAAGTAATGTTGAAGTAAGTTTGGAGTAGAAGAAATAGAAATAAACCTTGTGTAAATTGTCAGCTTGTGTCAATTGTCAGCACTAAGCTAAAATGCTTTTTCTAGCCGTTTTACAGGCAGGTTACCAGGCATGATCATGTTTTTATATCAAGAAAATTCACGTTGGATCATAATTTCTATTTTTCTAGTAAGACCTTTGATATTAGGGCAAAAATAGTATTCTTGATAATATTTTTTTTTATTGTTTTCCAGTAAAAATATCTTAAAAATCCTTAAAACAATATCAATATTATTTATCTTGATTTAGAAACAACATGGCATAAGAGAGTTTTTATAGTTAAAACAAGTTTTAAAAAAAATCTACCAGTGCTGAAGAAGTAATGCAAAGTATTTTGAATATGTTACACATTACATTTTACAGCATGTTTTTTGTAATCTGTAGTGGAATACATTCAAAAAGTAACCCTCCCAACCCTGTATATATATTTAATATGTAATTTGAATAAGGCAACATTGGACATGATTCAGGGCAGTATATACAGTACAGTATATACTGACATATTATTTTCAGTATATACTGTATGTGTACAGTATAGTGTGTGTGTGTGTGTGTGTGTGTGTGTGTGTGTGTGTGTGTGTGTGTGTGTGGGCAGGTTTAAGTGATTTACGAGGACTTTTTTTAGGAGACAAACTGGTAATAACAAGGGTATTATGCTATAAATGTAGTTTATGAGGACATTTCTAGTGTTCCCATTATTTGAATATCTTAAAAAACATATTTAACTATGTTTTATTGAAAATGTAAAAATGCAGAAAGTTTTCTGTGAGGGTTAGGTTTAGGGGTAGGGTTAGGTTTAGGGGATAGAATATAAAGTTTGTACAGTATAAAAACCATTATGTCTATGGAAAGTCCCCATAAAACATGGAAACCAAACATGTGTGTGTGTGTGTGTGTGTGTGTGTGTGTGTGTGTGTGTGTGTGTGTGTGTGTGTGTGTGTGTGTGTGTGTGTGTGTGTGTGTGTGTGTGAGCGTGTATTTATCACTTTCTGGGGACCAAATGTCCCCATAAGGATAGTAAAACCCGAAATTTTGACCTTGTGGGACATTTTGTCGGTCCCCATGAGGAAAACAGCTTATAAATCATACTAAATTATGTTTTTTGAAAATGTAAAAATGCAGAAAGTTTTCTGTGAGGGTTAGGTTTAGGGGTAGGGTTAGGTTTAGGGGATAGAATATAAAGTTTGTACAGTATAAAAACCATTATGACTATGGAAAGTCCCCATAAAACATGGAAACACTACTGTGTGTGTGTGTGTGTGTGTGTGTGTGTGTGTGTGTGTGTGTGTGTGTGTGTGTGTGTGTGTGTGTGTGTGTGTGAGCGTGTATTTATCACTTTGTGGGGACCAAATGTCCCCATAAGGATAGTAAAACCCGAAATTTTTGACCTTGTGGGGACATTTTGTCAGTCCCCATGAGGAAAACAGCTTATAAATCATACTAAATTATGTTTTTTGAAAATGTAAAAATGCAGAAAGTTTTCTGTGAGGGTTAGGTTTAGGGGTAGGGTTAGGGGATAGAATATAAAGTTTGTACAGTATAAAAACCATTATGACTATGGAAAGTCCCCATAAAACATGGAAACACAACGTGTGTGTGTGTGTGTGTGTGTGTGTGTGTGTGTGTGTGTGTGTGTGTGTGTGTGTGTGTGTGTGTGTGTGTGTGTGTGTGTGTGTGTGTGTGTGTGTACATACTTGGAGCTTTGACTCAAGTATTTTATTTTTATAAACAATATATGTCAGTTATTTCAAACAGTAATAGTAATTTATAGCATTAATAATGTTTTCATGTACATTTCTGGGTTCAATACAAGTTAAGCTCAAATGTTGATTACTACAAAACTTAATTTCGGCTCATCGCTCCTTTTCTTAAAAAGAAAAGACAAAATCTGGGTTACAGTGAGGCATTTAGAATGAATCCGTAAATGTTAAAATACTCACTGTTTCAAAAGTAGAGCCACAAGACAAAATCTATATGCATGTTAATATGATTTTAGTGTGATAAGATCATGTAATAACCTTTTCTGTGTAAAGTTAGCTTAAATCTACTTTCACTGTTGCCATGATGACGTAATGCTGTAAACCCTAAAAAAGATTAAGATTTAAACTTCACATTAAACTTTACAGCCAAATAATACACCATTTTAAAAGAATAATTAATGTAAGTGCTTTTATAAAACTATAAGCTTCACAATTATGCATTTAAACCCTCCAAAAATTTCCATTCTAAGTGCCTCACTGTCACCTCAATTTATGCTATTTTTTTTTTTAGAAAAGGGGATTCAAAATTAATTTTTGTGTTAATCAACATTATGCCATAAATGCTGTTGACTGAGCTTAACTTGTCTTGAATCTAATATTCCTTGAAAGTAGTGTTTTTGGGTGAAGAGAAGCATCAAATTCTTTCAAGGACAAAAATGTCTTAGTGTTTACAAACTTGGGAATGGTAGTGTCATTCATAAAAACACCATTAATAATAACAGCATGAGTGTTTATTATTGTATCAATATTATTGACATTATTTATATTCTATGTTTTCTATTTTTTGTGTGTAAAGAAATGTTTACAAGTGGCCAGCAAATAAAGCATTTTGTAAACAATTTAATAATGCATTTGTGAAAATTACAATTAATTATAATATTTAACAATATTGCAATGTTTAAATACTGTATTTTTCAAGTCATAATATTTTTACATTTGTAACTAATTTAAACAGATAATATATAAGTGGCATAATGGGTTTCATTTAATTATATTTTAACTATATATATATATAAAGAAACTGTTCCAAAACATTTGGTTCGTGGATTTGCTTGGTATGGCTGTGGTGTAGAAGAGGGATGACCAACAGGACCAGAGAGAAAGACTTCATTCCAAAATGTGCAAATAGTTTCCTGTCCTCGTTTCCTCTCCTGCACACAGATCTACATGTGAACAAAATGACAGTAAATTAATTCAGATAGAAAACACCAATCCAGGTCATTTGAAACATATTAACGTAGCATGGAGCAGCAGCTTGAAACCATGAATTATTGGAAAAGACACATTAGGGCAGCTTCTATGCTGCAGTGTTAAATGTGAAGGTGCAACAAATCCGGATTATCTGGTGTTGTTTTACTAATGAGTACATCACTCACTCACTCACTCACACACTCACACACTCTCTCACACACTCACACACTCACTCACACACAAACTCCCTCTCTCATTACCTCACACAGCAATACTATAGAGTGGGGTTGGGGAAAGGTGCTTGAGAGCGGTGGAACATTAAGTGTTTCGAGTCACCCGGTGAACTCAATGCTATTGTGCCCGTATGCTGGCCCAGATCTGGGAGGCAAGGGGCTCTGCTGTGATAGGGTCCCATAAAGGTAGTACTAAGCGAGTGAAGTGCAGAGAGGCTTCATCTTGCGCTCTCTGCCCGCTGCCTCTTCACTTGAGTATGTTCTTTGGTATGTGTTGCTCCCCAGCCATTGTGTTTCTCTGCTCTCAATGGCCTTATCTCAGTGGTGTGGCATCTGCCCACTAGTTTTCACGCAATAACACTCCGATTATAAGCAACATATTGCTGTTGTTGCAACTCTATACACCCAATGTCATATGTTTGTCTAGAGCACAAAAGCTGTAATTTCGTACCTCAAATTTAGTCTTTTTTGAATCTACATAATTTAAAAAAATGCATATTCTAAATTAGTATAACAATTCATGAACATAGGCTTTCAGATATGTGATGAATGCATGAATTTCTTTCTGAATTTCATTTTGAGTCCTTTAAAGGGATAGTTCATCGAACAATTAAAATTCTCTCATCATTTATTCACCCGCATGCCATCCCAGATGTGTATGACTTTCTTTATCTTCTGAACTCAAATAATGATTTTTAGAAGAATTTCTCTGCTCTTTTGGTCCATACAATGTAAGTGAATGGGTGCCAATTTTTTTAAGCTCCAAAAATCACATAAGTCAGCATAAAAATAATTCATTAGACTCAATGTATTCAGAAGCGTTATGATAGGTGTGAGCGAGAATAAGGTCACTTTTACATTCTTCTTGTGTTTTTGATTATTCATATTCTTTGTGCATACTTGGCAGTGTGAAGATTTGCAAGCAAAAAGGGACTAAATCTTGATTTGTTTCTCAACCACAACTATCATATCACTTCTGAAAATAGTCATATGGATTACTTTTATGAAGCCTTTATGTGCTTTTTGGAGTATCACAATTTTGGCACCCATTCAATTTCATTGTATGGACCTACAGAGCTGAAATATATTTCTAAAATCATAATTTGTGTTTTGCAGATGAATGAAAGTCATACACATCTGGGATGGCATGAAAGTGAATAAATGATGAGAGAATTTTCATTTTTGGGTGAACTATCCCTTTAATAAAGGGGAAATATTTAGTTCAAGCCTATATTAAAGCCTATATTAAAGTATATTCGTTCACCCAAAAATGATATTTCTCTCATTTATTCACCCTCATGTCATCCCAGATGTGTATGACTTATTTCTTCTGCTGAACACAAATGAAGATTTTTAGTCAAATCCGTTACGTAAGTGGGTGGGAAAATGTAAGTCCCTAATTTATTATAAATTTCCACTTTTAAACAGCCCTCCCAATTGCCCTTCTCTCCAAAGAGCTCTTCTTTGTTTTTGGCGATTCACATTCTTCGTGCACATTGCCACCTACTGGGCAGGGAGGATCAATTATACTGAAAAATAATATAAGTAAAAGTATCTTTGCATGGATTACTTTTATGCTGCTTTAATGTGCTTTTTTTCACCGTGTTGAATTGCATTGTATTGACTTACAGAGCAGTTATAGAGTACATTGTAACAACCCATATTGTCAAAATTACTTCTTCAGTCTTGGCGTCATGTGATGTGACTGCTTTTGTAAGAAAGCAGCATCTGCCAAAAACATAGTTAATGTATGGGTGTGAGTAGGTGAGTGTTCCTCCGGATCTGATTGTACCTCCCTATGATTCGTGTTGGCGGTGAGCTGAGGCCGGGAGAGCATGAGAGGGGACAGGAGGGAGCGAGGCAGGAGCGGAGAGGGAGTCAGACGCAGAAGACAACGGCTGGCTGTTTGACGGTCATTCCAGCTGAGCAAACAAAAACACCCCAAAACACGACGAACATGGGAGTTGGAAATATGTACGGGTCTGCTACGAGGTCAGATTCCTAACCGTATCTAATTCAATTTCACAAACTGTAAGAAAACACAGAGCTCAGTGGAGCATCTGCTTACAAACAACACACACTCACACAAACACGGAGGCTTTCGTCCGTTAACAAAAAGTATCGAGGCAGCGGGTCAAATCGGTCTGAAACAGGTTCACTTGCGCTCGGATTGTAACAGTTAAAATTTCAAACCAATAAATGTGTGACATTTGACAAACGAATCACAATGTGAAAAACATTTTCGCATTTTGACACACGTCTCCTCGAGGAGGTTCCCGTCAGTTTGTCAGTAGCCAGGAGAGGCTCGCGCGCACACGCGGAGGGAAGCTCGCGCGGGGGTCCGGTCAGCTCTGCTTAAGACATTAGTGCAGCGCTCACTTCTCTAAATAAACATTAGTCTTAAAAAGTTTGGCCCTGCGACCTCTCTCTGATCGCATTTCACTCTGTAGCCTATAGTAAACTTCATTTTTATCTCGGGACTTTCCCATTCTTTCCGAAAACAGTCTTCGGTTAACAAAGATATGAAAAGCCTACTCTGACGAAATTTCTGTTTCACCTGGTTCTGGGATAAACATGTAGGCCTATCTCATTTCTTTTAATGTGGAAAATGGACCCGTTAAATGCAACACGGGAATTTAGTTTTAATTTCAAGATGAAAAGGTGGCCTATGCATGCTACTCAGCTGGGAAACGTGTTTGGATTATTCTAGTAAACCAAAATCTCATTATTTTGTTCAGGCAGAACTCAAAAATTCCCTCTAAGGGAAAATCTTTCACTTCAAGTGTAATAGAGATGCAGTTATCTGAGACGATTATATCACTAGGCTATAGATTATTATCAGTGAAGCTATTGATAGCTTCGGCTAATCTCCTCATTTGCTGCACCATCTGTATTTAAATGTGATTTTCTAAATGGAAAAAGTCTTGGAGTTTGTTTATTATTTTATGCAATATGCCTGTGAATAAATGTATTTTCGGAGGTGTGTCATCCGCTGTCACGACGAGGACCCTGTTTGCCCATAAAGCGGAAAAAAGACAACATGGCTTATATGATGACTTTGTGCAACAGCAAAATAATCAAATTAAATATTCAACTTCACGCAAGTTTTTCAGTGGTTAGACTGGAAAAAGAATCCTCTATCTTTTGAGCATGAACGTTTCCACTATAGTTGACCGGATGGGATTGTGCTCGCGGACAGCCGACAGCTGCCCCTCTCCATCACACCAACAGATTTTTGGTCACATCAAGTTAAGCCCACGACCCGCAACGCTAACACTAAACCGTCCGGCTCGGATTCGGTAATATCCCGGACACACTTTGGATCAGTGTGTTACTGTTTTTGTGGCAAACATACAGAATAATGTGAGGATGTTGTCATCTAATGAAAAAGCCTTTTGTTGAGGCTGCTGTCATTTTTAGAACATCTAAAGAAGCTATTGTGTTCATAAGATTTTAGATTAGTTTTCAATATTCGGTCATCGACCTCAGTGCTCGCAGTGATGTGGGATGGGTTCCAACAGCAGGTGTCCTTCAGTGAGTCGATGGGGCGAACACATCCAAAGTTAATATTTTGTTTCCAGAGTAGAGGGGAGGCCTGTATCTCTGCTTTATTTGCACATTCTAAATTAATTTAGCAGAGGATTCCTCGGTGCGCTAGAAAAACATGGAGGGGGAGATGCTGCGTCTCGGCGGGAGGGTCTAATTTATTGTGGCCCTACATCTCTGCTTCATACCGGGGTGTCGGGGGTCTCGGCCAGCGGCATTCCTTTACAATGAGGGCGAGTGCTCCCATCATCTGTTTGTTTCACCTCTTTAAATTAGAGAGTTTGTTAGAGAAGGACAGCGAGAAAGAGAGAGCTAGAGGGAGGATCAGATGGATGAAGGCCTGCTGACTAGCATACCGTTTTAAAACACAAAGTTTAATTTGGAAAGGTCCACAGATAGACCAAATTGGCAAATGAGATAATTAGGCCAATTAGAAAGGCGAATATTTCCCAAGAGGTTCAGCGACTGTATTTGCAGTAATAATAGAAATAGTAGCTACTGTGTATAAGGGGATTCACACCAATTTCACAAACCAAATAAATGCATAATGCGGGTTGATACGAAGCATTGTTATTTTTTTATTTTTTCATTAATTTTTTTATGGTGCCTGATAACTCGTCTTAAAAAGTCCTCACATATATATGAATAGACTAATATTAAATGGAGCCATTGATGAAAAAAGGGGCACCCTTGCAGCAGGTGCCTCAGTTCATAGAAGGTACAAATGTGATACCCTCAGATCCATTTTATATCAAGACACGTTCATTTTCAAATTATAATCATGTCTCTTAAACAGATTTAAAAGTAATGAACTAGATATGGAGTGTTGTTCGTTATAAGTCATCAATAATAATAATAATGAAAATAATACACCGCGGTTTATGTTTAAAGTAATACAAATGTATGAATTAATCTTAAAATATTTTCTATAGAAATCCTTTATCACACATTATTTCATCACACAAGCCTAAAATATTTATTTGCAGGCATTAATCATTTCACGTATTTCATAATTATTTATAAAGCTGCATTAGGCCTACTTTTTACTTATTACACATAGCCTACATGAAAACTAAATTAAAGGTTAAGGGTTCATGCATATTATGCATTATTCACTGCAAAATAAATCAATAAACTGTGCCAAATTTATACTGGATTTAGAGATTCATTTTACGTTAATCGAATAATTGAAATACAGTAGCCGCCTATATGTATAAAAAGTCAAAATGTCAATTGCAACATAATATGCTTAATCGTTGAGTTCAGAACAAGCTAAAAAAAAAAATGTACTTGATAAATAAATGGAAGTGATAAACTGCCAAATGTGTGGTCTGCTTAATCTAACAAAAGCGCCCATAATACAAAATTATAATTGAACCAGAAAAAGTATTCAGACACAAGCAGACAAGAATACCTAAACAAAATAAACCAATAAATACAGTTCTAATGATCAGAAACCAAAACGTCACCATATCCTAAGACAAGCATTATAAACAGAAAGGTTTAGGCTACACAACTCCAAATATTCCTGTTAAAGGTCAATGTAAATTCAAAGCTTATGCTCAAGTGTCGAGTGAGTACAGATCGGTGAAAATTGACATTTCACAACAGTGAAAGCCGCTGTTTAGATTAATAGCCCGTGCAAAAAAAAAAAAAAACTAAAAAAAAAAGACAACACTGCAGAATGTAGAGAACATAAAACAAATGCCCGAAGCAAATCCGTAGAGTTGTTTAAAGATATCCGTTTTTAATTTAGAACGATAGAGGAGATAAGAGATATGCTTTGCTCCATGCGAAATCGTGGGTGGTCCCCTCATGGCGTATAGCCTAACTAACGCGCCACACGGAAAAAATGAGAGCGAAATGAACGGGTAATTAGTGGGATTTAAGGCCACAACCCGTGATTTACACTTGAACAAAACAAGACTCAAAAGTAGGCCTACTGACCGTCAAGAGAGAAGATGTACGCCTATTAATCTTGCATTTCGCTTCATTTAATCAACAGCCTGTTTGTCTGAAACTTGGATTATATACTACAAATGTGACAGCTTCAAACATAACAACCTCCAATCAAGCATTTCTAGGCTGTAAAAAGTTTTCTCTGTGATTTTCCTTAATGGACATTTCATCAATGGACATTTCACCCACCCCCCCAGTACAGATCAAAAGTACACTGTTGTGTAACGCTCCTTCCTCTCTACTGCTCTCACCTCCGACCTGCAATACATTTATCGTTCTTCCTCTCAGTCTTTTTGAATGTGGGGATACGCGAGTTTACTAGAGGATGACATGACCTCTACCATGAAGTCAGGCTTAAGTCCCAAACTCTGCACGCTTAGAAATAATAATAATGATAATGATAATGATGATAATAATAATAATAATAATAATAATAATAATAAAGAGGAAGAAGTAGAAGAAAAATAAACTTAGACGGTCTAGAAGATCCTCAGCTTCATTATTCATCATATTTAGGCTATATGCTAATAATGGCCAGGCCTCTCCAGTGCATTACATTCGCATCACATTTACGTTAGTCGTCAATGGTCAAGTCATTTACAAATTAATGTACTCTGCAACTAGATTTGAAACATAAAGAATAACAGCGTCATGCCTTTATATTGAACTATTTAAGGAGATGTTCATTAGGCCTATATCCCAAAAATGACAGACGACATCACGCGCAGTGCTTGGCTGGTGGTCCAACACGCTTGAAAATAAGGTTTAACTATTCGTTTTGCCAAGTTTTGTTCCAATTAAATGTAACCCAAAATTTCAGACTTCATTTTTAAAATGACTACATTCATAACGTTTTTAATTAATAGGCTACAACCCCAAAACATGTTTGCATTTGCTTCAAAGGATTTGCGGAGATGAAGAAGAGAGAAAAATACGGCGAGTCAGTTAACCCTCCCTTTATGCCTAACGATCAGTTGTCAAAAACACCCCACGAAGCAAATTTACCCATTTGCGCACGAACCAAGTAAATAAAGGCAGCTTTATGTACCACCTTCAGAACAGTCCCGTGCAGCTCGGCCAACTCTGAAATTGATTCATCAGTCTTTTTTTCGCACTCCGGCGAATTCCCGCTGCTTCTTTTGTACATGTCTCGAGACAACACAGATGACATGAAAGCGGACAACCGAGAGTCTTTTAAGACGATCGCCTTTCAGAAGCAAATGTGTGTGGCTTGTCTCGCTAGGGACCACTTGCTGGGTGCCCATTCAGGCTTTAGGGACAAGGTCTTCAGTGACAACATCAACAAATAGGAAAAAGCTGCATTATTGTGGATTAGATTCCAGATGAAAAAAAAAGCTACCACAAATTAGCAACGAATCCTCTAAAGACTTCGTGGGTATCCATGTAGAACCCTCACATTCAATAGGCTTTCATGGGCTGATGTTCCCCTTGCTTTAGCTCTTTGTCGTTTGCCAGAAACTGGTCAATTATCATGACTCAAAGCGCCACACATAAGGAAACATGTGCATTGGACTCTCAGCCTATAGAGACAGCTGAAAATATGGTGTGAAAATATCACATAGGGCCTACTATTATGTTTTTTGTTTCGTTAAGATATTCAATATTATTTCAGATACAAGATACAGGATACAAGTATTTTACTTAAAATCTTGAGTAATATAGTGTGTGGCGGAAGGACATTTTTTGAATGCACAAAGCAAACATTGTTAGGCTATAGATTTTATTAGCCATTTAACACCATTGACTTGTTAGGCCTCTGTGCACACGCTTGTGTTGGAAAAATGATTACAAAACATCAATGAACCCAAAAGTAATGCTGTTACATTTAACCTTTTCTTAACTTTCAAGTGGACTTTTTACATTTGGAAGTGGACTTTAAACAGGGTTGAACTTATAAACAACATTTTGTGTAAACGTTATGCACCTCAGTTCAATTAGGCTGCAGGTCGACGGGCCTAATCGAATTCTAAAGCTTAAAGAAGTTAACGGAAACATCTTCAAAATTCACAAACATTTATTGTCTTGTCAATACAACAAAAATGACCTATGGACATTGTTTTGTCTCTTTACATAACAATATTATTTTCACATATTATTTTCAATGGAATAATGAAATATGTATTTACTTATGCACAAGAGTCAGACAGAAAGAGAGGTAATACGATTTACACCAAAAACCACATAAGCATCTATTAACAGAAATAAAATAAGAATAATTTTACCAGAATACGTCTGTTGAGAGAACGAGGGGAAGTGGGACGTTAACTATGCAATCTATTTACAGCCCCTATTGTCTCTGGCAATGTGCTTTCAAAACAACTAAATCCTGAGTCTCGGTTATGACAGTGCTGTTCACAAATTCACAAATATACAAAATAATAAAATAATTAAAACAATCTTCATTTAAGTCGGCCAAAGAGGAAATCCCATGTCAATGAGTACACAACATAACTTTCTGAATAAAACGGCAAAGGTCCACTGGCCGTCCAAAGGTGAAATCTCGACTCCATTATAGATTACTATATATACATGGTCTTAATTTCCTTTTATTGGCCTGTTTCTCGCTTCAAAAGCTTACATATTTACAGTTCATAAATAAACGTAATTATTACCCTTGTTTTTAAGAATTCAGAAACATGGGCGGCTTTCTTAATCTTGCAAAAATGTAAATCCTACCTTAGCAAATGACGAAACAACCAAATTAAATTGGACTGCTGCACATTCAGTTTACTGCCAGTCTAGAAATGGCAATTGTTAAGGTTTGACGTTTTGCTCGAGAATGTCTGTGTGCCAGCTAGCATCGTTTCTTGTGTTAGATTCAAGTGGTTCGTGGCCGAAGCAAGTGAGGGAGTCAGCATGGCCAAGATCTGAGCCTGTCCACCCGGTTGTGCGGTGTAAGGCGAAGCTGGTGAGCTAGCCGCACCAATTATATTGTCTATAGAGAAGGAAGGCCGACTTGGAGCATTAGTGTCCGTTTTAAGTGGCGCTAGACAAGGAAGAGTCGGGCTGAGTTGGGGATAGAATGGCTTTCTCAGCTCGGTACCTAAAAACGAAGGAAAGGAGTGTGGCGTTGAGAATATTGAAGAAGGCGTTGGGAGAACACAAGGCGCGTTTTGGAAAGGAAAAGTGCCTCCCGGGTGGTGTGGGTGATAGGGGTGATGAGCGTGGAAATTCTGCAACTGTATGCCGTAATTGTAACCGTAAGGTCCGTAGCCAAAGCCGGGTAGAAATCCCCCTGCCTCCCTAAGGATCTCATTGGCTTGGTGTCTTTTGAAGCGCTTTCTTCTGCGCAAAAAACTCCCATTGTCAAACATGTCGGCGGACTCTGGGTCGAGGGTCCAGTAGTTGCCTTTGCCCGGGTTACCGGGTTCGCGGGGGATTTTGACAAAGCAGTCATTTAGAGACAGATTGTGTCGGATAGAGTTTTGCCACGCAGGGAATTTCTCCCGGTAATACGGGAACCTGTTGCTGATAAACTCGCAGATCTCGCTTAGAGTCAATCGTTTCTTCGGGCTCTGCAGGATAGACATGGTTATCAGGGCTATATAGGAATAAGGGGGTTTCACCAATGCATTTTTCCCTGGTTTATCCCCAGTCAACGCCCCAGTCCTGTTTTCATCCCGTGGCTCGACTCGGTCAGCCGGACAGTCCGAGCTGCTTTGACTCGGAGACATTGCGCCCTCCCCCGCATTTTGGGACAGAGTGTCATCGGAGTCGTTGTCCAAGTGAAAACTGTGATGATGGTGAAGATATTTACCCTCTTTTACAATATCACCCCCAACGACATCGATGTCCACGTCGTCGGACAGAGTAGAACTGTCCGACATGTCCGTCCCCAGAGTCATTCTTGGAGAGTCTTTTTGTCTTCCTCTTTCGCGTTCCGTGTCCAGTCTCGTGTAGCACCCACCACAATCAGTGAGTCCTCTCAGTTACTCGTGTGCTCTGGACCAACAAAACTCCCCGTCCTTCAAGGGCCAAGAAGAGGTTTTCTTCACGTCCTGGAGCCGCATAGAAAATGTACCTTATGCAACTGCAAACCCTTGAAAGAATCAGACGAGACTTGCATAACGCAAGAACTGTCCAGAGTACATTCAATTCGAACTGGACACTCAGATGAGACCTTGATTTCTATAGTTGTAGTGTAGTTGGTGCCTCTGCAATAGCCTATACACTTTAAGATAATACGAAGAGCACTCTAACTATACCTGAACTATTGGGCTTGTTTTCATTTTCGAGACTTTGTTAGCGTGTACAGCCGTAGTGCGTAGCGTGAATGAGTCTCCAAGTATACCCCCTTGCGGCTCTCAAAAACTATTTATTCTGGCACCACAATCACGTGACCAGCATGTCAGTAACCAGGAACTACGGTAGAGCCGAGAAAAGCAGCACAGGGGAAAAGGCAGCAAGTGCATGTTATCTTCTGTGATAATCTTGAATCAAGCATATTTAACTGACAATCATGACGAATGGCAAAATAACAAACGAGAAATATATGAAAAAGCCTTCCGTTACAGGTAAATTTCCGCATGATTTGTTCTGCTTGGATACAACAAATAAGATGGCAATCCATAATTTAATAAAAACATTTGGTAGCTTATTACACTTGATGTTTTATTTTCTATTTTTGTTCAAAATATCAATATAATAACCTTATACACAATCCATCCGATAGTAATGCTGGTTAGAAATTAAAGGCAAAAATAGCCTAATTTCAAGAGTGATTAATATAGCAAATATATTACAAAAAGCTACCAAAACATTAAAGACATTATCTTTGCATTAAATCACGAGATGGATGTTCTATAGGCTAACAGAGAGATACATTCACAATAAATAAATAAAACAAATTATCAAAAGAGAATCAACAAATAACATTTTCTTCAATAAATGAACACATTTAAAATAGGTTGTATGACATTGCAAATCTAAATATTTTAGATCTCTCAATCTACAGTGCACATCTCTCAAACATGCACAGCAATAGGGACAAATTAGTTGTATTCAAGTGTATTCAAGTCATTCCACATATTTATTTAATGTTATTTGTAAATGTAGTATTAATTTGCATCTCATTACTAAATCAGAACACCATCAATAACTTAGTATGTCATTCGGCAATTGAACGGGCTCTTTAAATAACACCGAGTTAAATTATAATCGTAATCTAAAACTATTTGCTTATCATATAGGCTATTTATTTAGTACGCTATTTGTTTGCTTGTCTGTATGTCTGCTTGTTTTTGTATGAGAATTAGTTGTCTATGATTAGACTATTATTTCACGTCCTCCTAAAACGGGGGTGAATCAGAATGCTCTATAAAGCTCTAGCCTAGTTTGTGTTTAGCTTCCAGTGAAGTCTCTCTTTACGTTCGAATTTTGAGAAGGTTTCTATTTTTCTTGCCGTTATTAACCACATCTCTTGGGTTTTTAATGTTTCCTCTGTCAGGAATTCACAACCCCTCCGTTTACGTTTTTCGCATACCATATATTCTGTATGTAAACGGCGCACATACTCTATGCAACCTGCTCCAATTCATCTCATTGCTCATTGTTGGATGGCAAGCTATACGCCGCAGAACTCGGCATCGAATTCTCTGTCATTTTGCTCATTATTCACATACGATCCATTTCGTGCCTCAGACGAATTCAATGAAGTCCGATTAAATCCTTTTACGGTATTCAATGGCTATGCACATTTCTCCTTTTAAAATGCACTCTGTGTGCTTTCTGTCCATATTTGTATATAAAAAAAATTATCTTTCATTTCATCCTTAGGAAACTAGTATTATACAGACTAGGCTACACTGGGGAGAAAAAAAGATTTGTTGGATTTACTTAAAATATTTATGAGGAATTTTTGCATTATGCTTCTTAAGTAAATTCAACTTGTGGTAATTTTATATTATCATAACTTGAAAACTTTTGTTATTCCTACGTTCATTCAGCTTTATTACTTTAAAATGTTTGTGGCACGAATAAGATTTAACAACTAATACTAAGTTATTTCATATTAACATGAATATCATTGATTCGTCTTAATTTAACGTACTCTAAAGAAAATAACAACTGAGGTCATGAAACTTGAGTCCCCAAATAATACACAAAGCTCCACTTCAACGATGCACATTTATATGCGCAAGGAAATAATACAAGGTTTGAACAGAATCCAACTTCACCAAAGGAAACACTAATCACCCTAATGGTGACTTTACACAAAACAACTCATTACATCAGCCTAAAACAACATCAATAATACTAAAAAGAGCTAAAATCACTATGAATTCTTAAAAACAACTAATTCATGCCCCAAAAAGTTTCTTTTGATCAAGCAAACATGCTTGAACGTCCCCTCATTCTCAGTTCTTCACTTGATCGTTTCAGTTAGTGGTAGGCTACTTCAAATCTTTGATTTTATGGATTTTTAAGCCAAAGAACTTCAATTATTTATTGACTATGTATCACTCTTAGTTCACTTTATAATTTTAAATGTTGTGTTTTACACTTTAATGCAAATTAAGTAAAGATACAAATTATTTAAAAAAGACATACGTCATGGTTGTTGAGACATTTTTTTCAGTGTAGGTCTGTAGGCCTGCTATTGTTAAGGGGAACACATACTTTCTTTTTTATTGTATTTTAGTTGGATCTTTTAGTCTGATTGTAGTATTGAAAGCACGGCTTTTCTGCACTTGGTTGATTTCTGGTAAATATCGTTTAAGATTTAAAGGCGTAAATATACAGTTTAGTTCATCATTTGAAGGAATCTGTTTATTTTAAACAATCACGGGGACGAAGCAATACTGTGCAAAATTCCTGTCTCATCAAATACAATATATTTATATGGCTCAAAACGGGATTTCCTCATATGAGGCTCGGTTTAAAGGTGTTTATTTTAGGAGAGTTTTTCAATGAGGCCTTACGCCACGCACCTTTCTCTAGTGTCGAGAAGAGATGTACAGTTCTCAAGTGACTGAATACACTTTCCTAACATTCTCTCCTTTCTCCTCAATTGACCAAAAAGGTATTTTGAACGTCTGCCCGTTCAAGGCTCTGCACAGCTTGAATGTCATAGTGCAAATCACAGGCAACACTGGAAAAGACCCAGAAAATCAACATCAGTTTATAAACTGTCAAAGAGGCTTTTTCCTCCTCAGTTGATGTGTGGCACAGAATAGAAACACTCTGGCAAAGGAAACGGTCTGCAACTCTGTAACACATTTTACACCGATTTACTGCCACCTAGCGATTGTCTGGTGCACTCCATAAATCTTAAAATGGATTGAGCTTGAACTTTACAAATTAGCGGCCGTTGCCTCATGCGACTCCTTACCATTCAATCAGACTTTTAAACTGCAGGCATTTTAAATTAAATTTCTCATTTCATGAGTACCACTACACTTTTTATATGTAGTTCCTAAATATATGCTAAATGTAATTAAATGTAGGCTACTTTGTGTTACCCTTAAGTCGAAGGATGGGTCCTCATCCAAATCATCGTAATTAAGACTTTTATGATGGGGCGACGCATGTTTCTCTAGTTAGTTCCTTATTGTCTCCCTGCCAGACAAAATTGCATGTTATCTTTACGAGACGTTATATGTTATGAAACATTTGCTCCTACTGAATGTTGCAAATGATATTAGGCCTCATTATGGCTTTGGAAAGACATGTTTTCAGAAATGTTAACGCTGTGCCCTGTATTAATATTCCCTATATTGCGATTAATTATGCATACCAAAGACGATTGAACGATTTAAAAATTATATAAAACTCTATAGGAAGTGAAGTAGTGGAAAAAGAAAAACCTTGGGAGGAACCAGACATAGCAGGGGAGCCAGTCCCCCTATAATAAATGTATATATGCCAAATATGTATCTAAATATTAGGCTATGTGTAGACATGTTTTTAATTGAATACCTTAATTAATAAATCAATCAAGATGTTAATAAGGCAATGTTTGAAATGTAAGGATAAATAATAAAATTGAATGATTAAAGATGGTTTAAATCTTAGAAGCCTATCTAAAATTGACTAGATGCAAAGTAGTCCGTGAATGGCTAGTGAATTGTCAGCCATGGTCTTGACTTGGTGGTGCCTGACATCTGGTGGATTTTAGGTGAATTGCTTCAAATCATAGTTTTACAGAGATCGGCCTTTTGTCCAATGAATACAGAGATGACCAGTCGATGTCGCCCTAACCAGCAAAATGAGTGGACTTTACAAAATCTGTCGTGATTGTGGGTTAAACACAGCCTTTAAATATTATGTTGCATGTAGAATGCCAGAATGTGGATTAAAGTGAGAGGATAGAAACGCATTTTACAAAAGAATCATCTAAAGACCACAGCACAAAATGTCTAATTGTTATATCATATAAAATATCGTACGTCACACATGTCAGTCTTCACATCGCTCCAATAGCGGAATTAAGTTGAACACAAGTGATTATTAGTAGGCTGCTTGTTTCCTGTAGATACATTCAACTGACCGAATAACTTTATTGTAATTAAAAAAATATTACAAACGTAATTTATATTCAGCCTATATAGGATAAATATGAATATTTCAAACAATGTTAAATTATATTATATTTAAATTAATAAAATGTTAAATTTTTTACAAGCCCATTCCCTCAAAAAATTAATTATTGAAATAATACTTTTAAGATTACGCATTACAATTTTATAAAAAAAAATAATCAAACTGAATTTAGTAGGATTTTTTTTTATTTTTTGAGTGGCTGTTTCACTGTTTTTGTACAGATTACATAATCAATACAGATTACATAATTTATGATTTTATATCACATACACTGAAAAGAGCGTTTCAATTAATTCATTTAATTTAATGAAAGAAACATTGCTTGGAATTACAAAGGAAAACAGAATTATTTGAAAAACCTAGGTTTTTGTTTTCAATTTAAGAAAGCAGCATTAGTAGTGGTTACTACAGTTAGGCTATTATTACTCTATTTATTATTCGTTTTTATCTTATATTTTGTTTTTAGCAGCTCTAAGTAATGAAAACTCAAGCCAGTTTTATTGCGATTTTTTTTAAGCGATTTCAAATAGATGACAAACAAAACGAATTGCACAGAACACATTTATTAGCTTACAATATTTAAATTTTTCAAGTGGCTGATTGTCAGTTTTCTTGTTCCACAGATCCTAGCCTATATATACAAACAAGGTAACAAATGAGCCTACATTGCAATAACAGAACGGTTATAGGCTACTTTTCGATTTAGGAAGCACAGAAGATACTTTTAACTTTAAACGTGTTCATTTTACCATATGGTACACAACTTCTGTTATACAATCAACACTCATGAAGATTAAGAACCCATTCATGGGGCCTGAGCGGTAGCAGTGTCATGTATTTCAGAATGGATCCAGACGAATTCTTAAATCGTCAGAACAATCATTTACGTAGTTTATGAAGGAGTGAAATGTCTTATCAGTCGATTTTTCACATGTATCGCTCCAGTCCAGAGGCAAAATTTGCTTGTCTCACGTAGGAATTATTGTAGGAGTTCATAGCTGATCCGGGGAGACCTAAAAGGGGTTCTGTGTGCTCGGCGCACGACCCAGAGCGTACAGCGGGCAGCGACATCCTGTTCCCAGTGCAGTACACCTGTGAACCTCCCGGAGAGAAGCTGGACTGCGTGACCCCGGACAGGTGAGTAGGTGAAGCCGATGAGGGGTAAGTGAAGCCGGCTGTCATGTTTGAAGCAAAAGATCCGGTGTTCCTGCTCAGCATGTTACTTGTGGGATTTATCGACTGGGTCTGAAAGAAGGTTGGGTCAGAGGTAGATACGGAACAGCTGGAGGTCATGGTACCCAGGTCTCCCGCGCCCAGGCCGAAAGACTGTGGGCTGAGGTCTCCCCCAGGCCCGCTTTGCATGACTGTCTGCTGACTAATAATGTTATCGATGCTGAACATTCTGGGCTGACCTTGCGCGACCCCGGCCGATGTCTGATAGTGATGGAGCATCGCTGGGTGCGCAGATCCAGTCACCTGAGACCCGTAGCCCGACGTCATACCCGGGTACAATGAGTTGGGGAATGTCTGTCTGCCCATTGGTGTGGGGGTGAAAGCACTGGAGCTTTGCATGTACCCAGGATATGTGCTTACATCAGTCCGCTTGAACCTTTTTCTCCTACGCAAAAAACTCCCGTTATCGAACATGTCCTCAGCGGCTGGGTCAAGCGTCCAGTAGTTTCCTTTCCCAGGCCTACCGGGCTCCCGTGGGATCTTCACGAAACAGTCGTTGAGGGTGAGGTTATGGCGTATAGAATTTTGCCACTTTTTCGAATTCTCGCGGTAAAATGGAAAGCGCTCCATGATAAATTTATAGATGCCCCCCAGGGTAAGTTTTCTCTCAGGTGAATTGGCGATGGCCATCGCTATTAGGGCGATGTAACTGTAGGGTGGTTTTCCTCGCTGCACTGGCCTTTTCCTTCGCCGGCTTCCAGTGGCGGGAAGGTGCTCCTCGGTTTGTCCCAGTGAAAGCCCTTCATCTCTGTCTGTGTTTGGGCTGCTGCCCCGAGGCTCAGCTTTGATGAGAACACCATCCTTGAATCGGACATGGTGGTTCAGTGGTGGAGGAATGGGGGAGTCCAGGCTCACATTAGGCGACAATACCACTGGACTGGCCGCCTCGTCGGGCGAGTGCTGGGACTCTGCCGTCATGTTGCACATGCCCGTGAAATATGAAATGTTTGCGAGATTCATATAAAAGTTGTATTGTATAAATTTTGGATTTTAGAATCTAGTTTTTCCTCAGTTTGCCCACTAAAAGGACGTAGAAATACTGACTAAAAAAGTTGAAATTTGCGTGATCTCAGCTGTAGATTAGAGAGGTGTTTGTCCAACCAGGTGAGTGAGTCGGGGGGAGTTTTATAGAGCTGGCTGGGTGACGACACGGGCTGGACTGCCTCATGACAACCGATTGGGTGCTGGAGACAGTTCACCCTCACTAACAAAGAAAGTAAGGTCAAAAGATCAAAGCTAAATTATTGTTGGAGGGGTATATTCAGATAGGCCATTGTTCAATCTGTTAATGCAACAATATAGGTTAAACTGATTACCTACCGAAAGTTGATATTATGAAAATAAGTCCTAAATTCAAAATACCCCAAAGAAAAAACGCCAGTGGTCAAGCAAAATATTGCTTTATTCATGTCAATAATGCTTCATGCAAGCTGTCAAATATGTTTCCTTTTCTGTCTCTTTCTGTCCTTCAAGGAAACCAACAAAGGAAGTGTTACCTGATATCTGATCCTGTAGAATATACATGTGAGATTTGAGATAAGGCAAAGTGGCTGACATAATAGGTTCCACTAACTTGGGGGTCTTGGGGGTCAGGATTAAGATGGGAAGTTTGGAGAGGTAGAAGTTAAATACTCTTCAACTAAACAATGTAACTTTAACTGTCTTACAGGGGACTGTTTTTTTTATATGAAAAAGCTGAAACTTTTCCACAACTGAATTTGTTGACAGAATTAAATCCTCAACTCACTTGCAAGTTCTATCTTTGATCTCTCGCTTGCTACTTTACTCTCTATCTCTATCCCACAGTTTGCCTAGGGTTCAATGTGTATCCAAGACAAAAACAACACACGGAATGGCTGTAACTGACTTCTCAAACTAACTCTCAATCCACCAATTGAAAAATAATAACAAGCCTCTAAAAACAGCAATTGAGCAGTGAAAGCTTTACAAAATGTTAAGAAAATACAGCTGGTTTATTTGCTCCAGAATGAGACTAGAAAAAATGGTAATATACTAGAGTAAATTCTTTGTATTACAGCATCATTGCAACATCTCTGACCCAAGATTTCACTGATTGAGTTACAGAAAGACAATAATAGTCAATGTGCACACTGCACAGAGAAATCTCAATAGATGTAATGAGTTAAACCTACCAGGGAATTACCAAAGCTTTACTTTTCAACACAAGGGATCTACAGAATTGTCAGAAGGTAGAAAGTAACTCTGGACCCTTTTAATGCATATAACAAGCCAATGTCCAGAGCATAGAATTAAAGCTCAGAGATTTATGATGAATGGCCATAAATGGTCAATAAATATTTTAAACTGGTGAGTCCATTGGGTAGGAGTGAGCAAGAGAGTGATGATTAGCAGGATGGAGAAACTGAACAGGCAGTATTTTTACTGAGTTTTAATTCAACAGTGCTAAGCACACCTCTGACTGATAAGTAAGAAATGGTATGATGAATTAGACAAGAGTCATAACCCCCCTGCCCACACACCCCAGCACAAAGCATGTTTTGGCCCCAGCCTCCCCCATGCCCAGCCAAACTAAGCTCAGCTAGCCGAACACAGCGGCTGGCTAACAGCTTCAGACAGGCGTGGGATCTGCCCCTAGTGATGCCAGGTCAGGCAGACAAACAAGGGCTACATCCAGGAAACAGCCCCTCCTCCCCCTACCCTCATCCACCAGCCCCAGGGCCTATCATTTTATGGTAATCCCCGTAATATTACTCCCGCATCACACTAGAGAACACCGCAGATATACATGCAGTCTCACAACTGTTATAACGTAATGTTTATGCGAGCACATATACAGTACATTGGCAGATGTTACACCATGACAACTGTGTCAGCATCTACAACAGCGGAATATAAACTGTACATTGTATTCAATTAAATATGCTGTAGACGTTTAAGAGCTGCTAAAGCAAAAATACACCCATGTCTGTTTCTACTGGATCTTTATGTAACTTCAAGCAAAGAAATAAGAAAAGCTTTGGTGCCAACACAGCTATAGTGGCCACAAAAATTATTTGGACACTTGATAACTCTCATGCATTAGATCACAGATTTTCAAACAATTTGATGCCAAGGACCCCCAAATATAATGATCCACTTGTAAGAGTGACCCATACCAAAATACCAAGGCAGCTTTATATTTTAATGTATATGAAGATCCTTTTTATGTTGTGTAAGCATAAAATAATGTGATGTCATAAAGACAACACAGTTTTTGCTAAATTAAATAATTGCCTTTTTTGTCATTGTATTAAAGCTACAACATTTCAGAGTTAATTTTCTTCTGTTCATCACACAGGGATTGTATAGTTTCAAAAGACTTGGAATATAGTGCATGAGTCGTACTGAATACTTTGTGTTTTTTGGTGTTAGTATTGACATGCTTTATGGTAAATAAACCCTGTGAAGACATTATAAATAGTCACCTTTTGTGTTCCACAGAAAAAAGAAAGTTATACGAATTTGGAGAAACATGAGTTTGTTTTCATTTTTTGGTTAACTATTCTTTTAAAAGATATTTACTAATAGAGTAACATCTAGAAAGCAAAATGAAATTGTAAGAATGTCAAAATAATGTCAAATTTTTCGCATACTCCTTTGCACCCCCTTTGAAATTTCCCTGGACCCCAGTTGGATAACCCTGCATTACATGACAAAAAATAAATCCAAGAGGCATCTGCAAGCAAATTATGCTATAACTTTTATCACTATCTTCACCTTTGTTGATCATTGTCTATCATTCTCTCTGAGCAGAGAGAGAGAGAGAGATGTAAAGGAAGAGGGAGAGAGAGAGAGAGGAGAGAGAATTGCTGAGTAAACACTTGGAACTCATTCATTTGCACATTGGCTCCAGGCAGGGTTAGGGTTTGAGAGGGGGTTCATGAGAAAAAGAGAGAGAGAATGAAAGAATGAGAGGGAGCGAAAGCGAATGGGAGAAAGCGCTGCCCCTTTTCTTACCCAAGCTCATCAAGTACGGGCCAGGGCTCCTGAAAACGGCAGGATTAGTGGAGGGCCGGGGCTCGGTCAGGTCGGCTCAGCCCACATCACTCCTGTACTGCACGCTACGCTGCTTCGCTAAACCACCCCAGCATGGTTCTCACAGATGCACACACACATACACAAAGGCCCAATGCATATACACACTTACTAGCACACTCTCACCAACAAAAAAAAAGCATTTGCCGTAATTCTGACTCATGAACGCCCACAACAACACACACTCAAATTGTTCCACATTTCTTTTTCTTTCTCTCTTGTACAACTGCTTTTAAAGTAACAAAACAAGAGTTCTAAAATAAAAATGAGAACATCCTTGTATGTTTTTAATCCTCTTTCAGCACTGCTTTGAATTACCCATAAAATTGCCACTTAGTTGCCACTAAGCTACATGCATTGGACAAGCTTTACATGCATTGGTTGATCTTATCAATAAACTCTTATTGACAGCTCTTAGTCATTTTAACCCTGAGGGCCTGCACCCATGCACAAAGAAGAGAACTCACTCTCACTACCACAGGCACCGTTAGATCCTCAGCGAAATCAGTTAGCCCTCCTTTTTTTATCACAATCTTCTTTGCTAGTGGAGCAAGACCTCACGGTCACCTCATGTTGTTATGTATATACTGTATATATATGCTATGACAAAATGTGAAAAGTTTCAGTAGTACAGTACAGTAGTACAGTTTTTGAATACAATTCAAGCCTGTGCAGTGATTAGCACTTTATTAACTGATGTGTCATTATCACAGTTTTAATGTAATGTTATGTATATAGAAATTTTGGCCAGGAAAATTTATTTAGCTGTGAATAGTTTATAGAGTAGAAGATTAATTGATCTCCAAAAGGCATAAAGAGATGAAGCGTTATTTTCAAAATGTAAGCAAGATAAGTGTATTATTTTTGTTTTGCACTATTTTAGAGTGAAAAGGAAAGGAAAGGGAAAGGAGCACCATGCAAAAGTTTGGGCACCACAAGATATTTTAGGTCTCAGATAACTTTTACCAAGGTCTCAGACCATAATTAGCTTGCTAGGGCTATGGCTTGTCACAATCATCATTTGGAAAGGCAAAGTGATGCACATTTCAAAGCTTTACAAATTTCAAAGCTTTTTGACTCCTCAAACCTTGTCCCAACAATCAGCAGCCATGGGCTTCTCTAAGCAGCTGCCTAGCATTCTGAAAATTAAAATAACTGAAGCCTACAAAGCAGGAGAAGGGTATGAGAAGATAGCCGTATCCTCAGTTCGTATTGTAATTAAGTAATGGTAGTTAACAGGAACGGTGGAGTTCTAGTTGAGATCTGGAAGACCAAGAAAAATTTCAGAGAGAACTGCTCATAGTATTGCTAGAAAGGCAAATCAAAACTCCCGTTTGACTGCAAAAGACCTTATGGAAGATTTAGCAGACTCTGGAATAGTGGTGCACTGTTCTAATGTGCAGCGACACCTGCACATATATAACCTTCATAGAAGAGTCATGAGAAGAAATCCTTTCCTGCGTCCTCGCTACAAAATTCAGCATCAGAAGTTTGCAAATTAACATCTAAACAAGCCTAATGCATTTTGGAAACAAGTCCTGTGGACTGATGAAGTTAAAATCTAACTTTTTGGCCGCAATGAGCAAAGGTTTGGAGAAAAAAGGATTTCATGAAAAGAACACCTCTCCAACTGTTAAGCACAGGGGTGGATCGATCATGCTTTGGGCTTGTGTTGCAGCTAGCGGCATGGGGAACATTTCACTGGTAGAAGGAAGACTGGATTAAACCAGCAAATTCTCACACCATCAGTAAAAAACCCTAAGATGAAAAGAGGATGGCTTCTACTACAGTGTAACGATCCCAAACACACCTCAAAATCCACAATGGACTACCTCAAAAGGTGCAACTGAAGGTTTTGCCATGGCCCTTTCAATTCCCCCGACCTAAAAATCTGTGGATAGACCTCAAAAGAGCAGTGCATGCAAGACGGCCCAAGAATCACGAAACTAGAAGCCTGTTGCGAGAAAGAATGAGCGAAAATCCCCCAAACAAGAATTAAAAGACACTTAGCTGGCCACGAAAAGCATTTACAAGCTGTGATACTTGCCAAAGGTGGTGTTAATAAATACAGACCACGCAGGGTGCCCAAACTTTTGCTTTGGTTCTTTTTCCTTTTTTTTTTTTTTTTAAACTGTAGAAAAAAAAATGGAGATAAAAAGTAAAATTGCTTAAAATATCAAATAAATGTGTCATTTTTTTTATGCCTTTTGGAAATCAGGCCATCTTTTGCTCACTTAGCTATTCACAGCAACAGAAATTTTGATCAAGGGTTCCCAAAGTTTTGCATGACACTGTATATATATATATATATATATATATATAGGAAACTGGAAATAAAAGATAAATCTGTTTACTTCACTCTCCAGTGGTGGTAGTCTTGTGGTGGGTTTGTTTTTTCTCCGGTCTGCTGTTCTAATCAGGAAGTCCCATGGGCAGACAGGAGATTTCTGAAGTGTTAGGTGGCCCAGACAGCTGCCTGACTGACTAATGTGTCTGTGTCTGTGTAGAACACATCACTACAGATCTCACAGTGATTTAAAAAAACAGTAGGTTGATTTTTCTTGTGCTAAATTGCTCACCGAAATTCAATGCACTGCCCCCAGTGGCCAAAGTGGCAAATGTTTTTGAACGTTAGGTGGTGCCAAAAGCGAGTTGTTTTTAGCTGTAAATGATGTAATACAGTAAAAGTTGTGTTGTTTTTTTTTTTTTTTTTGCCACCAAACTAGGAATGTGCATGGATAGGCATTATTCACCTAATCAACGTGCTGTATTCGAATACCAAAATAACTATTCGGTTATACTACACTTGGATTAGAGGTCTGCAACACGACGCGAGCCCAATAAGCCCTGATAAACGCTCGGTTTTTGGCGTCAGTTTTTCAAGTATAAGGCGAGTTAGGGTCTGTTCACGTGTTTTTGCGAACGTCTGTGCCATTAGAAGCATGCACTTGACCAACGTCTTTGACCGTTGCACCACATCTCACTTTTGTTTTCAGCATCCTATGCAGTGTAAAACAATTTTGACATAGTGTCAAGATTAAAAGGACTTCAATACTTTTAAATGCATCTTGAGATTCCTGTATTCTGTTTCACTCGTTGCGCTGCATGACTTCATGTGACTTGTACACTGTTACCCATGATTCCGGATTGTTTTCCACCTGATCAAAGCATCCCAAAGAGTCTAATAATCTGCTGCAGTGTAACACCACGCATACGAAAATACTAGTGTTCGCTGCCTCGCGGAAATATGAATCTCCCAGGGCAGAGCACATTTCAAGACACGACTAATTCGGATTATAATGGTTACCATGCATATCCCTAACCAAAACCCTAAACCTAACTGTAAATGGGAAAAAACAAATTATGCTAGAGGGACACGTTATCGCTGAAAATGCAAACGCAACTACTTCCTGGTTTCAACTCGGGACAAGTACCTGCATTTTCCATGCATCTGATGCAATGCATCATTGGGGAAGGTATACACACTTGAACCGATTAAAAAATGTCTAATGTGAGATGGTGCTAGTCAGTAACTCGGCATAATATGGCCGATGTCAGAGTACTGAAACATTCAGAAAAAATATGCCAACTTCCTGTGTGATCATGTTGCAGAAATGTTGCAGATCATGTTGCAGATCATGTTCCAGATTGCAGAAATTATTAAAATGCAAAAGAGAACTAAAAAGACTAAAATCGTTTTTACAGATACTGGATTTAAAAATGTCAGGTATATAAGTTTTAGGTACATGATTTGTATGAAACAAATATATAAATAAAAAAGTGAAGAAAATAGTTCATCCAAACATATAATAAAAACATACATTACTGAAGTTGCCACTCTTTTCTAAGGCATTCCACCAGTACAATCCAAGTGACGTAAAAAATAATAAAGTGACGCAAGAGGGGCCACAGGCTCAGAGATGAGAGACAGAGTTGACCACAAAAACACAAAGGTCTTCTGTCTTATTCCAATTTTATCTTTTAACAGACACTTCTCCTTGTCTTTACTCTGCTCATATTATGAAAAGACCATCAAACCAAAATGTTTGGCTAAATTCCAAGAAAATTCTGTAACCTTACTGTTAGGTTCTTAATGTTACGATGTAAGTATAAATGCAAAAAATAATAATTAAGGGTATCGTAAAAAAAAATGCTAATGCTTCACTTTATTGTAAGAGTACAAACATGTTACAATGACTTGATTTATTTTTCATGGAAACTGTTCATCACTGAACAGTAATCTGAATGGTGTTAAATGATTAAATGTACAGTAATCAGCCTGAAAGTCTGGCAGAAGTCTTGGTCTCCAGGCATCTGTGACGTAGCTGAGCATTGAATAGTGATGAGAGATGAAGCTCCAGCATCTCTAACCCTTTATTACATAGAGAGAAAGAGAATGAAGAGGGATAGAGAGAGGAGGAAGAAAGAGGTCATGGCAAGACAACATATAACTTTCACATCTGGTTGCCTACATTCTGCTCACACACAAACAGGTCCAGTGTCACACACATTACTCAGCTTTTATCTTCATGACATTTCATTATAGCAGAAAGGTCAGATACAAGCACTTTCTGGGCTCCTCTTACAATTCATCCTAACATACATTCCACACACTTTTTTTGTCACCTTAGAAGACACCAAGAAAAAGGAATTTCACTATTCTACTCTCTGGTCACTGTTCCATCTAGACTGCACGGATTAAAGTGTTTTGTTGCACTTGTTTACAGAAGGAGGTTTCTTGTACATGTCTCTTAAGTTCCCAGTGCTAAGTCACATTACAAGCTTTGAATAGGTGGTAAAGTGGTCTAGACCTGTGTCGTATAGAAGAGAGAAGGCATGGATTATTTACCCACCCATATAAGGATTATAGAGCAACTTAACCTAACCATTAGTCCATTAGTGCTAGGCCATCTTACACAGAAAGGCTACTGACAGACGTCTCCCAGCTCTCCCAGTCTCATTCTCTTTCTTCACCTGAGCTCTAATCCACTCCTCCAGAAGCCTGATCTGTTAGAGCCAGGCCAACTAAGATTCTTGCTTCCATCCTTTGCAACTCTTTTTTGATGGCTTACTCTCTTGTTCCATCTGCCAAGTGCAGCCAGGTGGGCTTGTCCCTAAAGGTTCAGAAATACAAAACTATGACAATGCATATGAAGGAAAATACCAAATGGAAAGAAGTTGTGGACAGTGAACTCCAAACAGATGTGTGCAATTACAGAGAGGGGACCAGGGCTATATTGTCACACTGTCACAATGGCTATGCATGCATTTCAGTAACTAAAAGAGTCAAATGAACTGTTGCATAAATGCTTGTTTTCTCAAGCAATGGTTATTTGTGTTGGTTTCTTCAAAACTGTCTCAAATTAGGACAATGTCAGGAGAATAGTCTGAGGATGTTGCCATAGGGCACATTGATCGTACCTTGATTATGTATTATATATGCTGTCACTTTATACTAGAAATTAATTACAATTTCTATTGGCCAAAACAATTGTTTCTTTATTTTGTTTCATAACTGTTTTAAGTGTATACATTTAGCTGGAAAGCCATTTAATAGACTAAGAAAGACAGACAGGCAGACAAGACAGACACAAATAGACAGATAGATAGACAGAAATTTTGCTTTCTCAATTTAGATAATATTTGATCATTTAAAAAAGTATTATTTTAAACATCGGTAGCAATAAACAGTATGCTAACATTTTAAAATTTATATTTCTAAATATCACTGTACCTTTTTCTGTATAAGCATTTATAACTGTATTTTTTTTCTGTATATACATATATAATTGTATTTTTTACCCAGAGCTTTTTTGTTGTCTAAAAGTCTTTCAGATGTGTCTACAAACGTTTACAAATAAGGTTGCCCTAAGTAATATGGAATAAAAGCTTTTTACAACTATCCCTTTGCCTTCTCTATCCGACTGCTGTTGTTATATGTTTTTGACATTAAAAAAATAAAGACAAAAAGAAGAAAGAAACCAGAACTTGTGTGTATGGGGAGCCTGGACTTTTCACACAATAAGCAATTTTGAGTTGGTGCCACAATATCTCCCTCTGCTGGATATGGAGAAAGACGGAGAAGAGATCATTTTAGTAGAAAGAATCTACTAAGGAGAAAGGACAACAATATTACATATGTGGGACATAATATAATCTATTAATTAAATAATATAATAACCTAATTAAAAAAAACATTGGCAAGCTTTATGCATGGCAACACTAAAATGGGTGCGCATTAAATTTGTATCACCAGGTGTTTTGGTGTTCTGAAAAATAAGAACAGATTGTGTGACTCATACATGAGAAGCATGTTTAAATGCAACTCAAATATGACTCATGTTCAGGTGAAATGAGGATAGGTTGATCTCTAAAAGTTCACTTTTTTTCTCTCCATCTCACTCTCTCGGTATATCCATGCCTTTTGTAACATTCTCTGGACATTAGATAAAACAGTAGCCTAAGCTATTTTAATCCAGTAGATGATTCTTCTCTGATGTCACTCACACCTGTACCTTTAATCTATCCGGTCTATCGGATTTCAAGCGGTGGATTCGGATTCACCATCATCACCGTTTGACCTCATGCAAACTTTTCAACAAAGCAGCAAATTTCCAAAGTGATGTTCACAGACAGAGAAACGGATCATTTTGACACGAGTTCGGCCTTCTCTGCCGGTTGTCATGGTTACACAGAAAGCCATCAATTAAGAAGCGAAACATGTCTCTCGTGCTGTATAATCTGCCCTGCGATCAAATGTAACGGGAGGAAAATATGGATCATACTTCCAGACAGGTCATTATTAGGCCTATTTTCAGTTCGACAAGTGAAAATCTGGCTCTGGTAAAATTGCCATCTAAATCTTATAGTAGGCTTATCTCTTGAAATATAAAAAGTCTTATCACCTTAAGAGTTATTTTTCTTTATAATCTGAAAGTATTCATTTTCTCTGAAGCACACCCTCAGAATAGATCACGTCCATATTATTTAGGGAAATGCAATTAAATCCTGTTCATATTTCAGGGTCCCTGTGTAAGAAGAAGAGTCATCATTATCTATTGCATTTCTACAAATGATTATTTCACATACAAATAAATAGTATTACAAACATAGGCCTACAGGTTTTGTAGCATATGCACTGAAATCAACAGAATTCAACACTATTTCATTGCATTATAGAATTATGACAGCATCTCAAAACTGCATCGGTTTTGTTTGTTTGTTTGTTTGTTTTGGGTCCCCATTGGCATTGATTAACTGAGCCCAACAAGATCAACGTGTGTAGTAGCTACGTGAGGAGGAATCAAGCGCGCGCTGCTACTCGCACGCGCCTCTGACCGTTCATTCAGCACCACAACAACTGAACAGCGACAGCGGTGTGCACGCCAATAACGGAGACGGGAACTCTTTATTTAAAAGCCGTATCGATGTCATTTTGACAGCACATAGATTTAAAGTTGAGGGGTACATCTAATCTCATTCATACGCCTCGCGCTCTTATGTGGATTATTTATGTTTACTGAAGGAATACACAATAACGGAACGTAAACACTGATGTGATTGAGAGCAACATCCCACTGTGTAACATGCTATTTTCGCGGTTCCTCGTTTGCCTTAAATCATGAAATGCTTTGAGACGGATTGTTCCGAAAGAACAAACATCAACAGAATGATGCAGAATCGCGAGCTCCTCATGCCGAGGCAAGCGGTCCGCCACACCTGACTTGTTTTTGCTCTGCCTCCGGTTGTGACATGAAAACTCGGACCAGAAAGAAACGGATAAAAGGGCGCAGAGCTACAAAAGCCCATTTGGATTAGCAATGAAAGATATCAGATTGAGGTGGGGTGCCAACACTTAACTTCGAGTGACAATCACAGGCATGGGTAGACTACACCAAAGATCAAGAGATGGTAGGTGGTCTTGCAACCTGTGGAGATTCTACAAACTGGGTAGTGATTTGAAAGATTTTGATCATTTAGGATCTAAAATCGGTGCTTTTGGTTTTTTGTTTTGTTTTTCAAATTAGTTTATTCGTTTGAGGAATTTTTGGTGCGTGTGGATTCAAAGACGAGTGGAGAGCACCCAAGATTTATGCGGTTTTTATTTTGGGGAGATAAAAGCACACTCTACTTGGGTTGTTACCCTGATTTGGACCTTATCGAAACATGGGCTGCCTGCATAGCGTCGCCTGCAAGCCACGCGTCAAACGCGAGAACATCGTTGTTTACGATGTCTCAGCGACGATTGACCATTGCCCGACAGTGATTGAAGAGAATTCACCCATAGTACTCCGCTACAAAACCCCATACTTCAAGGCCGCCGCCCGGGTAGTAATGCCGCCGATCCCTCGAAACGAGACTTGGGTGGTGGGTTGGATCCAAGCGTGCACTCGGATGGAATTCTACAACACTTATGGAGACCTTGGCATGTAAGTTTATCAACAGCCTGGCGAGTGTTGAAAGGAATGTGCCAGGTTCTATAGAAGTTAAGCACAACTGACAGCTTTGTGGCATTGATCCATTGATTATACCACAAAAAAATTATTAACTCCTCCCTCCTTTTCTTTAATAAACGAGGATACAGTGAGACATTTACAATGAAAGTGAATGGGGGCCAATTTTGGAAGAGTTTAAAGGCTAAAATTAGAAGTTTATTATTTAATAAAAGCACTCACATTAATTCTTCGATTAAAACACTTCTGAGCTGTTGTTTAAATCATAATGCTTACAGTCGTTTTAGGGTTTGTGGCGTTACATTGTCATGACAATGAAGTTGTAAAATTGGATATTACTTTAAACAGTAATGGTTTGTAAGTGACTTTTATCACTAAAATCATGATAACAAGCATACCGTTTACATATTGTTGCTATACATTTGAAACAGTATCTTAATGGACTGGCCCCATTCACTTCCATTGTAAGTAACATAGATGATTGCTTTTTATTTTTTTATTATTTTTTTTTTTTTAAAGAAAAGGTCCAAATAAATGTTTGTGCTTACCAACATTACTCCACAAATCCTATCGTTTGAGCTTAACTTTTTTTTAACACATAACATTCCTTTAAGATCAATCAACAGCATTTGTTATTGATTCATACAAAAATTATTTAATCCCTCATTTAAAAAAAAAAAAAAAAACCAGCAACAATTGTGGTTACAGAAAGGCACTTACAATAGAAGTGAATAAGGGTAGTCCATAAACACTAAAATACACAAAAGTATAGTTAAAGGTTGTAAACATTATACCCATTAACATGATCGTGATAAAACCAACATCAGTGTCATGACGTATAATGCTGGAAAATCCTGTAATCTTGTAAGCAATGTCATTTTATCATTATTAAAACCATGTTAACACATATAATGTTTATGTATTGTACACAAGATAGCTATAATTTTGAAACAGTATATTTAAACGTTTGTGGACTGGCCCATTCCACATTTTGTGCCTTATACTGTAACTCCGATTTTTGCTTTTTTAATAAACGAGAGAACAAGTCGGCATATTTTTGTGGTACTCAACATTATGCAACAAATGCTGTCGATTAAGCTATACTTGTATTTAACATTTTCTTTTAGAAAAAAGGTAGTGTTTAAGGACGTCACTGGGGTAGTACCACTGTTCTCAGTACACATTTTTACCCTTAAGCAGATAAAAAGGTTTGTTTGTTGCCAGAGGAACAAACCATAAATATACCTTGCACAATAGATCATTAAAGTACAATTTTGTACTCAAAATGAATAATACATTTTAGACAGAGAAGGTCCCCTTGAGGTTACAAACCCAGTGACAACCGCTGTACCCTAATCAGTACCGTTTTTGCCTTAGTGTGTTTTTTTTTTAATGCCTTCAATACCCTTCCTCTCAGCCAAAAACCATCCATCCATCTTCTACAGCCACTTATCCAATGGAAGGTCATGGGTAGTGCTGGAGGATGACCAAAAACCATCCTTTGTGAAATAAAAAATTATGAAAAAGTAATGTAAATTTAGCCACTGATATGCAAACATTTCTGTTGCACTGTTGTGAGTAGATATGCGTTTATGTGTGACTTTGGTCTCAGAAATGACTTGGCACGAAGTTCTGTAATAGTGCAACTTCCGTGTGGTGCAACAGCGATTTATATTCACAGTGTACATGAATACATCAGCTCAGTGCCTGAGGGGTGGAGTGTTTTCACCTTCATCATTAATTTCGCTTTCATTTATACTCTCACAAATAAGTTTCACAAATTATCACTGGATCAGTCTGGAAAGGCAGTCGATAAAAACTGAAAAGCTGCTATATGAAAAATCAGTGTGCCTGTACTACACAGGGAGAGCAATGCATTTAATGCTTAATCTACAAAGAAAGGGATGGGGAGAAAGAGCGAGAGATATTCTCACACCCACCCACAAACCTGTGACGTGTGATGAGGTCCCTTCTGATGCATCCTAGGAGTCCTGTCTGCACGGAGGTGTGGACATGTGTGTGGGGGTGTGCGTCACTGCCTGTGTGGGCGGTTACATGGGGTTGTCTGTGAGACAGATGGTGCCATACCAAAGACGAAATGCCAGCACTGGGTCATACCTAACAACACCCAGTCACATTAATGTCCTCTCACATGGAGTCATTTTACACTGACAGCTGGGACTCTGATAATGAATGTCATCGTTGACCCTAGTTATCATTTGTACATCTGGAATCACCATCCTCTTTCACTTCCATATTAAAATATGCAACTGTTTCTTGGTAAGCAGGTTGTTTAACCTCTTTACTTCATAATCCTCACAGGTCAAGCTGGGAGCTGCCAGAGTTAAGAGAAGGCCTGATCAAAGCCATCAGCGACTCAGATGGCGTGAGTTACCCATGGTATGGTAACACCACAGAAACAGTGACTCTCTCTGGCCCCACATCCAAGCCGTCGCACTTCGCTGTTAGCATGAATGACAACTTCTATCCCAGCGTAACGTGGGCCATACCAGTTAGCGAGAGCAATGTGCCTTTGCTCACACGCATCAAACGGGACCAGAGCTTCACAACTTGGTTGGTGGCTCTGAACACTGCCACGCAGGAGAAGATACTCCTGCATACAGTGAAGTGGAGGATGAAAGTTGACATCACAATGGATCCCTCCAAGCCACTGGGCTCCAGAGCCAAACTTACTGGCCGGCTGCACCAGGACCAGCCCAAGATGCTGACCCATATGGAGCCCATCCCACCAAATGCTCTGGGCAAACCCAATGCTAATGATGCCCAAGTGCTGATGTGGAGGCCCAAGAGAGGGCGTCCGTTGGTGGTGATCCCCTCCAAGTAAGATTTTAATCAATAGCAACATGCAAGTCAATTTGCCTTAAATCCACACTGCTGCCTTTAAAGAGATACTTGGTTTCTGAATGGTCCTGGAGAAACTCTGATAGGGAATTTTGCCTTAAAACCTCTTTGGACCCAAATCAGAAAAGAAGAGACCTTAAGTAGGGTCTGGTGGTACACTGAAGGCAGTTGAGCAACTCATAGGGCCAGTCTTGCAAAGGCATGGTAGCAAAGTTTGGATGCTATAGAGACACATGGTCTGTTCTAATACCTAGTGAGCATAGTGCAGCTCACTAGATTTTGGAACAGATCCACAGTGATGTTGCAAAAAAAAAAAAGTGTACAATTGAATCCAGTATTGCCTTTTATGTTAAATTTAAACAGATACATTTTAAGTTCCACTGAGCATAACCTGGAATGTGAAAACAGCTGCAACAGTTGTGTTCCTGGAAGTCAGAGGACTTCCATGGCAAAAATGTCTATGCTCAAGAATGTCTGGACCTGTCTACTAATGCGCTGTTCTGCACACCTGGGAGCGAGTGAACGAGAGAGTAAAAGATTCGAACAGTGCTGCAAATACTAACTCTCACTGCTACTCATTAGAGAGGCACAAACCACCCAAACCTTTCCACTGAGAAAATTAATACAAACATTCATACTCAGAAGCACAACAAACACTCACCCTTCTTCTTGCTAAGTACCAAACTCTCCGTCCTTCCGCATCCCCAACACCAGCACAAATTAAGCAGGAGTGACTGCTAGATTATCAAAAATAATCCAATAACTTCACTCAAACATTAAAGCCATTGCATTTGTACAAACTAAATTTATGGTGCCACATGGGATTTACTGACTTCAATAACAACATTTCTGATGCTGGTCTTCAGAGGTCATGGAAGAGGTTTATTGTTTTTGAGGTTGGTAGTGTGGTCTGAATAACTGAAGGACTGGGGCAACTAGAGCTTACTGACTCATGGGTTTTAAAGTTTCAAACATGGGTTTGAAAGGTGAACCAACTGTATCTAAGAACAGAAGAAACCTTTAGCCTTTAAAAAAAAAAAATCAAGCTGTGAATGATTGCATGCATTGTTTTACATTAATTACAAATGTAAGTTTTGTGCTGCCCTGGTGAAAATGTGTCTTGTTTGAAAAATAAAAAAAATAATTAAAAACCTGATTTAATATTACTCCCCACCAATGATTAATATAGCTTCACACCTAGTGCAAAGTAGCTTAAAAAGCACTACCTTGCATATATAACAGAGTACCTCAAGTATTATTGGTTGCCTGGTGACAGAGGTAATATGTAAAATAATATGCAATCACAACAGTGGAGAAATTCCACAAACGGATTGACTATCTAACATTATTATCAGTATTGTTTTTACATCAAATGTTTACATGGTTTTCACAAAAGGTCCATTATTCATCTCCTTCATTTCTACAGCATTCAATTCTAATAACATTAAAGCTTCTTTTCAGGGCCTAAAAGGATAGTTTACGTAAAAAAATGACAAATCTGTCATTATTTACTCACCCTCATGTTATTTCAAACCCAAATTACTTTCTTTCCTACATGATACACAAAAGGAGACATTACACATAATGTTAGCATCAGTTACAGTTTCCTTTCATTGTATGGAAAAAAAGATGCAATGACAGTGAATGGTGACTGAGGCTAGCATTCTGCCTAATATCTCCTATCGAATACCACAGATGAAAGTATGTCATTAGGGTTTGGAACATGAAGGCGAGTGAATTATGACAGAATTAACATTTTTGGGTGAACTATGAAATAACCCTTTAGGCATAGACCCTATTTTTCCTTTAGGAATTCCTTTAGGAATAATAAAAAAAAATACAGTGATGTATTTAGATCTGTAATCTAAATTCCACAAAACATGACATTTTTGCGAGATTCAAGTTTCATATGTGGTAAATTACTGCGAGCCACTGAGGCAATCTGAAAGCCACACACCCCCACCCCCACCCCACGGACATGAACATACATCAAACGATACAGACAAATGAGAAGAGCCATAATCTACGAAATGGATAAAGTTCTGTGCAACAATTCTCAGAAAGGTTCGAGTCCTGATTGTCCAACACAAAAAAAAAGTTGCAATTCTTCCGGAATCATTTGAAAGATTATGGCACGATTGGAAATGGTTTTATCCATAACACATTGATTAGGGTATACTCTAAAGGAGAGTTTCACTGAAACTCTCCTTCAGGCCCAAAGCATCTCACCCAGTTTGCTTTAGCTCTGCACAGCATAGCAGTGGCCTAGTCTGCTGACTCAATCTTGTATCAGTCCATTTTCCCCTCTCTATACCTCCTCTCCTCTTCTCTGTTCTTCCACTTCTTTAATCTTTTTGTTCTGCTCCACTTTCACATTGTAAATCCCTTTTTCATCCCCTTCTTTCATGCTCTGCTTGGGTTGGGTGCCGGCTTGCCCTCATAACCATAGAGAAACGTTGCCATTATGACGAACAGAGTGCCCAGGAAGAACACACTGGATTGGAAAGAAAAACAAATGTTTTTCAGGTCATTTTAGTTTAGCTCCATCCAGTTTAATTGAATTAAATTTCAACTACTTACAAATCCTTAATAAGCATACAGTCACATGTAAGGAAGCTCAGTACCTGGTAGGCTCAAAGTCCTCAAGCCAAAAATATGAAATTAATGTGGAGAGGATAATTGAGAGTGATGTAGCAAAGCCTTTCAGTATGTTGTCAGCATACTTGATGACTGCCGCTATCACTAGCCCTCCAAGAGCCTGAGAGAGAGAAAAAGAAATACATTCATATTGTTGAGCATTAATGTGTTCCAGAAAACTGCTTTCATGTTTGCAACCCAGTTAATTGTTAATGAGGAAGCAATTATCAATTCCAAATCACATTTGAAGTACAAAAACAAGTTTGCAAGTATTTGGGGACGCGTCCTTGTGTTCAAAAGGAGCGAAACACAGGTGCAATGAAATGGGACAGAACGAAGGGGTTTCGAGACACATTTTAACAGTTGCAACAACTATTCATCTATAATATTCAACTATTTATCTATAATATTCAACTATTTATCTATAATATTCAACTATTTATCTATAATATTCAACTACTTCATCTGTAACTACGATTTTGGTGTCATGTGTGGTGTGTCAATTCCCAATCCCACAACTGTAAATTTAAATGTCTTAAAACTGCAAAAATTGTAATGGTGAGAGACGATTAAAATCAGTGAGAACAAGGCAACCGCTATGTTAACATCCATCTGACGCATGTGAACATAGACCAACAATGAAAAACAATAGTGCAGATGAATGCAAGAATATGTGCTGTGTGAACACCTCCTTACAAATTGCAAAGTGTCTGGGCTCACCTGAAGAGCAACCACAATCCAGGTGATAGTGTTGTAGCCCTGAAACATTCCATGTTCTCTGATTCTGGCACCATCATAGGCCAACATTCCAAAGACCCCAAACACCAGGCCAAACATGCCTGCACATAGGAGACACAGAGTATCTTTTACTAGCATTTCATATGGAGTACAAAAGAAACATGGGGAAGTATCATACAGGCTTGCATCCTTATTTTCTTTGAGACGAACATACTTATACATGTAAGTCATAGTAGATTCTATATTCAAGTATATATTTGATAAACTAAAATATATTTGATTGTGATCTCCATTTCAATATATCATCTCCAAATAAAACTGTCAGAATGAAAGAAAAAGAAATATAAACAATCAAAATTATGAACATTTAATGAATCAATATATTGATTTATGTGAAAAAATTATGAGGGAAGGAATGAATGAAAAACTATATGCTTCATTGAATCATTTAGACACACTTTAATGCAACATATTATAGGTGGAATCAAATTATGTTGGCTCTTATTGAAGAACAGGGATGATTTTTTTTGGCTCAGTTCATTATGATGAACAGAAGTTCACATTAGGAGGTGAATCACTACAGACGCTCAATTCACACATTCCCAGTTAAAAATAAACTCGACACTGACACTCCACATGGCAGCAATGAAAACACTGAAAACTGACTTCAGCTTCAAAATTTGACCTGAGAGATTTATGTTTAAATTTTGCGCAAGGACACACTAGTTTGTACCTGTAACTAGATATTGTTTTGACTTGAAGAATATACATCTTAATAAACTAGGCACTTGGAATCCAATTAAAGTCCTTAGGGAAAGAATACAAAGTACATAAATAGGACTAAAGTGTGTTTATCTTATGCGTGTTGTGGTGCTCCATGTGTTTATGTTGACAGCTAAATATCACCTGTACAATCTGGAGTGTTCCTTTGCACTTGAGTTAAATAACAACATGTTTACATTTAAAGGAGAAGCATTATACACCTCTACATTTCCAATTTTTCACTATCAAAAATCTATGCCTTTTATGAGCAAAAATACAATTTATTGATGATCATGTGCAATTGTTTGAAAAATCCAAGCAAAATCCACAAAAACTCTTTACATCAAGATTAGTTAACAGTCTTTGATGATATGAGAAGAACTGATCCACTTCAAAATGCAATCCAAAATAAAACATACTGACCTAGTTGGATGTTCCGGACCCACACACTCTGTTTGGTCTCTTTAAGGATCTTCTCAAAGTAGACTCCAGCAAACCCACTGGAGCAACAGGCCACCAACACAGCAACCAGACCAACAAACTGTGAGCCTGCAGTCAGCTGCTCTTTCTTAGGGTCTGATGGGGAGTCCGCTGGCCACTGTGCAAACAAACAAGCACAAATTCCATTAATAATACAACAGAACACTGGGGAAATAAAGGCAAATACTCATAAATCCACAATTTGTTGTACAGTTTTAGTAAATCTATATTCAAGGGATGCTGTCCAGTAGTGGCCAAACACATTTAATCTAGCTTTACCTGTACAAGTGCAACCCCAGCCATGAGAATAAGTAGAGACAGCCACTGGTACACCCCAAGCCTACGGCCCAGCATGGACACTGAGAACAGGGCTGTGGTCAGGATCTTCAATTGGTATGTCACCTACAGGTGTATGGTGGGGAAAAATAATAATATATTTTTTTAAAAACACAGATAAACCTACTAATATAATGCAGCTTAGGTTTAATAGATTAATAGACCATCACTGTAATATTCTATTGTTATTCTATTCTATTGGATGGATGGATGGATGGATGCTGTAGCTCTATAAATAGATGGATGGATGTATCAATGGATGGATGGTTGGATGGATGCTGTAGATCTATAAATGGATGGATGGAAGAATGGGTTGTGTAGATATAAAAATTGATGGATGGATGTTGTAGATCTAAAAATTGATGGATGGATGGTGTAGATCTAAAAATTGATGGATGGATGGTGTAGATCTAAAAATTGATGGATGGATGGTGTAGATCTAAAAATTGATGGATGGATGGTGTAGATCTAAAAATTGATGGATGGATGGATGGATGGTGTAGATCTAAAAATTGATGGATGGATGGTGTAGATCTAAAAATTGATGGATGGATGGTGTAGATCTAAAAATTGATGGATGGATGGATGGATGGTGTAGATCTAAAAATTGATGGATGGATGGTGTAGATCTAAAAATTGACGAATGGATGGATGGATGGTGTAGATCTAAAAATTGACGAATGGATGGATGGATGGTGTAGATCTAAAAATTGACGAATGGATGGATGGATGGTGTAGATTTATAAATGGATGAATGGATGGTATGTGTACATGGATGGATGGATGGATGGACGAATGGTGTAGGTTTATAAATGGATGGATGGATGGACGCATGGTGTAGATTTATAAATGGATGGATGGAAGAATGGGTTGTGCAGATCTAAAAATGGATGGATGGATGGATGGGATGTTTAGATGGATGGATGGATGGATGGATGGATGGATGGGATGTTTAGATGGATGGATGGATGGTGTAGATTTATAAATGGATGGATGGAGTTGATCTATAAATGGATGGATGCTGTTGATCTATAAATGGATGGATGCTGTTGATCTATAAATGGATGGATGCTGTTGATCTATAAATGGATGGATGGATGGATGCTGTTGATCTACAAATGGATGGAGACTTACTCACCTGGTATGTAGCAGCATCAAGATTAGACAGTGCTACGTAGAGCAAGTTATTCTGCAGCGTGTAGATTCCAGAAGGAATTGCCAGCTTCAGTGTCTCTATAGGCTTGTGAAGAATCTCCTGTCTCAGAATACTACTCAGCGCTCGTCCACTGTAACCTGCTCCACACAGACACAGTAGTTATCCCGCAATAATGAAACACATTCACAGGCACTCCTTCCTGATGTAGTTTCAGCTTTACAGTTCAGTCAGTGACCATCTGACGCACATTGCTCACAATGCTGGAAATCACCTGTGAAAATTGCAATCAGATCGCCTGACTGCAAAGAGACTGCCAGGAAACAAAATTATGCTTGTAAGGTACTGGTTTGATATTATGAGTGCTTGTGGAGAGAAGAAAATACTGAATCGCTAGATTTGCCAAAGTTTGCCAGGTTAGTGGTATCAAATCTTGAAAGATATTCAGAGTTTTGTTTAAGACACTAAGTAGCAATCAAACAAAATATTCATGAGCAGAACTGTACTCAACTTAGTTTTGTGTCTGTAAAATAATCAGAACATCTTACTTTTGGATGGACATTCGCATCACAAAGCCTAATTACTTTTCTCCTGCGTTTTCTGAACAAGCATTAATGGACACTCCCAAGCCACGCCCATGCCATTATCTGGAATAAATCTTTTCCCACACCTATTATCACTTTACAATCTATTTCAAATAAAACCGCCCCTAAACGGCACACAAAAACAAAACAATGGTAAGTTGTTTTACATATCTGTCTTATGGTATTTTCCAATCTAAGTGGGTTGTTCTTTGCCATATTCAGCTGTAACTGTACCTGATTTTATGCCCAACTCAAAAGTATAGCTATGAGAGACTATCCAAACAAATGCAAATACATTAAGCCCTTGTCTTGCACATCTCCCTCTCAGCAGATAAATGCATGCCGATTTTCTAACATCACAAGCTACATTCTTGAGAGATTGTGGTACTTTCATGAAAAGGTGTCAAAACAATTTCAAGAAACCAGAGCAGATTGCTATGAGTCTGGTCTTTAGATTACACCAAAAAGAAATCGGAAACCTAAGAGGAAAATGTATCATTATGGGTTGACACGGACAAATATATTTGTTGAAAGCAAACATACTGTGATCCTTGAAGACGAGCCCCATGCATGTGAGGATCTTGAGAAGTTCGGCTACCACCACAGCAGAGGATGCCAGGTAACGCGGCCCATCGCCCTGTAGGGTACGCGAGTACCGCATGGTCAGCACCAGCGAGGTGGTCTGGAACACAAGGACCCCCAGAGAGAGGTACTTCAGCTTGGCCGATGCCATGGTAATAGCCTCTCACACAGACAGGCTGGGGTGACATGAAAGAGAAAGGGGGCAAAGGGCAGACAGATGTTGAAAGACAATGTTGTCCCAGCTGGGTCTGACAGGCAAGCTGCTCTGTAAATATTAATGGACATAAACAACACTGATGACGTGTCCAGGGCTTATGTCCTCACACTATAGTGTACTTGACAAAGAAATCAAACATTAACCCTACAGTTTAATTCATGTACACCAGAGCTTATAAATATTAAACAGAAGAAGAAGAAGAAGAAATACAATGACCTAAAGTTTAAACGCAAGTAAAATCATTTCAATGATAAATAAACGAGCAAAATGTTCATGAACTATAATGAAAATAAAGTCACTTGCAGATTAGCGAGTATTTCCGCGTTTGCATGTGCAAATGGATGACTTAATATTATTTCCTCACAAATTACAAACGGCTTGAAAATACAGAAGGTTTAACATTTGAATATGATCCCAATGATAAATTATGCCGTTTTAAACACTCACCCTCTCAGAGATCCGGAAGAGAAGTTTCTGTAGTTTTTAACTAAGAACTTGAAAACAAACAAAAAAAAAATAAAAACGAAAATATCAATCCTTGTATATGAGTATCAGGTAAATAAATTTGAGTTCACCAACAGACAGTGAATTATAGAGTTAAATAGTGTCTAATTTTGACAGTTAAAGACTGAGAGCTACTGCAGCTTAGCTGTTGGTTAATGAATTGAACCGGAGGAACGAGTTTCCATAACAAATGATCGGCTCCTTTGTTTCGATCTCATGACGGAATTCCTCTTTCATAACGAATTAAAACTAGACTATCAAGAAAGGTGCAAAACACCTTCATCTGAATCTCTACAGTCTTGCAGTACTTCCTTGTGTCTTGTTGTTTCGCTCCCCTTCGCGACTCGTTGACTCCACCAATTGGCTGGCGGACGGAATGACGTTGAATACCTGAGGTGCCGTTCACACCGAACTTATTTTTGTGTTCGTCTTCGATACTTTTTTTAAATTATTATTGTTGTAAGGTATTTTTCTATGTTTAAACATGCGCTTTCAGCGTCTCGTGGAGGAGCGCCTCGTGTTAAGTCAAACATTACTTCAACTGTTAAAAACCCGTCTCGAGACGTCGTGTTGTTATATGCGTTACACTGTGCTGCTTGTGGACTTTTAGCGCAGGTCTGAACGACCCCTAAGTGAGTGATCATACGATAACAGGTTAAAGGGATAGTCCACCCAAAAATGAAAATTCTCTCATCATTTACTCACCCTCAAGTCATCCCCAGATTTGTATGACTGTCTTTCCTTCTCCTGCAGAACACTAAAATATTTTAGACTGATATATCAGCTTTATTGGTCGATAAAATGCAAGTGAATGGTGACTAAAACTTTGAAGCTTTAGAAAGCAAATAAAGGCAGTATAAAAGTTATATGTGACATACAACATACATTATGACTACAGTGGTTTAATCCATGTCTTCAGAAGCTGATTTGATAGGTGTTACAGAAGTGACTTGCACATTCTACTGGGCAGGGAGGATCATTTATTGTTTTTAAAAAAACTGTCATATCACTTCTGAAGACATGGATTAAAACACTGGAATTTAATGGATTCGTTTTATGCTGCCTTTATGTGCTTTTTGGAGCTTCATATTTCTGGCCACCCTTCACTAGTATTGTATGAATCTTCAGAGCTAAGATATTCTTTTCTTATTAAATCTTTGTTTGTGTTCTGCAGAACAAAGTCATACACATCTGGGATAGCATGGGAGTAAATGCGGTGGGGGGGGGTCATTTTTGGGTGAACGATTACTTTAAGAAACAGAAATCGACAGACCTTCAAAATAATAACCTCTTTGCTAAATGTTGAGGGCTGGGACAGTGTATTCAGTCATATACACAGTGAGGGCAGTTTAAATACTGTCAAACTTTGAATTTAAACTTTTATTAAAAATGCTTTAGTTTTTCTTAATGACATTTCAATGGCACTATTACCTTGGCACATACTGCATAGGCCTGTATATGTTTCTCTTTCAAATAGATAACAAGTACATTTGTAGTAGTGAGGGGAAACGGGGAACAAATGTAGCAATTCTTCCCTACTTGACATTGAATGTCCTAATGTTACAGGAACAAATTTCATTCTTAAAGTGTTATAAACTAATCTTGTACCGATACATCTTCTTTGCATGCTTATATATAATCGTATTGGCTCTAATCTTGTTTTAATTATTTACAATAATTAATTCATGAGAGGATGCAGGATCAAATTAACAATTTTTATGCCAATCTACTATGAACAATAAGGGATCAAGTAAATAAGAAAAATCACACATCATTAGTGTCATTGATAGTAACTAATAATTTACAAACAATTTATATATATATATATATATATATATATATATATATATATATAGGTCATTTGAAATTGGCACTTGAACTGCAGGTTTTGCAACAGTTCAGGATTACCAGTTGTGGAAAGTGAATGTTGATCAAGGGATAGTAAGTAAACATTTTTTTCAGTGTGTAAGCTGCAGAAAGGGACTCAGGATTCAGGGTTAATTTGTAAAGCTTTTCTTTTATTTGTGTTTCACCTTTTTTGTAATCAGCTTGCTTGGTTTATTTCCAATACACAGGCTTTTGTTCTTTAATTCACAAATGTTCAACTACACAACACTAAGACGAAACAATTACTTCATTCTAGCATATTTTATGCATATATTTTGTGAATAGGCAAAGAAGGTACAATCAGCATAAAAAAATCAATAACAAAATTATATACAGCACATACAAAAATAGCTTTGCATAACATTTGGGTGAACATGCAATGCTCCTAGAGCTTCTTTTTGATCTTTATTTGGTTGACTAACACCCAGTCAACACTAATCACTCAGATTACAGTACGCTAAAGATTGTACTGTTGAAGTTATGGTCATAAGTGCTACAGGAGGGACCACTTGAGAATAAATAATTTTTTTGCATCATACAATGATATGTAAAACTACACATTGATGCCAACTATTTATGAAAATGATTACGCTGTATGGAGAGTGAGTTTAAAGAACACTCATAATATTGACCTGGAGCAAACAATATCACTGATCCACCTATTAGAACAAATACAACATACCGGCAGTTCATGAGACTTTAAAAAGCATTTTGCCACTGCTTTGTCTGATGTATGTATGTATGAATGGATTTTGAAACAGTATTTTGAGTGTTTATTTGGTGTTTTGGAGACTAAGGGGCTTTATTGTGCAAAACACAAAAAAAGTGTGATTGTACTAATCAGTTTTATAAAGCTTTGCTCAAAAAAAACAAACCAGAAGTAGCAAAACAGTACAACATTTAAATTGTATAAAGTATGATTCGTAAATTACCAAAAGATTTGAATGGTTGCACAGACGTGCTGATTGTAATTAAGATGAAGAAAAAACACAAAAGGTATTTAAAAGTCATGTAAATAAGAACACAAAAAGGTAACTTCAGAACAAGTTTAACTGCACAGAATATTAATATAACAAAAAAAAAAAAAAAACAGAACAAAAAAAAACAAAATAGTAAAAATTGTTACAAGTACGTCGTAAAAGGCACCGATAATATTTGTCTAAAACCTTTCCTTTGCCAAAACGCTGATCCAGCTTGACAATGGCAGCTGGAACTGCTCTCCAAACCTGCGTTGGTATGTCTGTGCGGCCACAGAATACTGCATACCATTTAGAAAGAAACCAAGTGGAACCCATTGTTATTTACACACCTCCTTTTACCTATGGTATTTTAAACATTGGCAAGGCAGAGGATTAACCGTAACAGAATACATTGAAATACATAAAATATGTAACATTATAAGGACAACTATTTACAACACAGTTTAGCTCTGAACCACACAATTGAGATGTGGACATGAATGTGGACCTCCTCTAGTCCAGAATCATGCTACCAATTTTAAAACAAAAAGTATCACCAAATCATTAAAGAAACATTCAATTCATACAAAACTACAAGGCAGGTTGATCTAAGGGGAAACTGATGAGAAGGCATGAAGCTGACCCTTTATATAAAAAGACAAATTAATTTATCAATCAATGTTTGTACCAAATTAAGCACATCTGGCTTTAACAAAAAACAAAAAATGATCAAAGAGAAACTGCAGATTAAATGAGAAAATATCCTTCAAAATGGATTAAAAATGACACACCTCCAGTAACCACAGGTGAGACTCCTTAGCTTGGCAGTGAAATCATCCATAAGTAACAGTGCCTCAGACTGCAGACAACTGTTGGATTTGTTAAAAAATCACTGCTTAAAGAACAAGAGTTCTCTGTTTAGTCCAATCCAACCCTATGATCTCAAAGTAACTTCTGGGTGGTAAAATATTTGGGCTAGTGGAAATTTATAACACAAAATACCACAGGTTAACATGCAGAACATAACAATGACATGAAGAGCAGAGCAGAGAGAAAAAGAGGAAGACCATTTGACAGAGTGATAGTTGGCCACTCCCTTGACAGCTGGAGTGAGAGAGAGAGATCAAAATGGTCGTTCCATGCAATTAAACTGTTAGAGTGCATTTCTGAGGTCAATGTTCCTACGCATAGACACTGCTGCGCTGCGATTGCTGGGACTGCGCCGGCTGCGCCGACTGCGACTGGGGCTGCGGTTGGGCCTGTTCAGGAATGTGTGTGTGGCGGGAAGGAGGCAGTGAATGTGGGTTTCCTAGAGGTGTGGGGCTAGTGGTGACATCAGACCAGTCTGAGTTGGAGTGGGGGGATGAGGAGGACCAGGGGTCAGGTGATTCAGGCGAGGGGGTGAGGTAGGGGTGTTCGCTGGTAGGGTGTGCTGGGTGACCTGGGGTGGTTCCCTCGGAACCAGCAGTGGCATAGCTGTGCTGGGAGGGTGGGGTGGGATATTTATCCACAGGGCTCTGGCGTGGCTGATAGGATGCCGCCTGCCGTGCTTGTCCTTCTGCCAGCCCGTGCCCATGAGGGAGGGTATGGTTGTGACCATGGGGGTGCTGAAGGGTGTGCAACAGGCCGTGTTGCATCCCCATGTCAGGCATGGGGTACATCATGCTCTGGTTGCAGTGGAGGAGCTGGCCTTGTTGGGCATGTGCCTGCCCGTGGTTCTGGCCCTGTGCCTGCAGCTGCCCCTGTTGCGCCTGCTTGAGGAGGCTCTGCCCGCTGCCTGTTGCCATCATCTGGAAGGTGACAATGGGTGGCAGCTGCTCACGGCTCATGGTGACATTCATCGGGGTGAGCATGCCTGGGCTGTGGTGCTGCTGCATGCCCGTTTGGCCTGTGCTCATTTGGTGGGATGGCATAAGGCCAAACATGTGGCCATTGTAGCCGTTTTTGGCCAGACCCACCCAGCTCTGCGTCTGGCCCAGCATGTGACTGACAGGGGGAAGCATGGGCCTTGCGGATGGGTTGCCCAGCAGAGGAGGCGAGTTTACCACAGTGGAGGTTGTCGGAGCCTCTCCGGCATATGAGTGTGGAGACTCGAGAGAATCAACAGGTGACATGGTGACTGAACTTTCAGAGAGACCTCCTGTTGCTTTCGTGACTTTACTTCCATTAGCTCCACCCACCGCCACTACAGCTGGGCCCTCTCCTCCGGCAGGCTTCTTCCGCCTCTTGGCTTTCACATCTTTCACGTCTTTGGCTGTCCCGGCCGCAACACCACCCACTTTCCCTCCTCTGCGATTCTTTTTGCCCTGCGGTCCTGGACGCATGCCGATGAATCCTGTCCCATTCACCCCACAGACCACAGAGGAGTGCCCTCCACCATTGCCCATGTGGTTGGGCCCAGAGTGTGGACTGTGCACCAGGTTGTATTGATCCAGCAGACGCACAATGTCATGGTGCATCCTTTCTTGGGCTGTGTCACGTGGCAGGCGGTCAAGGTGGTCGGTGATGTCACGGTTTGAATAGTGATCTAGCAGAATTTGAGCCGCTTCAAAGCTGCCCTCCCTTGCAGCCAGAAACAAGGGAGTCTCTTCCTACAGCAATGAATAAACATAATTATGTGTCTGACATGGCAAAAAAATGTGTGCGCTTACAAAAGAAATATGCAAATAAGCCAATAGAAACGGAAGAGTATGTGCTCTTACCTTGTTGTCCTGCATGTCTCGATTGGCTCCGTTCTTAAGAAGCACCAGTGTGGCTTCTACATTATTGACAGCGGCGGCCCAGTGCAAAGCCGACTTACCTGAGGATAACACGAGACACAGGAAATAAGACTAAAAATACGCATCATTTTAATTTGTAGAAATTATTCCCTTACCATTCTTTTTTCATATAGACAACACATATTTATTCTTTACATTTCATAATGTTCAAGGGATTGTTAATCTCACCATGGTCATCCACAGCATTGACATCTGCATGGCAATGAACCAGTTCCTCCACCATGCCCTCCACTGCCAGTCTGGCTGCCAGGATTAGTGGTGTGGTGCCATCATTCATACGGGCATCAAGATCCGTGGCACGGTTGCGAATAAGAATCTATTCCAAAACATGTGACAGTAATGAGTGTCATGCAAGCACACATACACACATTTAGATAAAAATTTTCACAAAACCTGAATAGAGATTATAAAATATGGACAATAATGATCCAGTCTGAATAATGTTATGCAAGCAGTAGATATACAGTATAAATGTAAAAATCAACAACTAACAACAGCCCAAAAGCCTCATAATCCAATGATCAATGGGTATATGTGACACATAAATTAAAGATGAATTAAAAAAGATAGTTCACACAAAAGTGAAAATTCTCTCATCAGTTATTCACCCTCATGCCATACCTCATGTGTATGACTTTCTTTCTTCTGTAGAACACAAATTGTGTTTTTTAGAAAAATATGGCAACTCTGTAGGTCCATACAATACAAAGGAATGGTGACCAGAAATCAGAATGTGTAAAAAGCATATAAAGACAGCATAGAAGTAATCCATAAGACTCCAGTGGTTAAATCCAAGTCTTCTGAAGTAATATGATATGGTGTGGGTGAGAAATTTATCAATATTTAAGTCCTTTTTTATTGTAAATCTACACTTTTACTTTCACTTACACATTCTTATGTGTGGGTGAGACTTTCACATTCAGCCACCTACTGACTGGGCTGGTCAAAGGTGGAGATTTTAAAGTAAAAAGGGATTAAATATTTTTCTGTTTCTCACCCACACCTGTCATATCACTTCTGAAGACATGGACATGGAAGACTGGAGTCGTATGGACTACGTTTATGCTAATTTTATATGCTTTTTGGATCTTCTAAGTTCTGGTCACCATTTCCATTTTTAGGACCAACAGAGGACCAACATAAAAACTTTGTTCTAAAAATCTTTGTGTACTGCAGAAGAAAGTCATACACATCTGGGATTGCATGAGGGTGAGTAAATGATGAGAGAATAAAAATTTTGGGGTAAACTATCCCTTTAAACTCAGCTTTGTAATGTCCATTCACAGGGTTTCCACACATTTAGATTTTTGTTTTTAAAACAATGAATATTTAAGAATATTCTGTGATTACTGGATTATGATTAAAAAAAAAACATCACAATTAAAATTCAGTGATATTTCCATAACCGCGGGAACCCTGATATTGCACATGAAATTAGGGTTAGCAGGGAGATGATTGGAAGCACATCCCCTCACCTGGAAGACTCCTTGGGCATCTGCTGCCACAGCCGCATGTAGAGGCGTGCGGCCCATTTTATCATGAGCATTTGCATCAGTACCAGCATCAAGCAGTCTCTTGGCGGCATCTGCGCGGGAATATCGTGCTGCGAGGTGAAGGGCGGTCTCTCCAGTGCGGTCCGTCTGGGCATTAAGCAACGCACCTTGTCCAATGAGATCGGTGATGACATTTGTGCCTGGCTCGTCTGCGACAAGTTCCTCCTCCTCTTCGCCTAGCATGCTGCCACAATCGGGGCTGCTGCCACTCCGAAGAGATGCCAGCATGAGAGGGGTGAAACCATCTATAAGATACAAAGAGAATATTAAATTGAGAAAGAGAGACTACATTCTGATATGCCCACATTAATGTTAAAAATGTGTTTCAGAGTGTCTCTAGTAATCCAGTGCATTTCAAATGCATCTTCTCATAGTTTTTGGCAGAAATCATGGTTTTACTGTAGACTATGAAAAGTAACAATGTTTTAATTTTTTTAGCAGAAAACATGGTTTTAATGCAGTATACTGTACTGTCTCCATAGAGTAACCAAGGTTGTACTTTTCATTTGCCATGTTTAATCTTGTGGTTACTGTGGTTTTACTACAAATACCATGGCTAAACTATGGTTGCTCTAAATTTATTGTGAGGGAACGCAAACTATTGCAAGGTCATGCAAAAATTATTGTGAAGGAATGCAATCCTTTTTGTGAGGGCAAGCAAAACTACTTTAGAAAAACAAATCCCGCCCTTAAGACCAGTAATATTTGTCATGTTTACAAAGCACAAAAATGTATAAAAATGCAAATATCCTAAAAAATATTTTTATGTCACTGCAAACGTGACTTTTTGAGCAGAATGCAAGTTGTAATTTTAGTCAAGCTTCTATATTAACTATATGATCAATGTCATTGCATGCCGATATCCGGCAAACTATAAATTGTATCTTGCACGTGTATATGTTTGTGCATTGCCAAATTTTTGAAGTGGATGTTATTTTCTTTCAAAGTCAATATTTAACCGGCAAAGTCTATAACCTTGTTTTAGCGAAATGGTTGATCGACATGCAAAAAGGCGGTCCTTCACTGTAGCCTACGATGCATTTGGACAAATTAACATTTCCACTACAAATGTAATCACATGCGTTTTAAAGTATCTACGAATATGACTTGAGTGATCCATTCACAAAACGTTTTGGACCCGGTCAACACCTGTATTTACTGCTGAGCACTTGCGATTGGATCACCTGAAATGAATGTGTAAATGGGATCTCAGTGAATTTACCTGGCCCTTTAACATTGACATCAAGGCTGTCCATGTCTATGTCTGCCTGAGGCGGAGTGAGTGTGATGTCAGCAGCTTTGTGATGCTGCAAGGTCCACTCTCTCTGGTCCACTCCTCCATCCATACCAACAGAAAGCAATGGCTTATCCTCCATCTGTGATGTGAGGTGGATGCATTCAGATTGGTCAAACATGAAGAGATCTGTTATTGTCATCTTCAGGATTATGGAGGTACTGTCTCTTACCCTGGGTTTCTTAGATAGATGATCCTCCTCTGACCAGTGGTGGGTGGAACTTCCATCCATCATCCCAACATCCTGTGGCTTCTGGATGTTCCTAAAAAAGGGTGGAGGATGGAGTGGGGTGAAAAAAGGAAATAATTAGAGATGCCACCTGAAAGTGCACACTGCCTAATGTTTACACGTTTAGTATACCATTGATGAAAAATTGCTGCATAGTTTTATCAAAAATATAACTCATTAAGCTGGTTTATAAGGCAACAGGCTTGTGTGACAAAACTACATGTCCAATCATTCTCTGTGGGAGCACGTTGTGGTAGAAATTTTGGAATAAGCGTATCTTATAAATAATATATAATATAATTAAAGTATAGATGTTCTGAGATTTGGTGACTATGACTGGAAATTATTGTACATTATATTGTACATTATTGTATGTCTGTATACAAGTATGAAATTAAAGAACTGAAAACTGTCAGCGCTGCAATCAAACTTACAGTTGTAAAACTGACATTTTAATGCTTGTGACTAATTCAGACAGGGATTATCTTATGTTATCTGCTTAAAACGTTTTTTTTTTTTTTAATTATGGGATTTAACCATGCAAATTAATGTATATTAGCTTATTAATTATTTTGTTCATGGAGACTCTCAGCTATGCAACTGATTAAGACCTCCAGCTGTAAATCATTAAACAAAACAAAAGGGAAAACTGGAGTCTCTCTGAGTTATTTGCTGCAGCATAAAGAGCATGATATGTGAGATGCTGGGACTACGGACATTTAGGTGAATGTATCAGTGCTTAGGTAGGATGTATGAGAAATCCATATGGAGTAAGTGCATCTGAGGACAAAATGTCATCAACGTCTCAGTTAGGGTCTAAGATTTAAGTGTAGGATTGGGTAATCCTAATCTGTGTGTAGGAATCTAGGATACTGAGTGTAGATTTCAAAGACACTGAGAAATGATTAATCTAAAGTCAAATGTAGAATTGCTACGACAAAGTGAATGATTAATACTACACAGAAAAAGCATAAATTACAATATTAAATTTGTTGCATTAGTGCTAGAAAACATGTCAGTAAGCGATAAAGAAAGAAATTGCCCAAAGCGTCCATTTTATTCACTACAATGCACAACACATCGGAATTACAACTTCACAGCTTATAAAGTAGAAACTTCCCAGGAAAACTAGAAGTCAGCATGTATCCTGAGATCATTGTAGAATTTAATTTACATACTTCATGCCAAAATCATCCTGCCCAACTGGCTCTCTGCGTTTGCTGTCCTTCTTCGCTAGGAAGCCATCAGGCAGCCATAAAGTCCCATGTTTGCGTTTCCGCTTGGCAGCCAACACACCCAGCACTAGAATCAGCAGTATGAGAGCTGCTGCCACGGCAATGAGGTATAGGAGGGGGGACACAGTTGTGAGGTCTTGGTGATCACCTAATGTGGAAAACGATGATTAAACAAAGTTTTTAAATAGAGAATATCAGACTGAAAACTACAAATACATTTAGCTATGACCATAGAATGCGTTTTGGTAGTTTACTTACTGCTAACAGAGTAGACAGGGTATGGCAACTCAGATTTCAGGTACTCCGCAGCTATGAAGGCCGCAGCCTGGTCTGCACTGGAGATGCATTCTTTTGAGTGCAGAGAACACTGGCGATTGTCGATCTCCATGTAAACCTTCGATCTAAAGCACAGACACATCCAAAACCATGCTAATATATACAAAAACAAACAGTTGTTTCAAGGATTCTTAGACATTTTTACTGGAAAACAAGTAAAAAATACAGTTTAATTAAATTTTTTTTTACAGTGTTCATAAAGGACACTGTTTAAGTAAATTTGAGGAATGTACCCAATAACTTCCTTCTCCAGCTCTCGTTTTCCACGTTGCTTCATAGTGGCGGCACTGTCTTGCATGTCACCCTGCTCCAATCCATAGTACGGGTACACCATAGGCCTCTGCTGTTCGTCCAGCTTCAATCGCAGATTGGTGTGCAGGAGCGTCCCCAAAGAGCGCAGGAAACCCTTCAGGTCACCCAGCAGCTCCTCGGGCTGCAGCAAAACCACGATCACCAGCGTGCCATCAGCCAGCTTGGGAGGAGTGCCTGCATCACAGTCGAGACCATCCCAGCCACATGCTTCCGTGTTACAGCCTTGGTTACAATGACCATTGGCGTAATGATCCGCACAGTACTTGTCGTATCTGAGATGAAATGAGGGTAAAGAGAGACAGAATGGAAAGAGCATTTTTACTGATCGGATTGCAGTCTGATAGAATAAGCACATTCCATTTACACTTCAATGTGTCTCTGACAAACGGATATAAATCTTCAGTTCAATTCTTAAATTCCTGCTTTTTACATCTGTGACTATGCTTATGCCGGGCAGCGAGTTTAAAAAGATGTAATGTATTGATTTCAAGTGACTCTGTGCAGATGTCTGTGTGTGTGCGTGCTGTGTTTTTCCCTTTGGGCTTATCGTAGGTAAGATATGTCCATGCTGCAATTACTGTTGTTAGTGTTCAGTTTCAGTTTCATAAGTGATCTGCATTAAATAAATGAAGTTCTGTCTCTCCTACAACATGCATCTGTTTGTTAATTTGTCATCATTTATTGCGTGACAAAAGTCCTGGTGCAAATACTCGGTACAGCTGTTATGGTTCACGTTTTCCCCATGCTGACATAGCGTTGTTTGGGCGGAGTAAAGTTTACATATGTGGCTTGAACAGCTAGATGCATTTACACTCAACAGAGTTTCATCTGTAATGTGTCTCAAACTAACTCCGGAGGTCATTCTGGTTAAATAGGAATGTCATAAAATACAGATACATTGATTATTGATATACATGTTTCTCAATACGTTTTTGAGGAATCGATATATTAAAGTTAGCCAACTTTTAAATTAGAAGCCTAAGTTGTGTGCTGTCGTATTCACTATTCAGTTGGCCTTCCATTTACTGTAATGTAGTCTGCTGTTATATCTTTGAGAGACCACAAGGTCTGTGCTTAATACTGAAGGACACATCGATGCGGTGCAGGTGATGTGAATCTAGTCACTATACACACAAAAGATACAAAGGTTTTTGTACTTCTTAAAAAATGAACAAAGTGAGGTTTGAATGTTAGTGTATGAAGCTGGTGTAACTGCATATTTGAATGATTATAAATGGCGAAGTTTATTATGCAATTTCTCTGTATGAAGCCTTGAATTGATTTAATTTAAGCCATCAAACCCAAAAAAAGACATACTTGTAAGTAAAAGTGTAGGCAATGTGAAAGATATATATACACAATATATAATCCATGGCTAGAGTTAATAATCTGTCCTTTGATATTGATTTGTGTCAAATTCAATGGAAAACTATGGAAGTTAAACTCCAAAGTCGTAGTTGGGTGCCACAGTGTGCATACATCCAAGAAAATCATTATTTTTAATTTTAGAACGCATCATTTCATTTGCCAGACACGTGCGTTGTGCGACCCCCTTTAAGTCACACTGCTGCTTACACTTTACCAAAGTTGTGTTTAGAAATATGTATGAAGAGACGAGAACAATTGTGCAACGATTAGCCCTATTTATGTCAGAAAAAATGCAGATATAGATCGATAATAATCAGGAAAATTTTCTGATAATCGATGTGCAAAAAAAGCCATCAATACCAAGCCTAGTAAATAAGTTATAATTTATGTATTATCTGTCCAATCTATACATAGATGTAAGTGCTCTTCTGGTGTATGTGAGATATAGTGAGATATTTACTTGCAAGTGCTTGGGACCGAAGATGGATCATTCTGGCATTCATAGCTGTCGAAGAGGCAGCCAGCATTGTTACACTCTGGGTCACAGCGGCCGTTATGGAATAAGTCCCAGCAGGGCTTGGAGGCTGTGCAGTTCTTCCAGGGCATATTCCAGTGCAGACTACAGTCGCCCCCATCCCACTCGCACTCAGGTTTCTTGCACTGCGGGTCACAAACTTTGTCTCCGGCCCTCTGCTTGCACTGCACATATGGGCAGGTGGGAACAGGCTTGGAAATTATAATTTGACAGTTCGGCCCGCTGTAGCCAGGTGGACATCGGCAACTGAACCTGTTGGAATCGCGTGGATCTGGGATACAGTTGCCTCCGTTTTGACACATGCAGGGTTGGACCATCTCGCATTGTGTGCCAGTAAAACCAGCTTGACAGTGGCACTGTGGCTGACCACGCATTTCTACACAGTGTCCACCATTCTGGCAATGCAAGCTGGCACAGGTATACATCTCAAAGTCGCCACAGTTGAAGCCAGTGAAACCCTGAAAGAGTCACACAGAGGAAGCTACAGTGAGATGTCAAAAATAAACAGCGCCACGGCAACCGAACCAGGGTGCTATTTTACAACCAAATTGCTGGGCAACAGTGAGAAGCAACAGTGAGTTAAAAGAGAGAATATAAGAAAAGCTAAGAGAGAAGATCAGTGTTTCATACCTGAAATATGCAGCCTTTGTCTTTACTGTAAGCATGAGAATAAAGAGAGAACAAGCAGCCTTCAGAAAAGAAAACATTTTCATGCAGAGTCACACGCAGACATTAAAGAAAAGAGAGTTCAGAAAGCACAGTAAGAGACACACAACACAGTCACTAAAATATTTTCCACCACCTCTCAACAAACAATTAGTGAATTAGATAAAGCTTTGTATATTTATATTAAGTTAATAAGCAAAAACTGGAAGAGGACAAGGCAGTTGACTGTTGTGCATGAAAATCCCAGGAGATCAGCGGTTACAGAAATACTCAAACCAGCCCATCTGGCACCAACAATCATGCCATGGTCCAAATCACTGAGATAAATTTTTTACCCCATTCTGATGGTTGATGTGAACATTAACTGAAGCTCCTGACCCGTGATTTTATGCACTGCACTACTGCCACATGATTGGCTGATTAGATAATCGCATGGATGATTGTTGGTCCCAGACGGGCTGGTTTGAGTATTTCTGTAACTGCTGATCTCCTCTTTTCACACACAACTGTCTCTAGAATTTACTCAGAATGGTGCCAAAAACAAAAAACATCCAGTGAGCATCAGTTCTGCAGATGGAAATGCCTTGTTGGTAAGAGACTTCAACAGAGAATGGCCAGACTGGTTTGAACTGACAAAGTCTACGGTAAATCAGATAACCACACTGTACAATTGTGGTGAGAAGAATATCATCTCTGAATGCTATTCTGAGATGCGGGTTGGCGCTGTTTTGGCAGCACGAAGGAGACCTACACAATATTAGGAAGTTGGTTTTAATTTTGTGGCTGATTGGTGTATATCCAGGTCATCCTTAACCAGAAATTAAAATAAATTAATTAATTATATCTTGCTTAAAGAAAATTAGGCCTATTTAAGATCATTTAGATTTTGCATTGTGAGAATTTTGCATTACAGTAGGCATCTGAGTATTTTCATCATCATGAAAATAATGTATTTAAAAAAAGTTGTAAAGGTCCTAAAACAAGGCTTAATATTCTTTATGAAAAATCTCTATATTTTTGTCATTGGTACAGGTGATATATGATATATGTGATATATATTTTATTTTGACAGTTTCTGCGAAATTTACCCCAAAATTTTTGAATATTTAATGTCCTACACATGTACACGCATACACACACGCACAAAGACACTGCACTTACGGATTGGCAGGTGCAGCTGTATCCATGTACTGAACTCATGTTCATGGCACATCTGCCGTTGTGGTGGCACGGCTTAGATTGGCACAGATCCACCATTGACTCACAGTGTTGACCTGAAGGAAGGAGAGCAGGTTCAATTTAAAATAAAAATTACAATTTTACCAAGTGGCAAATGTTTCCAGAAAAATAACTTTAACTCAAGAGACTGTGACCCTAAAATGAAACCTCACCAGTGTACCCAAGACGGCAGCGGCACTGATAGTCATTGGCGAGTGGCACACAGTCAACGGTGCCGGGCCGGTGGCAGGGACCAGAAAGACATTCGTTCACATCGCCCTCACAATGTTCCCCAGCAAAACCAGGTGGGCAGGAGCAGGTGTACCGCCCCACACCATCCATACATTGCCCACCATTCAGACAACGTGGGCTGAACTCTAGGGAACATTCATCCACATCTACTTCACACTGCAAACCTAGAACCGAAAAGAGAGAGAGGGGTGCAGGGAAAAATTATATCAGTTAATAGTGCCAAGTTGTTTGTTTCACTGACCAATACAACAGTGATCTTGCACTTCATAATGACCCCAATTGCAGTGGAGGTTTTCGGTTAAATTATGATTCACTTATTCAATAAACAAAAGATAATAGGCGGTTACTGAGATAAAGTGAATAGGATTTAGCTGGTCATATAATCTTAACATAGAAGCCACAGTAAGGGTGGAGCACACTTAGGTACAATGAAAAGGCTTTTTCTAGGTTGATATGACTAGTACGTCATTCTAAAAATCTGTCAAAAGCACTACACATTTCTTTAAACCTAATACATTTATAAGTGGAAAAATTGACTAAGTGTACCTTTAACAAACACACACACATGGTCATACCTTTGGTGCCAGGAGGGCAGGCACAGGAGAACCGGTTGATCAGGTCAATGCAAGTACCTCCATGGTGACAAGGATTTGACTGACACTCATTAACATCATATTCACAATTCACACCCTGAAATCCAGCTTTACACTAAGAGAGAGAGAGAGAGAGCGAGGGGTTTAGAGATTAGAAAATCTAAATAATGTTTTTGAATGACATTAGAATGCCACCATTTTGGTCTAATAATTGTCTTCTGAGAGTGGAAAGAAAAGTTCAGTACAGTTTAAATGAATTACTATTATCATGTCCTTTGTGTGATCCTTGTTAGTAGAGGACGGTTGTACCTGGCAGTCGTATCCTCCCTGGTAATCCTTGCAGGTCCCTCCATTTCTGCAAGGGTTGGACAGACACTCGTCCACTTCCTCCTCACAGTAACTGCCCGTGTAACCCCTCTGACACAGACACTGGTGTGTGTGGTCTTTGTCCACACACCGCCCAGCATGCTCACATACCATGTCCATTGTCACACCTGGAGAACATGCAGACCCACGAAATATCAGAATAAAACACATCAGAATAAATGAAGAATTAATCAAAGATTCAGCAAAACACATCACACATACACACTGTACCGTATTTACCGGAATATAAATCCCGTTTTATTTTTTCATCATCTGCAACGTCCTGTGACATATATACATAATATACACAAAACTGATGTCGGCTGGTCAAACACACATGCACCAAAAACAGATGAAAACATCAGTCATAGTGATGGTAGAAGTGTTTTAAAGTTGCCAATTCAGATATTTTGTCTCCACACAGTACTTTATACAACCAGATTAACTATGTTCTCCATCATAACATTACTGTTCTAACAAATTCTAGACCACTGTCAAACGCATCTCCTCACACGCCCATAAAATGATGTTTCATCGCACTCGTAGTAAAAACATTCAGTCAGTGAACCAGATAATAAATACATTGCAAAGAGGGTTGCAAATATCAGAAATATCCACAGATAGACAGTAGCTAAAGTTAATGAATGAATAGAATACAACAGGCATATTGTTTTACTCACAGACTAAAAGCTGTTTATTTGTGCACAGTTACAGAGTTACAGATTGTGACAGGGCTGGGTCGTGATTATACACACCCGGTCCCTTGTCAGGCCAATTCAGCCTCTGAGAGGGATAAGAGCCGACTGTGGATGGTGGTGCGAGAGAGAGAGAGAGATTGTTTACGGTCGGCTGACCGTCATGTGTGTGTGTTTGTGTCGTTTGTTTAAGTTTCTCATTAAACTATTATGTACACTCACCTAAAGGATTATTAGGAACACCTGTTCAATTTCTCATTAATGCAATTATCTAATCAACCAATCACATGGCAGTTGCTTCAATGCATTTAGGGGTGTGGTCCTGGTCAAGACAATCTCCTGAACTCCAAACTGAATGTCAGAATGGGAAAGAAAGGTGATTTAAGCAATTTTGAGCGTGGCATGGTTGTTGGTGCCAGACAGGCCGGTCTGAGTATTTCACAATCTGCTCAGTTACTGGGATTTTCACGCACAACCATTTCTAGGGTTTACAAAGAATGGTGTGAAAAGGAAAAACATCCAGTATGCGGCAGTCCTGTGGGCTGAAAATGCCTTGTTGATGCTAGAGGTCAGAGGAGAATGGGCCGACTGATTCAAGCTGATAGAAGAGCAACTTTGCCTGAAATAACCACTCGTTACAACCGAGGTATGCAGCAAAGCATTTGTGAAGCCACTACACGCACAACCTTGAGGCGGATGGGCTACAACAGCAGAAGACCCCACCGGGTACCACTCATCTCCACTACAAATAGGAAAAAGAGGCTACAATTTGCAAGAGCTCACCAAAGTTGGACAGTTGAAGACTGGAAAAATGTTGCCTGGTCTGATGAGTCTCGATTTCTGTTGAGACATTCAGATGGTAGAGTCAGAATTTGGCGTAAACAGAATGAGAACATGGATCCATCATGCCTTGTTACCACTGTGCAGGCTGGTGGTGGTGGTGCAATGGTGTGGGGGATGTTTTCTTGGCACACTTTAGGCCCCTTAGTGCCAACTGGGCATCGTTTAAATGCCACGGCCTAGCTGAGCATTGTTTCTGACCATGTCCTTCCCTTTATGGCCACCATGTACCCATCCTCTGATGGCTACTTCCAGCAGGATAATGCACCATGTCACAAAGCTCGAATCATTTCAAATTGGTTTCTTGAACATGACAATGAGTTCACTGTACTAAAATGGCCCCCACAGTAACCAGATCTCAACCCAATAGAGCATCTTTGGGATGTGGTGGAACGGGAGCTTCATGCCCTGGATGTGCATCCCACAAATCTCCATCAACTGCAAGATGCTATCCTATCAATATGGGCCAACATTTCTAAAGAATGCTTTCAGCACCTTGTTGAATCAATGCCACGTAGAATTAAGGCAGTTCTGAAGGCGAAAGGGGGTCAAACACAGTATTAGTATGGTGTTCCTAATAATCCTTTAGGTGAGTGTATATTGTCAAGCCGGTTCTCGCTTCCTCATTGCACGTCTAAATCCCTTTACACCGATGTTTTAAACAGATGTGGCTTATTTGTCGCATTTATTTCATGAAACATAAATGGAATATGAGAAGCTGTTACACACGATTACTTAAAGAAAATACTCTCAACTCAACTTTATTTATATAGTATTTAAAACAACAGAGTTGACCAAAGTGCTTCACAGTAATAAAATGTAAAACATAACATTTCAAAATTACCACATACACAAACACCAGTAATCTAAAATACAAACACTCCAAAACTGTGTCCTACATTTCATTTGTCAGACTCAAAGGCCAGTGTAAAGAGATGAGATTTTAGACATGACTAAAAGTCTTCAATGGTCCCACTCATGGAGCTATACCATTCCTACGTCAGAATATCCATATTTCCCTACTATTTAGTATGCTAAAAAAAGAATGCCAATGGAGTAGTATACCCGAATCCACAGTATTCATGAAGCGGTAAACGAGAAGTACCCGGATGACCTACTATTTCCAGTGAGATTCTGAAGTGCGATTGGACACTTTACAATCCCATAATCCCTCAGGAGCTGAGGTGACGTCCCGTTAAAAATACTGAATTAAAAAAAATGCCGGTGAATCGCAAGTCGACAGCTCTTCTCAACTGTAAGTGCTATATATATATACCAAGATAATTGTTCCCTGAACATAAAAGGTGCTTGTTTAACAAAACCAGAGCGGATAGTTTTTGCGATTGTTGTTCTTACATCACATATTCGGGTCACAAGACAATGCCCACGTACCCAGATGCCCGAAATCTATTCATACCCAAAATCGTATGCCCGAAATCTATTCAAACTACATGCATGCATACCTAAAAGAAGGTACTGTTTTGCTGGCAGATAAGTGTGTGCTTCATCAAATATAGTACATACTGTGACAGTTTGTATGCGGTTTCTGATGCAGCAAATGTCTCAAACTGTTTATGCAGATTGTGAATGTACAAAATTCCCCACCGCACGCATGCGCGAGTCGAACTTGTTCAGACTTATCTGATGTATGCGCAAAAGTTTCATTCGGCAGTATCCAGCGCACAGAGTTTTCCTGGCATTGTTTCGTTTCTAAAGTCTTTCTTCTTTGTGTGGCATTGCTGTGCGTTCATAACTACGTAAGTAAAGATATTTAATGTCATTGTAGATGTTTTTTTGAGAGTGTCAGAGCGTGATTCAGTTTATTTTACCTCAGAAATATTATTGTGTCAAAATACATACAATCAGGCGCAGTGCTCGCGCGTATTTAACGAGTCATCATGTTATATTTGTTAACAATGTTTATTCATATGAAAAAGGGAGTTGCTTGCATGTTGATTCAAATATTTGTCTTATCGGCATATTAATAATGGTACAAAGAGCGCACGGGAGTGCTAGAGCAGCGCACGCACTTTGTAATCTGACACCTCTTGTTAGCTGCAGCGGTCTGCATTTAGAGTATATATATCTCAATAAGGTTTGCTTTAACTTAATACTACTTTAACCTCTCTATTTGCATTGTAACTCTAATACTACTTTAACCTCTCTATGTATATGTATACAGGTACTATCTGTGTATATTCTGTCATGTCATATTATCATTTATATTTATCATCCTTATTTTGTTTTCTCACAGAAACCACTTTTATATGTATATCCACGCAAACCTGTCTACGACTTGCACTTTCGTGGCTTAATAAATATTGAGAATGGACAAGTTCACTCTGGAGTAGCTGCAGTTCTTTCTAACCGAAGAATTAGGCCAGTTGAGTTCCAACCATCCCACTGCGCGCAGAATATCCCACAGTGAAGCTTCTGGCAACACACGACAATAAAAGCACGATTTAAAATAAAAGCTAGATTCCTAAAATTTAAAAATGTATTAAAAATATATTACAACTGTATAGTAAAATGTAATATTCACTGTGGTAATAATAATAATAATTAATCAAAATATCACAAGCAAGACTGCTGTTGAATAAATGTTTGGCAAAAAAAAATGCAATGGCTGACATGTTGAAAAGTTCTATTTTCACTTGTTAAAATTTTTAAGGATTTATTGATTAGACACCATTTTGATGATGAAATTAATTTAAACTTAAAAAATATTTCTGGAAAGTTCTAGAAAAGAATAACAATAATTAAACTATAATTATTAAATAATTAAAAATAATTAAACTGGTGTGTTCAATAGCACATTATAATATTAACATATTTTTGCTGTGGTATCGAAATTGGTTTCAAGAACTGAGAAATGTCACTATCGGTACCAACTATTGAAATTTTGGTACCGTGACAACACAAGTCAGGTGCGACTTTATTTCTGGAAAAAACTGTATATATATATATATATATACAAACAGACAGATGAGAGACAGATATGTGTCTGTTGTCTCACCCTTGCGGTTGGCAATAGTCTGGCAGGACATGTTTGGGATGTCGCAGTACAGGCCTGTCCAGCCGTGCTGACAGTTGCATCTCCAGTCCATCTCCTTCTGGATGCATGTACCTCCATTCAGACACTTAATCTGACTGCACACGTTCACCATTGACTGTGGAATGAAATAGTAACAATTGGTCAAACTACAAAAAAGCCACTGACATACTAAAAGGCAATAAATACAGTTTGTGCAATATTATATTTTTCCTCTAGTGAAAAATCATGGAAACAATAGTGGATTTACCGTAATTTCCAGACTATAAGCCGCAACTTTTTTCCCGCTTTCAAATTTTATAAAAATGTTTTTTTTTAAAAACATTCTGTGACGTGCTCAGTTTTTTGGCGGCGTGAAGCTTTCATTAGACCAATCAAATTGCCGACCGGGTTAAGGTGTTTACTGTTTAGATTAAATCGAGCGTGCTCAAACTTCCCATCATTCTGATTACGGTAGTCATTTTGTCACCTTCATCATGGCAAAGACATGGAGAAGCGCATATGATGCTGCTTTCAAGTTGAAGGTGATTGATCTGGCTGTTGGAAAAGGAAATAGAGCTGCTGCACGGGAGCTTGGTCTTAATGAGTCGATGATAAGACGTTGGAAACAGCAGCGTGAAAAATTGACTCAGTGCAAAAAGACAAATAAATCTGAGGCTATTTAACTCCGACACCGAAGGAGATGACTTCAGTGGTTTCAGTGCACAGGACAAGGAAGATAGTGACCAATGACTTTCTTGGTAGGCTACTGTTTACTGCTAATTTTTCATTTTTTGTTACAAGCCGTGTGTGGCAGCGGGGGCGTGGTCAAATGCCCGTCCGGGAGAGAAAAGCTGTAAGGGCGCTTACGCCTGTGCTAAATTATGTCTAACACCGGTGTCTAATTTCAAGTGCCCTGCTTCACGTGTCCTTCTTGGGAAAACTGTCACACGGGCACCAGTGTGACAGTTTTCAGCAGGGCACTCGATGTTCCAGGTAAGGCTTTTAATGGCCACAGCAATGTTTACAATCAATTTTATAAAGTTTCTCAATTCTTCTATGTGCCAACACTAGACTGACGTGTGTCACTCTCTCAGCTCTGTGGCTGCTGCCTTTTTATGCCACTCTCCCCATGCTTACTGAAATTAGACACAGGTGTTAGACATAATTTAGCTCAGGTGTAAGCGCCCTTACCGCTTTTCTCTCCCGGACCGGCGCTTGACCACGCCCCCGCTGCCACACCGTGTTTTGTTAAAGCCTATTTATTTTTGTTACAAGCCGTGTTTCGTTAAAGCCTGTGTTAAGTTCATTTGTTTCAATGTACCGGTAGGCACCTGCGGCTTATAGACAGGTGCGGCTTATTTATGTTCAAAATAATATTTTTTAAAAAATTCAGTGGGTGCGGCTTATATTCAGGTGCGCTCAATAGTCCGGAAATTACGGTACTCTTTTGCTACGGTCTAGCAACTAGTAACTAATTCAGTTTGCTATAGTTTATTTCTGCATTCCAAACACATAAATGTGCACACAAAAAAAAACTACCCTTCTTATCCTACCCTGCAAATCACATTGAATTGAGTGGCTAGTATGTATCATTTATAGTTCAAAGGAAGTCAGTAGCTTGGATCAACATCTAAGTTATTGTGTAAACATCTAGTCAGAGGTGTTACAATAAAAAGTTGTGCAACATCCGCAGTGTGAGTTTATGTTCCAAGAATGGACTGGTTTTTTTTTTGTACCTCACACGTTTTTCCATTGTACATCAGTGGGCAGGTGCAATGGAAGGTCCCCAGGCCGTCAATGCAGATGCCGCCATTTTTACAGGGCTGAGAGTCACACTCATTCAGTTCAAACTGGCAGAACTGGCCCAAAAAACCATGTCGACAGCGGCAGGAGAAACGGTTAATTCCATCCACACATGTTCCATTGTTGAGACAGGAGCTAGAATAAAGGAAAGTAACTAATTAAATGAATATTGATTTGATACATTAACAAAACATATTTGTTTAAGCAAATTCAGCATAAGTCAAAAGCGAGTTGGTCTGTGCGTATGATTTAAAATCTCATGATAAGAATGTTCAAAAATAAAATCATTATTCATATACTTTATGTGGTAAACATACGTCTCAGAGCAATCTGGGATATCACGTTCACAGCTGATGCCGTCAAAGCCAGGCGGGCACTCGCATGTGTAGCTGTTCACATAGTCCGTGCAACTGCCTCCATTCCAGCAGGGGCTGCTAGCGCACTCATCCACCTCCTTCTCACAGCGCTCTCCGTAGAATCCAGCTCTGCATTCGCACAAAAACCGTCCTACTTTATCCACACATGTACCACCATTGCGACAAGGATCTGGAGAGGGAAAAACTGTGAAATTAGGGATGAAATGTGTGAAAAAGACCAATTCAATTAGTGATTTAGCTGATGCGATTTGCAGTACATTTATTCAAAGGGCCGATAGAGTCACATGGGGTTAAAGTGGTGGTTCAAATAATCTTTTTAGTTTCAATTAATATTGTTTCTTTACAATGAAATTGAATGGTGACAGAAACTAAAATTCTGCCTAACATCTCCTAATGTGTTCCACAGAAGAAAGGGAGTCGACAGGTTTGGAACAAGATGAGGAGTTAATGATGACAGAATTTTCATTTTTGGGTGAACAGTTTATTTACAGGTCTTACTAAAAGACAAAGGTTTGTAGATTAACCCTTTTAATGTTTTAACCTTTCAGTTTCTAGACCTGGTCTTTGACCATAAGGTCACACCACCACCAGATTTAAAATGATGTTAACATAGGTATAGGGCTGTCAGGATTAAGAAATTTGGCTGACGATTAATTGCTTTAGGGCTATGATGATTAATTGTCACTTTTAGGGCTTTCGCATATTTCGTAAGGTGCATGTATGCTTCAAGTCAAATTTATATATTTAACTTCAAATATATAAATCATATAATACTATAGGTATATGAGATCTTTTAAAGGATTTTAAAACTTATGAATGACATGAAAATATTTTTTAAATAAAATAAATCTTAATACTTAAAATATGTCTCTCTTTTTGGTTAACTTTAGTTTCGGTTAATTTTATATTTACACTGTTGTTTATTTTATAAAAAATTCTCTAAACAATTAAATATAAATTTGTAATATATTTGTATTATATTTATATTATATTATATTAGGATATATTATGCAATAGTAAAATAATTCTGTCCTAATTACATCAGTTTTTGTGTTGTGTGTGTGTGTGTGTGTGTGTGTAATCGCATGCAAGATGTAGTGACGTCATTCTGCTTACATTTAATATTTAATTTACCATCTATAAATGTAATTAATGTTAATAAATTATACATCTTTTCAAAGGTCTAAGGGTTCAACATTGATACCTGATCTCTGTTTCACGATAGCAATGCTCCAGAAAAAGCAATTTAGTTATTTGTGCCAGAAGTACAAATGAAAACATGCAATATCAAAATCGGACTTCATAAATTTTTTATGAAAATGCGATCGCCAGATGAATCCAGTTCGCCACACTTGGGTCAATTGTCCATGACATGCGTTCAGTCCAATAGCACTTTTTGTCCATAATAGTGATAAATCTGAGAAATATTGATATTAGCGTCATCGTTCTTCAACAAACTATGCAACCAGAGCAGCATTCATGTTGTAAAACTGTAAATTATTTTATATATTAGAGTCTCCAAAGTAAATTTAAAAAAATGGAGCATAGTTTTATTCATAATAGCCAAGCAGTGCAGTCAGATTTGATGTTGTCTTGAAAGGCGGAGCCTTAATTTTACTCTGTACACCCGCCAGCGATTTTACTGAGACAAAAACTTGCAGGAACCAAATTTTTTGTTAGATCATCTTCAAATTTGAAACATAACTTCTTTAGACGTGTGGCTTTGAGAAAATTGTATTTCTGGTACATTGGTACTTTTATTATTGTTGTTTTAGATTATAAAAACATATTCAGCACAAAATATTTCCATTACTATAAACTTTAGCTTTATAAAATAACAAAATATATTAATTTATTTATAAACTTGGGAAATAAAGCCCAAAGTGCCTTCTTTCAAAAGATACTACAACTGTGTCCATACTCCAAAGGGTCCCGTAAATACAACCATTTAAGTTCAGGTATGTCATTTTCATGATTTGTGATCAAAAAGGGGGTGCGTATCAACAGGTTAATGCTCCTTGATTAAACCTACAAGCCCTGATTTCTCATGAAGGCAAAACCTTTGAAATTTTGTTTCATTATTTTATCACTCCACAGAAATAGATGAAGTGTGCGTCTCCTCTGTCACTGCGTGTCATTAACACTGTGTGTGTGTATGAACCCGCTATGACCAAGAACCTTTGCCACTACACGATTGTTTAAAGTGAAGCCAGAGCACTTTGAACTCACTATTAAAGTTAATATTTTGTATTATTGTTATATTTTTTGCAGGAATTTAGCGCGAGCCTCTGCTGACAGCATGTGTATCAGAGCACTTGAGAAGTGCTTCACATGCTCTTCCAGCCTGGATGAGTTTAACTGAATGACACAATAACATCCCATTGATGGTATCTATATATCAGCTTAAAATGTCTTTTTTTGGGCATTAAAATGTGATTGGAATTTGAAGTGCACACTAATCGCGGTTATCTCAAATAACCGTGGTTAGATCAAATGACCACGATCAACCGATTATTTAATAATCGTGACATAAGGATGTGCAGTGTTGGCCATGCATCCACATGATGTGGATTAATATGACTATGGGAATGACACTCACTGGAGCTACAGTCATCAATGTTGGTCTGGCAGTTAACGCCACTATATCCAGGTTGACAATCGCAGCGATAGCTGCCCAATGTGTTCATACAATGAGCTCCATTCTGACACGGGTTCTTCCAGCACTCGTCTACATCCTCTGTGCATTGGGCTCCTATACGCACACACACACACACACACACACACACACACACACACAGATTAGACGAACACCATTCAGATCCTGTGGATCGTTTCTAGACTTTTACATATTAAATCTACAAGGCAATTCAAATCTAATAAGCATGTCATATGAGCAAGTTGAAGAGTGTTATGTGTGGTTGTCTCAGGTACTAAATGAGAAAGTTCTAGCAAAAATGAAAATTCTTCATCATAATTTACTCACTTTCATGTTATTCGGAACCTCTCAAATTTATTTCTCCTGTGGAACACAATAGAAGATATTAGGCAGAATGACAAACTCAGTTACCATTCACTTTCATTGCATCTTTTCTCCAAACAATGAAAGTGAATGGTGACTGAGGCTGTCATTCTGGAAACATCTCTTTTTGTGTTCCATGGAAGAAAGAAAGTTTTGAAAGGTTTGAAATGACACAAATTTCATTTTTGAGCGAACTATCCCTTTAATAACAACAAAGATATTCTTAAATAATTAAAGCATAAACACACAGCTTCAAAGCACTTACCTTCCCAGCCACTTAGGCACCTGCAGGTGTAGGTGGTGTAATCCAGGGATGGCTGACATGCCCCTCCTCTCTGGCAGGGCTGAGATGCACAGGGGATCAACTTCTCCTCGCAGTGTCTCCCTGATTGTGTGAGAACACAGCAATACTGTCAGTAAAGTATAAAGTATGGACTATGTTTTAGATACTTTAATGACCCCTGAGGGGCAATTCTGGCATGTGGATGTGTCACCTGTGTAAGGTAGGGTGCAGTGGCAGGTGTAGCTGTTGACTCCATCTACACAGGTTCCCTTATTTACACAAGGGCTTGACTCACATTCATTAATGTTAATCTCACAGTTGGAACCTTGAAGAGAAAGAAAAGGGCAGAAAGAGGGAGATGAATACTGAGATAAACGTAGCTGTTTTTCCAACCATCGATTTACAAAAAAGCTGATAGATTTGTGAGAAAGATAAAAGCTCACAAGCTTTTACCTGCAAATCCGTGGTCACACACACAGGTGTAGCTGTTGAGAAGATCATTACATATTCCACCATTCTGGCAGGGGTTGGACAGACACTCGTTCTTCTCTTGTTCACAATTCTTACCCTCCCAGCCAGGTTTACATGCACAGTGGTACCTACATATACACACAAACTTAGTGTGCAGCAAAATGCCTATTCATCTCTTTATTTAATCAAGACCCCATGAAATCACTAGAGGCGTGTAGTTTCTTTCCTGTGTTGATGCATTGGCTATTGAAAAAGGAAGTTGGGTGGGACATATCAATGACTCCATTTTTTTAAATAGCCAATAGCATTTAGTTTAAGTCAGACGTCAACATGATTTGCTACATGCTATTTACTAGTCAAAAGTGGGTATAAGCAGGAGGGACATTCTCATTCTAGAGTAAATCTTACTGGACAAATGAGTGAAAGATTAGTCTTGTTTGCTCCGTTTTGGAAACAGACTATAAATCTGCAATAAAATAATTATTTGAAGAGTACACTAAAGCAAACATACATGGACTAATGCCACACAACTCCAATTTTGATTTTACGGGGTGTTGAAAAGTAGATGACATGACATCAGGAATGGATAAAGGCTGTTCATACCCGTCCTGCTGCTCGACACATACTCCATGCTGGCAGGGCTTGGGACTGCAGTGATCTGCACCTGTGTGACACAGAGGACCATGAGTCCCAGCCGGACACAAACACTCAAACCCGTTCAGTTTATCCACACAAGTCCCTCCGCTCAGACACGGGTTCGAACTGCACTCGTTTATCTCCTCAGTACATCTCTCCCCTGATCCGGAGAAGAGAAAGAGAGAGACTGATTAATGATGTATGATAAATTCAACTGAATTATTAGATGCTTTAGAAAACCACTGCATTATTATGACTGAAGTAAAGATATTTGGGGTTTTTTAAAAAGAGAGAGGGAACATGATCAAGAAATGGCAGGAACTGAATTCAAACTCACACCTCAGCTCAATGTGTCAGAGCACACTAACAGCTAGACCAGAATAGAAGTTAAATTTACACATTTGGCAGATGCTTTCTTCAAAAGCAATTTACAGTGCATTCAGGGTGTAAATACAATCTGTTTAATAAAATGTAAGTTTGTGTTCCTTAAGAATCAATCCCATAACCTTGATATTGGTAGCACCTGCGCTACAGGAATATTAGCACAAATTTTTTTTGATTATATTTCAATGAGAGTGACCCATATTCCCACATTGTGTGCATCTGCATGTGGGCATTTCTGTACAGCTGTATGAACAAACCTGTGTATCCAGCCTCGCAAACACACTTGTACTCGTTGATTCCATCCTTACAGGTCCCATGCTGGCAGGGATTACTGGCACAGTCATCGTGGTTAATCTCACAGTTCACACCTGTGTAGAGGAGACAAAGACCAAATGAGACAAAGACAAATGAAATGACTCTCCAAAAGTGTGTCCATGCAAGTAATGCTTAGGGGTATTTTATGGGTACATAGTAAGGTATAAAGCCCTGCAGGGGGGTGTAGTGAGCTCTGTTAGTTGTGGGGCAGTGTAACTGAGAACCATGAATCAACAACACAGGCTCTGCTGAAGTCCTACAAATCCAAAAAGTGATGCAAGATGCACAGAGGTCTCTTAAAGGGGGCATATAATGGAAAACAGGATTTATTTTTGGCTCTTGAAATGAACGTGTTGTAGACATACTTTAACATTCATGCAAATAACCCTCCCCAATCTAGTCCATAGACCATTTATCGAAATTAAGCTGCAAAACAGGTCATTCAGAAATTGTCATAGTATCAATGGTCCACACTGATGAACAACTACTCCAATTTATAGAGGTCATTCACATATAAAAGTCAGAAAGGTACAGTGGCAAACAGCCTGCTTAATTCTAAAGGTCAGTAAAATGGTATTTAAAACTGTTTTTGGTGCTAGAAACCTTGACTGACTTCAGGGAAAGAAAATAAAATGCTATAAAGTGTAGAATATTGTTTGCCGAAGACCTTGGGCAAGGTAAAGATCATGTGTGAGACCCACCTGAGGTGCCCAGCAGACAGTAGCATTGATACTTGTTGACCAGGTCAACACAGCGTCCTCCATTTTGGCAGGGGTCACTCAGGCACTCCCATATCTGCTCGCTGCAGATGGGGCCCATGTAACCTGGGTGACACTTGCAGAAGAAGGTAGCAATTCCATCTATACAATCGCCATGGTGACAGGGCTTAGGTTCACAGTCGTTAAAGTTTTCCATACACAATAGTCCTGCGAAACCTACAAAGACCCGCATAAAAGACAAGGAATTAGTTAATGTTTAAACAAAGTCAATTATGCACAATTTAAGCCTGCAAGAAACATTAATAATACATTTTAATTATGCAGAGCAATACATATATGCTGTGCATCGCAAATCTGTGTTGTAGAGTTCCCACACTCTTTGGCCAATTAATTTCCATGACTTCACCCTGACTTTTCAAGTCATTCGTGAATTCTAGATAAGAAATTAAAAAAAATCTACTTATACACATTGCACACATAAAGAGCAACTTCTAGCTTATGAAATATTCTAGAGCTGAGCATAACCAAAACAATCTATATCCACACTTTATTAGTCCTTGGAATCTAAAAATGTGACATTCACAGATATTTACTGGTTTTCCATGACTGGTGTCATGGAGTGCATTATTATTATTTTTTCACAGGGTGAGAATGAACAACTCTATGAACAAGCTTGCAACAGTACCTTCAGCACATTCACACTCATAACCATTAGGTCGATCAAGACACTTGGCCCCATTATGGCACGGAGTACTGGCACATTCATCAATGTCAACCTGACACATTTCCCCAGTGAAACCTGTGGTCAAAACACACATACACACATTCATCATTAAGAAAGTGAACAGCAGCTGAATAACTGACAACATTTGCTGACAGTTGAATATTTGCAGAGAGTTTCTGCAGACTGTGACTGTTTTGAAGAGGAAATTACTGCACAAAGCAGTGATGAATCAATCCTTTGACACGGGTCAATATTGTACCCTCCCAGCCTGATCTCACAGTGAAATCGGAAAGTTTAGACTGACTTTTCTTTCGTCAAAATCGGTATACGTTGACCGAAATTTCGAAATACTTCCTCCAGTGGCTAAAGCGCTAAGTGTTGTAAGGCATATGGGCATGTGTCAACTCCATTTATATCCAGGAGAGGTTGCCAAATGCTAGTAGTGAAGCAAGTTGTTTTCAGCTATACAGGACATTATACAATGAAGAGAAAATCATATATTTCTAGATTCTATCCAACAACCCAAACCGTATCTTTACCTTAACAATTAGTGGAGTAAAAAAGTAATGTTAGAGGGAAAAATGAAACCTCCGTATCATGCTCGTCATTGATTATTCAAATGTGGTTACTGTCTAGCTTTGAACCCTAGTCTCACACACAGCTGATGTAACGTGCCAATCGCTCCAGGTGGAAAGGTAAACACATTGAAACTACTGCAAACATGTCTGATAAGAATGCTGCATGTCAGCACGTCGGATACAGTCGCCGATCCTAGGGTACCAAAACTATCGGAAACATCACGCCAGCTTCACGTGTGATCATGCTGACCCACCTTGAGGACACTCGCAGACGAATCGGCTGACCTGGTCCAGACATTTACCATTATTGAGACAAGGTAAGCTGCCACACTCGTTAATGTCAATCTCACAGTGCACTCCTACAAAGCCTATGGGGGGACGCACAGTCATAAGATTAATATGGAAAACAAATGAAGCCAAATCAGTGTTGTGAATATAGCTGATTACAGTGGATTATTCAGTGTGTGTGTGTGTATGAGCGTACCTGGCATACAGATGCAGGTGTAACCTCCTATCTGATCCAAGCAGGTGGCGTCATTTTTGCAGGGATTGGAGCAACATTCATTGATGTCCTGCTCACAGCGTGGGCCGGTGTAGCCTGGAGCGCAGTTACAGGTGAATGAGCCCTCTGTGTTTTCACATGAGCCGCCATGCTCACAGGGGTTTGGCCCTGATGGATAGAATGCAAGAGAGAGAGAGAGAGAGAGAGAGAGAGAGAGAGTGAGAGAGCAAGAGAGAGAAAGAGAGGTGAGTCAAGAAAATACCTGCTAAACCCAGCAAAAATTTCTGAAATGCCTAAAACCAAAGATTTCACAGACCGATTGTATTTCACTTGTCATTTGTTACTAATTTAGTTCTATTACATCAATGCATACATGCAATACACTGTAACAAATGTATGCAGAACAGAAAGAAAGGGAGAGAAACAGAGATAAACAGAGAGAGAAAATAACAGGGTTCCCACACTTTTTTGTCAAATAAATTGTCATTACCTTTCCATGACCTTCCTGGCTCATTTGTGACTACTGGTTAAGGATTTAAAAAATCTTTTTGATTCAGACTGGTTCGCTAATGAATCATTCAGACCATTTTGGGGCCTGGTTTGGATGAATCATTTCACTGAACCGATTCATAAGAACAATTTGCTCTCAAATCAAACATCAATTGCAAGCAAGTCGTACTCAACACAAGAGCAATATTTAACCAAGAAAATATTAACCAAGATTTTAGAACACAGTAAAACTCGAAAAATGTATACTCATCATTGAAAGATTTTATTCATTTACATGACATTTCCATGGCCTGGAAAACACATATTTCCACATTTGGCATTACTGTGGGAACCCTGAAAGCAGAGTTGTAAGTAATTCCAGCAGTTTTTCTCACCAATGACACATTCGTTGATGTCCTCCGCACACGTGCTGCCCTTGTATCCTGAAGGGCAGTTACAGTTGAATTTGCCGTTGACAGGGTTTGTGTCACATTGAGCTCCCATCTTGCAAGGATTGCTGGTGCAGGCATCATCAATGTGACACAGCAAGCCTTGACCATGTAAAAAATAGCTATGGTTACTAAAATATCAAACTGATTTGAGATGTCTTTAGTGTAGTGTCAGGGAGAGCAATATTCATAATGTTTCTTTTTACAGTATACTATGAAGGCCAGTTAAAGGAATATTTCATACCTGTCAACATTTGCAAACCCTCATGTCACTCATTACAATACTGTAATAAAAGTGAAATGGGAGTGGGTCTGTGAAACTCCAAAATGACAAAAAAGTTCCCAGACCCAGTTCCCATTCACTTTCATTTTACGGAAAAGAGCACCCAGGATTTTCCAAAAAAATATACTTTTTGGGTGCCACGGATGAGAGAAAGTCATAAAGGTTAAGACATAAAGGAGAGAAAATGATGGCAAAATTTTCATTTTTGGGTTGCATCGACAGGTAGTAAATCAATTATTGCAAACAATTATTCACACCGACTTTCATGACCGACACACCAATGTATTTGGTCATGCTCGAAATTCTGATGTCTAAATTAATGGTTTTACCAATGGATCATTGTGATACAGTTTTTCAAACTCAGTGTGAAGGTGTCCATATAGATGTATGGATTCGTTTTTAAATCTTGTCATACTTAGATTTTTTTCTTGCAAACATTTTTGACTTGATATGAATAGACCTTTAGAGTGTAGCCTACATTTTCTGTCAAATCAGTGGTTGTTTATACTGACCGGTCTTGCCAGGAGGGCAGCTGCAGACGAAAGAGGCAACACGATCAATGCAGGTGGAACCAGTGGTGCAGGGCTTGGCTGCGCAGTCATCAAAGTTCTCTGAGCAGTCGGGCCCACTCCAGCCGTTCACACAAACGCAGTTGTAACCGTTGAGTGTGTTACTGCATGTGCCTCCATTTTGACAGGTGTTAGGCTGCAGTCGGCATTCATCAACATCGTTGTTGCAAAACTGGCCTAGAAAACAGAAAAGTGCCAATTTCAATAGGGCATTTTGGGGGAGTTGAAAAGAGGTCCCTGCTAGCATTGAGATGTCTATTATTAAATAAATTAATGACTGATTCATTGGAATCAACACTTACAGTGAGTGTCAAATATTTAGTTAAATTTAGCTGTTCACGTTTTTTGATTACATTACATTTTGATTACACAAATTCTGTGTTGTTTATGATTCCATCTCAAAGTTGTACTCCCTAACAAATATCTAACATTCAAGTGATTGACATACACTTTGGGAATCGGTTCGACTGAATCACTAAAAATAAAAAAACGGTTTTGACTCAACATCAGTAGTTTCTAAAGTACACAAATGCATTTTTTTCCCATGTTTCCATACCAGTCCATTCAGGTGGGCACTGGCAGTTGTAAGTGTTCACACTATCCATGCAAGTGGCTCCATTCTGACAGTTGTGATTTGGACAATCATCTATGTTCACCTCACAGTTTGTTCCATTAAAACCTGATTAAAGAAAAATAATAATAAAGAAGATTATCACAACAACTCACTTTCAATTCAAGTAAATAGCAAATATCAGTATCACAGTCTGCTTTGGCATTATTAAAATGTAATTACTAAATTTGAGTGCACAGAGACATTTCTCACAGCTCGGTTCAATGCCTGAGGTGAGAGACTGGTTTTGGCCTGTTGCTGTGTTCTGCTAGAACAGCTGTCTTCAAACACTGAACTCATACAGAACATTCTATCTGGAGTCTATCTGGGTGTTTAAGTCCCAAACAAATACAGATACAACCAGTAACTCTGATTGGGTATAGGCCATGACTTAATTTATTTGACTCCAAAACTTTATTTAGGAAATGTTTTGACTGAGCATAAATTATGCTTGACCTTGAACTTAGAGAATACTAAGCAAACACTTCTGATATTCTCAAGATTTGGGTCAATAATGAAATCACAATATACACAGCTGCAATAGAAACAGTACTCAAAGATTTACACTCATTTACAAATTTCTACCAGTATATCGCCCACCCTAACTTTTATTGTGAGAAAATGTAATCCATCCAATCACTGTTTGGCTCACATCCAAGTGAACATGGACAAAGTGATGCCACAGCTCACCATGACAAAAATCTGAGCAACATGTTTTAGTTCCACCTGAACAAATGAAGTTTCTGCTTTAATTCTGCATATTTTCTGGCAATGAACACAGCTGTTTCCTAGTTCCTCTCCTAGGGAACTAACCTTGCAGGCAATGGCATACATAAGTTGTGTCGGTCATCTGCCGGCAGGTTCCACCGTTGAGGCAGGGGGAAGGAGAGCAGGGTATGTAAACCGTCTCGCAGTGGCGGCCTGTAAAACCGGGTAGGCAGTTACATTGATATGACCCTTGGGTGTTCAGACAAGTGCCTCCATTCTTGCAGAGAGAGGTGGAGACGGCACACTCATCTGTGTCATTAAAACATTGGGGTCCTTGGTAACCAGGAATACAGGTACAAGAGAATTCCCGGTTGGGCAGAGCATGGCAGGAGCCTCCGTTGGCACATGGGCTGGACAGGCAGGTGTCCTCTCGCTTACAGTGCTGACCTGAGAGGAAACACCAAAAACAATGTTAGCTAAACAGCAACAAAGCTTGACATTTATCATATATCTACCCTTACTTGATTACACTGAGATTTCTGTACAAATATTGTGTGGTAAATTAGTGGTAACTGTTTGAAGCTGCCAACCTAGACCATATTTTTGGGAATCATAGACACATTTAATGTTCAAATCATATTATGCCCCAAAACACTGTCTAGGTATGCAGCTCACTCATTAGAGAATGATGAAACAGCCTGTATATTTCTTTACACATAATAAGTAAGTTGCTATTTTCTCAGTTTACGCTACACTGTTCATTTGATTTTACTTTGTTTTATTTTATTAAGCACTATTGATTTCTTATGTTATTTGTTAACACTACAATACTGTTTATTTGCACTAATGTTATTTTACTTTATTTTAAATTGCATGATTCCTTGTTGTATGAAGCTACACTGCAAACACTTTGACAATACATATTCACAGTTTTTATCTTGCCAGTAAACCACACTACAAAAACAAAAGGGAGAAAAGAAAACAGGGAAGCAAGAGAGAGGTCTGACCTGTCCACCCACGGGCACACTTGCATTTGTACTGGTCGTTGGGGCGGAGTGAGCACGTCCCCCCATTGGTGCAGGGGTTGTTGGGGTAGCAGGTGGAGTTCTTCTGGATCTCGCAGTGCTGTCCGGTGAAGCCCAGAGGACACATGCAGCTGGGGCTGCCAGGGACTCCAGCCACACTCACAGTGCACTCTCCTCCATTCAGACAATAACCCACATAGCACGGGTCCTTATGCTGGCAATACTCCCCTAAGAACCCAGAAGCACACCTGAAACACACACAATCTACATTTTAATCAGGGTACTTCTTGGTTGATTTTATAGGATAACAAACATATCTTTTCAAATGTAAAACTCTTACCCTATCTTACTTTCATAGACAAAGTTATGTTGTGATCATATACCCTAGGAGCTTAAATCAAATCATCTTTAAATGCATTTCCTTTCTTAATAAATGTCTCTGGTGTTCATCAAAATAAAAATGAAATAACTGCAGGTGTAATCTGCTTGTGAAACAACTACTCTTTCTACTGATCTAACCAATGCCATGTGGGTAGATGACACAAAATATTACCCAATAATATAATTTTTAATATCACGTTTCCCCCTCAAGATGCACAGCATGTGTTTTATTTCTGTATATGAAAGTGCATGCATGTACAATTATGAGAAGGACACATCTATTCCACCTTCTCACTGAAGCTCTCCAGAGACACATGACCAGAACTCAAAAGAGGAAATGACATGATTGCAAAATAAGATTATTGGGAAAATACGCTTGTCTGCTCTTCTGTCTTTTTCTCTCTATCCATTCAACCCCCATCTTTCTTTCTCTCTCTGACCTTTTGAGTCATTACTAATGTTTAACTGTTGCGGTCTAGAGTGGAGTCATCAACATGCACTTCCAAATATAGAGAATGTGAATGAGTAAGAGAAGAAGAAGACAGAGAAGAAGAGCTAATAAGATTTTTTTTTTTTTTTAATCTTATTAACTTTAAATTACTTTTTAAAATTCCATTTCAGAACTGTGTAAAGGGTTCTTGTGTATGTGTGTGTGCGCAACACGCCACGGCCTGCTGCCATGCAGGTGCTGGCCTCCCAAAGGACGATCAGGTAACATAGACGAGGGACACAAAAATAAAAGCTTCTTTGACAATGTCTGTGTGTGTGTGTGTAGAGGGGAGTGTTAGGTAGTTTACGAGGACATTTTTTTAGTTTACAAACTGGTAATTACAAGGATATTATGCTATAAATGTGGTTTATGAGGACATTTCTAGTATCCCCATAATTCAAAACGCTTAAAAAAAATACTAAACTGTGTTTTTTGAAAATGTACAAATGAAATGCTTTTTGTGAGGGTTAAGTTTAGGGGTAGGGTTAGGGGATAGAATCTATAGTTCGTCCAGTACAAAAATAATTATGTCCTCATAAGGATAGCTGCACCAATGTGTGTGTGTGTGTGTATATGTGTGTGTGTGCAGGCCCGAACCATATGACTGCATGTACACACCTACTTGAGATTCCAAACAGCCCATTTCCCAAAGCGTGTCTTCAAAGACAGTATACAGAACACACACATACTGTACACAGTGAATCTGGTTTCTCCCAAGGTTATTTTTCTCCATTAACCAAAATCTAATGGAGGTTTGTGTTTCTTGTCTCAGTCACCTTTGGCTTGCTCACTGGTGTTCTAGATACAATTATCATTTATTTTTATACACAATTTACAATCATATTTAATCAAACTACACAATAAATAAAGGTTTGCTGATGGAAACACAAATTATCGCTAAAATTCTGTGTCGACATAATATTTTAAAACATTTTGATTAATTGTGCCCTTAAGATTAGTCAAATTAGTCTGTGACATGCTCTTTACACAATGCAGTGGCCGAATTAAAGCGCTAGGGCTTGGCGATATGACGATATATATTGTGGAGATTTTGCTATATTGTATATTTCGCAATATGCAAATATCCATGTGTGCAGCACGAGCGTATCTATCAGTGGGCATGCTTCACATAAGACTGAAACCAGCCTTGAGTTGGGAATGTTTTTTGCAGGCGCTGGTTTAACGGCAGATTTACCAAAGTAATTAAGCAGATCAGGCAATGCTGCAAACACACCCACAAACTCGTTGCTGATTCTTTGCGGACGGACTCTGATAAATCTATCCTGCTGCGCAGAATGTAGCAGTCCACAGTGATCTGACACACTCTGCCGGGACAGCGTCACTGACTGTGATCCAGACACCTGGATCATCATGCCGAGGTGCACTTGACAACACCGCACATCTGTACTTCTCCATCATTTCATGAATTTTTGCTGATATGTTCAATAGAAAAGTCAAGAAACTTAACAGATGCACTTAAAACAGGTGCGACATATGTGGCGTAGGATCAAACCACAGTTTGTTTACACAGATTAGAAAAGATTAGAACTGTGTCGCGTGATGATAATCACTTGTGGTAAAACAAACAATCTGTTTTACCAACTTAAAATAAAGCACATTAATATGAAAGCCAAAAGATGTGCTCCGCATTAATTCCATAATTTCTTTTTATTTCTAAAATAAAAAAATCTATATACTGTATTGCCCAGCCCTATCCTGATTCTGGTCACACTGTACAAGCATGATTTGGTCCTGTTTCCAGCTGTGTGTGTGTGTGTGTGTGTGTGTGTGTGTCACGGCACGTCATGCAGGGTAAGAACACACCCACAGCGACCTTCTGGTCACGAGATCACAGCAGTGCTGACACTCAAACAACAACAAACACACTTAAACTCGGTGCAACCAAACAGCCTGGACTCAAGGGAACAGGCCTCTTTCAGCCTGACTTACAACTGTTGTGTCACTTTATACTATTCAAAGACATGGTGGGACTTTAACTTAAATTTCACCAGGGAAAAGCCTGTGTAGACCAACATCTCTTTTCTCAAGGGTCCTCGGCATTACAGCCCTGATTTGACAGAATCAATGCAATATTATTACTTTATTAGTGGCAGTGTAATGGTGATTTAAAACTCACAAATTCAAAGAATAATATAGTAAAAATAATAATAATAAAAATAACAACATGCAACAAATTGATTCTCAGGGTGATGTCTGTAAAAGTACATTTTCATGGCTCCTCTGTGATAAAACTCATGCGTGCGGATGACAATTAAATTACAGGTGAGACTATTGAGACTTTGTCGATCACATAATTACAGTTGCGTTTGTTATATGGGGGCAGCTGTGGCTCAGGTGGTAGAGCGGGTCGGCTGGGGGGGCTGTGGTTCAGGTGGTAGTGATTAGTGGCCACTAATTGCAGGATTGGTGGTTCGATTCCCGGCCCACATGACTCCACATGCCGAAGTGTCCTTAGGCAAGACACTGAACCCCAAGTTGCTCTCAATGGCAGGCTAACGCCTTGCATGGCAGCTCTGCTGTGAATTAGTGAATGAGTTCACAGTGTAAAGCGCTTTGAAAACCACTAAGGTTAAAAAAGCGCTATAAAACTGCAGACCATTTATATGGAAAATTCATCAATCCACAAACTGTATCCTCTGTATTTGCATTTAAATATGTTTGGAATTACACTAAAGTGAAATTTTTTTTTTAACGAATGAGGGAACCACGCTGCAAAGCGCTGCGGATAATAACTGTGTATATATTCACATATGGCACAAGATAAAATTCTTGCGAAGAGCAATTCAATGAATCAAGAAGCTGTATGGACAAGACTGTTCATCAACACAAGCCAAATAAACCTGACAATGGGGGTACGCATGTTTTGTCACCCCCATCACCTCAGTTGCGCGCTCTCTCCTAACCTCATGGAAGGAGAGATAGAAGCCGCACATATCAGGGATTGTAAAGATAGTTAAAATGAAATTTGAAGAGCTATGGTTAAATGGTTTACTTATGTTTTATCTATCAAAATTACAGACATCATTTGGAATTATCTGTCAGTGTTTAAAAAGTACCGGTGACAACTTTTCTTGGACTAGTCACCCGTATAAACGAGTAGTCATGCAAGTCCTATGTATAAATGTATAGTACATGTTTCTATATTAAATGTTATTTATAAAAATTGTATCGCATTCCAGCCATAATAATGGGCCATTTTTAATTTTTACCTGATCTGGCTCTCAATTTTCTTTCCCTTCTACTTATGAGTTCCCACTCACTGTGGTGGAGCAGTGACGTAATTTTATTGTGAATTATTTAAGAAATTTCTGTTACACAATCCCCCAAATTTCACAACTGTCTATTACCGCCAGAGCTGTTGCCACGTGCAATGCAAACGTATGACACTTAGCAGTGGTCAAAAAGGATTTCCAAAATTACTTTTGGATTATAAACTCAAGAGATGTGGATTTGGATGGTAATTAAATTACTCCACAACCATGGTGTTTGTTAAAAAGTCAAGTCGGCCCGGAATTTTCTTTTGTGTCCAAATTGGGGGGGAAAGGGGAGAAAATGAAAAAAAGAAAAAGACATTAATTAAATATTTAGGTGCATTTCTGTGTGTGCGCATTAATTTCGTAACTCGCGTGGACTTCAATATTTGACATACAAATAACAATAATGAAGACAAACAAAAACACTAAGTATAAGATGAGCTCTGAATAATCACAAAATGACAAATAACTGCACGTTACAACTAAAATACCAGCAGTGAAAATAAAATCAGCAAACAGAAAAGCTATGAGCAGTACATAGTCATTTGCATAATTTATTCATACCACAAAACATTTATGGGAGTTCTTATCACAGTATTATTAGACACAGATCACTCACCTTGCTGAATAATGCACACGTCTGACAGAAATACAGAAAATAAGAAATTAAAACAATGCCAATAAATAGATGCAACAAACTCACACAGAGTGAAAATATGAGTAATTAATTTGCAAAATATCTGCAAAGATCTACACTTTAAGAGGTATGTTTATATTTGACATGTATTTATATTTGTACATATTCTGGCCTACTTTCTGTTTTAGTTGATTTAAATAAAAAATAAAAATAATTTACACATAGTTATGTGGGTAATTGACATGAAATTGTAAGTAATGTCATCGGTGTCCTGCAGAGTGACACACTTTCTTCATCTAACTATTTTAAACAACATTTTCTAATCTTGTACAGCTATATATATATTTGCACTTCTAGGAAAAAGTTGAAAGGTGATTAAGATCTTAAGAAGAAAATCTAAGAACTTGACACAGCACCTAAAATGCACACTTTCCCTTGTTCATGTACATTTCAACTTAACATCAGTATGCTGGGAAAAAATTAGATAAAGTGCTTATTTTAATTGCTTTCTCTAAAGAAAAAATAATCCACTCATCACATTTGTTCAATAGATGTTTTAAAGTTATGACCAGTGGGGCATGTTGTCATGAATAGAAGTAAATAGAAATGTATTTTTTCAAAACAAAAATTTTAAATTGAGCCGGAAAATTAAATCAATGTGGCGGTGTGTTATGGTGTGGTGTGTTGCAGGCCAGGTTTGGTGGGCCGCACTGGGCCAGAAAGATCAACGCCACGTTTTAGTCCCAGTCTGTCCCTGATTAACATAACAAATTCACAGATTTAATATTGAATAACACAACATCAACAAATTAACTACACTCACAGAATATTCAGCAGCTTAACTCATCTATAGGCCTCTTTGTTATCCTTCATAATTTTTTTTCTCTCTCTCTCCCTCCCTCCCTGTCTCCCTTTACCCCTCTTTCTCTCTCCTTCTCGAGGTGTCAGATTTCTACAGATGGTTCTTATTAGCGCCCCTCTCTCTCTCTGGCTCACTGACCTCTTCATGGCCTATCCAAGGGGCCTGGGGTGAGTGGTTGGGGGAAAATCTCTTTCTAGTTCATATTTTTATGAGACACCTCATCAGGATTTTGATTTCAGCCCACTCTTTTTCTCATGCAAAACGGAACCCACCCACAATTCCGAGATTATCTAATCTGAAGCAAATAAAGGTTAACTGGCTTTAACAAATTTTGACCAAACTTTAAATTTTTTCAACTCACATAAGGCAACTGAACATGTCTTCTCTTTAATTTCTTCCATTCTTGTTCCCTTTCTTGACATTGAGAGTCAGCCTTATTTATAGAAGCAGTCAGTCTCCCTCCTTCTCTCCATTTTCAGCTTTCTCTAATTTTCACAAGAGAGGCAAACAACCACAGGAAAACAGAGGGAAAAACAGCAGGTGGAGGGGTGCTACACGAAAGAGAGAGTAACGCAGGCAGAGAGGGACAAGAACGAAAGAAAGATTATAAGAGGAAGAAGAGAAAACGTGAGAAGGAGAGATGGGTGGGGCAGGCTGCAGTGCTGTGGTCAGAAGGAGCATGGCTTTGAGTACATATGTGATATAAATCTTCAGTGAGACATGCTGTTCTGAAAACGGCATGTCTCACTGAAGCAGGGAGGGTTCTCTGCTCTTTATATACTCCTCCTTAATATAGTCTTCCTCCCTCTGCCTCTCTTTTCCTGTGCTGCTCTCCTATGGTCTCTTTCTTTTCTCTTCGGTCAGTTACGCTTTTATGAAAAGCTTCATTGTGCCAGTGTAAAGACTGTACTCCAAACACACACTGAACTAATCTGGATTTAACAAAAGTTGGCTGAACAAATCCAAGGCTGAATTGGGCAAAGAACACAAACTAAGTGATCCAAGATTATTTTTAAAATGGGAAGACCATAACAAGTACATAGATGTTAAAATACACATTGTTTCAAAAGTATGGCCACAAGATGAAAACATAGGTTATTATAACGATATAAAGATTATGACAAAAATAATGATTGTTGATTATTGCCCTTGATATTGTAATCATGATCATTAATGTTGATTAAAAGATTACAGTGATGTCACAGGCAACCATGCATCCAGGTTCTTCAGAATAGCAGCCTTCAATGGTGAATGTGAGGTGCGCTGCAGTTTCTTTTTAGCATTAAATATTGTAATTATGTTTGTTAATGTTAATAAAAGTTGCTATAGAGGGATATGGTTTACAGGGGGAAAAATATGTGAGGGCTGCACGATATTGGAAAAAACTGACATTGCAATATTTTGTTGTTCTGCAATATATATTGTGATATGAAAAAATACAGGATGACTTCACCAGATGACATGAATAGCTCTATTTGAGAAGAATTAATTATTCTAGAATGATTGGGGTGATTTTGTACGGAACTGCATCTTCATGGAAAAGAAACTGTAAATGACTTTTTACTTTTTGTCTTATTTTGGGTAGTTTATTTTATTATAATAATTAATACACTGTTTAATTCACCATGGTTCCATTGTATTCATGTAATACTCCTCTACCAATTCACCCTAAAGTCAATGATCTAACATGTTATGATATTAATAATGTATGTTGCTTATCCTAAAATAAAGGGGCTCATTTGTGAATGACGTGTCTAGAAGGCATTTGGGAGATTACAGGAGGCTTTATCTCTACTGCAACCAGATTAAAACAGAGCATTACACTAAGGAAGTTTCATTATCACAATAATTAATGTGAATGACAAAATAAGTAATTTAACTTTAACTTAAATTTAATTTTTTAAGAATGTAAACAATAAACATCTTTCAATTTAAACCCTTTGGGGGGAAAAGTGCAGCTATACACCAACCCTGAGTGGTTTACAAAAATACAACAAAAAATAAAATGTTTCTAAAAGAAATAACTTAAAAAATAGTTGCGTGATTGTATTACATACCGCTTGACAAGCGACCGGATCATGTTTTTAAAACCCTCTTTGGTAAACGTGTTAATTGGTACCATGTCTTTCGCAAGGTGAAAGTTTTCTGCCATTTGGAACCTTTCTCGTATGGTGTAACACTGGCAAAGGCATCTGAAATAGTTTTTTGCTTTGGATGGCATTTAGATCTGGCTTTGCACTCGACATACAAAGATTTGTGGCGCTGACTTAAATTATCAAACAAATTGATCTTGTTTCCTCGTGTTGTGGCAACAATTACAAGACAATCTCGACAAAGTACCTGTTTTTGGTCATCAAAGTAGAATATACTGGCTGTAGCATTGTTATCGGAGAAGACAGTATTTTAACTTAGCATGTTTCCTAATTCTCTAATGACGTATTATGGTAATTTAATGATAAAAATATTACATATAGCATCTTTAACTTGCTTCAATATATCTGTTTGACATGTAACAGGTTGATGAATAATATACATCCTCACACGTTTAACACACTTCTATGAAAGGTGGCATAAAAATCAAAAACTACCAACAGACATGCAATATGCATCTTGACTGCTTAAATGATTGGTCCACATACAGTAAATAATAATATTTATCAAATTCAATATTCAAACTTAAAGGTGGATTAATAGAGCCAGGGCTGTATACAAACCAGATTTTTTAATCAACTCTCGCAAATGCTCTCATTTTAAACAAAGCTGTCTAAACAGCAGAATTAATAAATTATTTACACAGTGTTTATTCCTTGAATGTAACTAGCATTTGGGTTTTGTCGCATTGCTCATTTGTAGTTTGTTTATCATCTATATTGAGATTGAGCAGCACGACATGCAACCAGTACAAAATCATTTCAAATAGCTTTTTGCCGTTGTTCTACAGATTCTTTTCAAGAGTCAGGTGATGTTTATTCAGCACTAATTTTATTGTGCCACCACAAACAGAGATGAAACATATAGCAAGCATCTGCGCATCATACTGTTAAAAACCTGCGCATTGCCATGGATTGTCATTACTGATAGCGAGTGGTGGTGTAGTGGTCTAAGCACATAACTGGTAATCTGGTAATCAGAAGGACACTGGTTCGAGCCCCACACCCACCACCATTGTGTCCTTGAGCAAGGCACTTAACTCCAGGTTGCTCCAGGGGGATTGTCCCTGTAATAAGGGCTCTGTAAGTCGCTTTGGATAAAAGTATCTGCCAAATGCATAAATGTAAATGATAGGATTGTAGACTAATTTATGTGTCTCTGATTGGCCATTGCTGTTTTACTGCTCAACCCACATGTCTGGGATTGGTTCGAATTATCGACCGCTGCAAAAACACATCGTACATAGAAACCATTGAAGCAATAGCAGTAGACTTAAATGTAATACTGTAATAATCATGGTATAGTAATCACGACTAGTTTTTCAATTCATTATTCAGCCCTAATTATATGTGTTTACATGATTTCAGTGTGATAAAATCGCTCACTAAAGTAATCAGTGTAAACATATATATGCAATATTGCTAATTTGTTGGCATGGTAACGCAGTACTGGTAAACCCTGTAAGCAACTTTAAATTGACCAAACTAAATGTATGCAAATGTATGCACACAAAAGTCTTGTTAACATGTATCAATCATGTTTACATCTTGTGGGAATACTTTTGAAACAGTGTATTTAATTGTTAATGTTTATGACTTGTCCCATTAAATTCAACTGTAAGTGCCTTACTGTAAACATAATTATTTTTCCTTTTTTTTTTTTTTTTAAACATTATTCTGTGGTAATTAACTTTATGCTACAAATGCTGTGGATTGAACTTAACTTGTACTGAACCTGAAACATTCCTTTTAGTTATACTACTTAACATTAATCAAAACAAAAGGCAATCATGTTTACATAACAGTTCCAAAATAATTGAGTTATACTAAATAAATATATAAGTATTAAAGCTATAAAAGCAAACATTTTGAGACTTGCAATTCATTCAAAGTCAGAAATGTTTTTGAACGTTGTAGCAGCAAAAGAACATGTTTTGCACTACATTCCCCGAATAAAGATAATTATCTGCAATTACCCACAGGGTCTTTGTTCTAGATGACAAGAAAGGTGGTCTTTATATATCCACCCGAGGTCTCTGGGTCAACAACATGCCCATGTGATGACATTGCCAAAAAAGAACTGATTAACCATAATTGGTTTAACATATGGAAACATTTAACATGCTGAATTTAGAAAGTCACATGACCTCCAAATGTGCACAGATTTTTCACGAATAGCTGCATTTGCAAAGATTTTAAATGAATAGTTCACCCAGAAATTGAAATGTTCTCATTATTTATTCACACTCATGCCATCCCAGATGTGCATGACTTTCTTTCTTCTGCAGAACACAACTTATGATTTTTAGAAGAATATCTCAGCTCTGGAGGGGAAATCATTATGGTGACTAGAGACTGAAATAGCAAGACGTACAGTAAAAAAAATATTTGTCTGATGTGAAGTGATATTTTGGTCTATTCTCAATCATAATTGATTAGATTGCTTCAGAAGACATGGATTAAACCACTGAAGTTATATAGATTACTTTTATGCTGCCTTAATGTGCTTTTTGAAGCTTCACATTTTTAGTCACTTTTATCTTGCATTGTATGGACCTACAGAGCTCATACACATCTAGGATGGCAAGAGGGTGAGTAAACTGTAAGAGAATTTTCATTTTTGGGTGAAATATTCCTTTAATCTTACTTGTTAATTTGTTTGATGAACGGCTACAGAGAATGGAAATGTTTGTTTTGTATTTCGATATCAGTTAACAAAGTCTGTGTGGTTTGAAAACTCCTCACCTAGGATTGAGGAAACTTTCAATAGAATGCTAAAATGCTCTAACTCTTCAAATAGTTAGTTAGTTAATTAGTTGCCATTTCCAGAGGGTTTATTCCAATAGCTACACAGTGCTTTAATTGTTGGGCCGAATCCCTAGTGCAACCTGGGGCTAAGTACCATTCACAAGGACACAATGCTGATAAGCTCCCTGCTCAGGATTAAACCCACAACCTTTGTGTCAGGAACCCAGACCCTTAATCATTACAAATCAACCTCTACCCAAGTCAGAGACTTAGCAAAGAGTTTACAACAGCGTGACGAGGAGAAGGGCGTGGCCGGATTGTGAGTGTGTGCGCCTGGTGCTGAGCAGCCCGATTGTGAGTGTGTGCGCCTGGTGCTGAGCAGCCCAATCAGCGGGAGAGAGATAAGAGGAGGAGTCGGGAGTGATGGAGAGAGCAAGAGAGAGACACACACACACACGGAGCTGTGTGTGTGTGTGCGTGTGTGTGTGTCGTCATGTTATTATGTTCCAGTTCAGTCATTTAAATTGTAATTAAAGTCTTGTTGAGTGTCAATCCAGTTCCTCCTTTACCGACGAATGAGATGCTTGTCTGCCACAACCTGTCGGCACATGGAGGGGTAATCACTGGCACACCAGCGAGAGAGGTGTAGATTATTTTATTTATTTAAATTCCGCACCTGCATTCCAATCTACATCTTGATGTAATCCTTCCTCATGATCATGCAGCATGTTTACATCAGCTGAATGCGAGGTTAAACTGTAGACTGCAGTACCCAACATACTCTTGCAGCACATGCAAGCCATTCACGCATCACAAGTCGGCAGCGCTTCACGTTCGGTTAATCGTGTGAGTAAACACGCCTGCATTGCTTCAGTCAGGCTGCATGGATGACAACCTACATTCCGTGTTTCATTTGTTTCTTTTTGCTCTCAGAACAATATGTGATGTAATAAGGAAAACACCACTATTAATCCTTGAGATTTCCAACCCAGCATACACCCTCCTTAAACCATAGTCACACTCAAAATTACATTAAACGATTAAAAGAGAAAATATAAACCCACATCGTGGGGTTCAAAAATCTTTTCAAGTCCATTCAAAATATAAATTAAACCTGGTTTTAGGATTTTGCAGGTGCGATTCACCGAAAAGGGGTGAATAGTTGATCGGCTTGTGTGATCGCACACGCAGCCCGAGTCTCGTAACACTTTAATAGCATTTAGTATCACATTCAGCTGATGAAAACATGCTGTGTGATCATGAGGATTACATCAAGATGTAGATTGGAATGCAGGTGCGAAAAAGTCATATAAATAAAATATGCTGCTCTTCTCTCGCTGTTGCTTGCGTGCTAGTGATTACATTAATACAATGACATAATAAAAGAAATAGTTCAGATTCCACACAATTTTGTTATCAGTAATCAAATAAGTAGGGATGCACCGATACCGGAATCAGGTCTGATACCGCGCTCATGTACTTGTAGAGGGGTTAACATTAAGCACGCAGATTAAAATCATGTCATGTCCTAGTGAGATTATTTAACATGAAAAGCTGCGATTTAATGAGATAAATAGATTGTTGCACGTGCAGCATTTTAAATGTGATTGCTTGTGAATGTGTGCAGTCGGTGTTGTGCAGGCACAGAGACACAAACTGCTCATACATTTAGAGATCCTTGGCTCATACACGGAAAACACTATTATGAGTGTTGCACACTCTGTTTGTAGCAGATGACAGCAGGCAGAACACTAATTCACTTTTTAGCACAAGTCATGTACAGACTACATATTTATTTATGCATTATATTAGCCTTTTGTGGGTTAATAATTATTGTGATACATGTAGCGACTGGCTTCTCCGGATTCATTACGATTGAGCTCCTTGTTCTAACAAAACAGAAACACTTAAAAATAAAAGCTACAACAAAATAAAAGCTCAATTTAAATGAAAAAAGCATAACAGAAATAGATCACTTAAAACAGATTTTAAATCAAAAATGGCACTCCATGTCAAAAAGGTTGCCAACCCTTGTATTACAAAGTCAGATGTATGTCTCATTCTTCTCACAATCATGTCATCTTTCTGTCACTCAGCTGCACTTGTCAGCACGGTTTGTCGTGGGTTTAAGGCCTGGTTGTCACATTTCCCACTATTGTGTGAAGCCTCCAGTGATAGGAAACATTTGTGAGAATTTGTGTGAATGTTTTCAATAGTTTTCGGTTCCTCTTGACATGGGATGGCCCCTCTGGTCTACAGCAGTTGTTGACAAGTCTCGCTTAGGTTACCTGGCAAGGATGAGTAACTTTCTCTCCTAATAAAGTGCTTCATACCAGTGTGTGGTTCAAACACATACCCACATACTGCACCGACACATTTTCACAGATACTGAAGCCTCAAACTACAGGAAAACAAAAATACTTAATGAGCTCTAGAAGCTGGGCTTATGTTTGTGGCTGCCAACACAGAGCGAAAAATGAGAGAGAGCAAGTTTCTGTGTGAACGATGCATGTGCACTATGACAGATTTTTTCAGATACTTTTTGGTAAAGTTAGGGCCCTATGAAATACATTTTATTTTATCCCTAAATTCTATTTTTTCCTATGGACTTATTAGGGTTTTCAAGGTATAAATATTACTTAGGGGTGCACCGATCCTCGAACCTCTAATGAATGAGCGTTTGCTCAGCCATTGAAGCATGACAGTGTGGCCTTTGTAGGGTGAGCTGTTGGCAATTCTAAGCATTCACGAATTTAAACTTTCAGACATGATGTAATTTACATGAATATGCTGCTTTGTTTTTAAAAATGTGTAAGAATTACACGTGTATGTATATTAAGTTGCTCATTTTCTGGAGTCATTACGGTAGTAATTCTGACACAGTGAGCAGGAAGAGGATAAAGAAGCTGCTAATTGGTATAAAAACAAATAAAACAACAAATAACCATGTGAATAAAAATCCAAGTACATGTTATATAACGCAAGTCTTGACAATCATATATTGTGTGGAGTAATTGAGACTCTTTGAGCGATCATGAGCACTTTCAGCTTCACTCCCTTCAATATGCTCACTCGCGGTGTCAATCAAACATGTGCACTCTCCAGGTGCTCTCAATATATTTATTCTGTAAGGATCCCAATTTATATCAGATTAATGTTGGTCACAATCCCACTAATAAAAGATGTAACTGTTTAACCTTCAATAACAGCATTGTGTAATAATTAGTGATTTGTGTTACAAGATGCCAAAGAAAGTAAACAAATCATAGATATTAAGGATTTCTCACTGGAGCAGTTTTAGAGTTTGTTATGGATATATTTTTCTTATTTTTGAACGAATCTCTGCTGTGTGTGATGCTCTCACAGTTTTTAATGGTTGCCAGTATGTCAAAATGGCCTTACGATATTGACAGCAGAACTATTCATAACTGTTCGATGCAAATAAATGTTAGCAATTCACAATTAATGTAATTTTAATGCAATTTTGGTGATACTTTACAAAAAGGTTTAATTTATCTAACATTACATAATGCATTAGGTATCATGAACAAACAATGAACTATATTTTTACAGCATTTATTAATCATAATGTTAGCTAATAAAAATCCAATTGTTCATTGTTAGTTAATTTTAGTTCATAGTGCATTAATCTGCATTAACTAATACAACTTTTGATTCTAAAAATGTATTAGTACATTTTGTAACTAACATATTAAGTTAATTAGTTCATGTTAACTACAGTAATGTTGTTAAATAATGTTAACAAATGTAACCTTTTTGTAAAGTGTTACCGTAATCTTACTGTGTGGGGCAAAAACATATAACTGCAGAAATTGCAAAAGTGTACCAAAGGGCACTTAAAAAAAAATCGGTATTGGACGATCTTAGTGATAAAATAATCACAGCTCGGTTTCTGCCTCAAATCTCCTGATTGGTGCACTACTACTACTACCTCTACTACATAAAAAAAACAGTACTATTTTTTGGTCAAAATATCTTTCATTTTACGCATCCAGCTGAATCAAGCTTTTATTCTGGCATACACTAAGTAAAGACTTTGGTGAAGACCAAAGTTCCTGAGTGTATTTGACGGTAGTTTTAAATAAGCTTCCCGTTCTAAACAAAATGCTGAAATGCCACCGATCTAATCTCATAGCAGCACTGTAGAAAGAGTTTGTGAGAAGCTCACTGTGCACAAGACATAGTTGTCCCATGAAGTTATCTAAGTCAGACAAACATTCCATTGGATAAATTTAATTGGGAATTTAGTACATATTTGTTTATATTAAAAAATGCAAAATGTTTTCTTTTAAGGGTGTGGTTAGGGTTACTCTATACTATAGTAATTATAAATAGCTTTATATAACAATAACAAAAAGTCTAAAAGTATGTCCTCATTTACAGTTTAAGTCAGAAGTTTACATACAACTTAGCCAAATACATTTAAACTAAATTTTACGATTTTAATCGTAGAAAACATTCCCTGTCTAAGGTCAGTTAGGATCACTACTTTATTTTAAGAATGTGAAATGTCAGAATAATAGTAGAGAGAATGATTTATTTCAGCTTTTTTTTCTTTCATCACATTCCCAGTGGGTCAGAAGTTTGCATACACTTTGTTAGTATTTGGTAGCATTGCCTTTAAATAGTTTAACTTGGGTCAAGCTGGTCAACTGGAAATTTGGCCCATTCCTCCAGACAGAACTGGTGTAACTGAGTCAGGTTTGTAGGCCTCCTTGCTCGCCCATGTTTTATCAGTTCTGCCCACAAATTTGCCCTAGGATTGAGGTCAGGGCATTGTGATGGCCACTCCAATACCTTGACTTTTTGTCCTTAAGCCATTTTGCCACAACTTTGAAGGTATGCTTGGGGTCATTGTCCATTTGGAAGACCCATTTGCAACCGAGCTTTAACTTCCTGACTAATGTCTTGAGATGTTGCTTCAATATAGCCACATAATTTTCCTTCCTCATGATGCCATATATTTTGTGAAGTGCACCAGTCCCTCCTGCAGCAAAGCACACCCACAACATGATGCTGCCACCCCCAAGCTTCACAGTTGAGATGGTGTTCTTCTGCATGCAAGCCTCACCCTTTGTCCTCTAAATATAATGATGGTTATTACCAAACAGTTCAACTTTTGTTTCATCAGACCAGAAATTAAGATATTTGTCCCCATGTGTACTTGCAAACTGTAGTCTGGCTTTTTTACGGTTGTTTTGGAGCAGTGTCTTCTTGCTTGCTGAGCAGCCTTTCAGGTTATGTCGATATAGGACTTGTTTTAATGTGGATATAGATACTTGGCCACCTGTTTCCTCCTGCATCTTCACAAGGTCCTTTGCTGTCGTTCTGGGATTGATTTGCACTTTTCGCACCAAACTATGTTCATCTCTAGGAGACAGAATGTGTCGCCTTCCTGAGGGGTATGATGGCTGCATGATCCCATGGTGTTTATATTCGCATACTATTGTTTGTACAGATGAATGTGGTGTGGTACCTTCAGGCATTTGGAAATTGCTCCCAAGAATAAACCAGACTTGTGGAGGTCCACAATTTTTTTTTGGCTAATTTCTTTTGATTTTCACATGATGTGAAGCAAAGAGACACTGGGTTTGAAGTTAGGCCTTAAAATACATCCACAGGTACACCTCCAATTGACTACAATTAGCCAATTAGCCTAATTGGCTAATTGCCTAAAGGATTGACATAATTTTCTGGAATTTTCCAAGCTGCTTAAAGGCACAGTTATCATAGTGTATGTAAACTTCTGACCCACTGGAATTGTGATATAGTCAATTAAAAGTTAAACAATCTGTTGACAAATTACTAGTGTCATACACAAAGTAGATGTCCTAAATGACTTGTCAAAACTATAGTTTGCTAATATGAAATCAGTGGAGTGGTTCAATTTTTTGAATGACTTCAACCTAAGTGTTTTTAAACTTCTGACTTCAACTTTAGATAAAAACGAATGTGTGTGTGTGTGTGTGTGTGTGTGTGTGTGTGTGTGTGTGTGTGTGTGTGTGTGTGTGTGTGTGTGTGTGTGTGTGTGTGTGTGTGTATATAATCAGTGCTTGAGTAAATCATGGCCTCTGCCTGCCACTCTTCACACACGGCTTAGCTGTTGACTTTAGCTTGAGTGTTATCGACAGAATTGGGAACATGTTCCTGAAGAGCCAATAACACTATCTCTCTCCCACTCTCTCTCTCTTTTACGACTGGAGTTTCTGGTTGGCAGATGAAAGAGATTGAGAGAGGTAGAGAGTGGTGAAAGGAAGACAGGAATGAAAGGAGGATAAAATAAAAACAGAACAATAGGACATGTTAAGAGAAGGGATGATATAGCAGAAAGATTCAAATGGAGGAGCGAGAGAAGGATAGGGTAACAATGAAAAAGGAGCCAAAAAAAAGGTTGTAAAGGAACACAGGGATGTGAGATAGAGGGATGATTGACAGAGAGATGAGGAGAGAGGTATTGACAGAGTAATCTCTCTCTCTACCTCCTCTATCTCTCATCTATGTCTCAGATTTCACCCTCTTGAGTGCTAGAGATGTCTCCGCACTGTTCTACTCTCCCCACAGGCATATTCTACCTGTCAGATCAAACAAACACTAAGCTGACTCCACTCTCCACTCCTACCAGAGAGAAAAAGAGGGAGAGGAATGGGGAGAAAGGGAGGGGGGGAAGGAAGTGAGGGGTAAAAATTTATACGTTTGCACCCCGTACGCTGGCCAAAAACAAAGAGATCTTGTTTAATGTGAAAATAAGATTCTGGGCAGTGAGAGGGAGTGAGCTATTCCAGCCAGTCTCACTCTCTTCTGCTCTCAAAACACTCACATACAGCCAGCTATTCTCTTACTGCTAACTCACTCACTCTGGCTCATAGCAAAGCAGATCCATTTGCAAGTTGCAAAATTCTTCTTTGTTCTAGTAGGAATGTAAAAAACTGCATAGTATAAAAATTGACAACACAGTCTTAAGTAAGCCCTGTTACGCTGCTCTGTCACGAGCCTTTACGAACGTGTTCGAAGCATATGCACTACAGCTGTTTTGTGTTATACTTTTAGCACAGTCAACGGCAGGCACATATGCAGATGTGCAAAGACAAAGACAGTCCACATGCAGCCTAGTTTTTCTAGACATGCAGACAGTCCATGCATACTGTGTTGATGACGAAATTTGCATCAAGTGCACTGTGTGCGAGACGTAACGTCAGACCCAAATCTTAAGGGTCATGAACCCTAGACACCAATCAGATGCATTCACAAAAGCCATCACTGAAAAACAGCTGTTCGGAGGTCAACAGAATGGAATGGAACACAGAGGTCTTGAGATGTTTTAAAAAAGTTACAATTTTTTTACTTTGACAAGTTGTTTTCAAAACGCAATGCTCTTGCCATAAGTCATTACACGTACATGTGTCTGTATCGAGCTACAGCATGTTTTTGCATAGACAAGCTACAGTCTTCATCTTTCTGCCTAGAAAACATGGCACAATGCGTAATTGAATATTTGAAGGAAGGACGTCAATTATGCAAGGTTAAATACTGTACATGTCATGTGTCAACTGTCTTGTGTAAGAAAATCAGAATTGTAGCAATTTAGTCAGACTAAAGTGATTGCATGACATTTTTTAAAATAAACTACTGGTTTTGTCCAACTGAAATTGAACTTGTAAAGTGCAAGTGTTGGGCTGTCAGCATGCTAAACCCCAATTACGGCCTGGGTGGACTAGTTTTTTTGCGTAGTGCTCGGCCGATTGTGTTGGCTTTCGGAGTATACTGTACTCTTCTGGCAGTGAGCAAATACAAACGCATTTGACACATGCCCACTACAGCTGCTTTGTGATACTCTTTTAGTACAGTCTATATCCAGTACAAGCGCCGACGATGCGCACTGACAAGGACATGAAAACCTGGGCCGGGGGCCTGGGTGGCTCAGCAAGTAAAGACGCTGACTACCAAACCTAGAGTTACAAGTTCAAATCCAGGGTGTGCTGAGTGACTCCAGTCAGGCTTCCTAAGCAACCAATTAGCTGGTTGCTAGGGTAGGTAGAGTCACGTTGGGGTAACCTCCTCGTGGTCGCCATAATGTTGTTCTTGCTCTCAATGGGGCACGTGGTGAGTTGTGTGTGAATGCCACTGAGAATAGCATGAAGCCTCCACTCATGCTAGGTCTCCGCGGTAATGCGCACAACAAGCTACGGTATAAGATGCGCAGATTGACGGTCTCAGACGCGGAGGCAACTGAGATTCATCCTCCGCCACCTGGATAGAGGCGAGTCACTACACCACCACAAGGACTTAGAGCGCATTGGGAATAAGGCATTCCAAATTGGGGAGAAAAAACTAAACAAAAAAAGAAAACCTGGGCCGCCGGTCAGGCTGCGCAGACTGTGCTGATGATGAAATTTGAGTCATGCATACACGGACAACCGAAGTAATGTATACTCAGGCCTTTAAGGGTTAGCCATTCATAGGTTGATTCCCCCAAAAGTGTAAAAACTGAGGCTCTCTAATTCTATTCAATTGTTCTGTTTGTTTTAAGAAAAAATTATCTAAATAAACTCGTAAGTCAACAAGTTGACCATTCAAATCCATCCCTAGTTCTAGGATCTTTTCACTGCTCTAGAGCTATAAACGACAGGTGTGTTGTGAAACTGTGGCTCTACAGTAGGTATTTGCCGCAATTAGGGCTAAAACAATTAGTCGACATTATCGACGGTGTCGACAATATAAAATTGTCAACAAAAATTTTAGTTGACGAATAGTCGTCTGATTTAATTTAACACAACATGAGATCTTTTGAAACGCTATTGATGACACGGGAGACCAGCACTTCAGCTCGCACTTGATTGAGGAGAGGAAGAAAGAACAACTCACAGTCCAGAAGCACTCCAAACTTTCCAAACAGATTAAGGTGATATAGATCGCAGATTATTATAATACTAAAATGCTAAATAAGTAAATACAGAAGCAGTGCCATCGTGAAATAAAGAGGAGCCGTACCTGGTGTTCCGCTTGAGCAAAACTTGCCTGTCAGAGCGTCTAAGAAGGAAACACTGCACCTTTATATCCTGTATTTAATGCATCCTTTATTAAAGTTCAAATAATAAGGAAGAGGCTGTATAAGCACAAACTCCGAAACAGGCATTTGTATGTGCGGTCAGAGCCGCTTATATGAGTCGTGTGAAAAACTGTGCGAGAGAGTTTAAAAATTCTCCCGGCTGATACACTGTCTCGCGCGGAGATGCTCCTTACTTGGTGCAGCTAGATTTTGTTTTTAGTGATTGCTCGCAAAACAGTGAATTATAATATGAGTGTCACGGTGTGAACAAAAAGTGTGAGTGTTATGGTGAAGAAAATCGTTGATACACAGCTCTATAAAGAAGAAAGAGTTTGTTTTTTGTGAGTTAAAGATGGATCGAAATCAAGTGAACACAAAGGTGTACTCTTAGCCCATTATACAATGCAAAAAATATATATTTTATTTGTCTTTTTTGGTTTGTATTCTAATATAAATATCTAAAACTCCTTATGTACATTTACTTTAGCAGCTATACTGCAGAAGAAAAAATTGTTATTTAATTAATTTTAATATTGAAATATTGAAAAATCCTTAAAAGAAGATACATTTATCTCAGAAGCAACATATAAGATATTTAGACTTGCTTTTAGAGCAAATATCTTGAATATGAGTATATTTTTTCTTTACTGCACTGGCAGAATGATTGTTGAATACAATGATTGTCATTTAGAGCTATTTTTTAAAGATGATTTTGTCCTCTTTATTGTTAGTAAGCACATTTAATACAACCTTTTAAGTCAGGCACAAGCTGAATAATTCCATTACAATCGGTTAAGAGCTAATGATTAATCGCTGCAATAATCGCCCAAATAGTTGAATAATCGTTCTAATAATCGTTAGATTAGTTGATTATAAAAATAATCGTTAGTTGCAGCCCTAGCCGCAATGGAAATCCAGCAGGCATCGTCACATCTCTCTCTTATAACACAGGCACATCTGAAACCAGACCGAGGCGCAGAACACACACATGACATAGACACACATGTGACACAGCTTGGTTCTCACACCCTAGCTAGAGGCTTGCAGACACACCGGTCTAACCCCTCACACACACCCTACTCTGCCAACCTCTCTCACACTGTTCTTCCTGTACTGAGCTCTCAGTGGCAGAAAGAGAGAGAGAGGAAAAAAAGAAAAACACCTTGTTGACTTAGGTTCTCGGGTGTCACCTCACCTACACAGAATGTATTAGTAACTCCTGAGAGCACCTTGTGTCAGCCTGTTCCATTCTGAGATCACACGCACACCCAGGCAGCCATTCCGGGTTACTGAAAGCCTGAGTTCTTCAAATCTCCACAAAAGATCTTGAACTTATTGAGCATTCCAGAACTAGCCATTAAAAAACTTGAGCTGTAGAGATTCTAAAGCTGTTAAATCCAGTGGTGAACCTTGTTTGCGATCCCTATCAGCCTGGGAAGGTCACATTTTAGGGGGTTTTTTTCTTGAAATGTATGGAATTTTGTAATGCAAATGATCATGATTCACTCACCTTTCATTTCTCCATCTCCATAGGAAAGGTAAATTACAAATGATTTCTATTTATTATCTCAATTATGTCTGCTAGACAGCAATTATATTAAATGGAGATATTTGTTTTAGCATTCTCTTTATGAGTTGTTTCTACTGAGGAATATACCCTTTGAGGTCTCTTCTAGAGTTTTAGAAAAGACCTCACCATTAAAAACTGTGCTAATATATATTATATTTGATAATTTGGAAGCATTTTATTAGATCCAATCCAATGCTTCTAAATTATCTGAGCTATGCTATCCACTTTTACTAATTGATCAATAGTATTACTGTATATCAACAATTTCCTCTTTGTTTCAATTTATATGACATTTTGGGAGAAACACCTGTGATAAAGTTGACACTTAAATGAACATATCTCCATTTAAGTCTCAAGAGCTATGAAAAAAACAACTTCTGAGTAATAAAATTGTCTTCTGGGTCATCTCTCTTCACTCCAAACACACTCAATTTTTCCTTGTTATCTCTGGCTGAAGAAAGTGTAACAGACACACTAAAGGTTGTCTGAGGTAAATGGGGAGGATTATTCGTATGAACAATTGGTGTTATAAGTCTGCGGTTTTATCTAACCCATCTTGCTCAACCTGAACCTGTGCTAAAGGCCTAAAAGTGACTCATCTGCTTTCCTGGTAATATTTGTTGTGATAATCACAGAAAAGCAGAGGTCGCAACATTTGGTTGCAAATTACCATCATTGGGACACAAAGTTTATTTCCTTAGACTGAGACATTCAGAGAAGTAATTCCACAGACATCTCCAAGAATTTCAGAAGGTTTTAACCTCGACGTGGTGCTGAAGTAAGCTCATTGAGCATTTCTGCATTGATTCACCACAAGGTTGAGCTTTAACATCAAATGTGGTTTTAATGTTGTTATTTTGCTGTGTTCGCACTTACCGTAACCCAAACCCAAAGTGCAAAAGTTCATTTTCAAGATAAGAAAGATGAGTGGAATTTTTCAAATATGTTTCCATGGCTCTAGATTGTAGGAAGAGGATTCAGTCAATGCTGGGAAAACAGTTCCTCTGTGTTTCACAGCCCATTGAAATGTAACATGATAGGTTTGTTAGCAAGTGTTTATTTTGGGCAAAATGATAAATGTAACCCTCAATCATAAAGAACAAAAAGCGCAATTACAAGCCTAGATGTGCCACCACAAGCACTGTTAAACAAACAACAGAAGTAAAGGAGCCAGCATGAAATGATGATGAAATGTGAGTGTGAATGTATGTGTACGTGTGTGTGTGTGTGTGTGTTTGTGAGCGTGTATTTATCACTTTGTGGGGACCAAATGTCCCCATAAGGATAGTAAAACCCGAAATTTTTGACCTTGTGGGGACATTTTGTCGGTCCCCATGAGGAAAACAGCTTATAAATCATACTAAATTATGTTTTTTGAAAATGTAAAAATGCAGAAAGCTTTCTGTGAGGGTTAGGTTTAGGGGTAGGGTTAGGTTTAGGGGATAGAATATAAAGTTTGTACAGTATAAAAACAATTATGACTATGGAAAGTCCCCATAAAACATGGAAACACTACGTGTGTGTGTGTGTGTGTGTGTGTGTGTGTGTGTGTGTGTGTGTGTGTGTGTGTGTGTGTGTGTGTGTGTGTATGTCTGTCTGTCTATCTGTCTGTCTGTGTGTGTGTGTGTGTGTGTGTGTGTGTGTGTGTGTGTGTGTGTGTGTGTGTGTGTTAAACTCTGCAACCACAAGAATTGGATGCATTTTACTGTTTTTCCACTAAAACTGTTATTGGAGGTTTTTTGAATATGCTTTGCATATTTTTTCCTACACTCAGAGATGGATTTGAATGCAATGCAAAAAAAAAACGCACACATAAGAGCAATTATTAAAAATGATTCTCCTCGATGTATTGTGGGAGGATTCAGACTCTTTCAGAAAAGAAGATTTCGCAATATCAGACTGTCCAAATTTCATTATTTCTGTGGAGCAATAAAGTTGGAGCAAAAATTGTCTTCAGGATTTTTCCAGTTCCACTGTGGGCTTTCTATCGTAGTGCCTTAAGTGTAGCTCTGCCTTACCTGCAATAGCCTGTTCCGTTGTGGAAGGTTACACAGGTAGCATTGTTCACACAGGGCTTCACAGGGTCAACACACTGCAGAGCTGTGAAGGACAATAGAGACATCAAAATTAGGGCTACAAAATAGTAAATAAAAAATCAAGTTCTGTGTAATCGTCATTAGCTAGGTAGTAACGTCATTCATTGAATTCATTACAGTAAAAAAATAAAAACATTAATAGAAATTAAGGACGCTCCAAGTGTGCAAGTTTTACAATTACTTTATATACCATAATACAGTGTTTCTCAACTGGTAGGTCGTGACCCAAAAGCAGACAGCAGGGAAAGAACAATGCCATGGTTCTCCCATTGAAGATATTTCAGCGGTTGCCCAAGTGATAGCCTATTTAGGACTGCTGAAGGCAGATTTAATGATAATCTCACAATCAGTTAAAGGCTTCTCATCTGCACTTTCAAAACAACGGTCTTCCCTCGATATTGCAGAGTGCAGACCTCAAAACTGATGTGACCAATTTCAATTCTAGTGAGACTTTTCTAGTTTAAAGCATTACAGAGGAAGTCAAGTCGAACTTCTCAAACAGTAGGCAGCCATGACATGCCAAACAACACTGAGGAAAAGAGCAACACTGTGCTATGCACACATTATTTTTTTCATTATACATCATCACCTTTACAAAATTGTCATATTTTGACAAAATGTTATAGTTTCATATTAAATCATCTAAAGGTAGAATATATTAGACCTCATTTTATATCAACAGTGGCAGTTAAAATTTCAAGATGAGTTTTAGCTAGTTTTAATTTTTTCATAAATACTATAATTTTTTATTATTATTACTATCATTTAAGACTAACTACACTGACCTAACCATGGCAATGAGAAGCCTTTCCTCCTGTGTAATATGTATGTTCTGTTTGAATTATGTTTGAAATTAGGAAACAAACGGGATAATAATGGGGTCATTTAAGTAAATATGCTCTTAACTTTTTAAAAAGGGGAGAGAAAACTTCCTGTTACTTTTGTTGTTGACGTCAACAACAAAAATAATGTCACTTGATGCATGTCCTTTACTTGAAAACCATGAACAAAACTATACATATTAAAAGGAAAAGCGACCCAGGATACATTAATACAGGTTACATTTTTATTATGGTAGGTTGCCACTTGACTTCCAATGTAAAATCTGGGTCCTGAAGTAAAATCAGTTGAGAACCACTGCCATAATAGAGTTTTTCAGGTTGTGTTCCACAAACCCGGAAGATAATTTGCCACGGGTTCTCTATGGATTTTCCAAATGGGGTTTTATAATGGGAGTTTTAGATTTCTGAGTTAAGTAAGATCTGTAGTAAACATTACTTCACGATACGTGAACATTTTATTTTACAACATGTTTTACTCTCAAACCTCAAATGTGAATTTTGAAGCAATATTGAACTGCATACTTCAATCACACTGTGGCTTCAAAATTCACGTTTGAGGTATGAAAGTGTGTAATATATGTTGTAGAAAAAACTTCAACGTATCGTGAAGTAATGTTTACCACAGATCTTATTTTACTCGTTAAGTTGAAAAACCCCAAGATGAACTAGACTTCCAGGTTCACCTAAAAATGTACATCATGGCTGAACAGCTCTATTACGATGCAAGAGGAGTCAACTATTTCTAAGGAGTTTCTATATGTAATTTTCATCTCATTCAAACCAAATTATCATGTGAACAAATCTTAGTTTCTTTTGTGATATACCTGTATTATGTAGACTACATCCACAAAAAAGTGATAAATAATGACAGCAAATATGTTTTGTAGTTTCAATACTGATCCTAACAGTGGTCAAACAGCCTACTGTTGTTATGGTTACCTCCTCAGGTGACCACATTTCTGTTCGCAATGGTCCATTGCTAATTAATTGAATTAAACTTTTGTGTTCACTGAGGAATTGTTTCAGAATGATACTGAAATGTCTGAAATTACGATACCAACAACCAATAACCTTTACGTTATAGCTGTTAAACATCATGTAGGTCAATATCATCAATCTATACCATTTTACCTTCTTTCATAAAGAAAAATGTATAACTGTTTAGAACTCGGTTAAGAAACCGAACACAAAAACAAGTATACTGCTTGATTAAAATATGGTCTAATATTATTGGCTAGTTATGATTCATAATTCTAATTATGACTGAAAACCTAATTTTTAACACATTAATCTTTCAAAAAAATTGAAATCTGCTCTAAGATTCCAGGATGTATCCTAACACAGATCTGAACATGGCAAAATTCTTCTGACGTCACAAAGCAAAGTAAAAAAGCTACTGCAGATTGTAACCACACTACTCCCCCTGACACGAACACTACAGATGGTGGAATTGTTGAGGGAAAGAGGCGAAAGACATAGTGGTAGTGCAACAAAGAAAAAAAACAGTAACCCTTTATAGTAATGATACACAGAGAAGAGAATTCAAAATGGAAATTCCTACTTGATCAGACACTTTCACTCATTTCCTCTAAAATACATCTGGACGTCAGACCTGGACATCACAAAGAAGCACATTTAAGCATCTGATAGCTTGTTTTAATCTGACCTAGCAAATCATATGAAACAATCTAATTTCAGACACATAAACATGTTTTGCTTCTTCAGATGAGGATATTTAGATTCGATCTCACACCTTTACCGACAACTCAAGAGCATTTCTGCAAATAGAAGCGAGCCCTAGCCCACACTTCCCTCTGCAATACTGGTGACAGGTTAAATGATTTCAAAGCAGCACTGACACTAAGAAACAAAGTACTATAGCTCAAGTCAGGAAGTGCGTTAAGCACTAATACTTACTTCCTGCACTTTGACCAGTGTGCAGCAGGCCTCAAAATATTCCAGTATGTATGAGTGCAGTGAAAGTGAGCACAGCCCAGGCACAAAGCCAAGAACTAAAGACAGTGCTAAAGACATAAAAGCTTCAAAGCTCTTTAACTATAAGCATGTTACATTTGTCTACAAGTCTTGAGAGCTATGGAAAATTATGCAGAATACAGTGCAATGAAATCAAAGCTTAAACCAGATTTTATATTGATCATTAAATTCAAAGAAAAGACACTTAACAGGCTCATAACAGCATACACAATTATTCAACCGTTAGTTCTGGTCCTCATATTTAATTGAACCAGCAGAGACCCAAGACCTTTCCCTAAGTACGTTTACATGCACTTTAAAATCTCAATTTCAGTTGGACTAAAACTGAAATCATACCAGTCCAATTTTAAGAAGTCAGACTAACAGACCTAGATAATGCGACTGCAGCTCAGCTTTATCCGGCATGTGTACACATTAATCTGACCACAACTGGACTCTGTGTTGTGTGCGTGCATGCTCCAAAAGACAGAGGTGTCACATAATTTGATGTGGCGTGATTGATACTGATCATGCCATGCTGATTTTTAGTACAACAGAAACCTTGCTTATGTGATATAAATACTGCCACCCCAATAACATACATGACATTGAATAACAATTATAAACCAATCAAAACTGGCATGCAGAAGATGAAAAGGTGGAGGATGTGGTCTCTCCATCATGATGTACAAGTACACATCCTCAGACACATAATCAGCTATTTACATGCCTTCACATACTCTAAAGGTGTGTTCACACTTGTAGTTCAGTTCTCATGATTCTCTTGGTCTGGACCAAAAAAGAAAATGATACATTTAGTCCTGGTTCGCTTAGTGTTCACACTGGCATTTTTAACACCGAACCTAAGGATAAAAAACTAAATGTATAAGAATAAGGCCATAACCTGATTGGACAGCTTTTATGACGTATATTTTGGACGGAACTTGCCGAACATCCAAAACAATGCTGGCTGCTGGGCTAAATGAACTTGTTGGATTTATGTATATATGGTGGTATTTTTACCAGCTGAGAACAAATGAAGAGCTCTTACAATGTCTAAAGGATTCAAAACAGCGCAGGAATTCCTCAGTTGCACACACAAATGAAGATATGCTGTAAAGACGGCTGACGGCGGTTCCGACTCCTGTACCAAACTGTAATGGGAAACATAGCTCCTATGATGAGAAAAACCATGTATGCTTGAAATCAGTTTTAAAGGCAAATTACTTCCCGTTATTGGTCAATTTATATGTCTTTGGTCCATGCTGCATTCATATATCAGTTGAACTGCACCAGAGTTCGTTTGGAAGCGGCCCGAGACCCACTATTCAGGGGTCTCGGTCCGCTTGTTTGGTGTGCACCAAGGTTCGAATGGCAGCGTTCACACTTGTTCAAATTCTCCTCTCTTTGACTTCTGACTTCTCCTTCTCCCTCCTTTCTTTAAAAATGCTCAAACCTGGGTTACAGTGAGGCACTTACAATGGAAGTTAATGGGGTGCAACTTTTTATGTTAAAATACTGACTATTTAAAATGTATAGCCAAAAGACTTGCAAACACGATTTTAGTGTGATCAAATCACTTAGTAACCTTTTCTGTGTTAAATTATAGCCAATTTTACAACTTCTCTGCCATGAAGATGTAATGTCAACAAACCCTACAATGACTGTAAAAATGTAAATTTTACAGCTCAAATAATACACAAGTTTTACCGGAAGAATTCATGTAATCACGGTCACCTTGATTTCTGCTATTTTTTTCAAAGAAAACGAGGGACAAGTCTAAATTAACCAACATTATGCCACAAATGCTGTTGGATGAGCTTAACTTATTTTGAACCCAAATTATTATTTTAAGAAGTAGCATTGTGCCAGGCTTCTAATGCATTGTAAGGGTAAAGCCTGCAACACAAGAAGGCGTTTGGCTGCACACCTTTTTGGCAGGAACTGTGGTGGGAAATATTTGGGAGAAGTGGGTAAGCTGAGTGTAAAATTGAGCTTTCACAGAGATTTAAGAGCCAAGAGGAGGGGATCTGGAGTGCTCGAGGTATGAGAGAGAAGGAGAGAAGAAAAGAGTATGAGTCAATTGTGCTCTATAGGTAGAAGCAATAATGGAGAGCAGAGAGATAGAGAGAGATGTAGAGAGAGAGAGAGAGAGAGAGAGAGAGAGAGAGAGAGGAAAGGAAAGTTTAAAGACAACATTTTCAAGATGGCTACATGCTAGTTTCTCTGGTGCATAAGGTCAATAGTGTTCTTGAGTTGTCAATGTGGTTTTTGGAGATAAAAATAATTCCTACACAATCTTTCTTTCTGCCATACCTCCCAAATTTCATTCATGTTTGCATTCTAAATGTTTAATGACAGTGTGTCTGATGACAGAAATGTAACTTTCGTAAACTAACACTTTAAAAAGGTTCTCCTATAGCATCTGTGATGCTGCGTTCACACCGGACGCGAATAGCGCGTCAAATTCGCGCCTACCGCGTCTAGTTATACGCTTGACCACTTTGAATCCATTCGCGCGTCAAGAGCGAAATTGACGTGCGTAAAATCAAAAGTTTGAAGCGAAATTTTCACGTGTGACGCTTAAACTGTAAACCCTTGCTCTGAGTTTGCATGTTTTGATGTCCACATGTTCTTGTTCAAGAAATTACAGTGACTGTAGCATTTCTATCGTAAAGAAGTGGACAAATATTAAAGATTAATTTGTATTTACAACTTACCAGGTTGCCCAATCGCCTCACTGACCCTCTTCCAAGCGAGGTCCTTTTTTGTTCCTGTCTCTGTAAAAATATGAAGTGGAATCGTACAATTCTGGGTGACTGCTTACAGCAAGAATGAATTTTTCCTCCATAAGTTAGCTGTCAGTGATTTTGGAATGAAAGATTCCGAGCGGGAGTTTACGTCACTTTACCTCCTGAGTGACAGCTGGCAGCTAGGCTCCTGATTGGTTAATGCGGCGCGAATTGACGCCAAAGTTCAGATTTTTCAACTCGGGCGGCAGACGTGAATTCGCGTCAAACGCATGAATGCACAAAATGCACCATTCGCGCGTAACACGCCAGACGCTCAATTCGCGCCATTCACGTGAATGAGGCGTATTCGCGTCTACCGCGCCGCCCTCTACGCCTCATTCGCGCCGCAGGAATTTTTTACGCGCGTAATGCGTCTTTGCATTGACATACCATTGAAATCACTCGCGCCTGACGTGCTATTCGCGTCCGGTGTGAACGCAGCATGAGGAAAATTATTCTAGTCAAGATTGTGACACAGAGCATTGTGCAGGTGAGGTATTTTTTAAGGATGTTTCCACGAAGGCCAGAGTCACCATTCACTTTAACAGTACGGAAAAGAAATGCAATGAAAGTAATGGTGACTGAGGCTAACATTCAGCCAAACATCTTTTGTGTTCCACACAATAAAGAAAGTCATCAAGTTAACAACATTAGGGTTTTTTGTGAGAACTATACTTTTTTAAGAGTATGATCACAAATTCTCATGCGCAAAGTCAATCATGATGAAGAGAAAATTAGACAGACGAGAGACAATAAAAGGGAGCGGCATGCACAGACAGAGAGAGAAGCTTGGCACTTACTGGTCTAACAAGCTCCCTATATGGCCCATCAAACAGCCGGAGGGGAAGATCTTAAAAGGATTTTGGAACAGGCTGTCACAAATTACCACTTTTTCACTTTAACCTAACTGTTCCTTTTCACTTACAGCTTTAGCAAAGAGGCGTCTTTAAAACTTGTACCACTTTTTAAATCTCCTTAGCTCATGTACATCTAAACCGGGTTTAAAAACAACATGCTTATGATACATCTGGCGTGAAACATGCACCACATACCCTGGAAGATAACACACCTGCAGCTATCCACATTCTGGATTACAGTTAGGATGATTCATTGCATCACTGATCAAGGATCAAGCTAGCCTCCACTCTTCACAAGACAACTTCACTATGTCTGTTTACTGTGAATTTCCTCGCAAGCAAACAACAGCCAAATTCTATCACACAAACTCTATTTAGAGGAGCCCAACTGTGATTAACCAACTGCTAAACATTTTGCCTTAATTTTTTCACATTTCACATGATGCCCACTCTTCCCCTGAGGTGTGAAGGAGAAGAGCAAGAGGCAACTGTGAGGACAAGGTGAGAAACAGAGGAGAGAAACCAAAGAAAGAGAAGTGGGAGGCTCATAATAGGAATAATTAAGAGAAGCAATTCACACTTATTTGTTAAAAACAAACATACAGCTCTGGAAACAATTAAGTGACCAATGCAAAATTATCAGTTTTCTGGATTTACTATTTATAAGTATGTGTTTGAGTAAAATTATTTTTTTTGTTTTATTCTATAAAGTATTGACAACATTTCCCCCAAATTTCAAATAAAAAATATTGTCATTTATAGCATTTATTTTTAGACAATGACAAAATATAGAAAATATCAAAATAACAAAAAAAGATGCAGTGTTTTCAGACCTTGAACAATGCAAAGAAAACAAGTCCATATACGTTTTTTTTTTTTTTTTTTCTCCGCATTTCTTCCAGATTTGGAATGCCCAAACACACAATTCAAGTCTTGGAGTCTCCACTAACGAGCTGATGAGTTGAATCAGGTGTATTTGATTAGGGAGATTTCCAAAATGTGTAGTGTTGGGGCCTCCAAGAACAGGGTTGAGAACCACTGCAGTCTAAATGATAATATTTTTATTTGAAATTTGGGAGAAATGTTGCCAGTACTTTATAGAATAAAACAAAAATGTAAATTTTACTCAAACGTATACCTATAAATAGTAAATCCAGAGAAACTGATCATTTTGCAGTGGTCTCTTTTTCTTCGCTTCTCTTTTATCCAGAGCTGTATCTCCTCTCTCCTTTGCTTAACTACCAAATTACTCCCTACACATTTATAGTTTGTTGAGAAAATAATGTATGGATGGATGGGCAAAAACTTAATATTTTAGTAGAATTGTGTTGCCCTGCTATGGTTTTGTTTTGTGTTGTCACTATTTATATGGAAAAATGAACTTAAATTGCAAATTAATAATGTAAATAAGTCAATACTGACTGGTTGTTAATGTGACAATGTGTAGTTATAACCCATCTGCCGTCTACTCAGCCAAAACCAAAAATAATTCAAAATCTCGCTACGTGAACCGTGATGTGTAAAAAGCATCTCACTCTCCAAAGTTTTATTAAATCCATATTAGGATACCATTAGGATACACGACTGCCAAATTAACACACTAGGATTCAGACGTGTGTTTGAAGCATGGGAAAACCACTCATTGAAAATAATCAATACCATAAATGGGGCAAATTCTAAACAGTATTTTGCACTCTTATAGGGCACTGCGTAAAGGGGACACCACTCAAAAAGACTATATTTTTTATGTTATTGCAGACATAGGTCTGATTCAAATGAAGGTTTTAGCGAAAATAATACTTACTACCGCACACACAACATAACTTAAGGTACTACCGTAAAATACCACCAGTGTTTTGATGCATCAGTATCGCGATAATACCTAGCACCGGTCTACTGTGCAACCCTAGTACCTACCTAGTTGTACCTAGTTAGTATCTAGCTAGTGAGCCCTAAAAACATATTTCATCTCCCCTTTTGTTAAACCCCAAACTACTCTATTTTATCTATTCTTTGAGAAATAAATAAACAAGTAGATTGTTAGACAGATGGATGGATCTACCCCTCCTTCTGAATAAAATGAAAATGAGGGAGGAACCTAGTAAAAAAGTAGTTTCAAGAACCAAAGTGGAATTATTATAAGAATCAATTCACACTGAATTGTTAAAAATAAATATATATTCTCTCCTCTTTTGTTAACACATTCAATCTACTCCCTAAAGTTATCTGAGGAATGAAGGGAGGAATGCATGGATGCATCCATAGAATTGGAGCAATAGAGAGGTAGAGAGGGAGTGATGAGATGGAAAAACAACGGGAAGGAGAGAAGTGAAAAGCTGGAGAGAGTGATAAAAGAAAGGGAGGAAAGGCAAAAGGGATTAGATGGATTGTGTTGGGGGTGAGCTGTGATCCCCGCTGATGAGCACATGTAGGTGTGGAGCTCTAACTTAGAACAGAGGGGAACCGTAACACAATCCACACTCAGTGCTGCTAGGAGTCTCAACACACTGTTCTGTGACTCCTCTTAGTCTTTATTCATCTCGAGTTCCCATATTCTATTCTGTCTTTCTCATTCTGTCTCTTTCTCTTTCTCTCTCTCTCTCTCTCTCTCTCTCTCTCTCTCTCTAGCTTAGCTCCAACAGTGACGTTACCAGATGTGAAATGGTGAGTGCATGACTTTCTCAGCACCGGTAATAAAGTTACAACAAATCTACACAGTTGATTCATAATCTAATAAATGTGCACACAAGAATTCAAATGTGCGAGTGCGTGTGGGTGTATTTATTGGCACTGATCCTGTGGGTGTACGTATTATAGCCAACTTAAACCTGTCTTCAATAAAAAGCAATCCCATGACTTTTTATCCTCACTAAATGCAGGAATGGGATCTGTCTTGAATTAGATCTTGAGCTTCGCAGGGCTGGAGGGAATTTCCCTTGAATAAATATAACAGTTGTGAAATAAATAAAGCCTCACATTATTACACCTACGAACACAAAAAATGCATTCTTTACCCTACTCTATAACAGTCAGACACATGCAGTAGTGCTGGGCGATAGGACGAAGTTATCAGATATCGATGATTTCTTATAAAGATCCCCATGCAATTCTGAACAGGAATGATCGACAATACCGAGAAATGGCAAAACCATGGATCTGGGAAGTCACCAAATATATTAAACAGTGATCAGGGTGTTAAACTAGCACCGCCACACTCCAAATGCGACGAGGCTGAATCCAGTTCACAAGCTCCTCGCCCAAATGTATTTCATTCGTGGGAATTTTGCTCATCTACCCGCAACAGGCAGGCGACCTGCTGCAAGACGTCTGGAGTGACACATGATAAGAAATGCTGTAAGTCACTAGGATGCACCGATCCCACTTTTTCTCTTTCGATCCGATATCAGAAATCTCAGTATTGGCCGATTCAGATCCCGATACCAGTGTTGTTTTTTTGCATAATCAGTTTAGAATATCTTTACATTATTGTGTGGAACTAATTGGGAGTAATCTTTAATATGTAAATAAACACAAACCTCTAACTACACATTATTTTAATATAAATATTTAGCTTATTACGAAATACTTTATTATTAACTAGTATTCAGGATAATGTAACCGCAAAATTAACAGTAATTCCAGTATATGTTATCAGTAGAAAAGAAACCAGTGTTTTATTTTTATTTTTTAATTTCTTTATTTTTTTTCCAAAACTTTTTCAACTTGCATCTGGACTTTAAAGGATTCAGATCTCCGATTCAGAATTTTGTTCAATTTAATTGTAAGACATCAGTCCACTTTTCATTCACAGTTATTTTATGGAACCAGTTCAACATAAATATTGTTATAAATTTAAAAAAAAAAAAATACTAATGATGACAATAATAATAAATTGTTATTAATATTATTATTATTTACTTTTCATTTAAATTTTAAATACAACAGTAATATATTTAAATTGTGCATTTTTAAACCCTCGCGCTTTTATTTTGACATTCTAAACTCTCCAGAAAGTCCTGTATGTGTCTGTTTGTAGGCAAGTAGTTTAATATGCTTCTTATTCAAATTTTGGCGCTGGGCATACTATGTATTTACTTATTAAACACAGCCTGTTGTGATTCACAGAGCTATCACATGTCTTCAAGTGGCTTTGAATAAAATAAACAAGTCATATGAACCGCTTTTAATGGTGTTCTTATGGTGACAGTAACGAACATGACTAACACACGGTATCGATTTGGATCAGGCTTGTCGGACCGTCTAAAAGCTTCAGTATCAGAGCCGATACTGAGCCTGGTAATTCCTATTAGTCACAAAGACATGCGCTTGAAGAAACACACTTTATTATATTTTTAAGAACAGACAAAAGAAAAGCCGTCAATAGCTATGTTACCATTAACGTTTTTTTATGTGCATTTTAGGGTATTGCATAATATCTGCTGGATGGAAACAACAAGATGTGAATAAAAATCTCCAAAATCCACATGGAAAAACGTATACGCTCACTTGAGGTGGATAAATTATTTATTTAATAAGAAGAAATGAGCATAAACTATGAAGGAAACTCATTTACCGAATAAAATCCTATTGAATTTAATAGGAATACATGATGCACATCAAAAAAATCATGTGAAAAAGAATTAAATTCATAACTGGACAAACCGGCAGATCAATCATCACAACTGAATTGTTGCCCTGGTCATTCTGAAATACTGCTGTCCTAAAAATCCAAAGCCTGCATTGAGTTTTCAAAGCAAATAAGTTAAACACAAACTTGCACTTTTTCCGGAAAAGCAGATTTATTGATACTTTTAAACAATATCTTATAGATCCAAGTCATGAGGGAGGAACACATACACACACATAGTGCTCCCAGAACAAATTTAAACGAGCATAACAGCGCTCAAATTACAAACATAAATATCACTGAATTTTATAGAAGCATTAAAAAAAAGACATTGCAATTCACTAGTTTGCCCTAGTTTCACATTAAAGACCCCTCACCAGAAGTGAAGTGGTCAGCCACTTGAAGACGTATATAGCTCAATAGCTCTGTGAATCACAAAACGCTGTTTAATAAGTAAATATATAAAATGCTCTGTTTAAACACACACTCAAGGCTATTTTTAGCCTTTGTGCATTGCGCAATATTTGAGCGCTACTCACGAACAACATCTCAGATGTAGATACTCAATAGTTCTGTTCACTTATAATATGCATTTAGAACGGCACCGGAGGTGCATTTGACCATAATTTGAATAAGAAGCGAATTAAACAACTGTGAACTTGTCTACAAACAGACACATACAGGACTTCCTGTAGAGTTTATATGGAATATAAAAATAAAAGCGTGAGGGTTTAAAAAGTGCACAACTTAAATATATTACTGTTGTATTTCAAATCAAACTTAATAGTCAATAATAATAATATTAATAACAATTTATTATTAATATTATTATTATTTTCACCATTAGTATTTGTTTACAAAAAGCCTAATACATGTCCGTAAATGATCTCTCTCTCCCGCACAACCCTCTGCAGTCGACCTTTATACCTCAGAGGCTTGATTAGCCTAATACGGGACCGGGTGTGTACGATCCCGTCCCGGCCCCGCCCTCCGCCCTGCCACAATATCGTATCGGCAAAATATTATATCGGTCAACTTCTAGACTATAGTTCACTTTATTCCATGTGGTTAGCATGCATTGTGAATGCAACTCTGTCTGCAGGTTAAGTAATATATATTTGTATTAAAGTAACAAAGACAAAAGTGAATAAATCATAAAGTAATATAAGACACATTCACCTCGAACCTACAATTGAGTTCTATTTTCTTTTCTTTAGGCAGCATTAACTGTATTACCAAAACCCAATACATACACATTCGATAAGAACACAGATTTGGCAGCATTATTTTGGAAACACAATGGAATATATTAGGCTTATTTATTATGATTATTATAGTTTTTACATTTATAATTGCCTTTAGTTCTTAATCTGTAGGCTCTTAGTAATTTTCCACATGGTGTCATTGACGGATTCTTGCGTGATGGCAAATGGGGCCGTTGGATATGGTTAATGTTTGGATTTGGGGAGGTGGTTAAATAAGATTGTTTTGAACCCTTTGTTATTTTAATGCTTTTTTAATTTAGTTTAAAGTGCCATTTGAATTTTAGAAATGTCTATAAAAAAATGTGTGTTTCAATAAATTAATTACATTTTTAAAGCAAAATCAATAAAGCAAAAAAATTCCAAGAGTTGTTTTTCCTCAAGAGGATGTGTTTTTTATGTGTCAGGTGGGTTAACGATGTAATTGGAATTACATAAAATATTTTTTACGTATCACCTAGCCCTAACATGCAGGTTACATTAAAGGAATATTTCTTAAAAGAATAGGGCCAATTTTTAGAGAGTTTAAAGGCAGAAATACGAAGTTTATCATTTGATAAAAGCACTTACAATAAATCTTCTGTTAAAACTTGTGTAATATTTTAGCTGTAAAGTTGTTAAAATCGTTGTTTTTACAGTCAATTAAGGGTTTTAGGGTTTAAGGAGTTATGTTGCCATGATAACAAAGTTGTAAAATTGAATATAACTTTACACAGGTTTGACAATTAAGCAATTTTATCAAACTAAAATCACGTTAACACTCATATTGTTTACATATTCTGGCTATGCTTTTGAAACAGTGAGTATTTTAATGTTTTCAAATTGGCCCCATTAACTTCCATTGTAAGTGCCTAACAAAGATTTTTGCTTTTTTTAAAGAAAAGGAGGGACAAGTCAAAATAAATGTTTGTGGCAATAAACATTATGCCACAAATTCTGTACAATACGAGAGCTTAACTTATATTGAACCTGGAAAATTCCTTGAAGAATATTTGATCTGCCTTTGACGAAGCTCATCAGAAATTACAGCAACAACAAAAACAAAAAAAAGCTTTTTAAAATACGTTTAAAAATACGATGCTAGGATTTTGTGCCATTTTATATCTGTTTCGTCATTCACAAGGTCAAAATCGTTCAATCAATTAGAAATGTAATAGCACAAAAGCCACATGAATGTCCATAGCGAGGCAAGTTATGCTAGATTAATTCTTAGGCAAAGGCAAAAGTTTGTTCAAGACACTAATCTTAAGTATGAGCAAGCGTAATAATAATGCTTGCCTTAAAAAGCACCACTAATAAGGTCAACGTCAAGGAGCATTTCCAAAAAAATCTGTTTCTCCTTCCTGAGGGGAATCAGGCAGAATTTAAGTGTCAACGCGCTAGCACAGAGCAGCTGGTTTGCAGCTGTAAGTCTTGCTGCTTGCCTGCTTGTTTGAAAGTGCTGCCTTATCCCTGTGACAAAACCTCGAGCCCAAGGGGAGATCTCTGCTCGTGTGTGTCTCTGTCTCTCTGAGAGATAATAGCTGCTGAGAGAGATGGGGAAGTAATTATGAGAATCTGAGAGGGCTGGGTTGAGTTGAAAATACTCAATAGAGCGAGAGCAAAAGTCAGAAGAGATTTGTATGCATTGGCTCGCTTCCAAGCTGGACAGCAGAAGGAAGTTGTTCACGCTGAGTGAGGAAGTAACCCCATTTCCTTGCATTTCAGTTCATGAGACAAGTGCTCTCTATTCTGTTAAACGTTGACATGGCAACAAACAATAACACCACCCCCCACCCATCTGTAATGAGACAGAGGGGCAAAATTCCAGGCAGAACTGATAACATAAACACGAAGGGAGGTTTTCAGTGCTGTTCATTCAATCTGAACATCATGTGGTGCTAGAAAGCACCCTGATTGTTTAATAACAGGCTGCGTCTAGTTTGGGAGGACACCTTGCTAATCCTCAAGGGTAAATGCATTCCAATGAAAGTGTCTCTGACATTTGTGACCCTGAGAACTGGTTGTATTCTAAGCAATCAGATAAAACACTTTCTCTTTTCAACACATTCACTGGCCTCTTTCATGTTTTAATTTCTCATTATGCGTGTGATATTTCACATGTCCAATACAGACAAAATCAATTGCACTTTACTGTCATCAAACCTTTCTGATACACATCGTCAGCAGCACCTAAAAGGAAATGAGGCTGCATGACACAGTAGTGTTCTCAGATCATGCCTATAAAGCTTGTAAGCACACACACAATACTTGCACTGTGCATGTGGCTGAGTGTGTTGGTGCTAAGCTTAGCATACTGCCATGGCAGGAATGCAGAATGTCTTAATTCCCACATCATTTGTTAACATGCTCAGCAGCGGAGACACAAGGATTTTAATCCATGGATTTAACAAGCTTGAGTGTCTCACTGCTTTCTGGCCTCCCGCAAAATTTTCAAACAAAAGTGCCAACCACCCAGCTATGGAGTTTTGGTCTTTAATACTTGAGGTTTAAACATGCAAAACACACTAAATATGCTTAACTTATACCGATTGGAATAATGATCGATTGAACCCTCCACCGCAGCAACAGGTGGAAAGCGGGCATCTCTGAGATATGCACAACCGTGGGCCATTCCACAAACAGCCCGTTGTGTTTGAAAAGTGGGAGTTTGCAGAAGCTAAACCACATTTCACACTAGAGAGCAGCAGCGGGTCACAACCGTGTCCGAGCACCGTGCCGCTTGCAGGCGAGAACAATGGTCCAACTTTATATTGCACACGCTGTAGCAGCTGATATAAGTAAATAAATGTGACTTGTGGCATCCTAAACAATTAGGGTGATGTGATGTCGTGTGCCTGCATGAATACAGAGAAATCAATCCCACCACAAGGAATGATACTCAATACAGAGGAAATAGAAGAAACATCATCTGTGAGACACAACAAGCAAGCTGCAGCTTTGTAAACATGTGTATGATAGATAGAGAGAGCGAGAGAGAGAGAGAGAGAGAGAGAGAGAGAAAGAGAGATGCTTTTCAGGTCTCAGTGCACCACACATGAAAACAGTCAGCAAGGATGCTTTACGAAAGTTGCAGATTTTCTGAAATTATAGTAATGAAGACAAACTGCCCCTCTCATTGGGAGAGAATGAGGAATGCTTCAGGATGACAGCCAAATATGTGACTGCCTTCTACAATCTGAGAAACAACCAAACAACCTGTTCCAAATTACTTTTTATTTATTCATTTACTATCAGTGTTCTTGCTTTCTAAACACCTTTTTTTAATTCATTCTGATTTATGCTACATTGGTCAATTTTGCTTTACTGCCATAAAAATTACCACTAGCTTTGGCAACATTGTATGTATTGTATGAGAGAGTACGAGAAAGGCAAGGGGGAGAGAGAGAGAGAGAGAGAGTGGAATGTGAAACACCAACAGCAGCATTCCTCTCTCTTCTTGCCGAGCCTGCAGTCATTCTATATTGTCTTGTTTTCTTTTGTAAGGCTCCACTATTCTGGAGGGACTGGGTCTGACTAAAGCGTGTTGAATAGAAGTCATATGTGACCGTGTTCGACTCGCGAATCCAACAACTGGCACCCTTTGTGTGTGAAGCCTGCTGAGATGAGCTGCTGAGTATAAATAAACAGCCGTCAGATGGGTAATGCTTCGGCCCTGCTGAACTAAAAGACAAAATGCCAGACTTTACAAAAAAGGTTCACGCTCTACACTCAGTGCGAGAATACATGTATAAAAAACACATCCTCTTGAGGGAAAAACAACTCTTGGTTACTCTTTCATTCGGTTACGTTTGATTTTCGCATTGCTCATCGAGTGAAAAAAGTATATGCACTTTTCCATCGACGGTCTAAACCCAGGCAGCCACACATACACATAGAAACACACTAAAAAGTCCATATATGTTTTCTCTCAGCCGTGTCCATTTTGAATTCCTCTCACACATATTGAGAGCTGTAGCAGATTTCATCCGCACCAACTCATTCACATCTGGGCAGCGGCGCCGAAGACATGAGGTCCACTCATGAAAAAAAAAAAGACCTGATGGGGTTTAAAGTTCATACAAAATATCTGTACGACATATATCACAGAATATTGCTTTATTTATTAAATACATGTTTTAAAATATGATTTATGCTCAGGTTTCAGACCAGAAGTCTGCGCTAGCTAAAGCTAACAAGTGGCAAGCAGGGGGAAATACAAAGTTGCTTCGGGTGCATCGCGCCAATGAGTGCTTTCTAAAAGACAGAAAATTAAACGCATTCAAAATTAAATGAGCTCAAAGATGAAGTTGACTCACGCCATTCGAGACCATGCAGAACTGAAACGTGAGCACGGATGCTTCAGACAGCCGTACAGATGCGTAATCACGGCTAATGGCTATTTAGAACATTAACCATGAAAAATGACTTACCGTATGATAATTTAAGGCAGCAAATAGCGAGGAAGATTACTTTTCCCGAAGAGACGCCGGGTATTTGGCCCATATTTTTGGTAAAATCCACATAGAGTTACCAGCGCGAGGCTGTGCTCTGTCTCAGGTTAAAGGACAACGGATCTAAAAATGATCTTGAAAAGAACGAACGAGTCTGAAAACGTTTTATATTCAATATATGAGTTGTCTTTTTTTTAGTCAGAGACTCCTGTTTGACCTCATAAATCCGTGTAGTTTTGTCTTCGCGCAGCGCTGACCAAACTTTCGGAACTTCTCGCTTCTTTTCTTCACAGTCACTGAAGTCGCAGATTGTGGTGTTCTTCCGCGAACCAACGGGTGGATCTATGTAGTCTGTGATGCGTCCATAAATTAAAGGCTTCTCAAATATGTACTTCCTATGGGCCAACTCTCGATTGTAGATAATTACAGTATATATTTTGTATATATAACTATGAGCGCGTTTTGGGAGAACACTAGAATTAGTACCAACGCGTGGTTTTATTTTTCTCTCCGTGGCGGAGGAATTTTCACTTATTCTCAACTTCGCAAAGCCAAGAATGATTTAACACGTTGTTACTTTTCCCCTCCACCCGTTGAGGTTACCTCGTTAAATACCACCCCTCTCACTGTGGATTTGATTTAGGAAGATGTATCTGTCGATTCCTTGTCATTTTATGCCTTATCATATGTAGGACATAGAAAACAAAATTGTGTGGGTGTTTTTTTCCCCTTAAAAATTTAGTTAAAGAGATAGTTCGCCAAAAAATGAAAATACTCTCATCATTTATTCACACTCGTGCCAACCCAGATGTGTTTGACTTTCTTTTATTCTGTTGAACTCGAACGAAGATTTTGAGAAGAATTTCTCAGCTCTGTAGGTCCTCACAATACAAGTGAATAGTGACCAACATTTTTAAGCTCCAAAAGCATATAAAGGCAGCATAAAAGTAATCTATACGACTCTAGTGGTTAAATCCACATCTTCAGAAGTGATTTGATAAGTGTAAGTAAAGAATCAATATTTAGTTTTTATACATATATATATATATATATATATATATATATATATATATATATATATATATATATATATATATATATATATATATATATATTTTTTTTTTTACTATCAATCTCCTCTTTCATTTTCATTTACACATTCTTCTTTTGATTTTAGTGATTCATGTTCTTTGTCCATATTGCCACATACTGGGCAAGGATGAGAATTTATAGTAAAAAAGGACTTACATTTTGATCTGTAGCTCATCTCTTCAGGAGACATGGTTTTAACCACTGGAGTTGTATGGATTACTTTTATGCTGCATTTATGTGCTTTTTAGAGCTTCATAAAAAATGTGCCCATTTACTTATTTACATTTACCCATTTACTTATTGACATTTACCCATTTACTTATGGACCTACAGAGCTAAAACATTCTTCAAAAAATCTTTGTTTGTATTCAGCAGAAGAAAGTTTTTCATATCTATGTTGGCATGAGTGTGAGTAGAGAATTTACCATTTTTGTGAACTATCCCTTTACAATGGAGCAGACCTACGTGAGAAAAGATTTGCAAGGTAGTATTTGCTATCCAGAGCTAAAACATATTTGTGTGTGCATACTACTCTAGAGATGTGGACATATTTTGAGTAATTTAACATAATCTTACTGGAAGGCTCATTTCATATTGCCATTAAATGCACAAAGGTAACAGCTAACAACACCTGTACATAGAACATATATACAATTCAAAGGTTTTAAGAGTCCTTTGTCCTAACAAACATGATCAAACAGCTATTGTCACCTGCTCACATGGAAATATTATTTCAGACTGAAAAAGGCTCCAGTTGTTGTCCTTCCTCGATTCTTTCCATCTACCCCACATCAAAACATTACAGCACAAATATGACATGACTCAGGTACCATCAGCCCTGCTATCTTCAAAGATGTAGCTGAGGGACTCCATTGTTTAAAATGTCACATTAATGGGCTTGTGTTGTAAAGGCAAAATAAACAAATCAATCCCTTTTTTGTTCAACTCCTCGAGTCCTTTTTGATGAAAGACTACGTTGAAAAGAACAAATGAACCCTCCCAGTCTCACTGTAGGGGGTCCAGTTTGGTTACTCTAGTTGACTGCCGTAAATCTTTTTCTCCACAGTGGCATATGTTTTTCGGAAAATGTTTTTCCCCATTTGCCTGACCAGAAGTTTTGTGAGTCTTAGTAAGGTCCATAAAGATAATGTACTTTTTAGCTTCACATATTATGTGATAATTAAGTACTACTCTAGTGATATTAATATAGAGTAACTGATGTTTATTTTATGATCTTGGCCGACTTCTTTCAATTAATTTCCCATTAACTCAAGAAAAGGACCGGTTAATTATATCTTCAAAACACAGAGCAGTTCTAATTTATTACTAATTTTCAGGAATTTCCCTTAAAGTCCCAGAAAAAACAGCAGTTTCAACTTATGGGTGTGCCATTTTTGCTGCTGATTATGCTCGCTCAGCAAAAACAATATCTGTGCAAAATGTCAGCTGAATCGACTTGTAAAACTCTACTCAACTTTTTGATTAAATTAAAGTGTCTGATCTGAATCTGAAGTACCTTGTCTATAGGAAGGAGAAGAAATAAACACTATAACTCCTTGCATTTTAACTCAAATTACAATATGAGGGGGGGAGGTATCAATGGAAAAGCTTTGGAAACAGTACTTATAGTAAATACTTGTAGATTGGCTTAAAAGTTCTTACAAGCTTTCAAAGTTGAAACATTATTTCACTGACCAATTTTATTTTGATACACTCCATACTGTGGCAGCAAATGAAAATACCAAAGTGACTGAATGTAGCCATGATAGGGCAGAGGTCATATAGAAACTGCTGGGACAATTTTTAATGGCCTGCAATCCAGAGGATGATTTATCCTAGTAGGCATACATGTCAAAGAGGGCAAGATAAAACAATGATATATTGCGGCTAGGTGGCATCAGAAGACTGATTGCCTCATCACTGGTTACTTACACCCGCCTCTTTTGCCTATACTCTTTTAGTGTGGGAAACTACACGTTACACCAAAACATTGACATTGTAGGAGGAAGTTACCAGTTTGAAAGAGTTGGACGACAGACAGTCAGACAGACATATAGATACATCCCGTAAATACAGTAAATACATACATACATATTTAGTGCAGTGGTACAAACCCAGGCTGTGCCATATTCACAGAGCCCACATATGATGATGACACACTAACCAAATTAGATAGAAGTATCACCTATCTTTTGATCAGTTGCAATGAAATGAGAGAGGGGGCACAGGAAGTAAGAGGGTATATTAAGTAGTAGATTAACTCTCTCCCCATGACCTCTTTACACTTCCGCATTATAGCACTGGGAAAATCTATACCAGTGGCCGTAAGACGAGAGGGTGTTGATCACAGGCTTATAGGAATAGCATATCCATAAATGTCAATTCTGTCAACATTTACTCACCCTCGTGTTGTTCCAAACTTGTATGACTTTCTTCTGTTGAATACATAAGGAGATGTTAGGCAGAGTACTAGGGTCACCAGAGTCGCCATTCACCATGAAAGAAAGTAAGTCATATAGATTTGAAACAACATGAGTGTGAGTATATGTTGACAGCGTTTTCATTATTTGGTTAACTAACCCTTTAAGATCTGCTCTATCACTCCAAAATACATAAAATATTAAATGATCAGCTCCCCAAGTATAATCCTTTCTGCCATGTTTACCTCAAACCTACTGAAGAGAACTGGAGTTGAAGACAACACGGGATGTGCGGAAGAGACAAAGCATGGATTTTCGATCTAATCATCCAAAAATTATATTATTTCTGAAAAAAGGAAATTATTTCCATACATTAAATTATAACTTTCGCATGCATCATCACATGAGGTCATCACATCATATTCATACACAGAGGTGGTTAAGCGAACTGTCATTCACAAAGAATAGGCATGATTTGTATTGCTCAAAATCTAATATAAATGTCGCCATGTGACTTGCAGTCAAGGCATAGTTTTGTCTTTAAAAATAGGCCTTTCTTCTCTCCAGAATTGGAATTTAGTTTATAAGTGTAAAAATGTTGTATTGTGATGAGCCATGTGACACGCAGTAGGCCGTTAATTTGCATCAGTATAATGCAAGTTATGAATCTGACACGCATAAAACTGAAAATGTACAGTCCTCTTTTGAATTTAAGGTGTGTGTGATCCTGAGCACAATGGATTACCTGTACAGTGACAATGTCGACATAAATAATGCTTAACCAAAATAAAACATAGAACAGGAAAAGGCCCTGGATATTTTTTTTCCCCTAAAAACTGTCAATCACAGGCAAAAAAACACTCCTACACTGTAAAAAAAAAATCCTGTTGTTTTAAAAAAATAAAATAAAAAAACTGCCAGCTGTGCCAGTTGCCAGGATAATTATGTAAAAAACACAGCAAAGATGTAAATAACTTTCCAGAAAAACCTGTACATTTTACAGTTAAAAATGGTTGCAATTTACATAACCACACTGGCACTGTAAAAAAACAATTACAAATTCGGTTAAATTTACAGTAAAAATATTTCATAAACTTGACATTAGCCTTCTGAAACTATAAAAATCAGCTTTTTACTTTACAAGGTATTTGTTAATCACTGTAGTAACTACAGAAGGGAACATAATAACATGATGTTCATCAATAGTGGCTCTACCAGGAGCAATAACCAATAAACATGTAGAGACAGTGCTCAGTGTCCATCAGGGTAACACATGTGAGATTTAAATAATGCAGTAAATATTAACTAAACCACATCAAATATAAAACAGAACAACCTTAAGTACATAAATGATATTAAAAATAAGAAGAAATACAACCATTCCCATAAAATATAATGAAATGCAATAGGTCACGCAGAGAATTCTGGGAACGCCTGTTTATATATATTTTTTTTTACTATAATTTTAACAATAATTTAGTGTAAAAAGTACATGTACTCTCTCTTTAAACAATATCAAATTTTACCATTAATTAAACAGGAAAATCATACTTTTGTTTACATCTAAAGAAATTGGATTTTTCAACATTTTATTGTAAAAACTACTGTATTGTCTTTTAAAATATATTACAAATTTTACTGAATATTTTACAGTTACTATTCATTAATCAATGAACATTTTATTTCTGCAGTATTTTTACAGTATTTTACTGTTAAAATTACAGAAACTTTTTACAGTGTACTTATACATTGGACCCACAATTTATTTGGGCACTTAAAAGTATTAAGTCACACTTAAAAATGCAATTGCATTAAATTACAAAATATCAAACCAAGGGACATCTGCAAACAAATACTCAAATTTCCATCGAATTGAATTCAGATATCTATCTTTAAAAAACATAAAAATAAAACTTGAATATATTTCAATTTTATTCATTCAGTTTAGTCAAAGATAAATTTGTCATGAATATAATTGGTGCATTTGTTCAGATATGAGTTGTGCACACAAGACATTAACAAATCAGGTCCTTGTTTAATGTCTTTGATAATGTGCATTGAGCTACCTTTAAGTGCTAAACGACTGAATCTTCAACATTTACAAGCAATGTCATAGGCCAATAATTACAGGGCCCAAAAAAGCAATGTGAGAATTCGCACTTAAAAGAGCCATCGTCTTCGCATGCAGAAAACACTCTCAAGCATCAGGTTCACTTTGAGTGCATTGATGACTGCAGCGTAGACCTCACCCCTTCTCAACGTTCCACAGTGGTCTGGCTCTGGGTCGGCTTGCGGCTCCTTGTGTCACAGCCTGGCACAGAAACCACACTTGTCCTCAGAGGGGCCAAGACAGTAGAGAAGTTACTGGGAGACGGGGTAAGGAGAGAGCTGGCAGTTAAAGCCGTGAGGTTCTTAAGGGGGAGAATAGTGCATACCCTGTAAGCAGACCTTGGGATTTGGCCGGGGGCAGGTGGGCGGAATTTGCTGTTGTGAGTGTGATGCCTACCCAGCCATCACATACACGGTGAGAAGGCTATTTATACAGCACTGTGGGAAAAGGAGAGCGCTCATGTTTATGAGCCTTGACCTAAAGACGTGGAGAAACGGAGACTACAGCGTTCCACCCATAAGTCACCATTACCAACACCAGGTCAATGTCTGCGTGTGGTGGACACATTAGTGATGAGGGCATAATGTTTAGAACAGTCAACAACAGTTGACTGATGATCCATCACAAATTTGTCTTTACAGTTGTAGGGTATGGTGTATCGTTTTAGAGTTCATGCTAAATTAACTGCCATTTGAATTTCTGAGGCCTGTCCCACAGGCTTAAGAGTGCATTGAGGTCAAACTAATTCTCTATGGTCCATAGCCTCAGTGTGTAGGCAAAAAAGGCAAACAGTGTGTGAGTGTGAGAGGGAAAAATATGTTGTGATAAAAAAATCAAGTAAAATACTTTTTTGATTGCATTTGTTTACATTTATTACAAAATGATGTGTTGAAAATACATGTATAAAAAATATAGTGACTTATTGTGTATTAAAGACAGTATGCACAAACACACATAGGTATATAGGAGTGCATGACAAAGGGGAAAGTGTAAAGAGCCTGGGGTTTTTCCTGCCAATGGTAAATTGTATCATAAATCCAGCCTTAGAACTGGCACGACTGGTATTCACACCTCCGTCTGCAATATAAACTTCCACAGCAGCACAGCTAATCTAGACAGGACACTATTAATACTGCCATCTGCAGTCACCTACTTGACAGATAGTCAGCACTCCTGCAGGTAAACTAATTAGCTGTTTGAAGACAACAACAGGGTGTTTTTGGAGGAATATTGTTGTGGGAGTTTGTGGGGTCATGTTAAGACCAAAGTTTACATTTACATTCATGCATTTAGCAGACGCTTTTATCCAAAGCGACTTACAGTGCAGTTATTACAGGGACAATCCCCCTGGAGCAACCTGGAGTTAAGTGCCTTGCTCAAGGACACAATGGTGGTGGCCGTGGGGATCGAACCAGCGACCTTCTGATTACCAGCTCAGCACTTTAGCCACTACACAGCCACTTAGCCACTACACCACCACCACTCCAAAATTAGACCTAGCAGAATCCTGGCAGTGTAAATCTTACAAAGAAATCTTCAAGCTATTGTCCATTTTACCCCTCCCCCCAATTAGTTTTTGCTTAAACAATATGAAGCATTAGTTATTTGGCCAATGAAGGCTTTAGTTGGCAGTACTTGATTACGGTTGCAAGGGATACGTCACTGGTCACTGCCTGGTCCTTGGTCTTAGGTTGTACTTCATGGAAAATGAAGTCCCACAAACTTCCAGAGGGACTGCAAGGGACACCTCACTGGCCTCTGCCTGCATCATCTTGGTCTTAAGATGGACTACACAGTGAAAAAACACCTATCAACTCCAATCCAACTGAACACTTCACTGAACACTGCTTACATCACTTTTCTTAAAATGGAATACATAGACAATAAATCACTTCCAACTAAAGCCTTTATCAGCCAAATAACGAAAGCTAATAACTAACAATGCAGCATCTGTATGCATTTTCGCAGTCAATTTGGGATGACTTCAAAGACGATTATTTATCAATCATACAGTTCAATCAATATCATTTAGTTGCCCACCAAAATTGTACGTTTGCTCAATTACTACTTGACATGTATAATACATTACTGATATTGGCATTATACTGTACTCGTGCTGTATAAAACTCTTTGCTGTTACTTTTTTTTTTTGCCACAGTCACCTTTGGCTAGCTTTCTGCAGACCTATAAAGACAAATAATTTTAATGCATAATTTTTTTTCATTTTTGAAACTGCCCAATGAGGACTCTATGACGTTTAAGACATACAGCGTAATTTTTTTAAAAGCTGCTTTGAAACAATTTGTATTGTGAAAATTGCTGTACAAATAAAAATTACGACTTTTTTCCACCCAAATAAAAATGAGTTCAAAAACTCATTATTTGTAATTTTTTTTATTATTCTTTATTATTATCCCCTTTTCTCCCAATTTGGAATGCCCAGTTCCCACAACTCAGTAGGTTCTCGTGGTAGCGCAGTTACTCACTTCAATCCGGGTGGTGGAAGACAAGTCTCAGTTGCCTCCGCTTCTGAGACCGTCAATCTGCGCATCTTATCACATTGCTCATCGTGCATGACACCACGGAGACTATGCATGTGGAGACTCATGCTACTTTCCCGGGATCCACGCACAACTGAACACGTGCCCCATTGAGAGCGAGAACCACTAATCATGACTACAAGAAGGTTACCCCATGTGAATACCCTCCCTAGCAACCGGGCAAATTTGGCTGGAGTCACTCAGCACACCCTGGATTTGAACTAGCGACTCCAGTTCTTTTTATAATGTTAAAAAGTAGGGCTGTCGATTTAACGCGTTAATTCAGTGCGATTAATTTTACCAAAAATAACATGTTAAAAAAAGTTATGCAATTAATTGCACTGACCCCGGACCATAATAAAGAAGATTCCTGAGAAATGCAAGCTTGTAGTACCACCTGTTTACTGCAGAGGGCAGTAAGTGAAATTTCAGCTGTATGAGCAACGCGCAGTTTATACAATGAAGAAAACACTTCAGTAGGCAGAACAACACAAAACATGCGTTACGTTCTTGCGTTCAAAACACTTGATGGAGCACAAATCTGAACTAAGGGATCTCAAGATGTGTTTAAAGATTGAGTATTAAACTATATTTAACTTGACAAGGTGACCTAAACATTTTATGTTTATGATGCAATGCACCCGAAACGCTACACATGCATGTCCGACGTAGGTGTAAATTGACTGGGTCCTTAAACAAGCCCTCATAATATATCTCGAACTGATTGACAAATTCACTTGTGAAATGGATTGCTGTGAACTGTGTGCCAATGATTGGATTATGATCAATTATATGGTAGTAAACAATACATTGTATTCTAAAGCCGCTTTATGTATGGTCGTATCAATGATTAACTCTTCTGCTACAAAAATGTAATGCATTTTAATTATCTGAATATTTTTTATTTTATATATATATATAATTTTTAAAAATTTAAAGATAACTATTTATAATTATATATTGATATAAATATGTATAATCATTACATATTGAATTATCGTTATATGATGGGCTTTCTAGCAAATATTTGTTTATGCGATTAATCGCAATTAATTAATCGGGACACCATGTAATTAATTCGATAAAAAATTGTAATCGATTGACAGCCCTATTAAAAAGTAATGTATTTAGATGAAGTGTTATTACATCATAGTAATATTTGTTGTACCACCACCTTTAAGCAGATTTAAATAAATAAAAAACAGTATCATTCCAGTACTTTTTAAATATTCTAATTGGATTCAACATAAAGAATGGGAATTACAAAAAACATGTTTTTTTTTAGTAAAGCTAATACTACTGTTATGTATACTTACAATTGTTCTAATCATATTTTATTTCACATGACAATGACATTTTTTTACATAAGAGTAGGCTACTCAGAATAGAAATGTCACAATGCAAAATATCTTGACAACATAAAAAAATGCTTCATTTTCTTCAAACATAAAGTAATTAAAGAGTAATAATATATACAGTAATAACAAAGAGTCTGATATAAAGTTTTTTCCTTTTGAAATATGACCCAGACTTTTCTTGACAGTTTTTTCAAGACTCTCCCCAAAGCTTATAAACCAAAGAGATATAAGTAGCCCTCCAGATATAACCTAATTACAGTCATATGTTACTAATCGCTCCCATATGGCTGATGGGATGTGCAGATGAGGTTTACGGTGACCTCAGATCACTCCCTTTAGTGTAGCTAAAGGGGACTGTGTACACACAGGGTGAAGGGGCATCTAGCTTCAGCCGTCAGTCTTGTTTCAGGCCTGGTGAGGAAGGAGGGCAGTTCTCAGGCCCTTGTTTGTACATTGGGGGGCAATAACTCACAAGCTACCTCTGAACTTCCTCTTTCATCCCTGGCTTTTACGACTCCTGTAGACTGGAGTACAGCTGCTCAGGCAGTGCGGTGCAAAGCGAGGGAGCGTGAGAGAGGAGAAACATTAGGAGAGAGAGGAATACAGTAGAGCTGATGGAGAGAAAAAAATAGGTGAAAAAATTATCACAGTGTCAATTTAAACAGTGAACAGGAAAAAGAGGAAGCTTACACTATTGTGATTCAAGGCAATTTTGTGATAAAATGGCAGTCAGAACCTCAACATGGTAACAAAAAAGTAATTGTGTAAGAACAGTGCTACATTTATGCTAAAGATTTATCATGGTTATAGCATCACCACAACAAATGAGAAGGGCTTGTCAAACAATTCTCCTCTGAATAATGATGCGCAGCATGCATTTGATGTGCATCAACCTTTATCAAGTCAAAGAAAAGACGATTGAGCCCCTTACAATGACCCTTTACTATGGTAATCATAGTTTCTGCTTCCACTTTTTCAGCTATCTTGGTTCTGGAAGCATTTTTCCCATTCATTTTTTTCCATAGGGATTTCAAAAACACTTCATAAAAGAGTTCCAAACCATGAACCAAACCAACCAGCTACAAGGTGAATCACAACATTACAACCTTTGATTTTAAGCAAATCCCTTTCATGAGGGAATTAACTAAAATCCCATAAAGCATTGCAAATTAAGCAATCTAATTAAAAACCATAAACAAGTATAGAAAAATTTTGTTTACATTTGTTGCAAAATATGCAAATATATAATGTGCAGGCAAACAGAGGCTGATTGGTGGATTGTTAATTTCCTTTTAAAAGTTTTACTTCTAAAGAAATCAATAGTAATAGTCTATAAAATCATTACCACTCATGTGAAATGAAGAGTTCAGTCATATGAGTGACCTTATAAAAACTATTTTATTCTACATGGGGCAGGGGCACCTCATGCATTTACATTTATGCATTTGGCAGATGCTTTTATCCAAAGCGACTTACAGTGCCCTTACTACAGGGACAATCCCCCCGGAGCAACCTGGAGTTAAGTGTCTTGCTCAAGGACACAATGATGGTGGCTGTGGGGCTCAAACAAGTGACCTTCTGATTAACAGTTATGTGCTTTAGCCCAATACGCCACCACCACTCCCATGGTAGCCATGTTAGCATCACATGACCAGCTGAATACTACTCACTTAATCTCAGTAACTGCCCTGTTATTGGACACTTGCATTCATGGATTAAATTGATCCTGGTATAATGTGCATAGTGTATTTCTACAGTGGCCTTAGTAACTGAAAACTACTGTGTTTGAATGATGCAGCATCCAGGACACTAGGTGTCAGTGTAAGCCAGAATAAGGCACTTCAAAAATTACTGAGCGCAACTTTAAGGATCATGGGTAGTGTAGTTCTTCACCAGGGATTCCACTAAACACTTTTAAAAAAATATTGTTGAAATAACTCAAAATTATGGCTTCAGTAGAACCATATACCATCAATTAACAAGCTCACAGTCTGTCTTGAAAGGTTTATAAGTTCTCATTATTAATCAATTCCCTTATGAAAAAAAAATCAATTTCTATTTTCGGAACCAGACTGTTGCACTCTGAAGTAGCCTAATAGTGATACTTGCTCTAACAGACACATTTATTCTGAAAGCTTCTCACACGGTTTGAAGGAGATTCCATATAAATGTATAGTAGTAACAATAACTGTAGTAATCACTGAATTTTGCAGAAACTCTGGTTACCATGGTAAGTTTCTTCTAAGGGACATACATTTGAAAAATGGACTTACTGCTTTAAGTAAATTTTTAACAGTATGCGTTTTACTTAACTCAAGATTTACTTTATCTATTTTATCTTTCCTCAGCCAAAAACGTCACAATTATTTAGTATCACTTGCGAGTTCCTATCAAAAACCTTCCCTGCAAACAACCTTGAGGCCCTTGACAGTGTGTGTGTGTGTGTGTGTGTGTGTGTGTGTGTGTGTGTGTGTGTGTGTGTGTGTGTGTGTGTGTGTGTGTCGAGCATAATCCGTTTATGGTGTGTTTAGTACGTGTGCAGTATCCCAGACCCCTGATCAAACCAAGTATTTTAATCCAATCAGCTTCCTTTTCACATGACTATCACGCACTCCTGCTGCCATGGTAACAGAAAAGAGAGAGGGGAAGAAGGTAGAAGAAAGAGAGAAAAAGAGGGAGTGGCAGAATGTTCCCTCTGCCTCCTCCGGCCTTTTAACAGATCTAGCCAAGTCCTCTCCAGGTCTTCTGGTCTGAAATGTGACATCAACTGAACTCCATGTAGTAGATGAAGCCTTGCTTCTGTCCTGCCCTTCTACTGAGATATCTGTATCACTAGTGCAAACTTCAAACAGTGTTAAAGAACAACTGCATGCAAACACTTCCCCTCTCACAGTTTCAGATAAGTGTCTTCTGCAGAGTTTGTGAGAAAAATAGCACATCAGATTTATCTCCTTTGTAGGTCAAAGTGGCACTGAGCAATTCTATGTTACAGGGAGGAGGTTTTGCTTTAATAGAAAGTCACTTTCTAATCAATTAATTCTTTAACTTCCAAAAAGTAAAAATTATGTCTACACTAACTCACCCTCATGTTATTTTAAAGCCTTATGACAATCTTTCTTCCGTGGAACACAAAAGCAGATGATAGGCAGAATATTAGCCTCAGTCACCATTCACTTTCATTGCATTTTTTTTTTTTCATACAATGAAAGTAAATGTGATTGAGACTGAATATTCTGCCTAGCATCTCCTTTTGGGCTCTGTACAGAAAAAATAAAGTCATAAGAGTTTGGAATAACATAAGGGTGAGCAAATTATGACATTATTTTAATTTTTGGGTGAACTTTCCCTATAAAAGCATTTGTTAACCAAATCTAGTAATTTTTTAAAGGATATTTCACAGGAATGGAAGACATTTGATGAAAGAGGCATGACAAATAATGTATATCTGTCTAGAACTTGAGACTTTGACAGTTGGAAACTGAAAGACTTTCAAAACCTATATGACTTTCTTTCTTCCATGGGACATAAAATAGTTATATCTAGTAGATTGTGCTAGCTGCTCTTTTCCATTCAATGAAAGTGAATGGTGTCCATGGCACTTGCCAAGGAAGACTGTCGATCAGAGAATAACAACTTAAATTTCAGACTGTTTGACTTGGAATTAGGGTATGAAATTAACTGTTTTAACAGAAATTAACAGAGCAGAGATCAGCAGAGAGGAGGGGGTGTACGTCATGCCGGGGGCTCCCCGTCCTGAGGTAACGCTGGGAGGAGTGTAGAGCAGAGGAGGGCGAGGGCGAGGGCCGGGCTGGAACAGCGCATGCCCAGACCGCATCAGGCTGATTGGGGTCCTGGTGTGCGCTGTTCCAGCCCGGCCCCCACCCATCTCCGCTCCACAGGTACAACATGTTATTTTCTGTACTAAATATAATATGTTATCAGAGATTTAGGAAACATGCTAAGTTTAAATACTTGCTTCTCCGAAAACAATGCTACAGCCAGTATATTCTACTTTGAAATGACCGTTCCAGGACGGAATTTCTGTTTGTGTTTTGGCCTGTATGATCCCACCCACTGCCCATTTCTCATTTCCCAATAGTATTTCGACACACCTGGTTGCCAGATTTGAAACAAGTTAGTGGGAAAACATAGCACGCTGCAGCCATGGAAGCCAGCAATACATATAGCTAACATTGACAGAGTTATAAAAAATCCACATGAACTTCTTTCAATAAGTTGCTGGAAAGTTGGCCTATTCCTCCAGACAGAACTGGTGTAACTGAGTCAGGTTTGTAGGCCTCCTTGTTCGCAAATGCTTTTTCAGTTCTGCCCACACATTTTCTCTCAGATTGAGAACAGGGCTTTGTGATGGTCACTCCGATACCTTGACCTTAAGACATTTTGCCACAGCTTTGAAGGTATGCTTGGGGTCATTGTCCATTTAGAAGACCAATTTGCAACCGAGCTTTAACTTCCTGGCTGATGTCTTGAGATGCTGCTTCAATATATCCACATAATTTTCCTTCCTCATGATGCCATCTATTTTGTGAAGTGCACCAGTCCCTCCTGCAGCAAAGCACCCCTTAATATGATGCTGAAGATGCTTCTTCTGCGTGCAAGCCTCACACCATTTCTCCAAATAGTAAGATCTCTGTCCCCATGTGCACTTGCAAACTGTAGTCTGGGTTTTTTTTTATGGTGGTTTTGAGCAGTGTCTTCTTCCTTGCTGAGCAAGGTGTTTATACTTGCATACTATTGTTTGTACAGATAAACGTGGTGTGGTATGTTCAGGCATTTGGAAATTGCTCCCAAGGATGAACCAGACTTGTGGAGGTCCAAAACCTTTTTCTAAGGCCTTGACTGATTTATTTGGATTTTCCTATGAGGTCAAGCAAAGACGCACTGGGTTTGAAGGTAGGCCTTAAAATACATCCACAGGTACTAATTGTCTAAAGGCTTTACATCATTTTCTGGAATTTTCTAAGCTGCTTATATAGTATATTTTTCAAAATTATAGTATGTTTTTATATCAAAGTACTTAAATGAGTTTCCTGGCCTTTGTGTGACCCAGGAGAGAGCATATGAGGTTACTAAAAGTGTTGTTGCTGCAAAAAACACAAAGAGCACCCAGCTGTAACAAAATAATGAGGCTATGGACCTTGAAACACAGCTGAAGATAAAGAGTAAAAACAACCAGTTTTCAAAGTAATTAAAAAGACTAAGGCCAGGTTTCTACCAGTAAAACGATATCAAAAGGCTCTGTGAGATAATGGTGGCGAATTGTATCCATTGGTTACAAAAATAACGAAGCGGCGTAGAAATGAGGTAATGCCAGATAACAAACTGTATAGAAGATGAGGTTTTGGACTAAGAGAGTCAGAATGGACAGCTGACCTTTCTCAAGTTTGTTGGTGACACAATCAACTTTAACTTTGGCATCTGGAACCCTGGATTCTTGCATCTTAGAGAGATTCTTCAAAGATTTTCCATGACACTTAAAGGCACAGTTAACTGTATGTAAACTTCTGACCCACTGGAATTGTGATATAGTCAATTAAAAGTTAAACAATCTGTCTGTAAACAATTGTTGGGAAAATTACTTTGGTAGATGTTACGTCAGTAGATGTAGTAGATGTCCTGAACTTGCCAAAACTATAGTTTTATAATATTAAATCTGTGGAGTGGTTAAAAACTTAGTTTTAATGACTTCAGCTTAAGTGTATGTAAACTTCTGACTGATTTTATATATATATAATTTTTATAGAATTTCATTTTGTAATATAACATATACTACCATATTATTATTTTGATTATCATAATAATGGAGGCTAAAGAGTGGACAAGCACAGAAATTAAACTTCTTGTTCAAGCATAATTTCTAAAGCTGTACTGAATTACGATGACACATGTTCACCTAATGTCATTGTGTGTCATTTGCTATGTATGGTAATTATACAGCTACAAATATTTGAAATGAAGTCAAAATAAAGTGAACCTGCAGAGTTGCATTCACAAAGCAGGTAAAACGCAAATTGCTACGTTAAGACTAAAACCAAACTCAGAACACCTCCTGAGATGGTCTAAGATCATTTGCACCATTCTCATTGACAACAATATTCCAGTTGTTTTCAGAACACTGAAACTGAGAAGACAGAATGAGAACTCTATGCATGCACATGTTTCCATGAGAATCTCTCGTGCTGCACTCATCTGTGGCACAGCGCCACTGAAAAACTGAACACACCAAATCAGACACACACATCAACAGATTCTTTTTCATCTGTTCTTCAAAATATTATAAAGTATGTGTCTAATGGCATTTCTTACAGTCATGTATTACTCCGAGACGTCTTACAGGTCACCCGCCACAGTGGCCAGTAGATGAGCAAAATTAACCACCACTGTGAATGAAATACCTTGAAAATACATTTTGCAAGGGTTAACTCAAAACCTTGCTTGGAATACAGTGCATAAGTCATAAGGACTACTTTTAGGTCCATTATAAGATACTTTTTTCCTTTTTGGAGCTCAACATGCCCAGTCACCATCCACTTTCATTGTGTGAAAGAAAGAAGCCCAGACATTCTGCTAAACTTCTCTTTCATGCTAAACAAAAGTTTAGAGTTTACTCATCAAGTAGATGACTGAATTTTTGGTGAACTATCCATCTTGATATTTGTAACACTCGACTATGTATCAAAGTGTGTGGGTGGACATAGATAGCATTAGTTGTGACACAGTAGGGTCATGAACTGCAAATCTCCAACATTTACTGGCGCCTGCGGACGCAACATACTCACATAGTTCTTATGAAGAACAATGCGAAATTTTCCTAAGAATATGCTATTTAATGTGTTGCACACCAGCAACAGATCTACTTAATTGATGGCACAGACTTAACAAAGATTCGTATCTGTTCAGTCAAACAAAAAGACCAGCAGTGTTCAAGGCCTGGCAGTTTTTCCAGCAGGTCAGCCTCAGCTAGCTCGCACTTCCCCCTCTGCATAGAGAAACTTAAGGGTGAAGAGTTGAGTCTGATCACTGTGGTTGATGATGCACGCTACTGCGGCAGCTTCTCTTTTCGGCTGTGCCCACTTCCTGCACACACAGATGGAACGGAGTAAAAACGTCAGCATTTCCTTCTCTACAAGAAAGGTTAGCAACTTTTCTTGCATCCATTCTCTAAAAACAGATTTCTCTCTTTCTGTTTACTTCAAAATGTAAACTTTGCCCAATGACAAAAACTAATTGCCGTCTGGGCGTAGAAAAAGAGGCTTATAAAACTAGAGTCGGGCGCCCTCTATTGTATATGCATGAAAAGGCAGGAATAATGAGACTTTGTTCTTATGACCTGGACAAAACAAACTCCAGTTTTTCTTAAAGGATATTCTGGTTACACTACAAGTTAAGCTCAATTGACAGTATTTGTAGAATAATATTGATTACGACAAAAATTAACTTCGACTTGACATTTTCTTAAAAAAAAAAAAAAAAAAAACATAAAAAAAAAAAGTTATATCCAATTTAACAACTTCGTTGCCATGATAACGCCATAAACCCTAAAACAGATTGTAAAATACAGATTTAAACAACCTTAATGCACAAATAATACACAAGTTTTAATAATAATAATTATTATTATTCTAACAATAATTACTTACCCTCATATAGCGCTCTTCTAAGCACTCAAAGTGCTTTTATATATACATTCACCTAAAGGATTATTAGGAACACCATACTAATACTGTGTTTGACCCCCTTTCGCCTTCAGAACTGCCTTAATTCTACATGGCATTGATTCAACAAGGTGCTAAAAGCATTCTTTAGACATGTTGGCCCATATTGATAGGATAGCATCTTGCAGTTGACAGAGATTTGTGGGATGCACATCCAGGGCATGAAGCTCCCGTTCCACCACATCCCAAAGATGCTCTATTGGGTTGAGATCTGGTGACTGTGGGGGCCATTTTAGTACAGTGAACTCATTGTCATGTTCAAGAAACCAATTTGAAATGATTTGAGCTTTGTGACATGGTGCATTATCCTGCTGGAAGTAGCCATCAGAGGATGGGTACATGGTGGCCATAAAGGGATGGACATGGTCAGAAACAATGCTCAGGTAGGCTGTGGCATTTAAACGATGCCCAATTGGCACTAAGGGGCCTAAAGTGTGCCAAGAAAACATCCCCCACACCATTACACCACCACCACCAGCCTGCACAGTGGTAACAAGGCATGATGGATCCATGTTCTCATTCTGTTTATGCCAAATTCTGACTCTACCATCTGAATGTCTCAACAGAAATCGAGACTCATCAGACCAGGCAACATTTTTCCAGTCCTCAACTGTCCAATTTTGGTGAGCTCTTGCAAATTGTAGCCTCTTTTTCCTATTTGTAGTGGAGATGAGTGGTACCCGGTGGGGTCTTCTGCTGTTGTAGCCCATCCGCCTCAAGGTTGTGCGTGTTGTGGCTTCACAAATGCTTTGCTGCATACCTCGGTTGTAACGAGTGGTTATTTCAGGCAAAGTTGCTCTTCTATCAGCTTGAATCAGTCGGCCCATTCTCCTCTGACCTCTAGCATCAACAAGGCATTTTCGCCCCCCAAGGGACTGCCGCATACTGGATGTTTTTCCCTTTTCACACCATTCTTTGTAAACCCTAGAAATGGTTGTCCGTGAAAATCCCAGTAACTGAGCAGATTGTGAAATATTCAGACAGGCCCGTCTGGCACCAACAACCATGCCACGCTCAAAATTGCTTAAATCACCATTCTTTCCCATTCTGACATTCAGTTTGGAGTTCAGGAGATTGTCTTGACCAGGACCACACCCCTAAATGCATTGAAGCAACTGCCATGTGATTGGTTGATTAGATAATTGCATTAATGAGAAATCGAACAGGTGTTCCTAATAATCCTTTAGGTGAGTGTGTGTATATATATATATATATATATATATATATATATATATATATATATATATATATATATATATATTATATTTATGTTCATCCACCACCAGAGTGCAGCATTCACTTGGATGATGCGAGATGCGACAGCAGCCATAGATCTACAGTATACTCACCACACGCAAGATATCAGTGGAGATAGTTCGTCAACTAAATAGAAGAATTAATGTTAATCCTTATATAAGCAACACATTTCTGCCTTTAAAGGTGCATTCAGTAAAATTTTCCTCATTAAAAAGTTTTACTCCTTTCAAAATAAATTACTAGTCATTTGGAAACATGTCTAAAATCATGACTAAGATGAGAACTCCAGTCATACGAAAATGTACTATTCTACACAGAGAGGGTCCCCTCGTGGGGGCTGCCATGTTAGGATCACATGACCAGCTGAACACTAATCACTTCATCTCAGTAATCACTGCCTTACCTTAGGAAGCATCACTAATGATTTATAGTTAAATTGTAAAAAAAACATTAATTCTTGTTAATCATTGCTCAGTTTCAGAATTATGAACAGGGCATATGACATTTAAGATTTTGTAAATTATGTCATGTCAGAACTTCCCATCTCTTTTACAAGTTCATGCCATCCGACAGTAACCCCAGATCCCATCTAGACTAAACTTGACTTGTGAAATTACAAATTAACTGCCTGGTTTGGCAGTGTAATCCCCAAAAGACAGAGGTTAGTGAGACCATTTCTTCAGGAAGGCCTATGAAGACATTAACCTTATATTAAGATGTTTACTGGCACTGGCAGTCCAAAGCTTAAAGGAATACCTCGAGTTTAATACGAGTTAAGCTCAATTGACAGCATCTGTAGCATAATGTTAATTAGAACAAAATTGATTGTCTTGTCCCTCCTTTTTTTTTTTTAAAGAAAAAATGCAGTTACAGTGAGGCACTTACAATGGAAGTAAACTGCGCAAATCCGTTAAAATACTGTTTAGTAGTATCACCACGAGACATAAACAATATCCTTGAAAACACAATTTTAGAGTGATAAAAACCGTTTAGTAACTTTTTCTGTGTTAAGCTATATCCAATTTTACAACTTACTTGCCATGATGACGTCAACCCTAAAACAACCATAAATACAAAGATTTAAACAAATTTACTCTTCAAATAAAGTGTTAATGGAAGAATAAATTTAAGTGGTTTTTATAAGCATCACATTTCCGCCTTTAAATCCACCAAAAATGGGTGGTAATCAACATTATGCCACAAATACTGTCGATTGAGCTTAACTTGTTTTGAACCTGGATTACTCCTCAAAACAAAATGCACACACAATGTAGTGAGACTGTATGTGTCAGCACCTATTTTTACATGTCTTGTGAAGTCATACAGAGAAAAAGGAAAAACTGAGTTTTAATCATTTTATTTATACTGGAGGCTCGGTGACGGGAGCTGCATGAAAGCCCTTTTGATGAGCATGTCAGTCTTATCCAGTTGATACAATGATGACTGATCAGGTATTGTGTGTTTAGTTCTTCAATGCATTTAGTGAAACACAATCTAATGTAAACTCTGAAAGATAAAGCTGCAGGAACCCTGGTCAGTTATCTGCAACCATGCAAAGGGGTAGTGCAACAGACACAGATAAGCATTGTTGTAGACTACATTGGACTACTCATATAAAATAGACCCAAATATCTACTTCTCGAAAATGTGGCAGCCCACCACTATTCCTGACACACTCCAATGATCAGGTCTGTATTAAGTAATTGGACAACACCACGAATATCCCCGCTTCAGTGGAAGTGTAGTGCAACATACATACCAACAAAACTATCGAAAGTTTCAAAATGATGGCATGTCCATTTTGAAATGGCAAAACTCAGATTTGTAACAAAAGTACTTCTGAGACAACTTTGAAATGGCTTTCTTGATATAACACTATTTCATGAGGCTTTCAGAAGTGAAAAATCCTTGCAAATCTGCTGAAAGTTTTTTACTATCTGAAAAAAGGAGCCTCACTAGGTTAGATTTTGTGCAGATAACTGGTGGGATTGAAGTTTTAATGTCACACGTGTTTTATGTTTGTTCTTGTTTTACACCTCCTCGCTGGAAGGAAGTCTTTACAAATGTCCAAAACCCAAGAAGCATTAAATTTATTGTTACTCCAAAATGAAAACTTTGCCATGATTTACTCCCTCATGTGTTCCAAACCTATATGATGTTCTTCTGCAGTCACAATTCACCTTAATTGCATATTTTTTCCATACAATGTAAATGAATGGTAACTAAGGATAATATTCTGCCTAATATCTACTTTTCTGTTCCACTGAGGAAAGAGTGCCTTATAGGTTTGGAACAAAGTGAGTGTATGTAAATGATTTTTAGGTGATCTACCCTTCTAATCCCACAAAATGTGCTTAAAATACAAATCTGAATTAACATAGATCTGTTAATGAATAATTAATTCCTAGATTTGGGTTACACTGCTGTTGTATGTACTGTTATATAGTATATAAGATTACTTGACAGGATGGGCTTTTTCTTTTACACAGACATATACAGGACAACACTTTCTTTCATTCTCACTCTTTCAGTCACACACTAACAAACACATTTTCCTTCCACAATCCAATCAAGCACAGACAAACTTTTGTAGTTCATAAAACAGAGACCAGTGAAAATCAGGTTAGGGACTTTACAGCCTGCTAGGAGGGAAATCGTCGGATCCAGCAGTCTTTAAGAACAGTTCGAGGCCTTAAAACACAACATGAACTTGTTGATGTTTTGAGAGTCCATCTGCTTTTCACCTGTAATTTTCTCAAGAGCCCCTCTCCCATTCACGCATTCCCCTTGACCTCACAGCCACCAGAACCGTATGTATACGATAAGCATGATGAAGAAGACTCCGCCTGCAGCTAGCTTAGCGTACGTGGAGCGAGTGTTCAGGTACTTAGCATCACTTCTGTATTTTTTCGACAGGCTGGACAAGTTGCTGGCCTTTGAGTCCAATGCTAAGGGAGAGGTAAAAAACTTTAATAAGACAATTCAATCTGTCCTCTTTCCTCAGAACTGACTCATTTTAGCCATTACTTATTACAAACTGGTTCAAAGGTAGGCTACTTATAGAGGATGTATAAAGTCATGGATATGTTGCACTAACAACTAGTTTGTTAACCAGGAAGTGTGTACATACGTAGCACTTTCTTAATTTTGGACAGTGAATCTTCAATTTTACATAATTACAGATAGTAATTTACATAACTTTATATTTTAAACCTTATTTTTTGGAAATGTATTGATGTAAGTAGTGTGTGTATTGAAAACAGTGTGTGCTCGTCTTCTGTAGACTGAATGCCAATTGATAGATTGTTATCTAATGCAATGATATTTATACATTAAAGGAATAGTTCACCCAAAAATTAAAATTCTCTCATCATTTACTCACCTTCAAGACATCCCAGATGTGTATGACTTACTTTCTTCTGCAGAAAACAAAGGTTTTTTGAAGAATATCTCAGTGCTGTAGGTCCTCACAATACAACTGAATAGTGACCAGAACTTTGAATCTTAAAAAAAAAAAAAAAATCACATTAAGGCAGAATGAAAGTAATCCATATGACTCCAGTGGTTTAATCCATATCATCTGAAGCACTATGATAGGTGTGGGTGAGAAACCGATAAATATATAAGTCCTTTTTTTTCTTTAAATCTCCACCTTTGACCAGCCCCGACCAGTAGGTGGCAATATGCACAAAGAATGCGAATTGCCGAGACGCTTGGCACAATTCGGGGGTCAGACGATTACGGCCATGGAAGCTAAATTCTCTGAGTTGGTTACAAGAATCGAGGACGGTAAGAGACGGATCGATTAACTGGAGTCATCAGAGAGGGAATTAGCTGCTAATCTGCTAGCGACCAAGGTAGATTTGCAGTGCATCTTGGAAAAGTTGGACGACCTTGAGAATCGTATTCGGCAAAACAACGTCTGAATTGTTGGAATTCCTGAGCATGAGGAAGGCAGAGATATGGGGAAATTCCTAAACTAACTCTTTCAGAGTCTGCTCGACATATAGTGCATCCAGAAAGTATTCACAGCGCTTCAATTTTTCCACATATTGTTATGTTACAGCCTTATTTTTTAAATCACATGTACATAAGTATTCACAGCCTTTGCTCAATAATTTGTTGAGGCACCTTTGGCACCAATTACAGCCTCAATCTTTTTGTGTAAGATGCTACAAGCTTGGCACACCTATTTTTGGGCAGTTTCTCCCATTCTTCTTTGCAGGAACTCTCAAGCTCCATGAGGTTGGATGGGGTGCGTCAGTGCACAGCCATTTTCAGATCTCTCCAGAGATGTTCAATCAGGTTCAAGTCAGGGCTCTGGCTGGGCTACTCAAGGACATTCACAGAGTTGTCCCGTAGCCACTCCTTTGTTATCTTGGCTGTGTGCTTAGGGTCGTTGTCCTGTTGGAAGATGAACCTTCACCCCAGTCTGAGGTCCAGAGCATTCTGGAGCAAGTTTTCCTCAAGGATGTCTCTGTACATTGTGGCATTCATCTTTCCCTCGATCCTGACTAGTCTCCCAGTTCCTGGCGCTGAAAAACATCCCCACAGCATGATAATGCCACCACCATGCTTCACTGTAGGGATGGTATAGGACAGGTGATGAGCGGTGCCTGGTTTCCTCCATACATGACGCTTGCCATTCAGGCCAAAGAGTTCAATCTTTTGTTTCTCATGGTCAGTTGCCTTTTGGCAAACTCCAGGCAGGCTGTCATGTGCCTTTTACTGAGGAGTGGCTTCCGTCTGGCCTTCTACCAAACAGGCCTGATTGGTGGAGTGCTGCAGAGATGGTTGTTCCTCTGTCCTCAGAGAAATGCTGGAGCTCTGTCAGATTGACCATCGGGTTCTTGGTCACCTCCCTTTCTAAGGCCCTTCTTCCCCGATCACTCAGTTTGGCCAGGTGGCCAGCTCTAGGAAGAGTCCTGGTGGTTCCAAAGTTCTTAAATCTACTGATTATGGAGGCCACTGTGCTCATTGGGACCTTCAATGCTGCAGAATTTTTCTGTACCCTTCCCCAGATCTGTGCCTCGATAAAATCCTGTCTCGGAGGTCTACAGACAATTCCTTGGACATCATAGCTTGGTTTGTGCTCTGACATGCACTGATAAGTGGGACCTTATATAGACAGGTGTGTGCCTTTCCAAATAATTTCCAATCAACTGAATTTACCACAGGTGGACTCCAATCAAGTTGTAGAAATATCTCAAGGATGATCAGTGGAAACAGGATGCACCTGAGCTCAATTTTGAGTGTCATGGTAAAGGCTGTGAATACTTATGTACATGTGATTTTGTTTTGTTTTTTATTTTTAATAAATTTGCAAAGATTTCAAACACATTGTCATTACGGGGTATTGTTTGTAGAATTTTGAGGAAAATAATGAATTTAATCCATTTTGGAATAAGGCTGTAACATAACAAAATGTGGAAAAAGTGAAGCGCTGTGAATATTTTCCAGGTGCACTGTAATAGGCCATAAGCTGGAAATTGAGCAAGCTCACAGGGCCTCGGCTCCGAGATCCACGGAAATAGACAAGCCCCGATCAATTCTGGCCAAATTTCGGGCGAGGAGTAAAGGAAGGCTTTCTTGGATGAACCACATAATCTTCTTGTTCCCAGACTTTGAAGAGAGAAACGTGATAGTTTCAAGGAATGCAAGAAACTCTTACATCAACAGAAGGTCGAATTTGCACTGATGTTCCCGAACCAATTGAGAATAGATACTAAGGGATGATTTTTTTTTAGATACTAAGGATGAAATATTTACATGCCCACAGCAAGCTATGTCTTTCATAGAGACAATAGGGTGAGTAAGCCATTTGGTGATTTTCATGTTGCTCCCAAGTTAGCTTGACTCGCTGAACATACACTTGACTGTCTGAGGAGCACCTTTTTGTTTCTTTTTGTGTTGTTTCAGCCTAGTGGCTGGAGTTTGTTTTGTGGAATAACACCCTTCAAGAAACTTTTGCATCGACAGAATGCAAGAAACTCTTACATCAACGGAAGGTTGCTTTTGTACTGATGTTCCCAGCCAAATTGAGAATAGATACTAAGGATGGCTGCAAAATATTTACATGCCAACAACAAGCGATGTCTTTCATAAAATCAATGGACCGAGGAAGTCATGGTGCATTTCTCACTTTGCTCCCACTTGAACTTAAATCACTGAACATATACTTGACTGTCCGTGTAAACTGGGCACCTGTTTTGTTACTTTTTGTGCTGGTTCCGCCTAGCAGCTGGAGTTTGTTTAGTAGAATAACACTCCTTTGGGACAGTTGTGGATGAATCTGTATATGCCATGTGTTTATGCCTCCTATTGGCTGAACTTTGTTTTGTGGAATATTTTTTGCAAAACATTGGAAGGATTAGGTAATCTGCTGCTTTGGGGGTTCAGAACTTTATGTGTGAGTTATTGGACACTCACTATTAATTTTGCCCCAGACTCTGTATCCTGGGTGATGGGACGGCTGTCAATATTGGGGACAGATATTTATAAAGTTGGGTCCTAGCCGGAGTCATGATTGGCATGAAAGTCATCCTCAGGGGATGGAAGTCGGCTATATATATATATATATATATATATATATATATATATATATTACACTCACCTAAAGGATTATTAGGAACACCTGTTCAATTTCTCATTAATGCAATTATCTAATCAACCAATCACATGGCAGTTACTTCAATGCATTTAGGGGTGTGGTCCTGGTCAAGACAATCTCCTGAACTCCAAACTGAATGTCAGAATGGGAAAGAAAGGTGATTTAAGCAATTTTGAGTGTGGCATGGTTGTTGGTGCCAGACAGGCCGGTCTGAGTATTTCACAATCTGCTCAGTTACTGGGATTTTCACGCACAACCATTTCTAGGGTTTACAAAGAATGGTGTGAAAAGGGAAAAACATCCAGTATCGCGGCAGTCCTGTGGGCTGAAAATGCCTTGTTGATGCTAGAGGTCAGAGGAGAATGAGCCGACTGATTCAAGCTGATAGAAGAGCAACTTTGCCTGAAATAACCACTCGTTACAACCGAGGTATGCAGCAAAGCATTTGTGAAGCCACAACACGCACAACCTTGAGGCGGATGGGCTACAACAGCAGAAGACTCCACCGGGTACCACTCATCTCCACTACAAATAGGAAAAAGAGGCTACAATTTGCAAGAGCTCACCAAAATTGGACAGTTAAAGACTGGAAAAATGTTGCCTGGTCTGATGAGTCTCGATTTCTGTTGAGACATTCAGATGGTAGAGTCAGAATTTGGCGTAAACAGAATGAGAACATGGATCCATCATGCCTTGTTACCACTGTGTAGGCTGGTGGTGGTGGTGGTGTAATGGTCTGGGAGATGTTTTCTTGGCACACTTTAGGCCCCTTAGTGCCAATTGGGCATCGTTTAAATGCCACGGCCTACCTGAACATTGTTTCTGACCATGTCCATCCCTTTATGGCCACCATGTACCCATCCTCTGATGGCTACTTCCAGCAGGATAATGCACCATGTCACAAAGCTCGAATCATTTCAAATTGGTTTCTTGAACATGACAATGAGTTCACTGTACTAAAATGGCCCCCACAGTCACCAGATCTCAACCCAATAGAGCATCTTTGGGATGTGGTGGAACGGGAGCTTCGTGCCCTGGATGTACATCCCACAAATCTCCATCAACTGCAAGATGCTATCCTATCAATATGGGCCAACATTTCTAAAGAATGCTTTCAGCACCTTGTTGAATCAATGCCACATAGAATTAAGGCAGTTCTGAAGGCTGAAAGGGGTCAAACACAGTATTAGTATGGTGTTCCTAATAATCCTTTAGGTGAGAGTGTGTGTATATATATATATATATATATATATATATATATAAAATCTTCCTTTTTTATATTCTAGTTGTTGATGACCACAGTAGTGCGTGTTTGTGTCGGGTGGGATGTTCGGTGGGAGGGGTTTAATATGAATAATCTGTTTCTCACCCAAACCTATCTTATTGCTCCTGAAGATATGGATTTAACCACTGGAGTCGTATGGATCACTATTATGATGACTTATGTGATTTTTGGACCTTCTAAGTTCTGGTCACCATTCACTGGCATTGCATGAACCTACAGAGCTGAAATATTCTTCTAAAAATCTTTGCTTACGTTCCGCTGAAGAGAGAGAGTTATACCATCTGGGATGACATAAGGGTGAGTAAATGATGAGTGAATTAAAATTTTTGTGGCGAACTATTCCTTCCAAATGCTTTTTGGGGCCACTGTACATGTAGATAACAGAACATCTACGTGAATATAGTCAATTGTACAGATTTAGATTTTTTGATCTTCCATTACAGCTGACAACAGCCACAGATCAAATTCAGAAGAAGCATATGCTCATTATATCTGCCCTAAAACTGACTAGAGAACTGCGAGTAGTTTACCAGATAAGGCCTCTCCTCTCTGTAGAACTTCTTCTATGTTGGCCACCATGATCCTCTGTACATCCTGCAGCTCTGTGTTAATATTGCTCATGTTCCTGCGCGCTCTACTGTCGATATAAGACTTTTTGGTCTTCTGAATGTATGTGTCTACAAACAAGAGAAAAAGTATTACGAGATGGCATGAATTTGATCGGCAATATGTTTGGAAGCCAATGAAACTCTGGCTGGTGGAGAGTGAGGGCTATTACCAAACTCTATGAAGGAGTATGGCCTGGAGACTGTAGGCACCTTCTTGCCATGTTGTTCATGAAACTCTGCTTGCAGATCTTCAAGATAAGCGAAGGCCAGCTTTTTAGGAAACCCGGCTTCACAAAGCACCAGGTAGCAAACTCCTTTCTCAATGACATAGCTTTGAAAAGAGGTAAGATGAGACACTTTTTATGACCCGTGTATATTAACTACAGTACCTTTATGTAATAATAATACAAATAAAATTACAAAACAAACAACTTTAAAAATGTGAATGCATAATTTTCTTGGAATCCATATATTCATCTACATTTGATAAATAATTGACTTAGCTCATTATATGTAATATATAGTTTCAGGATAGTTTCAACTTACTGAAAGGCCATTAAGCCAGCCTCTAAGGTGCAGCGGGTGGGACTCTGCTCGTTCAGTTTGCGAAACAGCTGTTTGGCTTGGCTCTGATATTGCTGGAGGTCTCGACCGATCTGAGAACAGACATGATAGTTAGACTAAATAACACACTCAATATTACACTGATACAATAGATTCGACCCTCTTCTGAGGCATTTCACAAGGCAAAAGTTGAACAAACCTTTTCACTTCCCTTCATGACAGCATGAAAGGAAGAAATGTAAATATATTAGACCATAAATCAAATGTCTTTTGTAAAGCTAATGAAACTTCTGGGCATGTACTAGATCCATCACACATGAATCCCATTTGCAGGAAAATCTCTAATTATTTTTCTTTGAAAAAGAAAACTACTTCCACCTAATCCAACATTATATGCAGAATAGACTGAACTCTGTTTTTGAAATGTGCATTTATGGTTCCTAAAAGATTAACACACTTAACAATTATAGCTATTCAGCTGCAGATGAATACATGGTCACATACGTTGCTTTTCTTCCAAGGAACTTAAAGGAGAATGCCCACACAAGTCCAAATTAATTAATAGGTTCTGGTACGTCTCATGACATGGCAGGTTTGAATTGAAAAAGCATGAATGAGATTTGTTAGATTTTCAGTTAATAATGACTTTGATGCCAGTCTGTTCCTCACACAGTTAGCATGGTTGTGGAAAACTTGGAATATAGCTGACAAATTATATGGACTTAAAGCTGAAGTGTGTAATTTTGGTGACAATAGAGCTACCAAACAGAATTGGAAAAATAAACTGGTTTCAAAACAGCTCTCTGAATACACCCCCCATCTTCTGTTTTTAGAAAAAAAGAGATGGTCCCGCCTCCAACTCAAACCATTGGTTGAGTAACATTGTTGTGGTGGGTCTAAGCAGGTTTCTCAAATAAAAAGAGCAATTTTCAAAGAGCCACAGAATGACAGTACTTACAGTTTTCGAGAAAATTAACCTACAAATGGCCAACTTATATTTGTCTCTGCAAATTAAGCTGGAATAATATAAAGTATAACACAGAAATGGTTACATACGTCAGCTTAAGGACCATTCATGCCAAACAAGTTTTTCTGTTCGTCTGTGCTCTTTACGGATTATTTTTCTATGTAAACGTGCTAGACAGAAGTCTTTGATCGTTCGCCATGTCCAACGGCTTTTTAAGATACTTTATGTTTCTTAGATGATGTGTCAGGTAAAAAAAGAACATCAACTTTTAAAAGTGCACCTCGAGGGAGCAGGGGTAGCTCAGCGAGTATTGACGCTGACTACCACCCCTGAAGGTGTTCGAATCCAGGGTGAGCGGAGTGATTCCAGCTAGGTCTCCTAAGCAACCAAATTGTCCCGGTTGCTAGGGAGGGTAGAGTCACAAGGGGTAACCTCTTTGTGGTTGCGATTAGTGGTTCTAGCTCTCAATGGGGTGCATGGTAATTTGTGTGTGGATTGCGGAGAACAGCATGAGCCTTCACATGCTGCGAGTCTCTGCGGTGTCATGCACAGCGATCCATGTGATAAGATGCATGTATTTACTATCTCAGAAGTGGACGCAACTGAGACTTGTCCTCTGTCACCCTGATTGAGGTGAGTAACTGCGCCACCATGAGGCAGTAAACAGTGGGAATTGGTCATTCCAAATGGGGAGAAAAATGAAGAAAAAAGAAGAAGAAAAAAAGCGTGTGTGTGTGTTTAAATAACCTCTAAATCAGTGATTATACCACTGCAATTTGAGATCAAGACAGCTATCTACTGTCTGTTGATAATATATCACGATAACGAGATACCCATGACGTTTACAAGGCATTGCTCTTTGATCTGTCAAATTTTCAGCATACACTGACCTCCCCTGACACAGACACACTAATGTAAATGATAAAACATATAAAGATCACTGAGCACAGATACCTGCTCGTCCTCCTGCATTGAAGCGGCCAGCGGCAGTCCATCCGCCAGTCGCGCGATCATGGTCAGCAGCACCATTTTGCTGTAATGTCAGGTTTGATGAAAATTGATAAGTGGTGGAACAGATAACACAGCTGTAAAAATGTCTGTCTGGATTACAGCTTGATAACACTCCTCCGTACGCTGAGCTGGCCGGAAATTCGTGAATATTTGGTGTCGCTGTGTTATTGTCCCGCTAGTTCAAACATTATTTAACAGCTAGCATTGGTTCCGCATTGATTGTAAATGTTGCTTCTTGACGACAGAAATGAATGATATTTCTTGTTTGCTACTTAATTCGTATTATTCCAGAATCTGTCAGGTACCGTTTTTATAAGTCTTTGCAAGGTGTTACGTCCTAACCCAAAAGGGTTGTTAGATTGTTGCTATCACTTAGTTATTATTCACCCCAAAATGAAAACTCTCATCAGCAGAATAAAGAAAATCATACACATATGTGATGGAATGAGGGTAAGTAAACCCTCATTCCATCACATATGTGTATGATTTTCTTTATTCTGCTGAACACACACACACACACATATATATATATATATATATATATATATATATATATATATATATATATATATATATATATATATATATATATATATATATATATATATATATATATATATATATATAACATCACAGTGCATCCAGAAAGTATTCACATCGCTTCCCTTTTTCCACATTTTGTTATTTTGCAGCCTTATTCCAAAATTGTTTCTCAAAATTCTACAAACAATACCCCATAATGACAACGTGAACGAAGTTTGTTTGACATCTTTTTAGCAAATTAAAAAATTAAAAATAAAATAAAAAAAATCACATGTACACAGTACACACACAGTGTATCCGGAAAGTATTCACAGTGCTTCACTTTTTCCACATTTTGTTATGTTTAGTCAGTTGGTTTAGTCACACTGTGAAGTCAGCATTAAAACCACTGATTTGGTGATGTGATGACAGTGCAGTCTTGGCATTGCAATATAGGCCAGTCTTTCCTACATTGCTATATTCCACTTAAAAATGTTATAATAGTTAATAATGTCTAGTATAAACTTTTTTTTTTACATCAGATTTCTCTTTAAAGTTAGTAGTAAATGTAACTTTCTATTTTCAGATTTGTTTTAATATACAGTAATTAAGTTGTCTTGGATGACCTGCAAACAGGAAATTCATCTGAGGACGAGTGAGATTAGACTAACACACAGGGGAGTTTAGAGCACCTCATCAACTTCAAAGGTTCGATTTGCTTCACATCAGCATGCGAAAGTAACATCACAGGGTTGAACATAGAACAAGAGGTCAGAACATATCTTTATATTTGCCAATAACTGTCATAACGGCATCATCCCAGCTAAGGGAGACCCTGTGGTCCAGATTATTTTTTACAATAGTGGAAATGTAAAGATGTAGAAGCCTAATGAAAAGAGAGAAATACAGAGACATTCTATCCTCTCTCAAAGTCTTTGGATTGGCAACTTCATGGGTCTCTAAAAACTCAAATAAGTGTAAGAAAATGACATTGAAAATGTCAGAAAATGTAAACTCAGTAATGGCATACTAACAGACATATCAAAATAGAAACGTCAAATTATAATTGGCAGGGTCCAGTCTGAAATATGAAATAGACTAACACAGAATGAGTTTGAATAAGAACTTCAAAAGGCTGTGCTTAATTTATGAATACATTTTATTCAATATAAACATTTCCTGATTAACAAAAAAATCAGCTTACTATAACTAACATTTTATTTCCCTTTCTTAAGAGGTATTCTAAAAAAAATCTAATAAAACACAACTGAAATGAAATAAAACACTGAAAATATTCATTTAGTGGTTCGTGTGAAATCTCTAGTCAAATTTTTTGTATTGTACAATATCCATGGACACCAACAGCAATTGAGAATAACTTGCTAAATTATTATTCAGTTTGTAGTATATTAAGAAAATCTGTGCAACAGAAAAACAGCACAGATGACAATTACATTGATTTTATCATAGAACAGATGATTTTCATCCAAAATTACATACAGTACAATTATTGCAAAGACTGTCTTGCGTACAGTTGTTGCAAGGAATGCCATTTGTCATGTAGAAAGTTTAAGTTGCATAAGGGCACTACAAGAGCAGCCCATACATGGGACTCAATGAACCTGCAACAGTTGTTTCAGCAGTGCTGTTTGTAAACGATTATAAAACCACAAACATTTTTTTTACAGTTTTAAAAAGGTGCACTCTGTAATTTTTCCTCATTAAAAAGTTTAACTCCTAAATAAATTAATTGTAATTTTAAAACATATGTGATATGAAGACTCCAGTCATATCAGTAACGTTATAAATGCTGTTTTATTCTACGTGGAGAGGACTAAATGGATTAAAGTAATCATGGCTGACTGTGAATTGTACATTTCTACAATGGCATCTGAAACTGAAAACTATTCATTTTGATTGACACTGCATCCATGCCACTAAGTGTCAGTGTAAGTCCAAGATAACACAAGTAAAAACGTTACTGATTGCACTTTAAAACTAGCCAATAGCCATATAAAAAAAGAACATTTTACAGACTTTATGCATGTTTGTTTACAGTATAAAGAAAAGCATCCAAGTATAAAGATGCAATACATCTACATAAAGTAAAGATATATGCTACAACTTTCAGGTCAGGAACACTGAGGAATGTTCAAAATACTTTGGTACAAGTAGAGTAGGTTCAATAAAATGTGTAATCTAATCTGAGTGTCCCTCAGAGAGGTACTTGATTTTCTGTGCTACAGACTGTGCTTTTGAGACAGGGCAGGGCAGCAGTGGGAGTCGAGGAGGACCCAGTGCTAACCCTGACACTTCATTCATCACCTGCTTATTCATGGCCACATCAAAACCTGCAGAGCATGAATAAATAAAGAACCCAAATCAATGGGATTTAATCCAAACACTCTAGGCTTAGGTAACTGAAAAGAGTTCCCTATAATACACACAACACAAACATGACTATGGCCAACTGGAGCTTTACAGCTATACTGTGAGCATGTAGAAACCAGTCAACTTACCCAGGTTCATAGCAAATGTGATGACATCCATACATTTAAACTGTAACCAAAAAAGCAAATGATTAATAGCTGTTAATAAAACTAAGCACAGGCATATACATGTGGAAATGGTCACCAGCAGGGGCTGATGTTACATTTTACATTTATGCATTTGGCAGATGCTTTTATCCAAAGCGACTTACAGTGCACTTATTACAGGGACAGTCTAATGTTGATTAGACATACAGTATAATAAAGCTAAGCAGATGTACATACGAAAAGTGATGGGTGATATACCTGTATGTCTCTGGCCTGTGTGGCATCTCCCTTATCGAAAGCAGATATCATTTGTTTCACTGTGCGTCCGAGGTAGTTATATGTGCTAGAGAGGAGAGTGTTCAGCAATGCATTATGAGTAAGTTTGGGATTTTAACTTTCAGTTACAAGAAAGTGTCAATGGCCACTTGTTTTTCTGGAATCTATTGTTTATCTTCATATCTAGCCCTTTGAACAAAAATGTGTGAAACTTTTGTTTTTGCAGTGTTAAAATGACAACTGATTACAACACTGAGGTCACACTATTGTCATCAACCAAAATCAGTCTCATGACTGACCAACAGAATGTATTTATCAGGAACCAGACTAACACCACAGTGTGGAACACAGCAAAAGATCAAGATTTCATGATAACTGGGGCTAGAAAATAAGGTCACGATGTTGAAATTCTGAATCGTACCAGACAGTAATGCAATTGAGTAGTTAGAAGATGCCGTTATGTTGACACTCACCTTCCTACTGCTCCATGAACACCCAGTGCCATAGCTCCCAAGAGTTGCTGCAGAGAAAAGAGGTCAATCATAAAGTTTTCCACACAAATTAAAGCCAACTTAAAGGGTTAGTTCACCCAAAATTTTCATTTTTGGGTGAACTAACATTATAATATATTTCAGAACTAGTCACACTGCAAGTTCAGCATATTTATACGAATCTCACAAAACCTGTCTGGTCAGATTTCACTCTAAAACCAAAAAAATAAATAAATAAGGACTAACAAATTATATTTTGCTTTGCAACCTATTTTTAGGATCATTAAGATTTTAGGATGCCAGCCCCATTACTAAAAGGGGAAAAACACAATGATATACAGTATTAATTAAAATTCAAAGTATTTTCCTAAGTATACATCATGAAAGTATTTGTTGTACTGCCTTACGTTCTGTTAATTCTAATTTATAAATCATTGTATAATAGTAATTATTTTACCATAATTCTGTAAGAAAAAAACCTGTATACTAAACTGCAAACAGTATAAAATACTATATATTACAGTCATGAGAATCACCACTGAGAACAATGGATATTACACAAAACAGAACAAACAGCAAAATAAAGAGTAAAGCGTTTCATAATGATCATGAAAATTTTGGGAGAAAATGTATTGACAATAATGTCACCATACAAATAAATAAATCTTAATACTAAAGTATGCTTAATTTTCTTCTTATTAAAGAAGACAAACTAAAATATATTTTTCTTTGGGGTAAAATGTTACCATGACATGTTTTTGTGAAATTCCTCCATTATTTTGTGATGGTTCAAATAAAGTAGATGCAAAGATGAGGAGGGAGTGGATTTCATACTTCATCTACTCCATACAGGACAGACCAGTTTTGGGACTGGCAGTAACAAACACACTGTCCGAGATCTCTGAGGTCAGTCCCACTGTATTTCACTCCCTGAAATGAGGGGATCATCAGCTCAATCCCTTTTAGCACATCGACTGCTTTCACTGTGAGTGTAAGACGGTAGAACAGAGTTGAACAATAAAACAAGAGAAAAGTGAGATTGGAGAGAGAAACAGCAACAATGCAATCTGTAACATGCCAGTCTTACTCATTGAAAAACCCCAATGCTGTGTACAGTGCAATTGTAAAAAATCTAAAAAGTCCTCAGTTTTGAGTGCCGTTATGATGATCTGGGTTCACACTTACAGGAAACACCAGTCATGCCTGGAATATGATAATAATAAAATGGAAGATCTGGAGCACAGGCGGCCACTTCCTTTAGAAACATTTTCAACGCATCTGTTAAAAGAAGAAGATACTTTGTTTTATGTTTATATAAATATATATATTTTTTATTTATTCTAATTAAAGCAGTATTTAGAACAATAGAGGGACTAAAAACCTGCATTAGTGGGTTTGAAATAAGAAGGAGAGATTACTGATATGCCATGGGCCTCTATACTGGCAGCATGCCGAGCCTGAGGGAAAAGCAAAACATCTACTCAGCAAAAAACATCCACTCAGCAACTTTATACAATCACGAGGAGTTGGAGTGAAAAACCTGTTTATCTGTACGTTATGAAACATGTACAGATAAACAATTAATTTGAAGAAGGATCATTTTGGGGCTACTGTTATGTTAAAAGACAAAAGAGAAACATTTAACTGCACTACTCTGCTCTCTTTTATTTTATACTTACTTTTAATTGATACTGCGTGGACATATTTATATTTATATTGCTTTATTTTTATTCTTGCTCATATATTTAGAGACTGTGTGAACGCATCTACAACACCACAACAAATTCCTTGTATGCGTAAAAAACGTACTTGGCAATAAAGCTTTTTCTGATTCTGATTCTGAAAAGTGCATTTACAAAAGTTATATATATGTGAAAGAACACAGATAATGCATGTAAAAAAGGGATGTGAAGCTTTGTCCTCACCAGTTCTTGTGAATCTTTTATACACATGCAGCCAACATGAACTATCACTTGTTCAAGCCTGAACAAACACACACACACACACACACACACACACAGTCACAAGAGAATGCACAATAAGAATGCATTCCGCTATCTTAACTTTTATAGGAAAACATGTAATAAAAATATGCATAAACATGTTATTACTCACTTGCCCTTGCCCTGTAAGCACCATTCAGAAGCAAGCTGCTTTCTTTCTTCCACAGTGAGTGAACAGCCCTCGCCCGTTGTGCCATTAACTACCAGAAAAAAGTGTGGGAGATATCAAATTCATATAACTGTGTTAATCAGTATCCTCTTTCTTTCCCTTCCTTAGATATGCCCCAAACCTTTCATTAGAAAATGTGACTTACCAAACACACTCTTGACACCCTGTTTCTCTGTAAGGTAATCAATGTATGGCTCGATCACAGAGAGATTAATCTCCCTAAAAAACAGCAGAAATTGAATAACAGGCTTATGACTTGATAACATAGAAGTTCACGCAACAGGCATATTCTGTACAACTTTGATGAGAAGTTTAAAATAGTTCACCCTTCTGTAGTGAGTGGTGTGAAAGTAGCTGCAACGAGCCCAGTGAGCTTTTTCACCTCACGAGACATCTCTGCATACAGTACACGTCAACAACAAAATTTGCTAGTGGATCAATGCCGTGGATGTGACACGTTATACATTTGATATATTTTTCAATTTGATCGACAAGTATTAAACGTGCACGACAAAAAATACTCTGTTGCTTACAGTACCTTTTCAGTCTCTTGTGCCGCTTTCTCCAATGCTGGGACAATTATCTGTCTTATATTTTTTTTTGTGCGTGACGTCACCGCACGAGGCTGTCATGCGGAAAGCGCGTCAGCTTGAAGTCATGCTGGGAAATGTAGTTTTAGACTCTTTTATTTTTATTATAAACAGCACTTAGAGAAATGTTTCATTCATGGCCTCCAAAAAACAGCATGTTACCAAGTTCACATAATTTAAATAATGCAAACATTGAAATAGGAAAAGATCTGTTATAAAACTAAATACAAAATTGTCACTGATCAATCAACATAACTTAAGAATAATATTTCAGGCTCTAACAGTAACTGTCTTTTACATCTACACAAACCACTATATCATTTGTTTGCATTTTATGTATGTGTAGCTTCCCTAGGCTTTAAAAGGCTATTATATTATTATATCAAAGGCTATTAGGCCTATATTCCGTAGGCTTGTTTCGCGCAAACGCTCTACTCACAGCACACGAACCGGACGATTTGCTCTGATAAATATCGATACTGATGTTAAAACAGTTCACATCAAAAGTATTTTTGCATGCGTCTGTTCTGTTTTCCCATTGTTTAAACACTTGCTGGACAAATGTCTTTGGCATTTGCACTGCGTCTCGCTTTTTCTTCCGCATCTCGCACAGGACCTGCACTATTTAAACACCATGTCAAGTTAAAAAGACTTCAAATTGTCAAAAAACGCACGCTGAGAGCAGGGCTGTAGCCTGTAAAATTTGTGAGTTCTCAAGACTTTTACCAAAATTACACCTACAAATGCAACATATTCTATACATCAAAATTAAATACAAAAATGAAAGGACAGAAACCTACTGAAATATATATATATATATATATATATATATATATATATATATATATATATATATATATATATATTTTTTTTTTTTATTGCAAATGCAGTTAACAATGTTAATACTGAATTTTTGTCAGGCCATGTTAACTCCGTTACATATTATAATTATTTGTATAATTTTTTTTTCTTTCGCACTCAGTCATTTTTCTCCCATTTAACATTTTTTACTCCTGAAGAAATGAATTATAATTTTGAAACATGTGTATAAAATCATGACCACTCACATGAGATGAGGATTCTATCAGTAACCTTATAAAAGCTGTTTAATTCTACATTGGGCAGGGGCACCCTCACTGCCATTTTAGAATCACAAGACCAGCTTAATCTCAGTAACCATCTTGTTATTGGACATTTTCACTCACTGATTAAATTAATCATGGCTGATTGTGAATAGTGCATTTCTACAATAGCATCTGTAACTGAAAACTGCTGATGTTGAATGATGCTGCATCCACACATGAACAAAGAGTTACTGAGTATACATTTAATTCACATTTCTTCAATTAAAGTTCAATAGAACTAAACATATTTACAAAGGAGAAATGTCATAACTTCATACTTAATTCATGAGTGTCCATGCAAGCTTTTTTGTTAAATTCTGCTTTGAATTTGACTTTATGACAATTTACAATTGTTTGTTCATAGTATCCAGAGTTTAACTGTGGTATTAGTAAGATCATGTTAATCACAGGTAAAAAACAAAAAAAAACAAAAACAAAGATCACCATGGTTAGATGTAATTATTGTATGTAATTAATTTGTAAAAAACAACCTCCATAAAAGTGACTTTTATTGCCCTAATACACAATATTTTTTGTTGGTTAATAATATTAAAATGTATTACAAATATATACACTATTTCTGGGAAAATACCATATAGTTACTACTACAGTTAATGTTACTACAGTAACTGTCAGGCATAGTTCTATAAGAGTGCTGATTAGTGGAATGAAAAGCCTGTACAGTTGTGAACGGAAAAATGTAGTTTAATATGACGGGCTATTTAATCTGGTCTCAAAGCTTCAGCACAGAGCTTTTAAGTGTCTCATATCAGATGGGTTTATAACAGATAATTCTGTGTCAAATTGAAATGGATAGCACGTGACTCACAGTTAACTTTTTATTTTCTTGTGTTTTCATTGTATGTACCCAGCTAACAATTTTATATACCCAGCTAGTAACGAATGTTCTGGGAACGGCAGTTAAGAAAAAAAAAAAAGTTTACCCCATGTGCGTGTGTGTGTGTTTTACAGATTTATCTTTATTACAGAAATAACAGGGGTAATTTATTTAAAAATTAAACGTTCTAGTACACGTTTTACGAGAAACATTACAAATAATATTACACTTGAAGCATGCTTGGAAATGTAGTTTATCCACAGCACTGCGCAAGGGGCGTGTATGTGAAACGTAGTACCGGATACGGATGTTGACGTCACATATGACCAAGCGTCGGCTCTCGGCTGAATCTGTTCAGAGACTATTCATCAGAGACGGGCCACTTCTACACCAAGGAGCTCGCGCCCAACGGTCAACGGATGTAGAAAGAAAGTTAAAAGAGCCAATCAACTTCTAGAGTTGGACATCGCCTGTCATTCAACTCGAGAAAGCGCATGCGTATTGGCTATACAATCCAGTAAAATTTCATTTTTTAGCGTAAAAGTAGGAAAAGAATCACATTTTATTATACTAGGTTTGTCAGATTTTACCGCTGATTTAAAATATGCTCTTTGATCGTAATCACGACCAATCGTTTTTTAGATAATGGTGTTCCCCCATTTAAGTAGATAGGAGCTGCACTGACATGATTGAAATACAGTTTTGGAAGCGTTCCATCTCGTTCCGACAGTGAACTGACTTGCTAGAGAGACTTTGATCTGCTCATCATTTACTTATTGTGAGAAAGAACTCTGACCCCATTCACTACACCTGACATAAAATCGCTCTAAACGTGTTGTTTTGATTTTACGGATATTGGAAGCTGAATGGACCCCCAAGTTACTCATGGCTTACCGAAGGACATATTAAATATGTTTTTTCTGCTTGTTCAAGCAACGTTTCTACTTCAATAACATGCTGTACAAAGCCGAGCTGTCATCGGCGGTTTAGCCGGCGAGCTAAACAACAAAGCGTGCTCAGCTAATTAATAATCTTTTCAGCTGATCACCTTAACAGCAATCATTTTCTCTGGATTTTATTTTTTGCTTGGCGCTTCAGCATTTTTTACATGGTTTAAACTTGTTTTCAGGATAATGGAAATGGAACCTGTCTACAATCTGGGAAATATCTGAGCTGTTTATCCAAGCTTTCCCAAATCAAGTCGAGTGGGATTCATACGTGATATTACAGTGGGTGCAAAATGCTGATCGTGTTACCCATGGTGATGGTTGCTCTTAACGACAAAGCACCTTTTTCCATGGCCCCATTTGGAGCTCCTCTTAAGCATGTCTCTGTTGGGGATCTGCAGTGATGTCGTGTTGTTGGATGATGGTCAGTAGAGAGTAGCACGCCAACGTGTCGCATGGATGCCAACGTGTTTTTAAGGTGACAGGCAGGTGAGGCAACACTGTTTGGGGAGAAACTTGAATTGATTTTAAATTTTCCTTCCTCAATCATGTTTTAAGGGACACTGTTCAACTGAAAAGCATCTCAGAAATGCGCCACAGCTGCATACATCCAAGTGAGACATTTAGATGAGAACAAGAACTGAGAAGTTACTGAGCTGGAACAGTGAATGTATTTAAAACTGTGAGTGTTCCAGAATCTACCCTAAAAACATTTTTTTTTTGCCAATATATTTAGTTATAATGGACCAGAAGTGGATGAGCAATCACCATATACACATCTAAGGAAGCAAGGACTGTAGTGAAACACATGCTCAGGGTGTGTCTGTGTATTTTGGAGTGTTGTCTTCATCATTGTGGTAGTTGGGAGTAGTCCATTGTGACACCTCGGTATTAGAGCGATGTGGGGATTGTGGATGCTTCCTTCTGCAACAATGTTGCATACTTTTTTGCTGCTGCTTCTCATAGGAACCTTCATCAGGCTGTCTGAGCCCATGACCAAAGAGGAGAAGAACAAACTAAGGTGAGGGAACAGTAATGTGGGAAGCGTGGGATAAAGTTATAGATTACTTTTGGGGATGATATAGTAGACCTGTTTCATAACTTGAAATATGATTTTTCTGACATTGCTTTGCTTCTCAGAAACCAAGTTCTGGAAATGTTTGACCACGCTTATCACAATTACATGGTATGTACACAGTATTAAATAACTTTTTGAGATAACACTTGTAGTTCTTCTAGATACAGGGTATCTCTATAGTGTATGTTCTAGGCAATAAAGTCTTAATGCTTCAATTCCATCAGCGTCTAGTCCTATGTGCAGATTTTTTAAACTTTCTAATCATTTTTGGTGCTATGGATTCTGTAGTTTGCCAAAGAATGCTCTAAGCAAAATTAAATACTGCCCTTACTAGTTTCTAGTAAGCTCAGAAGTGTCTCTCATTTAGCAGGTTAGAAAATGTATTTTCTAAAAGAATAGTTCACCTAAAAATGAAAATTCTCTCATCATTTACTCACTCTCATGCCATCCCAGATGTGTATGATTTCTTTCATCTGCTGTACACAAAGATTTTTAGATAATATCTCAGCTCTGTAGGTCCAAACAATGCAAGTGAATGGTAGACAATACTTTGAAGCTCTGAAAGGACATAAAGGCAGTATAAAATGAAGCCTTACGACTCCAGTGGTTAAATCCATGTCTAATGAAGCTGTATGATAGATGTGGGTGAACAACAGATCAATATTTAAGTCCTTTTTTACTATAATGTCTCCTCGCCGTGTCTGCGGTGGTATGCGAGAAAAATGTGATATGCAAGAGATATAAATATTTATCTTTTTCTCACCCACATCTATCATATCACTTCTGAAGACATGGATTTGACCACTGGAGTCATATAGATTACTTTTATGGCGCATTTACCTTCAGAGCTTCAATGTTCTGGCCACCATTCACTTGCATTGAATGGACCTACAGAGCTGAGATATTCATCTAAAACCTTTGCTTGTGTACAGCAGAAGAAAGTCATACTCTGGGATAGCATGATGGTGAGTAAATTATGAATATATATATATATATAATATATATGTGTGTGTGTGTGTATGTATATTTGTGTATATATAGGTGAACTATCACTTTAACATACGATTGTGTGGAACTGAAATGTGATGGTCATATATATATATATATATATATATATATATATATATATATATATATATATATATATATCAGTATATATATATATATATATATGTATATATATATATATATATATATATATATATATATCAGTATATATATATATATATATATCAGTATATATATATATATATATATCAGTATATTATATTAGTAGTATATAGGATAAGTGCTGGAAAGTACAGCATTGTAATTCAAATCTACCTAGTTTCATCTAATCTGTTTTCTTCTCCCTTTAAAAGGACCATGCTTACCCTGCAGATGAGCTAATGCCTTTAACTTGCCGTGGCCGAGTACGTGGACTAGAGCCCAGTCGGGGGGATATAGATGATGCCCTGGGCAAGTAAGTCAGTTGGCAATAAAATAAAGATAGGAGATGTGCAGAAATGATTCACATAGAAGTGGCAAAAGGATTTTTATTTAATTTTTTTGGAAAAAAGAGATTAAAACAAATGTTGTCCTCTGCCTTCAGGTTCTCCCTCACACTTATTGATACTCTTGACACTCTTGCGGTAAGTAACACCTCAAACAGATGGCTTAACCTCACATAAACAAACATTACGCACATATAAATACACTCACGCCCATGGTTGTTTGCTTATGGTCTGATCTAACATCCCATAGCTGTTAAATAAGACCGAAGAGTTTGAAGAGGCAGTGAGGAGAGTTGTGACGGATGTACGGTTGGATAATGACATCGTGGTGTCTGTTTTTGAGACCAATATCCGGGTGCTGGGGTAAGTCATCACTGGCAGATAGGTTTTCAGAATGGGTTGACATGTTTTGAAATATCTGAATTAAAATCTATTTAGGATTACCATGGTCATGGAAAAAAAGGCTGGAAAAGAGATGGTAAATTAAAAAATCTTAATGGGATGGTTCCCCAAAAAATGAAAATTCTCTCATCATTTAGTCACCCTCATGACATCTTTATGACTTTCTTTCTTCACCAGAACACATTTGAAGGATATAGAAAAATATCTCAGCTCAGTAGGTCCTTAAAATTGAAGTGAATGGAGATTTCTCATTTGAAGCTCCAAAAATCAGAGACAGTCAGCATAAACTTCATCCATATGCCACCTGCTGTTAAATAAATGTCTTCTAAAGTGACACGATCGCATTTGGTGCAAAAAAAATATTTAAGTACTTTTTTTAACTCTAAATCATGCTTCTTGTGAGCAGCGGTACATGTGTGATGTAATCGCATTGGCATTTGAAACACGCGAGAACTGACGTAAGCGCGTCACAGCGCTGTTTACATGTGAAAAGGAGGAATGCTGTACAGTAGCTTGGTTGGTTATGGTTTAGATCTGGATTGATCTGTTTCTTTACTCACAATGGTGCATTTGTGTGATCATCCTGGATGTCTCAACCAATTGGATAATGTGAGATTACATCGGTATCCACGGCAATGCAAATACGTCAAACGTGAGACCGCATTGACTCCACCCTCTCGTGAAGTTTTGGATTATACTTAAAAAGTACTTAAATATTTATCTTTTTTCGCACCAAAAGCGATCCTGTCGCTTTAGAAGACATTAATTTAAGCACTGGAGTCGTATCGATGACATTTATGCTGACTGTCTGTGATTTTTGGAGCTTCAAAAGAGAAATCTCCATTAATTTGCATTTTAAGGACCTACTGAGCTAAAATTCTTCAAATGTGTTCTGGTGAAGAAAGTCATACACACCTGGGATATCATGAGGGTGAGTAAATAATGAGAGAATTTAAATTTTTGGGTGAACCATCCCTATAAAAATTATGAAATTTCGGTATTGAAAATGTATATTTTTTTTACAGTTACAATCAGCTCTAAAATATTTAAAGAGCTAGAAATGGCTAAGTGCAATTTCTATAAATAATTTGTTATTTTTTATTCTTATGCAAGAATAACAAAGTCAAACATAAATAGAATGTGGTGAAAGGCTGCAATTTTATGGTAAATTGTAAAGTGTAGTGATTGAATAAAACCTTTTCTGTTCATTTAGTGGCCTGCTAGGGGGCCACTCCATGGCTGTCATGTTGAAAGACAGTGGCCAAATGCTCTGGTACCATGATGAGCTGCTGCACATGGCCAGAGATCTTGGGCTAAGACTGCTGCCTGCATTTAACACCAGCAGTGGCCTGCCTTACCCTAGAGTGAGTGCACACATACATAGAAGCAACATGATTGATGTAAATGTCACCACTGGGATGAATATATTTCCCTCTTCTAGTATCTTCTGACAGCCCATGAAATGGTTTCATGGTGATATTTTTTTTCTCTGTCTTGTTAGCTAGGACTAGTCTCTATTAAAGCATGTATACACACACACACTCTCTGACTGTCTTGAATCTATGGTTGTGCTTGCCATGGCAATGGTTGTTGAAAGTCTGAAGGATCTAATTTAGTTCTTATTTAATTAGTGATTGTGTTTATGTTTGCATTTTTTTTTATTGACACACATTAGTGTTTTGTTGCACTTACAGGTGAACTTGCGTCATGGAGTCCGTGGACCCGAGACTCGTACAGGCACTGAGACGGACACCTGCACTGCCTGTGCTGGTACAATTATCCTGGAGTTTGCAGCTTTGAGCCGCTTTACTGGGGACCCCACATTTGAGGTTAATGTTGCAAATTTTGTATTGAAGGCAAACTGAACTAAGCTAATGTTATTCTTTTAATGATCACAAGGTTGCTTATATAACCTCCAGAGAAAGATTTAATTCTGAGGTTCTTTATATAACCTAACCTCCAGAGAAATATGAAAACATTGCATTGTGTATGATTCATCTTGAGTAGAGTACTTCATGTCACCAACCTTGTAGAAACACTCCTGTGGTTTGTAATAAACTAACAACAGAGCATTGAAGTTATTTGGCTGTAGAATGTTGATTCCTCACATGTTTGTACTCATTCAGTCTGCACAATAATTGCACAGATCTTTAATAATATAACTGTGCCGTCTGAAAGATTATGAGCGTGCAACATTAGATTGTGTGCAATGAAAAGTATTTTCAGGTCAGGAATGTTCTCATTGTGTGTGGTGTAAGACTTATGATGACTAATCTATGAAAGTAGGCTAATATTTAAGTGTTGGTGTTTGGCTGTGCTGTTTACAGGCTCATGCGAGAAGAGCTCTGGACTTCCTTTGGGAAAAGAGACAGAGGAACAGTAATCTAGTTGGAACAACCATCAACATCCACTCTGGAGAGTGGGTCCGCAGGGGTGAGCCTGACATGTACTCCCCCACTTAAAAATTAAACCAAAACAGAAGCAGATGTGTTCACGTTTAGACAAATTACTTAAAACTTGTAAAGTCTAAATCTTTTGTAATTGTTCCATTAACAGACAGCGGTGTTGGGGCAGGCATAGACTCCTATTATGAGTACTTGATGAAGGCGTATATATTACTGGGTGATGATCAATTCTTGCAGCGCTTTAACACTGTGAGTATCCCTTGTTCTTTTGTTAGGTCATCAGTCCATTTCCCTATTTTATATGCTATATGTAGGAGATAATGTACAGTCATCTCAAAATAAACTCTGAAATAGTGATTAGGACCTCGACGTAAAGTGGAGGGGTCTTGTATGAGCCTGAAGGGGTTTATTTTGTGATTACAATCGTCTGTCTACATTATCCTACTTATTACACATCTACTAGGCAAATAAATGTAAATGGACATAAAATATTGATTTGCGATGAAAGTGTGTAATTACATGAGAATAAATAAATGGCTGAATATCTGGAGATCTGTTGGTGTTTATTTTGTGAAAATGACAGACTGACTTGTCATTATCTAGCCTATAAAAAGGCTACTTGGATATTAAATAAATGAATGGACATGAAACATTGATTTGCGTTTAAATTATTTGATTAGCTTACTTGTAGAGATCGCAAAGTGATCTGAGAAGCAGGAAAGATGACTTGCAATACCTGGATGTGTGGTCTGATACGTCTTAATCCCCAGATCTGCGGTTGTTACTCAGAGATATCAGACCTCTAGATGGTGCCATTGAACAATCAGACTCGAGTATTCCAGAGCGCTGTGTAATAAATTGCACTAATGCCATACTAAGATGTCCAGGATATAACAAAAAAAAAGTTGTCTTTTGTTTTTCTTGTTAAATGCCCTGATTCACTGAAAAATGTGTCACATTACAGTAGTAAACAGGGTTGTGAATGTTATTTCATGTTTACTCTATGATGCGGTCACATTCGATCATGTTCCGTTCACTTTCATGCACATGACAATGCAGGACAGTGGATATAGAACTATTGGCCTAGAATTTTGTCCTCACCAAAGCTTAAGTTTGGTGAACTGACCTGTGAATATATAAAGAGCAAAAATGTTTGACCTATTTGGGATCGAAACCTCACAGCTTGACCTCTTGGCTGAAAATCAAACATAGATGATGCTCAGATTTTTGCTGTAAAAATATCTGGGTAAAAATATAGATTTTTTACGGTTTTGCCGTAATTTGTGCTATCAGTTGAATATATTGCTATTGCTTGGATGTATTGTAGCACTACGCATCCATAATGAAGTACATCAGCCAGCCTCCTTTGCTACTGGACGTTCATATCCATAAACCCCTGCTGCCAGCACGCACCTGGATGGACTCCTTGCTTGCTTTTTTCCCTGGACTGCAGGTGGGTGATCTGTGTTTTCTCTCTCTCTCTCTCTCTCTTTGGAATATACAAATGTAAGTTTTCTGCTCTGCAGGTATTGAAAGGGGATATCCGCCCTGCCATTGAGACACATGAAATGCTTTATCAGATCACCAAGAAACACAACTTCCTCCCTGAGGTAGATCCTCTTTCATGTTGTCTGTCTGTGTCGGAGCAGAAGTTGTGTATTTGACTATCCTCACTTGACTTTGCCCCCCCCAATTCTCTCTCTCGTGCTGTTTCGCCAGGCTTTCACCACTGATTTCAGGGTTCACTGGGCTCAACACCCCCTTCGGCCAGAGTTTGCAGAAAGTACCTACTTTCTCTATCAGGTACATGGGCATGACCAATTTATGTTATTTTGCATTCCGTGTTGCTGTGTATTAGAGCTTTCATTTTACTTAGTAAACTTGTAGCTAACACTGCAAATTTAAATGGCTCTTTGAAGGCCACCAAAGATCCATATTACCTGGAGGTGGGGCGCACCATACTGGAAAACCTGAATCGCTTTGCTAGAGTTCCTTGTGGCTTTGCTGCTATGAAGGATGTGAGGACAGGGAGTCACGAGGACCGGTACGATCAGGGGTTTGTGGGAAGTGTGTCTGATTAAGTGATGGTTAATTGGTACTGTCTGGATAGTTTACTTTTTTATTATTATTATTATTACTATTAACATCAAGATTTTAGGTTAAAAGTAATATGAATGGATAAGAGAAAATATATGTTAGGTGCTGTGATGGGTCACCATTTCTCTTAAGTTTTTGACTTTCTTTCCTTCACTGGTTCATTTAATATGGTCCTGCGGTGTTACTGATGCTTTTTAACAGTACAGATATTCTATGTAGTCTCTATAATTAATATGGTCATAAGAAAACTACCAAATATCCATTTTTGTACAGATAGTGTTGATTTTTTTTGGTTAAGTGTGGGCATACGAGTAAATGATACTGTTATGTAGACTCAAAGAAAGGCTGTCTCACAACATATTTATTTCTCTTCCATTCCCACCCACCTCTTTCAGCATGGACTCATTTTTCCTAGCAGAGATGTTTAAGTACCTATTCCTGCTGTTCGCTGAAGAGGAGGATTTGTCTTTTAATGTGGAGGACTATGTCTTCACCACAGAAGCTCATCTGCTCCCTCTTTCCCTCTCCACTACCTCAAACTCACCACCGCCCCCTGTGATCAACAAGATGGTATTGCACAACAGTTTCATAACGGTTCTGCTTGCCTCTCTCCTTGCACACATTAGTACTGGTCAGATAACACTAGTCAGAGTCAACTATATTTGAGCAAACTCCTCGTAGAAAAACAAGTCATAATCACCTGTTAGATTATAGGAAATGCAAAGTTTTTGTAAGTTAAATGTTGGTTGCTGTTTTTCTGACTCTAGGCTGGAGAAGAGCTTGATGACGCAAATTTCGAGTGGACTTGCCCTAACACCCGGCTTCTCTTTCCTGACCCTGCCTTCCCACGCAATCTTCGTGAACCAATCAGGAGCACAGTGGACAAGAGCTGTCCACGCCCAGCTGCCATTCGGTGAGAAAATTATCTGACCATTTGGTCCATTTACTTAGTGCTGATTGCCTTAACAAGCACCACTATCACTATTGCTCATACTTAAGGTTATTGATTTTAACAAATCTGTAACTGTATCTAGGGACCAGAATATTATAGAGACTTTGTGTTGGCTCTTTTTTTCCAAAAAGCAATCATCCAGAACACCCTAGCAACTGCATTATAAACCATTCAGAATACCTCATCAACTTCAAAGTAATGTTCTGTCAACACCCTAGCACCATAGTGGCAAATTTTACACCATTAAGCACTAGGACTGGCTGGGTAAAAATCTAGATTTTCAGATTAATTGAGATCATCATTTGAATGATCCCAATATCAATTAGTAGAATCCCAAAATCAATCTTTTACTTTCACTGTAAGTTTCCTTCAGTTTTCGTTGTGTTGATTACAATACTGGATCTGTTAAATATATTAATTTTTAGGTTGCTTTCTCACTCAAAGCCCCATAAATTAAAGGGATAGTTCACCCAAAAATAAAAATTCTCTTAATTTTTTTAATTTTAAAAATTTTCTTACCCTCATGCCATCCCAGATGTATATTACTTTCTTATGCAGAACACAATTTTTTAGAAGAAAATCTCAGCTCTGTAGGTCTATACAATGCAAGTGAATGGTGTCAGAACTCCGAAGGTCCAAATAAAGCACATAAAAGTAATCTATATGACTCCAGTGGTTAAATCCATATCTTTTGAAGCAATATGATAGGAATGAGTGAGAAACAGATACATATTTAAGCTATTTTTTACTATAAAGCTTCACTCTCACTTCCACATTCTTCATTTGTTTTTGGCGTTATCGCCAACTACTGGTTGGGTATGGTCAAATGGTGGAGATTTTACTTGGAGATTTCAAGTAAAAAGGGCTTAAATATTGATCTTTTTCTCACCCAAAGCTTTTTTCAGGACACTGTATTTTAAAGATAATTAAAAAAAAATACAAATAACTTTACAGATCTTTATTGTAAATGGTTTGAACAATGTTTTCTTGTTCAATTAACCATAAACAATTAATGAGCATGCACCTGCAGAATGGTCATTAAGACACCAACAGCTTACAGATGATTTGGGTCACAGTTATAAAAACTTAGGACACTAAAGAGACCAGTCTACTGACTCACCAAAAGAAAGATACCCTGGGTCCCTGCTCATCTGCGTGAACGTGCCTTAGGCATGCTGCATGGAGGCATGAGGACTGCAGATGTGGCAAGGGCAATAAATTGCAATGTCCGTACTGTGAGACGCCTAAGACAGGGCTACAGGGAGACAGGAAGGACAGCTGATCATCCTCGCAGTGGCAGACCACGTGTAACAACACCTGCACAGGATCAGTACATCCGAATATCACACCTGCGGGACAGGTACAGGATGGCAACGACAACTGCCCGAGTTACACCAGGAACAAACAATCCCTCCATCAGTGCTCAGACTGTCCGCAATAGGCTGAGAGAGGCTGGACTGAAGGCTTGTAGGCCTGTTGTAAGGCAGGTCCTGATCAGACATCACCGACAACAACATCGCCTTTGGGCACAAACCCACCTTTGCTGGAGCAGGCAGGACTGGCAAAAAGTGCTCTTCACTGGCGAGTCATGGTTCTGTCTCACCAGGGGTGATGGTCAGATTCGCGTTTATCGTCGAAGGAATGAACGCTACACCGAGGCCTGTACTCTGGAGTGGGATCGATTTGGAGGTGGAGGGTCCATGATGGTCTGGGGTGAGTCACAGCATCATTGGTCTGAGCTTGTTGTCATTGCAGGCAATACAGGGAAGAGATCCTCCTCCCTCATGTGGTACCCTTCCTGCAGGCTCATCCTGACATGACCCTCAAGCATGACAATGACTCCAGCCATACTGCTCGTTCTGTGTGTGATTTCCTGCAAGACAGGAATGGCAGTGTTATGCTTCATACAGCTTTTATGGACCGTATAACTGAATTATATACAAATGAATCAGAATCAAATCAAGTCATATCGAAACCGGTATCGAACCCAGAGCTCTTGGATCGAATCAATTAAAATCGAGAAAGCTGTATCAATTCCCAGCCCTTGTAAGCACCTGTCGAAACTAGTTATAGGTACACAATTATAATATCAGAAGAAATTTTTTCTTTTTTCTCTACAACTTAATTTGTTTTTGCAATTTTAAACTGATACTCAACATCAATGCTGATGTTTCTTTCTGTCTTACAGAGAGCCTGGTATGGGCCATCCTCCTTTGAGGGCTCAGGACTTCATGGCCAATAATCCTGAACACCTGGAACTACTGAGGCGAATGGGTGTGAGTCTCATCCACCTGAAGGATGGTAGAGTGCAACTTGTCCAGCATGCCACTCAGGTACCAATAAATATAAATCAAGCCCACATTTACTATTCTGACACTATGTAATCTACCACATTATGTAATTTGTTTTTTAATTGAATTGAAAAGCCCTCCCTCTTCTCTCTCTGTAGGCAGTGAGTGCCATTGCTGCAGAGGATGGTATGCGTTTTATGCAGGAGATGATGGAGCTCTCCAGCCAGCAGCAGAAAGAGCAGCTTCCTCCACGTGCTGTTCAGATTGTGTCACAGCCCTTTTTTGGTAGAGTTGTACTGACCGCAGGCCCTGCTCAGTTTGGATTCGATCTTTCCAAGAGCAGCTCTGGAGTGAGTGTGAAAACCATGACCTTTGATGATGAAATGTCTCCCTTTTTTGCAATATTTGTGTTGTTCCTGGTTTGTTCTTGCTAAAGCGTGTGCAGCTTTATTAGTCACGTTAAATTCAATATTCTGATCTAAATTTTTCCCTCCTCCTCAGGTTCGTGGGTTTGTAACTGTAGCAGAGCCCTACAATGGCTGTTCTGAGTTGAGTAATGGTGAGATTGTGGCTGGCCGCATTGCTCTGCTGCAGAGAGGCCAGTGTATGTTTGCAGAAAAGGCCAGGCACATTCAGAAAGCCGGGGCCATTGGAGGCATTGTCATTGGTGAGAAACATTACACCACTAAAATCTGAAGTTTTCAGATTCAAGAATTTGCAGACTGTCAGTCAACACTTTTGTTGTTTTGATTTTTAGATCATGTTTAGATCACTAGTTTATGTCCCTGGCTATATGAAAAGAATTTGTTATAAGTGTTCTTTTTTCATAGTTAAAGGGATAGTTCCCCAAAAATGTATATTTACTCACCTTGACTTAACTTTCTTCTGCAGAACACAGAGGAAGATGTTTAGAAGAATATCTCAGTAGCTCTATGTCTGTGGCTCTGTCATTTTTAAGCTCCGAAAAGCACATAAAGCAGCAAAAAAGTAGTTAATACGACTCCAGCGGTTTAATCCATGTCTTCGGAAGCAATCCAATTGGTTTTGGGTGAGAACAGACAAAAATATAACTCCTTTTTTACTACAAATATTGACATCAGCAGTCTCCTTGTTGATCATGATTACAAGCTTGATACTTCCTAGTGATCTGCATATTGTGTCAAGCACTAGGAAGTGTACCGGTAATCAAACTTTGAAATCATGATCATGCCTAAAATCTGCAATGGAGAAATATACAGTGAAAAACGAATAACATTTTGGTCTGTTCTCACCCAAAACCAAATGGATTTCTTCAGAAGACATGGATTAAACCACTGGAGTCATATGGATTACATTTATGCTGCCTTTTATATGCTTTTTGGAGCTTCAAAGTTTTAGTCACTGTTCACTTGTGAGGACCTACAGAGCTGACATATTTTTATAAATTTCTTAATTTGTGTTCTGTAGAAGATACAAAGTCATGCACCTCTGGGATGGCATGAGTGTGAGTAAATGAGAGAATTGTCATTTTTGGATGAATTATTCCATTTATGCACAGTTTCAATCAGTGTCTACAATTTTGTCTTATATTTTTTCATAATTGTTCTTTAGATGATAATGAGGGCAGCAGCAGTGACACGGTTCCATTGTTCCAAATGGCAGGAGATGGGCGGAACACTGAAGAAGTCATTTTTCCGCTCCTCTTCCTGTTTCACAAAGAGGGCAACATCCTGTTGGAGGCGCTTAAGGAATACAGGGAGGTGGAGGTGCTGCTAAGTGATAAAGCACGAGACAGAGGTGAGGCGTTACTTCAACTATGATTTGAGTACATTTGATCTGAGGTGATTTCATTGTTAAGATGTGACGATACTAGAGAGGTGGTGCATGTTGCCTCTTATTTCGATTCCTTTCTGATTCTTCTTTTTATTACTCTTTCCCTCTGTGTTTGGTACTGTTTTCCATTTCCACTGCTTCTTTTTCCCTCCTTTCTTACTTGGATGAACAGATGCCATATTTAAGGGGAAAGCCCTCCCGGGCACCCTGTTGGATGGCAGTAAGTACCCCTCCTCCTCTGCTCTCCCTTCATTCATCAAACCCACCTGTTATTGAGAAAATGGACCTCAATTAGTGCATGTTCACTTAAAATCTGCATGCTTCTAAACCACTAGAAAACCACATCCTGTTTTGGTGATAAAACCAGCATGTTGTTTTAGACAAGGTAAATTCCATATAGTGTTGAAATGGTGTGACTTTAACAATCTCCTTTTTTCAAGGTACAGATGGAGCAGAGGAAGAGGACTGCTCCACAGAGGAGAAGGACCACAGTTCTCCCACCTCCTCTGAACCTCTCGACCAATCAAAAGTAACTACTCAGGAACAAGTAGCAGAAGACTCAGTTGTGGGGAAGGAGTCGGTTCAGCCAGCAGAGGGTCTTGACAGTAACGTCCCTGTGGATGTATGGGAGGAGCCTGCAGGGGACGAAGACTCAAATAGCCAATCAGGGGACTCACTGATGGCTGATTGGCAGGAGGACTTAGAAGCTTTTAAGCAGATGGAGAAGGATGAGCTTTGATATTACGCTCCATCTCTGACTGCGCTAGTTTGTCCTAGCTGTAGCACAGACTGAGAAAACAGTTCTGTCATATGCTGAAAATATATCAGACAGGCGCGATATAAGAACGCTGGCTCAAAGAGCTCATTTTCTACAGCCAGTTCTCAGGGGCCTCACGTATTTCCGAACTGTGAAGAACTGTGTTTAAGATCTCACCCCCACATTATCACTCTCACTCTTGTCCCATTTTTGTCTTCCTTCTCCCAAATGGATCCTGTGAGTATTGAAGTGCAGGCTTGGCTGCTTTGACTGGAATTAATTGCTTTTTAAATAGGTTTCATGCTCAATTCTTGCCTCCAGGGTCTTAATCAACAGTTGAAAAATAAGGAAATAAGAGGATCGTTATGGAGTGATATACTGTATGTATGTCTGAGTGTTTGTATGTTTATTGTTTTTGATTGGTAAGAGAATCAGACTGGGGCTCTCATCTATACAAACCACTCACTTCTCAAAGCTCCTTAGCTTTCCAACCTCCACATTAAGTATTTAATGGTCTTACACATTTAATCCAGCTAATGACTTTAAGATGAGGTCTTTTGAAGAAAAACATTAAACGTCTTGAGATGACAACTTTGCACTTCAGTGATGGAATGTGTTCTAAGGATGGAGATTTGAGAAGCATACTGAAGGGTCCACCAGAGGGTGCCATTGCTCTGTTGCTCCCAATAACAAACTAATTGACTGGGAGAACATGCCAGGGGGCATGGGCCATGATAAGCTCAATAAAATTGATTAAACATTTTAATATGTTTGTTCATAAGCCTCCTTTTTATTGGAAGAGGGATATGACAGGATAAGATATAATTTAGTAGAAACCTCATGTGATAAGTATAGAATAAAAAAGACATGATTACATTTTCAAGTTTGAGCTGGACTTCCAATACATGGTTGTTTATCGAATTTGGCTGTAAATTTATTTTCTGTGCATAAAATGAGAATAACCATCACATCCTGTAACTATATAAACTAAACATATCTCTCTCAAAAAAAAACTGATTTCCCCCATTAAAGATTAGCTGTTAGGAACCACATAACACATAACCACATCAAATGGGGATTTCCACCCCTTTTTATTTACGTAAGAAAATTGAACATAACAATGCAATAAAAAGGCAAATGCGAAGCCTATTTTTAAGATTTATGCATTTCATTTGCAAACCAAAATTCCATCAGATTGAATTGTGTAATATTTAACAATATTAACCCTTAAATGCATATTAATTTTCCCCAAAACACTTACATATTTCAGTCTTTAGAGAACTAGCACTTCTATATATCCAGATAGTGTAACATTTAAAAAAATATTTCTAAGACAATTACAAAACAAAATAAAATATATTTTGAAGTTTAATTTTTTCATTAATTTCATTAAAAAAAAAAACATACTGGAACAAATCAAGAACGGGATTCATTATTTTCACACTGAAATTTCATGAGATGCAACTGGCTGTCAAACACATATTGAGCTACACATCACATCTTATGTGTATTTTCACAGGCACTTGTTGAGTCTAAATAGATGCACAACATTATTTCAGTAGTACTCCTAAATGACAATAGTCAAATCATACTGTTCATGTTTTGTACTTGCTATACATTTATTTCGATGTTGTTTCTTCATCAAATAGCAATGTCAAATGTAAATCAAGTCAATCACTGAAACAACAGCGCCACCTTGAGTAAGAAATTGCATGTATATTATGTAAGCTTAAACGCATATAAAATAATGATAATTAATTTTTGCACAGAAAGTCAAGATATAGTATTTATTTGTATTCAAGAGTATGCATTTCTCATGTAAGACACAAAGAAGTAGATATCCTGTGATATTAAACTTAAATAGATATGAAATAATTCAAAAAAATAAAATTGATGGAAGTGCAAAAAATAAAACCAAAAAACAGACACTCTTACATACTTGAGTGTGTGTGTTACACTATTTATAAGAGATAGATTGAGGAATATTAAAGAGGTGCTGGCACAACTCCAAAAAAATGGAGGTACAGGGGGTGGAATGAGGTCCCTGGTCTCTAAAGTCCTTAGGTATGCGTATACGGGTTAAATTATAAACTTAAATATATATACTATATATTTACATTTTATTTTATTGAATCTCACTTTTTTTGTCAATTTTGTAATGAAATTGAAAAGTGTTGAGTTCACTGAGAAGTTTAGCTTAGAAGTAATCTATGCATAGGAACAAGTACACAAAAAACGGTAACACTTTTCAATAAGGTACCATTTGTTAACATTAGTTAATGTATTAGGTCAAATGAACTAACAATGAACTATATTTTGACAGCATTTATTAATCTTGGTTAAAGGGGTCATGACATGAGGAATCAAATTGTCCTTGTTTTTTGGCATATGAGCTCATTGTACTATAAAAACACTAACTTTCAGAACTCAAAACGTCAATAATTTTTTTTATACCAACAAGTGGCATACAAGGGAAGCTACTATCTACTTGAATTATGAAAGACCAAAATCTCCAAAATGGTTGGTCAATATTACATATAAAGAACATATTTAAAATCAGCAGTAAAATCTGAAAACACTGCTATCATAAATTGTACTTCTTTCCCTCAGTTTAAGCTAAAAAAAAAAAATATATATGTTTTCCATTAGCAGGCAATATCTGTATCTAAAAGGTGATTTGCTCTTTTACCTGTATGGTGGAAGACTTCATTCCTACATCCTTTGACCATTAAGCATTCCAATGTCTCCCATTCATTTAATAGAAGTGGCCTGTCTCTGCTAAATAGTCTTTGCAGGTCAAGAGCAAAGAGCCAATCAAACATTTTTTCTCCCATTTCTCCCCAATTTGGAATGTCCAATTCCCAGTGTGCTCTAAGTCCTCATGGTGGCATAGTGACTCACCTCAATGCTGGTGGCAGAGGAGAAATCTCAGTTGCCTCAGCGTCTGAGACCGTAAATCCGCGCATCTTATCACGTGGTTTATTAAGCGCATTACCACGGAGACATACCGCATGTGGAGACTTCACGCTATTCTCCGTGGCATCCATGCACAACTCACCAGGGGCCCCACCGAGAGCTAGAACCACTTTATAGCGACCACGAGGAGGCTACCCGGTGTGACTCTACCCTCCCATGCAGCTGGGCCAATTTGGTTGCATAGGAGACCTGGCTGGAGTCACTCAGCATGCCCTGGATTCGAACTCAGGTGTATAGGCATATATATATATTAAAAAAAAATTTTTTACTTCTTCTTTTTTTTTTTTTTTTTTTACAAATTTGTTACTAATATTATAATGAACCTCAAGGAACATTTAAATAATGTAAAAAGGTATGTCATGACCCCTTTAATGTAAGTTTTTAAAAATCTAAATGTCATTGTTAGTTCATAATGCTGTGCTGTTGACGTTCACAACTTTTAATTTGATATGCATTCGTATTTGTTGAAATTTAACACTTACCAAGATTAATAAGTGCTGTAAAAGTAGGCTAGCAAAGTGTTCATTGTTAGTTCATAAAAGTTTTAAACTATTTGTTAACGAATTTAACATTATTGTAAATAAATAATTGACAAATATACAGGGTTTACATAGATTTTATTACATAATATTGGTAAACGCTTCGTATAATTTCTTGTCTTGAGCAATTATTTATAAAGAAAGCATCATTATACTAATAAAGCTCCTTTTTTAAGACATGCAACTGGGGTTGATGTGGGGAAAATTTTCAGGATAATTTGAATAGTTCCTCCCCTCATGCGTCTAGGCGTGTGGTTGGTTTGCCACACGAGCCATCACCAAGATGGCTGCATTTCCTCGAGCAAATCAGAAGTACGGGCTATCAGCCAGCGGTCCACATCACTAGAGCCGGCCCAGCCAGCGCTTATTCCTCGTCCGCCCGTCCGAGAGAGTGAGCGTGAGCTGCCGCCAGTGGACCGAGCGGGTCACTTCTAACAAGTGAGTGCTTAACTGTAATTTATGCATTTTGAACGGGATTTCTGCGAGCATTTAGGGAGTGCTTTCGTCGTACGTTCAAGCCGCTTGCGTGTCTTTGTTGCTGGTCTTTGGCGAATCGACTCTTGGCTTTTCCCACTTCTGCCTGGCTGGCTCTTCTCTTTTCGTGGATGATCAGTTCGATCTGATCTTTGAAAAGCAATTAATCATTCCTGCACAGTCGGCCGTCTTAAAACCGAGTGAGCTGCAAAGATAGATACAAAATTGGATTCTCCAAAATAATGTTGGCAGCTCACTAGATTTTTAGACAGCCTGGGGGGTAGGGGAGATGGATGTTGCAACAATGGCTGGTTTTTGTGAGATTTCTGTCGCATTTCATGGACATTTATTGACCCCCCACCCCCATGAAAACAAAAAGACACCTGGGCTGGCATGCATGCACTAATGTACGTGTGTGTCCACTGTCCTGCGGGCAGACAATGCGCCCTCTGTCTCTGCCTTGGCGCAGCTGGACGCAGCTGTGTGTGTCGTTCTGTCACAGTGCTTCCATATTTGCAGAATTGTCACTATTTAGCATTATGGGAAACACGTGTAAAGGAATGATTCCGGTTTTAAGTAAGGCTCAACCGACAGCATTTGTGGCATAATGTTGATTACCACATACATAGTTTCGACTCATAGCTTGTTTATTGAAGAAAAACAAAAAAAGGTTAAAGCTAAGGCACTTACAATGGAAGTGAATGGGGCCAGTCTATAAAAGTTTCAAAAGTATAAGAATCAGAATCAGCTTTATTGCCAAGTATGCTTACACATACAAGGAATTTGTCTTGGTGACAGGAGCTTCCAGTGTACAACAATACAAAAACAGCAGCAAGACATGGATAATTAAAAACAAAAAAGAATAATACAAATAAATAATTATACATATACGTACATGTACTCACCTTCATACATACCCACATACACACACATAGTGCAAATCTGTTATGTAAAGAATAAAAATACAGTATATTATGTACAGTGCAATGTATGTAATGGCAGAAGTGGATATGTTGGATAATATAAATAGACTAAAACAGCGTATTGCACATAATTATTGCTCAATGGGGCAATTTAACTGTTCATGAGATGGATAGCCTGAGGGAAAAAACTGTTCCTGTGTCTGACGGTTCTGGTGCTCAGAGCTCTGAAGCGTCGGCCAGAAGGCAACAGTTCAAAAAGGTATTGGGCAGGGTGAGTGGGGTCCAGAGTAATTTTTCCAGCCTTTTACCTCACTCAGGAAGTGTACAGTTCTTGAAGGGAGGGCAGTGGGCAATCAATAATCCTCTCAGCAGTCCGAACTGTCCTCTGTAGTCTTCTGATGTCTGATTTCGTAGCTGCACCAAACCAGAAAGTTATTGAAGTGCAGAGGACAGACTCAATGACTGCTGTGTAGAACTGTACCAGCAGCGCCTGTGGCAGGTTGAACTTCCTCAACTGGCGAAGGAAGTACAACCTCTGCTGGGCCTTTTTCACAATGGAGTCAATGTGTGTCTCCCACTTCAGGTGCTATGAGATGGTAGTGCCCAGGAACCTGAATGACTCCACTGCTGGCACAGTGCTGTTTAGAATGGTGAGGGGGACAATGTTGGGGTGTTCCTCCTAAATTTGTTGTCATGACCACGTAACATGCCATTAAATCTCTGCTTTCATTACAGTTAAAATGTATTATGTTTGTGTCTTGTTGCTATACTTTTGAAACTGTGTGAATTGTAATAGTTATTAAATGGCCCATTCACTTCCAAGATGTTTGCCTTTTTTAAACAAACAGGATGAATTGAAATTTATTGGGGGGTCCACGAAATGGTTATAAAACCATTATTCCTCAAATGCTGTTAATTGAGCTTAAATTGTTTTGAATCTGGAACATTTCTTTAAGTCTAGGTGGAGCTGTGTACACTATGTGTTTTGCTTGGCCTGTAAGGAACCTATAGGGAACATGGCTGGGTCTCTCATCAGTCTGACACCTCCATCTGTCTCTCTCATCCATGAGCGGTACGTGATGCTCTGCGCACATATGGCTTTTGTTCTGGTGACTGAAAAGGCAGAATGGCTATTAATAGCGATTGTGATGCTTCCTCTCGGTCACTTCACAGCCACAGCAACCATCTCTTGCTTGGTCTCTTTTATTCAGTTTCTCCCTCGGTTCATGGGACTCGAGAAAGCAACCCAGTTAGCTCACAGGGTTATGATGCAATGTCAGGGTGTCATCATTCAGAGAGGAGGTTACCATAGTGACTGGAGGTCTATGTGGGAGGGCCCTGTGTCAGTGTCGGAGTACTGTGTGTTGTGTTTATGATAACAGGTGTGTGGTGTTGCAACTTTTGCTTTTTAGAACACTGACTCTTCATGCTGACAGCATAACCACATCTGAGACTATTTTGCAGTATGTGGTGATGTGGAAAACTCTGTCGTCATTTACTCACCCATGCCATTCCAAACTTGTATGACTTACTTTCTTTTGCGGAACAAAAACGGAAATGTTCTGCAGAATGTTCTGGGGCTCTTTTTTTGTCAATGATAGTGAAGAAGATGGGAACTATTGAGCTTCAAAAATGACTATAAAAGTATTATAAAGTAAGTCTATGACCATTACACTTTGTTCCAAGTCTTACAAAGCTGTACAATAGCTTAGTGTATGGAGTAGACCGTAATTTAGCTCTCAAATCTCATTTGCGTTTTCGTATATACAAAAATGAAGCATCGCACCAGGTTTGATGTCAATTATATTAACTTTATTGATTCTTCTATGTCTCATGAATAAAATGACAACCTACAATGACTGTGAGGGATGGATGTACAGTCTATTCAGTGGGTTGTACAGTTGGTTAAAGTGTTGTTGTATCGTTTGGCTGGTGAAACCTTATCTTTCCAGGAAATGACAGCGTGAGTTGAGGAAAATTAGATGTGTTCTAAGAGCTTTATATAGCTTTTTACAGCCCATGTCATTGAAGACACGGATAAGTTTCTCTCTCACAGACTCTATTTCATTCCCATCAAAAATTTGAGGCTGATACTGAGCTCCAATTTTTCAGCCTTTACTGATTTAAAAAAAAAAAAAAAAAACACACTTTTGCAAGTTATATTGTGTGCAGTTATATGTTTATGCCCCACACAGTTAAATTTCGGTAACACTTTACAAAAAGTTTCAATTTGTTAACATTATTTAACAACATTACTGTAGTTAACAGGAACTAATGCACTTAATGTTAGTTACAACATATACATTTTTAAAATCAAAAGTTGTATTAGCTAATGCACTATGAATTAATATGAACTAACAATTAACTATTGTAAGTTTATGAACTAACATTATAATATAATAAAACAAAATATGTTGTTCATTGTTTGTTCATGAAACCTAATGCATTAACTAATGTTAACAAATGGAACCTTTTTATAAAGTTATTAAAATTACATTAATTGTAAATTGCTTACATTTATTTGTTTTAAAACGGTTATGAATAGTTCTGTTGTCAATATCAAAAGGTCATTGTGACATACTGGTAAGAAGTAAAAACCATGAGAGCATCACACACAGCAGAGATACATTCAAAAATAAGAAAAATATAACCATTACAAGCTCTAAAACTGCTCCAGTGAGAAATCCTTAATATCTATGATTTGTTTACTGTCTTTGGTGTTTTGCTGTAACACAAATAACTAATTATTAAGCAAATGCTTGAAGGCATCTTGGTGCCATTATGGTCCAAATGTAATTGCTGTGATTAGTGGTAATGTGACCAACATTAATCTGATCACAGAATAGCACTGAGATGAGTGACTGAGATATTGAGAGTACCTGGAGAGTGCGCATGTATGATTGACACCGCGAGTGAGCATATTGAAGGGAGTGAAGCTGAGTGCTCCTAGTCACTCAACACAAAGTCTGATTGTCATGGCTCGCATTACATCACATATACTCAGATTTGTATACGCATGTTTATACCGTTAGTCTCTTTATCCTCTTCGTGCAGCGAGTCAGAATTACTACCTTAATGACTCAACTTAATATTCATACACGTGTAATTCTTACACACAAAAAAACCCTGCATATTCATCTGAATAACAGAATTTATTATAATTTATTATTCAGATTCTCTTTGTTAGAATTACCAAGAATTTCCCCTCCTGATGCCACACTGTCATGCATCAAGAACTGAGAAAGCACTCATTCGTTAGAGTAGCAGTGTATGAGCGATTCCCTGCATGCTGCAAAAAATATTGGCACTGATTCTAGGCACAATCAGCTGATCACAGACTTAATACAAAGATCGGCCAATTTAGATCGGTGGATGATCGATCGGTGCACCCCTAATAGGCAGTAATTTAACTGTTACATATATGAATTTTGAGTTTGTGCATTTGTCATACTTGTCTTCCAAGGGGTTGAAGTCAGGCTGAAGTGTGTTGTGTATGACTAACTGCTAATTACAGTCTTGAAATGACGCAGATCAAACGTCCACCTCTGCTCCTATCAAATATAGCATCTTTCTACCACCAGGGTGCCATTGTGTTTCCTGTTACGACAGAGGGAAATGCTCCATGGAACTCAAAATTAGAAGTTGAGCAGAATGTTAAGGCCCAGGTATACTTTGTTTTTGCATGTTCCAGATTGGATTGTGCTGGGATGACTTTCAAAGTATAGGCTTATTCTACTGACGAATACGAAGGCGTTTGTCACACGCACACTATTACTGCTTTGCGATACTCTTTTAGTACAGTCAACTGCAGGCACATGGTGACGATGCACACAGATGAGGGCTGTCCGTGCGTTGAGAAAAGCTGGGCCACGCGGACTGTTATGACGAAATTTGTGTTACGCATACTTTGCATGGAGCAATCACCAATGTGGACAAACAAAGTATACTTTGGCCTTTAGTCTCAGTCACCATTTACTTTTATTGGATGGTTGGCAAAAAGTATTAAATTAAAGTGAACGGTGACTGAGTCTAACATTCTAACGTCTCCTTTTTGTGTTTAATGGAAGAAAGGCATAAAGATATGGAGCAACTTGAGAGTGAGTAAATTATGACAATAATTGATTTTCTTGTAAACTGTCCCTTTAAATGTATAGTTCACCCAAAAATGAAAATGTTCTCATTATTCACTTACCCTAATGCCATCCCAGATTTATATGACTATTTGCATCAGAAGACTATTTGGTGGTCCAAAAGGCATATTTAGGCAGCATAAAAGTAATCCACATGACTCCAGTCAATCAATGAATGTCTTCTGAAGCAAATCGATCATTAAAATGTTTTTTTTTTTAACTTTAAATCGTTGCTTCCGGCCAGTGCTGGGATGCTGCTTAAAATAAACTCTTGCCTGATGTTCGTTCCTCTGTTGTATACAAAGCGCGTTCTTATGACGTGCGTGAATGTGTCAGTACTTGTATCACTGATGCGTCGACTGCTGGCAGGAAGCAATTTATTTTTTTAAGTTAATAAAGTTTTAATTATCAATTTGTTTCTTACACTAACCTATCGATTTGCTTCAGAAGATATTAATTGATTGACTGGGGTCGAGGTGATTTTATGCTACCTAATATGCCTTTTGGACCGTCAAATAGCCAGCAGCCCGATGGCACCTGTTTACTTCCATTATAAGGACATACAGAGCTTCAAAAATTTCAGAAAATCTTGATTTGTGTTCTGCTGGAGAAAGACAGTCAAACACACCTGGGATGGCATCAGGGTAAGTGTAGAGTATTTTCTTTTTTTGGTGAACTATTCCTTTAAATGTTTGAAACAACCGTGCTGTCTGCCTTCAGTGCCATTTTAAAGGAAGCATGACATTTTTAAACGTTATTAAAATTTTGCTGAATTAGTAAACATTTTGTAATGGGATGTAAATGAGTTTTGCACATGGGAAGGATTTTCAATTTGAGACTTTCAAGAGCTCATTATAGAGACTACGGAGCTGTTTGTGTGCTGTATATACTTACAGGAAACAGACGTACCAATTATCTGGCAGCAGGCATAGAATTGGTATATAATAGATGGTTTTCTAATTTGAAATGAATATTTATAGGCAGAATTAGGAGGTGCTTTTCAGCTTTATAGAGATGGATACTGAAAAAATACAGACCTGACCTCTGAGGAAATTCCCACAAAGCTGTAGCCGTGTGTGTGTGTGTGTGCGTGCGTGTGCGCGCGCTTACCGGGGGAGAGATGGTACTGTATTAGTAATCACACAAAGGAAAAACACAAAGGTGTGTTGTTTTGTAGATGCTAATATATGAAAAGAAAAAGTAGCACTCAATGTTCCACATCATTAGTCATATGAGATGTTATTTATGAGTCATTGTGTCCTTCTTTGACAGTAGTGGCTTAGGCACAAAGCATGAAACAGCCACTCACATGCACAAACACACTGTAGAGGTGAAAGGCACAAGTCAGTTGTTGAGGGCTGAAGTCAGTGTTTGAGCCAGTCAGATACAGGCAGTGATGAGACAGCCCTGAGTGGTACAGTATGTCAAGAGAGTAAAAGACATGAAGAGATCAATTCTGTTTACTGTGAGACTTCTGAGAGACACGGTTGCAGTGCACACTATCTTGGTTTGTATGCTCAGGCGATTACCAGTATTGTTAGGCAATGGAAAGATCACCATTAATATTGCTCATATATAGGTTAAGAGGTTTGAATAAACCCCTAACCCTTAGTATTAAATGGTGTAACTTGTTCAACACCATTTGTAGTGCAGACTTGAATGATACTTCATATTGTGTGCCTTGAGGAAAAGTGTGCTACTACAAATGTTTGCTTCCATACATCACTGTGACGTGTGCTTATGAGAGGGATGACGTATGCTCGTTGGTAAGGTCACGCATCATGTGGTGGAGGAGGCAGGAAGCACGTCATTGTTTCCAAAGAAACTTGCACAGACCAAGCGCCGTTTACAAACCAAAACAATTTCAAAACAATAAAAAATAATTTACAAATAATTCATCATTATTTCGGAGCAATACCGTTGCGTTATTTATTTGTGCTTTTTCTTTAGCAGAAATATATAGGCAATATGGCTGCCAGGAATTCAAGCCACACAAGTTGTAGTTGGTGAAACCAAGGGCAAGAGATTCACAGGATTTACACAGTGAGATCACAGTGGTACAGGTGATATCACACAGAAGAGAAACGTCACAATATGAAGAGGTATCTGTTGAAACAGAAGGGTAAGCACTAAACTGATATTGATGATCAAATTCAGACAGGTAAATAAACACTGTGAGTCCTTTGTGTGAGACTTGAAAGTGAAGTGGTGTGAAGGTGAGTTATATATGCAGGCAGTGATGAGCAGGTGAATTGAGTGCAGGTGTGGTGAATTAGAAATCGGGTGATGAGGAGTGGAGCGCTGAGGAAGGTGCAGAAACCGAGGGAGGTGTGATGGTGACAAAGTTTTCACACATACCTGAGTTTACTGGAAAAACAGCACGGGCACAGCCGATGAATTCCTCAGGTGTAAAATGTTCACTGCACGCTAGGGCTGCCCACTACCAAATATTTTCCTAGTCGACTAGTCGTTGCATGTTTATGAATTAATTTAATTACTTAAATATTGTAAAGCTCGTCTTTAAGGAGGGAAGGAGGACACTGGGAACAGGGCTTCCAAAACAGAGGTAAGGCTTTAATTGACACACAGCATTGCTCACAGTCAAACAGGAATCGCTCTTCAAACATAAAGTTCTTAATAATATGTAGTTCTGTCAACACGCCGTTCTCTCATGCAGCATACGTCAACACTGGACTGACGTGTCACACACTCAGCAGCTCTGTGGCTGCTGCCTTTTTATGCCGCTCTCCCCAGGCTTACTGAAATTAGACACAGGTGTTAGACACAATCTAGCTCAGGTGTAAGCGCCCTTACCGCTTTCTCTCCCGGACGGGCGCTTGACCACGCCCACGCTGCCACAAATATATATTTTGGGAGCATCATAAAATAGTTTGAATTCTAGGACTGAGAATGTTATAAGTAACATTGCTAACACTGTTCTACATTACAGAGAAAAACAAATGTACAAGAAACAAACTGTGCACTGCAGGGCATTATTCTGCAACAAAAATCGGCCTGTCTTAACTGGTAATCTCCATTTTACAGTCCAACAATTTTATTTTGGAGAGATTTTATGTTGGACTGCTAAACTCGAGGTTGCACAATGTTTTGATATTCCTCCTGAAAGTGACTTAAATTTTACATTTGTTAAATTTATTTTGTTGTTGATTGCTAAAATGTAGATTGCGCTTTCCTTTTACTCTAATTAAACCACTCTAATTAAGTAAAAGTTCTTACTTAAAATCACCCCAAAATAAAATTAAAGTAATCTACATTTAGAAATCCAACAACAAAATAATTGAAACAAATGTAAAATTCAAGTCACTTTAAGGAGGAATGTCAAAACACAAATGTTTTTCTAACAGGAATAACTAAAACTATTGCAATCTGCATTAAATCTCAGTGGGGCAAGGAATAAAATTGAAACAATTTACAGATTGTAGCGGTCACACAGTTTACACCATTTTCTCACTCATACATGGCCGTTAAAGTAAACAGAAAATATAAAACGGCCAAATAACAAAATTAGATGACACTTAGTGTAAAGTTATGTTAGCAGCAGTGCAGAAATTACTTTTAACATGGGGGCGATGAGGAAACATATAGAAAATATATTTGAAGTGACTACTACTTACAGAAACACGTGTTGTAATACTATATCATGTTTGGGTGGGGACTAGGGGTGCAACAATGCAGTTAGCCCACCTCGTTTTTTTAACCACGGTTTTCGGATCGTTTTTGATGGCTTGGCACATCAGAAGTAATTTTCCGCCTGCATTTTTAGACGGATACTTGCCTGACGGTAAATGGAAAGGTGGTTACTTAAAATATATATATATATATATATATATATATATATATATATATATATATATATTTTATCACTTTATTATAGGTTTGCTTTTTTGTTTCTTTTGGAGTGCAATTTGAATTTAGAAGTTTTTCGCTTTTTTTAAATAAATTTAATTTTCAATGCAAAATCAAATGCATTTAAGAATGTAGGGGTGTACTGATACCCATGTTCAGCACGATAAGCCAGATCATGTATAGCAATTAATGAAAAGTCAATATTTTTCTCGCTGTGCATTTCCTTTGGGGTTTCTGAAGGTTGAAGCATCCAGAATACATAAGCCAAACGACCATTTTAAACAATACACTCATACAAATACAAATCTACAGCAAAGACAATTCAACTTTTATACAGCGATCCTTCTCTTGTAAACTATGACGTGCTTCGTGACTCCTCCTCCATCTGACCTTACCAACGAGCTTGGAAGGAAGAAATTCAGATGCATCTTGGATGGCCTGAGGCTGAGGGTACAAATTGTTAAGTATATTAAGTAGTCATATTGCCATGCCTATTTTTGGAGAAGGAAAAATAACCCTGTAATAAATTAAATGCTTTATAAATGAAAACTATACTTGTATCATTTTCTTTTCTTTTTTTAAATTTGACAAACAGTGTATATTTACATAATGCAATATACACAATATAGCAAAATCTCTATTTATTGACAGTTTATATTATTGCCATGATATATATTGTCATATCGCCCAGCCCTAGTAGGTGAAGTGTCCTTTGCTGTCAGACCTATGATTTTCACCTGGTTGACGAAATCATAGATGACCCTGGGCCCTGTTATTAATAAAATAAAAAATATTTTGGTAATGTAACAAGTTAGAAGATTCCTTGTATAATTTACCACTTTAGCTGAGAGAGAATTTCATTAATAGGTATGCAAAATGGATATTACAAAAAATGTATAAATAATATATATACATATTAATTATAATTTTCTTAAGTCAAATGGAATTTGACCAAATCAACAGCCCTTGTATGTGTGCTATATATTACATAGTTACACCCTAACAACCACCAAAGAAAACCCTGCAACCAATTAGAAACATTTGCAACCAAGCACAACCACACTCATCTCACAGTGAATTTGGAAAGAGTTAAAAGATTTTGAGCTAAACTCTGTCTGTGATCACAAATTTGAAGCACTGGCCCAGTGGCTGAAACCGGAGGTTTTGTTGAACGTGTGGGCACATGTAAGCTCCAGTTTCCAGGTGAAAGGGGCACAAAGGGGTGCCAAAAGCAAGTTGATCTATAACACGCTGTTTACGTATTTCTTTAACTCAATGTATCCTTGGAGGGAAACCTCTGAATCATGCTCATCAATGATTATGCAAACACGATTACTTCCTGGTTTCAATGCAGGTCATAAACCTGGGTCTTCCACGCTGCTGACGCAACACGCTATCGGTTGCACCGCAGGAATAGGGAAACACACTTCAATTGCTGTATAAATGTCTGATGAGAGATGGCACTTTGTCAGTAACTAGGCAGAATGGGGCAGATGTCAGGGTACTGGAACACTAGGTAGTGATATGCAGACTTACCATGTGATCATGTTTTCATTACATGGACAACCACATCACATTTTCTTCAGAAAATGTACATAGTTCTATCTCCTGACTTTGAATTAAAGTACTGTTTGTAAACATTTGCAATCAGTTTCTCATTCTTTTTCTTTGACCCTGACCTCACCTCTATCACTCTGTTTCTTGGTCTCATTGCCCTCTTTACCGTCATCTCTATGTCTCCCCCTCAGTCCTTTTCTGCTTTCTTCCTCTCTTCTTATGGCTAGAGAATTCCCTTCTTAAAAAGTGGTGCTTTTATTTAAACCTCTATCCTCTCACAAACAACTACTCACTCATCCTGTTTAAGACAGACAGAAGGAATGAAAGGGAAAGCGGGCTTAGTCGTAAGATAACGGAGACAACTCTGAGCAGTTTTTACTGTGTGTGTGTGTCTTAGCAGAGCTTAGCAGGCTTGTCAACCTGATGATCTGTTTAAACTGGGACGAGGGGTTGATGCTAAAGCAGTGCCAATGAGTAAATATTATTGTGGTGGGCTGCTGTCCTGCTTGTTCGGTCACAGGCAGATATGAATAGATGGGTCTCTTTGGTTACTCAGAGGGTGGTTTGATGTTTGTGTCATCCAGTTTCTGCTGAGATTCGAACGACTGTTGCTCTCCTTTCCATGTTTCTTGCTCTCTCCTGATAAGCCTGTTTTTCAGGGCAAGCGGTTGTTCAGACAGCTCAAAGTCCTGCAGCTTTTTTGAGGGTGTGTACTTACTGGATGTGTGTGTGTGTGTGTGTTTTGTAGTAAGTGTGTGATGCCTTCACGCTCTGCTTCATCTTCTTGGCCATCCTTAAAGGCATCAGTCAATTCTTTCTTTTGTCAGGGGTTCTTTTTAGGTCATTGTAATTTTGCCATGCAATTATGGGTTCCTGGATCAACACATTTTGTTGGTCTTGGAACAACATCCCTATCAAAGAAACTATCACTAAAATCAGAGGGCAACGATAGGTTAATAAGAATGGTTTAAAAGGCTTTAACCAAATTCAACCTACCCTTTTCTATGTCCCTAAAACCTGATTGAATGATAGAAATATTGTTCCAGGACCGACAAGGATATACAGTACCTTGCATAAGTATTCAGACCCCTGACCAATTCTCTCATATTACCAAATTACAAATGGTACATTTGAAATGTCATTCTGATTGATATTTTATTTTAAAACACTGAAACTCAGAATAATTTATTGTAAAGTTACATTGTTTTGTTGTTGGGAAATATCTTTTTGATTTCAAATAGTGCCACAGATTCTCAATAGGATTGAGATCAGGACTTTAACTGTGCCACTGTAGGACATTTATCTTTTTATTCTTGAGTCTCCACTGATGCTTTAGCCTTGTGCTTGGGATCATTGTCCTGCTGAAAGGTGAATTTCCTCCCAGGCTTCAGTTTTTTTTAGTGAACTGAAGCACTCTTGCAGTATTTCCCTATATTTTGCTCCATCCATTCTTCCTTCAATTCTAACAAGATGCCCTGTACCTACTGATGGGAAGCATCCCCACAGCATGATGCTGCCACCATCATACTTCACTGTAGGGATGGTGTGTCTTGAGGCATAGGAAGTGTTAGGTTTGCATCACACATAGTGCTTTGAGTTTTGGCCAAAAAGCTCTATCTTGGTCTCATCTGACCACAAAACTTTCTCCCACATCACAGCTGGGTCACTCACATGCATTCTGGCAAACTCCAGACATGCATTCAGATGGTACTTTTTGAGTATCTGCTTCTTTCTTGCCACCCTCCCATACAGACCAGCATTATGCAGTGCTCTTGATATCGTTGACTGGTACACAATTACTCCACTCCCAGCCACTGAACTCTGTAGCTCCTTCAAAGTGGTTGTTGGCCTCGCTGAGGCTTCTCTCTCAGGTCTCCTTTTTGTTAGAGCACTGAGTTTTAAGGGATGGCATTTTCTTGGCAGTGCCTGGGTGGTGTGGTGCAGCTTCCACTTCCTGATTATTGATCCAACTGTGCTCACTGGGATATCCAAACATTTGGATATTATTTTGCACCCTTTCTCTAATCTTTGCATTTTTAATACTTTATCTCTAACTTCTATGGAATGCTCTTTGATCTTCATTTTCCTTCAGATTCACAGCCTGACCAGTGATCCTTCAACAGTGGGTTTTGTTATCCAGAAAATGTGATTGCAACTTTAATGATACACAGATGGATGCCAATGGTAAAGAAATTGTGTCCTTGTTAGGGCTATTTCTTTCTTCTGTGTAACCTGGCAGCTTCCACATCACATGGGGTTGAAAACTTATACAAGCAAGATATTTCTGTTATATATATATCTCAACATAAAACCAATGTCACCTAACAATAATTGATTTTGAATTCCAGTGTTTTAAATTATCAAACAAAATGAAGTTTAAATGCACCATTTTTAATTCAGCAATATGAGATAATTGGTCAGGGGTCTGAATACTTTTGCAAGGCACTGTAGATCCTGGAACATGTCCTACTTGGCAAAATAATGTTCACTTTATTGGTTATGGTGCGCTTGTTTGAATGCCTTGAGATACAGTTAGGATTGATAGATATGTGTGTAGGTTGATCAGGCGTTATGCCCGGTGAAAGCATCTCTGTGTTTGTGTCTGAACAATTAAAGAGTGAAAGTAAGTAAAGTACCCATACTTCATATGAAATCGAAGAACGAATGAGAATGACATCATTTCAAACTAAAACTGGCCAAAACAAAGTTGTTTTTGAGTTTGTTTCAGTTGTTCGTAACCTCACACCTGCTTCGTACTGGCTGCTAAACACCTTCCTCATGCATCCACGTCATTGTACGATCATTTGTGTAGAGACATTTTCCAAGAACACGTCACTTTCTTGGTTTCATTGCCTTCTTTAACCTCATCTCTATGATCAGGTCAGCCTGATGATCTGTTTAAACTGGGATGAGGGGTTGATGCTACAGCCGTCCCGGGTGAGTAAATATTATGGTGGGGGGCTGCTGACCTGCATGTTCGGTCACAGGCGGAGATGAATAGATGGGTCTCTTTGGTTACTCAGAGAAGGGTTTGATGTTTGTGCTGTTCCACTGCTGCTGAGATTCGAACGACTGGTGCTTTCCTTTCCATGTTTATTACTCTCTCCTGATCAGCCCGTTTTTCAGGGCAAGCAGTTGTTCAGACAGTTTAAAGCCCTGGGACTTTTTTGAGGGTGTGTACTTACTGGATGTGTGTGTACTGAGTGTGTGTGTGTGTGTGTTTGTAGTAAGTTTGTGACGCTATCATGCACTGCTTCATCTTCATGGCTGTCTTTAAGAGAGGCTATTAATTTATGGCCCTATACATTAGTCAATTCTTTTGTCAGGGGTTATTGTTAGGTCACTGTAGTTTTGTAATTTCTGTAATTGTTTTATTTGTCTACAAAAGGAATCGAATCTTCTCAAGTACCCATCCACTCTGTTTAATATGCTGCTTCACTCATTTGCTGTCTGCAGCCGAAAGCCATTCACACAAATGCCCAAAGTGAGTTATACATTTTATTATCAATCTTTTGTCTGTGTTCTTTCCATTAACACTTTGATGGTTGGATTACCATCTGAGAAAAAAAATTGTGATTAACCGGTTTTACGATTATTTGCAAATTGTCTTTTTATTCAACAGCACTGAGTTAAAAAATACATATCACAGTTTAATGTGTTAGTGGACATGTTTCTTAGGGACATGTGAACGCTGCGCAAAAGGAAGCCTGCTAAATATACAATAAATAAATAGAAGGTAGACTAAATAATTAGAGAGGCAACACTCTGCATACCAGGCGCAAAATGCGCTTCAATGTAACTGAAGTGTTGGAGTCGCTTCAGAGCTGCATAATTTTAAGATTATTGTGGTTGCACATGTAGCTTGCGGCATACAACATTTTTGTCTTGTGCAACACACTGTAAAAAAATTCCTGTAGAAATTACAGTAACTTACTGGCAGCTGTTTGCCAGTAACTTACTGTAAATTAAACTTACAGTAAAAATACTGTATTCATATTTACAGTACCATTTAACTTGCTGTAAATTTATTTACAGTATAGTGTATTTTTACTGTAAAACACAATGTTATGGTCTTTTCTCCAGTAATATATTTAATACAATACAAATATATTACTTTACACTTTGAAATTTACTGTTTTTGTTGTCCACTTTTACTATTTATTGTAAAACTGTACAAATTATTGTATTTCAACAGGTCTCAGTAGTAAAAACTAGTAAATAACTATAAAAAGAAACAACGAAAACTGTTTAATTTTTTATTTATTATTTATTTAATTGTTCAATTGTTATACATTAAATAACATTTTAATATTCTTGCAGATTGTAGTTTTCCAAAAACCTGCAGTAACATTTATACATAAAAGTTATATATTAAGAGCATTTTAAAACAATTCATTAACAGATCCAGTCATAAGAACAATCTTAAAAATTTACAAATTCAGAAAACTCCTTTGTAGAGTGTATTTGCTCTTAGTAGCTTAATAGTTTTGCCAGCTGAAATCCAGAAACTCCTTAATGAAGGAGGATACATGAGGGTTCAGGCCAGAGTTCTTCCTTTGCACCATCTTCCCACTTCTTTTACTGACCTGGAACTTTGAGGAGCACTTGCTGTTGTCAGGGTTAATCCTCACAATGAACCTTTACATAACAGAAAAAAAATGTTAGATCATTTGATGTGTAAAAATGTTTTAAACATTGGTTAAGACAAAAATTGAACACACGTGTGCACCAAATACTCACAACACAACCAAATACAGAAACGCACTGCAAAAGTTCACAACACAATCAAATACAGAGAGCAGCTGCAAATGGCACAGAACACAACGGAAATGTTTCCAGGAGACCCCAATAAGTGACGTAACCCGGACAAACTTTTTTTTTACAAAACATACAGAGATGACATGTTTATGACATACAACTTTGTATACAATATACAAAATGTAAAAAGAACACGAGGGTAAGATATTACTCTATACATCAGTAACATTGTAAAAAATTTTGTAATGTTAAGTTTAAATAAGTTTCATAGGTAAGAAATGTTAGGTAATGTAGGGTCCAAAGATGAGACAGCAATTTTTAAAGTTGAGACACAGATAAATAAAGCATATTATAAAAACTTTTTTGTATAAAATGTATTTATTTGCAACAGTTATTTTAACAGCAATAATAATACATGTCTGTCCTAAGAACAGGATACCATGCTGCGTTGTCATGGGAACATCCCAGGTGAAAATAATGAGGAAATTACGTTGGCTACATCCGAAATCGCCCCCTAAACCCTCATTCACTAATCTCTTTGTTAGTCCACTAATACAGTTCACTTGAAGGTGTGAATGAAAATGAGTAAGTGAATTTGGACAGCCGTTAATCGTACATCGGCTGTACACAGCCGGGTTCGTCACTTATTGGGGTCCCCTGAAAACATTTCCGTTGTGTTCTGTGCCATTTGCAGCGCGTTTCTGTATTTGGTTGTGTTGTAAACTTTTGCAGTTCTGTATTTGGTTGTGTTGTGAGTATTTGGAGCACACGTGTGTTGTAAAACTGATGAAGATGTTTACTTAATTTGCGGTTGTTTTTTCTATTTGCATGTTTTCTTAAAGGGTTAGTTCACCCAAAAAAGCCTTTCGTTCATCTTCGGAACACAAATTAAGATATTTTTGATGAAATCTGAGAGCTGGATCACTCCTTCATATGCTGCTTGGTAATCGATATCTGCCATCCCAGAAAAGTTAGTAAAGACATTGTTAAAATAGTCCAAGTGACTACAGTGCCTCAACCTTAAAATTATCAAGCTGACGAGAATACTTTTGTGCGTAAAACCCCCAAAAATGTACAAATGTAATTCCGTGTGGGTCTCTGAGTAATTTCACGAGAGCAACACGACGCATGCGTGAGAACAGAAGATGACGCAGATGGGTCTCAATGTAGTGTTTAAAATGGTTCTAAAGTGTGCATTTCGGGATGTGTGAATCGTGAGAAACCAACGAGAAAATATAAAAGTGCCTTACCAATGCCACAAAATGAATGTTTTACCTTTCACACTTTCCCATCAAATGATCGTGAGTGTCATCTACTCAGTTCTCGTGACATGCGTCGTGGCTCTAGTGAACTCATGTCAGAGGCCCACACAGAAGAAAATGAATAGTATTGTCGCTTGATAAACTTAAGGTTGAGCCACTGTAGTCACTTGGACTATTTTAAACATTGTCTTTAATAACTTTTCTGGGCCAGCAGAATGAAATTACATAGAAGCCTATGAAGGAGTGGGACAGATTTCTCAGATTTCATCAAAAATATCTTAATTTGTGATCTGAAGATGAATGAAAGTCTTACGGGGTTGGAACAACTTGAGGGCTGAGTAATTATTGACAGAAGTTTCATATTTAGGTGAACTAACCCTTTAAGATGCAGCACGTTGAGCTCTCTTGGTCACCGTACTTAGCCACCTTCATGTCTTTCCAAACCTGTATGTTCTTCTTTCTTCAGTGGAACACAAAGAATGTTAGTGACCCAACACTTTCTGTTCCTGTTGACTTCCATTATATGGACACAAAAAAACAATGGAAGTCAACAGGAAACGAAAGTGTTGGGTCACCAACATTCTTCAAAATATCTTATTTTGTGTTCTGCTGAATATATAAGTGATGACAGAACTTGGGTGGATGATCCCTTTAATGTGTACCTAATATTATGTCATATTGCAAGATGTACTTACCTCTGAATGAACTCCAAAGTAGTGGCTGCTTCCACTTGGTACTCGATGTTAAGCACATAATAGCAACCGAAGAGAACAGCAAACGCAGAGGACAAATCTGGTAGGTCAGTGTCAGGAAAGAGAAATTTGCCTTCAATTGGCAGCATCCATTTTTTGCTGTGTAGAACTGAATCCCCTAAAAAAAATTAAAAATAGTAATTCATTAATTTATAATGTTTAACTTTGCAAAAACATTTAACATTTGGTTTTGGTGTCATTGACAATATGTAGATGGAGCTTTTCTCATTAGTCACCCTTGTTATTCAAAACTTATTTGAAGTGATGTTAAAGGGTTAGTTCACCCAAAAATGAAAATTCTGTCAGTAATTACACAACCTCACGTCGTTCCAAACCCGTAAGATCTTCATTCATCTTCGGAACACAAATTAAGATATTTTTGATGAAATCCGAGATCTTTCTGACCCCTCCATAGACAGCAACGTCATTGCAACTTTCAAGGCTCAGAAAGGTAGGAAAGACATTGTTAAAATGAGTGGTGGTGGCGTAGTGGCTAAAGCGCAGGGCTGTTAATCAGAAGGTCGCTGGTTCGAACCCCACGGCCACCACCATTGTGCCCTTGAGCAAGGCACTTAACTCCAGGTTGCTCCGGGGGGATTGTCCCTGTAATAATTGCAATGTAAGTTGCTTTGGATAAAAGTGTCTGCCAAATGCATAAATGTAAATGTAAAATAGTCCATGTGAATCCAGAATTTATTCAACAATTTCTTCTTGTCTGTGTCAGTCTCCTACACTGTTTACGTTGTAAATACAGCACTTCCGGGTTCTACATCAGAACGCCGGCTCACCATTGGCTTGCTTCTGCGTCAGCATCACACGCATGTGTTGTGGTGCCCAAATGAACAGCGTCGACCAATAGTGAGGCGGTGTTCTAACGTAGAACCCGAAGTGCTGTATTTACAACGTAAACAGCGTGTGTTCGAAGATGAACGAAGATCTTACGGGTTTGGTACGACATGAGGGTGAGTAATTACTGACAGAATTTTCATTTTTGGGTGAACTATCCCTTTAAATGACGACTTCACTCGAAAATATTTTTTACAGCCAGTAATCGGACATTAAATTTTTTTGCCATCTCGAATATGCCATTTTAGATGTTCACAAAGACTGGCGAATTTGGTCGACACGAATGTACAGCCTTCAACGCTGCATCTAGAATGCAGATCATGTGGTTCAGATCTGTTCGGTTTTTTGCGGCCTTTCTGCGTTTGCGGTAAATGTGAGACTGAAGTGCGGAGAGCCTTTGGAAAGTGCATGGGCATTCGGGAACTGCACACGAAAACCTGAAGTTCGTCGTGTTTTTATGCCCTCTGGCATGATTAATAAAGGCGTATAATGTCTCCACAGAGACGCCACAGTGTTTGCACACGAACATTGCGGGTGCATTTATATGTCAGTTAACGCCAAGCGATTATATAGCGGGAAAAAACGACTGACTTTAAAGTTAAACTAATACACAAAAGCGTTATTTTTCGGCGAACAGTTCACATGAACACTCACCTGCTCCTGACGTGGTCAAACCCAAGGCAGAGACCCGTTAATGTCCACATATGACGGTAAAACGTTCAGAAAAGGGAAAGAAAAGGAAGAAATATGAATGTTTGCACAGAGTGTTGGTAACTCTCTAGTAAGCTCTCTCCACAGCATAAAGTGTGAGGTGACTGAGGTGGCAGCGTTTTTTCTTTTATTGTTTTTTTATTTAAATAGTTTTAGTTAAACCAAAAATATAAAATATGTTAAATAAAAGCAGGAATATTTGTACACACCTTTGCTTGCATCTGTGTCTTCGTTTTCTTCTTTCTCCAGGCGGGAAATAAAAGCTTTTCTGTGAATGGTCAGGTTTCACGCTCGTTTTTTTCCCCCACTGTATTTCGATTTACAGTAAATGAAAAATACTGTATTTTAGTGGCGCCAAGGGGATATTTCCCACAATGCAACTTTAAAATACAGTAACATGCTGTATAACTGTCCTACAGTAAAATACAGTTCATTTTACAGTTAAATACTGTGTAATTTACAGAAATTTCTAACAGTGCAGGTTATTAAAGCAACCGTTGTCCGTCAGACACCCCACTATAAGAATCAGTAACGGACTCCATAAAAATACTGTCCTTGAATCGGTCCACAAAGCCTCACAAATAAACTTGTGGACTATGCATAATAACAGAAACATTGCTTAGAGCAGGCTATTTAAAATCCAATTATGACTTAAATTTACATTTTATTGTTGAATGTGGTGAATTTGTTTCAAGCAATGCTTTAAATAATGATGATGATTTAAGACCCAATTGTAACTACATATAAATGTAGTTACTGTCAGTAGGCTTAAACATCATAAAAAGTTGCATCTTTCAATTCATCCTTTTAAACCACCTCAGCTAAATATTTTAAACCACTGGTTGTCGGATGACTAAGTAGAACATACTGTCCCATTTGTAGGACTTTATATAATTCTGTCAGCATGTTTTCCATTCATCGTATTCAGTCAGTCATTCAAATGCTCCCAAACAGCCGATTTTAAGTGGCTTTTTCAGTGGATACGAGTCTGGTAGATCAAATTCCTCTGTCATGTTTTGGAGTTTGTGTGTGAGCCCCAGTTCACCTGTGTCATGTCGGTGACGGCAGAGACAGGCTTGAAAAGGCCGACGGAGCGCCAGAGAGAGTCCGAAACTGACACGCACCCCGAAGCTGTAAACTGCAAAGCGTTTATTTAGTACTATTACGTTTGTTCTTACTGTTATCAGTGAAGATGTGTCTGCAAAGTGAAAAGCACCTTGTTAAGTTAAACTTGGAAAATAAAACACACTTACATGGACTGCAACCCCAGCTCCCGCTTCCTCCTTACTGAAACCTGCTACAGTATCAACGAGTAGTTAAAACTAGGGATGCGCGATATATCAGCGGCTGGTATTTTATTGGTTGATAACCGGGAAAATCTAAATATTATTTTCGCCGGTTAATTTACTTGTGGCTCAAATTCTCTGATTGCCTGCGGAATCTTTTCTTCAGGCATAGACTCGGGCAGTCTCAAGCGACAGTGCGCGTGCAAACACAGCTATCACTGTGTGAGTGATAGTACTTTTGTGAATGCCGTGAGGGCAAGCAAAGCTCATGTTACTCTGAGGATTATTTCAACATCTCTGCACTGTTACATTGTTTTGGGGCTGGTTTTAGTCATCCGGTGTTAATAACGACATGCCATTTCCCATATTCTGTTTGTTTCATGAGGTAATAAACAAAAACGCGACATGAAAATGTATGTATGTTAAAATCATTTTTGCGTATTACTTAATGAAACATAAACAGAATGTGGGAAATAGTGTGATTTAAAACAAGTCCAAGCACAAATTAAAGTGACACATTTAATAAGTTATACAGTGGAACTGTCACAGATGAGCGCTGTATCAACAGTCAGTGAATGAGAAGCGCATAGTCTCAATGCACGCACATAAACTGCACTCGCAGTCTGCCGGCACTAATAATAGTCAATGTATAGCCTACAGAGATTAGGGTTTATTTTGTGTGTTTTCTTGTTTAATATTCGTTACATGCCGTTTATCGCCTCATTTTTGTTTAATGCATTACAGCTGTTTGAAGTTCATTATTCTCTCTATGAGCTAGTCACCAGGATTACCATAAACACAAGGTAAATGGATACCATAATGTATGCATGTGCATTGGAATTTATTTATCATTTAATAAGCATACATCTGTAATATAGGCACATTTATGATTCATTATATTAAGAAGCAGCCCAAATTCCAAGCTTTTAAATGACACCTATTTCAAAATGTGAAGCTTTTAATGACTTCTGTATCAATTCCAGGTTGAATGATTGAAAATGAAAACTTAAAAACGTATATTTTAAATCTAGATTTTAATATCACTATTGTTTTATAGAAGTGTTCTAGAGTCTGTACAGTATTTAATGCAATTACATCAGAAGTAACTGTAATTCAATTACTGAAAAGTGGATCCCCATACTTTGTTCAATGAAAAAGTAATTTAATTAAGTACTTAATTACTTGGTAATGCATTAAACCCAACACTGTTGTTCATGTGTATGTTGTCAGTAGGTAGGTTTTAAGCAACTGCTTAAGCCAAGTCCTATTAACACAGTTTCACATCTGGCCGATTAGCATCTCCTGTCACTAATATGACCAGTACATTAATACACAAGAACGTGCATATCCATTGGTCAATCAAACAGAGTCCCACCCAATTATTTTATAATTATTTCATGGCACCTCAAGAACATTTTCTTTCAAGACCTGAGATGGTCTAAAACTAAATATTTACACACCTAAAACCCCTGGGGTTTATTGGATAGAGCACCAAATCACAGCAGCCTTGAGAGGGAGACCGGGTTCCCACTCTTTTCAAGCCACAATTTTCCAGGACATTTCCAGGACATTTTATGCGCCCAACATAATATTTAAGCAAAAACATGTGTCCATTTAAATCAAGCTTTTATTTTGCCATTTCTGTGTGTTTTTGACAGAAGTTTCTCACCTCAAGATAAGCAGTATGCTCCATGGCATAGTATATGAATCCCCGTAAAGCATGAATTTAATTAAATAAATACATGGTCTGTATGTGCTGTGCACTTCAGAGTGCTCTCTGTCATCTCACACACACACACACACACACACACAAGCGTACACATGATGAACTTGATGTGGTGTTTCAGTGTATTAGCATTATAAAAACAAAGCAGATTTACTGTATCATTTTCCTACAATGTTTAAACTGCTGAACATGACTTTTATCAGAAAAAACAACAATAATGGCATAATGACAATCATTTTGAGTTTCAATGATGTCCCTTCATCATTGTAAAGTGCATTTTATTTGAGTTTAGTCGAGGCGTCAAAGCTCCGCTAAACACCAGCATCAAGCGGTGCTTTGTCCTCCACATTACGGTGCCTACCACTCATCTATATATGAGTCCAAATAAATAATTAATTACATATTTAGGAAGATTGCATTGTGATGCAGTATATGCAGACTTAAAAAAAACTTTTTAATGTGACTGGAAAGGTAAAAATTACTCCCCAAAACAGACGATTTCCCGTTGAGACCAATAGAAATACAGAATGTAAGGGAATACCAAGATGGCGGTGCAGTAGCTTCACTGTTGTGACATCATGAGCAATCCAGTTTTATATATATATAGAGAGAGAGAGAGAGAGAGAGAGAGAGAGAGAGAGAGAGAGAGAGAGAGAGATAGAATAGATAGATATAGATCAGTGGTTCCTACACACTGACTAAAGATTATGCTTCGTCAGAGAATGCTGCGAATGCACTGAGTTCAAAGGGGATGGTACGTCTGAAGGACAAAGAGGGAAATTGAGACGTTCAACATCTCCATAAATTTCAACCATTTTTAAATATTTAATGTAGTTTGTACTCTCGAAGACATAATTTGTGAGGCAATGCGTGTGTGATAAATACTTTGGTGTGAAGTTGGAGCCGAGGTTGTGCTGACGTGTCACTTCATAGACTTCAATGTATTCGGCAGCACAGACACAAGTCATGTGACATCCCCTCAACATGCAGAAACATTAGTCACTTTTACTCATTAATAGCTCTTCCGCCCTTTTCTCTCCATGATGAACAAGGTAGACTCCCATGCCAATGCTGAAGTAAACTAACAACATGTCCCTCTCATTCAGTTGGTCGGTACAAGTACCAGTTCTTTCAGTTTGTTTATGAATGAGAAGTTTCGCGAATGCCGCTTCTTACTTTGCATGCGCCGTGAAGCACAGCACGCAATCAGCCGTAGCTGTAACCAATCAAGAAATCTGCCTCGGTTGCACCACGAATGCCAAACTCCTGATTGGCTGCTGCTGTAATAAATTGTGAGGGTGTAAGCACCCTTAACCGCTAATGTTGTCTCACAATGTGCAGCCACCTGCAGCGAAAAAACTACTGAAAAAATGTGTGTATTTGATCCCATATTCCGAGTCAGATCGTTACCATGTTTTTGTGCTTGTAACGGAAACCTTGCTAGCTACAGTCAAATGGTTATATTAATATTTTCAATGACAAATCATTCTTTTTTCCAGGACATTTAGGTATTTTTCTAATTTTCCATGACTGGAAAACTGCATTGCGAAATTCCAGGTTTTCCAGGACGCGTGACAGACTAGCAGGCTGAGAGTTGTCGGACCTGTGGTTGCACACATACACGTTCACACACTTTTCACTCGCTTGTACATCTGGTGCTTTGTCCTGTGCACTGTGCTTCTAAAGCCAGAGCTTTAGCTGTAAACAATGCCCTACTGATGACTTCAAACAAGGATAGAGACAAGGAGGAGTAGCCGGCGCTTCTGATGTTTCTCTCCTCTGTTTTGTCCATTTTCTCCCCCTCTTTTCTGCCTTCGTTTCTGTGTGAGGCAGTCATACTGGGGTCATCAAGCCATGTAGAGCATTTGTAGTGTGATGTATAAAAAATGTACGACAAATATTTACATTGTCGTACAGTTGTTTGAGCTAATTTAACGCAACATAAGAACTTGAAACACTAATTATTACGCGGGAGAGCAGCACTTCAGTTCGTGCTTGATTGAAGACGGAAAGAAAGAACAGCTCACTGTCCAGACGCACTCCAACTTTTCAAACAGATTATGGTGATGTAGATTGCAAAGTATGAGGGAATTATTATGTAATAATACAAAATAAATAAATATAGAACCACTAATCGCGACCACAAGGAGGTTACCCCATGTGACTCTACCCTCCCTAGCAACCGGGCCAATTTGGTTGCTTAGAAGACCTGGCTGGAGTCACTCAGCACAAGCTGGATTTGAACTTATGACTTCGGGTGTGGTATTCAGTGTCAATACTCGCTGAGCTACCCAGGCCCCCTATAATATATATATTTTTTTAAATATTTAAAAATATCTAAAAATGATTAATCGTTGCAATAATTGCCCGAATAGTCAAATAATCATTCTAATTATCGTTAGATTAGTTTATTTTCAAAATAAACATTAGTTGCAGCCCTAGTATGATATAGTGAGTTATTTATTTATTTTGTTTCTGATTTTAAATACAATAATAGCTAAATAATGTTTTATATTACTACAATAAAAACATTTGTGCACAAGAGCCATGGGCGATGTGAGTACTACAAAATATTGATTTTGGCCTGGGTCATGTTTCTCTTGATGTCCTGTATCTATACTATTTCTATGAATACCCCCCAAACAAAAAAGCCATGTAACCATGTATTATGACTATTTAAACTGTAAAATTTATAATTTATGTAACCTCTCACTTAAGCAATAAATGCAATCAGCACATTAACATACTCAAGGTATATGTTCTTTTTTCAGTGGAACACAAAAGGAGTTAAGCTAAATGACAGCCTCACTCAGCATTCAGTTTCATTGTATGGAAAAAGATGTAATAAAAGTGAATGGTGACTGAGAATAACATTCTGCCTTACATCTCATTTTGTATTCCACAATAGAAAAAAAAGTAATATGGATTGGGAAAACATCATGAGGGTGAGTAAATTCTGACAGAATTTACATTTTTGGTTGATCTATCCCTTTAAAGAACCGATTAAGTGGAAAAGTGTGAATCTTGGTAAAAATAAATTATTTCTCTATATAAAATCTCTAATTCTGATTGTGTTCTGTCTGTGTGACTTATGTTGGTTTTGGACCTGGTTCAATTCGGAGATACACATGTTCTAAATGTCAGTTGTAAATAATATAAAACAAACCAGGAATCTGTAACTCTGGCTTCAGGCTGTGATAAACATGTCTGGATCTGTTTAGGCTCAACTCAAATGTGTTTTCTTTTTCTGGTGTCATTAATGACCGGTAGTATGTAACGGCTACCCAGCAGACAGGATAATAGTCCTAACTGTGTGTCAGTTCTGACAGGATAACTTTAATCATGTGCACTGTCAGCCTCTTAAATATGTTCTCTGTGTCTTTATCTCTCTCTCAGGTGAGATGGTGAGAGGAGGTAAGGAGTGAGGCCATGGGCTGCACCTCGGCTAAGCAGGTGCTGGCTGTGCCCACTGAAGAAGAGGGCCGGGGCAAAGCTTACAGCAACGGAGACCTCTTCACCGGTCAGTCTCAAACAAACACACACACTATCAAACAAATTTAAAAATTGATAATGACCAACAAATTCCAAGCAGCTCCTGAAGACTGGGTAGCCCTGTTTCATTAACCTAGTGGACAGCAATATCCAGTGAAGAGAACATGGCAAAGTTACAGATCACTCTGTAAAATGTCCTCAGGCAAAATGAATCAACTAAAAGCTTGAAAGTAAGACATAGTGGCAGTATTGGGACATATTAACACATCATAACATGACATAATACCACAAGCCCCCTTGTCGAGTATTGTTTGTTACTTGTAAGTGTAACGGGAGCAAGCTGATACGTGATGGCTGTGCGGTATGTGTAAACTTCACTCCCCTGGCCTCAAGAGGCACACTAGCAACTGATGCAAAGGGCTTTAGCCTCCTCATTAGTGTATCTGCCTCCCATGCCAGCTGACACTGGTTCGAATCCCGCTCAAAGCGGGTCGATCATGACCGGTTACATAAGCGTTAGTATCTAGCTCAAATTCATCACCTTAAAATCAGTTATTACTTAACTTCAAGGTTTATATGTTTTAAAAATGATTGTGGCAGCTTCGGCCTTGCATTCTTTTGAACTTTTGCTCAAATTAAAAAGTTGAAAGTGAACCATCACAAACTCCTTTTCTTCCGTTGTGTAAGTTGTTTTAGGAAATATTAACCATATTAGAATGAATGCACACTTTTCCATACTCCACTGGAAATTCCAAAGCATACCATACAGATATTGTTGTCTTTTTTGCACGTATTAAGATTTGGTATGCACATATTCTTATTTTGCACACCATTTAGGACAGAAGGTGCAAATTTGGATGAAGGGATTGAGTAGCACAACATGTCTTCCTTGTATTGTGCTGTAAACATTGCTATATTGCTATGTGTTGTCTCATTTAAAATGTTAGTCTTCCAAGGCTATTCAAAACTGATTTCTGTAGAGCTGTGTCCCGAATTACAAAAATCGAAAGTTCTGGCAAACTTGCCGCATATTTGCCACTAATTATTTTTACATGCAAATGAGCTTGCTGCAAAGTTCTGGCAAACATTTGGGGTGAATTGCAAGCTAATTTGCATGTGCAAATAATCAGTGGCATTGGCAAACTTGTGGCAAATTTGCCAGAACTTTAGTTTTTGTTAACCTGATTACTTACACAATGCACTCGGCCATCTAGTGCATGAAATTTCCATGTTAAGTATCATCTGAAATGTAACGCATTTTTTTACTAAACAGAAGCATTTGCTGTTTTCCAGCTGAAGGAATTGACATTTTGTTTATATAGGACAGGTGTTTGTTGCAGATATGAAAGGCGTCTTAGATTTTGAACATCAGTGGCACTGACAGTGGCATTTAGCAGTCATTCAAGCCAGTTTGTGCTGCACTTTAAGTAGAACAAAAACATGTCAACGGTTAGACTGCCAGTTAAATTTGTTAATTTATGTTTGAGCAGTTTAGTTTTACAATGCTTTAAGAAGTTGATTTATTAAATTCTGGGAATTCTTGGATGAATACTTCTGGGGACTAATACTGATGTGTTTGCCCTGTGTAAAGACTGTCAGCCACATCTGTGACAACAAGCGTGTGTGCTTTAGAGGATAACGTTATCAGCTGGAGTAAGTGACTCATGCCTGTGAGTGTGTGTTGTGTGAGTTACATGTGCTAGTGTGAGGTTTTAAATATGTTTTAAAGGGTTTCGAAAACAGCATCCCTTAGCAAGCGACTCATGCCTGTGTGAGAGATTATGGGAGATTAAGAAATAGGGGCAACAGCAGAAAATCCAAACAGGAAACACTGGAAGACCAGCCACAGGGAGCTGTCGCCCACCCTCTTTCTCACTCTGTCTTTCTCCTCCTTACCATGTTCCTCACTGTGCATCTAAGGATTCAGAGCATGCAAGATGGTGGGGAACAGTCTGAGAATGAAAGGGAGGGTGAGTGACGTGGAATCATAAACTCCCCTATTTCCTCCCCTGACATTTATCCCACCCAAAGCATATCTGTCGTTCTTCTCAAGGCCACACTTTCCTTGTTTCCTTCCTTTCTTTGGATCGGGCTGTCTCCTTTCCACTTCTGCCTATTTTCCTCCCCTCCCCATTACCCAAACAATTTTATGAGTCTCTTTCTGTATTCCTCCCCTCCAGGGTTGGGGAGTAACGGAATTTGTAAAGGGAATACGTATTTAAAATACAAAATATAAGTAACTGTATTCCAATACAATTACAACTTAAAAAAATATAAGTAACTGTATTCCAAAACAATTACAAGATAAAAGCGTCTGCCAAATGCATAAATGTAAATGTAAAAAGTATTTTGATTACTGAACAGATTACATTGCATTTTATTGTCATTTGTTTCATTTAATATTTATTCCTTTCAGATGGAAAACATTTAAACATAAAAATGATGTTATCCAAAGTGCATTTGAACAGCGGTGAAACACTTTCTTATGATGTGTTACATTCATACGAGCAGACAGAGAAGTAAGTTTGGAGCAAAAGAAATAGAAATAAACCTTGTGTAAATTGTCTGTAAAATGCTATTTCTAGCCATTTTACATGCACATGTTACCAGACACGATCATATTTGTTTATCAAGCAAATTCACATTGGATAATTTTATTTTTCATTTTTCTAGTAAGACCTTTGATATTAGGAAAAAAATGATTGATGATAGTTTTGTTAATTGATAAAAATTGTTTTTCTATAACAATATCTAAAAATCCATAAAACAAGATCAATATGATTGATCTTGTTTTAGAAACAACACTGTAGTGGGCGGGGCCAAGGGTGCAATGATGAAAAAAAGGCGGTGATATCTTTCTGAACGCAGTTCATATACGCAGATATATTTAGTACTTGTGACATCACAAATCCCACAAATTCCAAATGAGAAAGTTTTGCAGCTTAAATAAGGTTTAAATAAATGCTCTTTTTCTATTAAGGAGAATGTTTTCAGTTCTGAAACTTTACAGTATGTTTTTATAGTACAATGACCTCTTTTATGACAAAAGACCAAGGAAAATTGTATTCCTCATGTCATGACCCCTTTAAAACAAGGCTGTGAGGGACAGATGTATAGTCTATTTAATGCGTTGTAATGTTTTATACATTAGGGTTACAAAGGTTCAGTTGGCGCAACATTGAAAATCTGTCTTTTCAAAAGAATTTCTTAGTGATGGAAAACATTAAAAAAGTGACTATGTTCCAGCCAGGTCTCCTTTGCAACCAAATTGGCCCGGTTGCTAGGGCGGGTAGAGTCACATGGGGTAACCTCCTCGTGGTTGCTATAATGTGGTTCTCACTCTTGGTGGGGTGTGTGGTGAGTTGTGCATGGACGCTGCAGAGAATATTGCGAAGCCTCCACACGCGCTAGGTCTCCGCGGTAACGGCTAAACAAGCCACGGGATAAGATGCGCAGATTGACAGTCTCAGATGAGGCAACTGGGATTCGTCCTTCGTCACTATGCCACCACAAGGACTTGGAGCGCATTGGGCATTGGACATTCCAAAAAAAAGTAAACATTAAGTAGAAATTATATGTGAACTAGGACCTTAAGACAGAGAAGACTTATTGTATGGACTGTACGTTTATCCCTCACAGCCTTGTTTTATGTCAAATTAAAGGGATTGTTTACCCCAAAAGGAAAATTCTGTCATCATTCATTCAACCTCATGTTGTTCCAAAACTATTTTGAATTTAGCCATGTCCACACTAATTCATTTTATTTTGAAAACGCGTCGATTTTTGCGGCTTACACACCTCACTGGAACAGCATTTTCCTCCACTGAAAATTTTGACTTTTTAAAATGCTCTTCATGACCGTAAAACGGAGGTTTCAAACTTACACAAATTAGTGCGGACGTGACCTTTCTTTCCTCCAAGGAACACAAAGGGAAATATTAGGCAGCATGTTAGCCTCAGTCACGATTCCCTTTTTTTAAATCAGTATGCATAAAATGCTATGCAGTATTTATTAAGCACGAAATGGTATGGTAGTATTCCATTCCTGTGTTCGTCATTTTAGATTTTGAGGATATGGCCTTCAATCCTATTTCTTTTTATTTTCTCAGTCTTTGTGTGTGTGTGTGTGTGTGTGTGTGTGTGTGTGTGTGTGGTTCATGTCATGAGGCAAATCTGGTAATCTGTGAGTGAACTGGAGTGCTCAGCAACAGATTGATGAGTATTATATTCACCAGATAGAATGGAGCAGTGACCTGGTTACTGTGGATTATCGCTTACTCCCCCTTCTCTCTATCTGTCTATAACTCTCTCCCTCTTTCTCTTTCCTTGTCTTTTTCTCTCATCCTGCTGCCAGCCTGATGCCCTTTCTTTCCACTGCCCTTCCTGGCTGTCAGTCAAACATCTCTATCAATAGAAACAGAGGGAGACAGTTTTCACCCCTCTCTCTCTCTCTCTCTCTCTCTCTCTCTCTCTCTCGAAGCTCTCACCCTGACTTGATTAGTGCCAGCAGACTGTTTACTAGTCAAACTGTGTCAGTGTTCAGACAGAGAAAGTGTGTGTTTGTGTGTGTCCTCATCTGTGATTCAGCGCTTGGTCAATCCACACACACAATCTCCTGCACACACAATGACAGGAAAGGCTGAGCTACCCTAAAACAAACAAGGGCAGAAGGCGGAGAATATGTTGTCTGATTACATGTGATCTGAAGTGAGCTGTTGAGATTTGTGTATGCGTTGTATGTATGTGATTGCTGCCAGTCTAAAGGGGTGTTCACACATGTTCATGCTTTTATTTAATCAAGACTGGACTATTGTAATGCACAGGTGTAACTCAGTCTTCAGCTGGTGCAAAACGCTGTTGCTAGGCTTCTGACTGGTACCAGAAAATGTGATTCTATTTCTCCTGTGGAAGCCACAATCCACTGGCTTCCCGTTTTATACAGGATCCAGTTCAAAGTATTACAGTTTGTTTACAAGGCCTTGCATGATCTTATATTTCTGATTTTATTTCTCTACAACAGTCCTCCTTGATCTTCATGTTCATCTAACCGCATACAGTTAACTGTCCCCAGGTCATGTTTGAAATGAAAGGGTGTCAGAGCCTTTTCAGTCATGGCGCCAAGGCTTTGGAATACATTGCCATTTCTGGTCTTCTCCTATTTGATGATTTTAAATCTCGTCTTAAAACGTACCCGTTTGTTTTAGCTTTTAAATCGGTGTAAATGTTAGTATTGTTATGGTCATTGTCTTGTGTAGCTGTTTTATCTGGCATATTGTACAGCACTTTGGTCAATAGTTGTTGTTTTTATATGTGCTTAATAAATAAATATGACTGACGATCTGCAGCGTCAAACCAAACAAAAGTTATTGATTTTTTTAATAAGAGTTGATAATTTCCAGCAACGTGAGCAGCTGCAACTCTTGGTGTGTGTATCCAGCAATGCATCCAAGTAGGGATGCCCCGATACCATTTTTTTTTTTTTTTAATGAATGAGTACCAATACTTTAATTTTGGTAAACGCTGATACAGTGTCAGATACCTGTTGTTGTTGTTTTTTTCTAAAATCCATATCAACCTTTATTTAAATTTTAATGTTAAAATGGTATTTAAATAAATGGATTCATTAAAACCTTAATCAAATTAAAATATAACAATTAATTTTCAACATAATATAGTATAATTGTTTTTCTAAATGAAGTGCTTATATACAGAACCTCACAGCACAATCCAAAATACAACATTGGCGTTATTTTTTTGTCAAATGAACTGCTGCTTAACAGAGCATCACAGATGGTAGATACTGCTTAAATATAATACAATTACTACTGATTTATTATAATTAGTAGTATTGCAGTGAATATTACATAACTTTACAGTAGTGATATATTTCTGTCATACTTTTTTCTATAAATTTACTTTTCATTTTGACTGAGCTTTTATTTTGAAGTGTTTCTGTGTTGTTTTGACCAAAGAGTTCTGACGTTATGATGGCAGCTTCCCACTCTGGAAAAAACGGTCACAACATGACTCAAAGTGATTATATAACCATAAAAGGCTGCTATTTAATTAAAAAAGTATGAACTCTGTATGTGCCTCAATCTACAGAGTGAATATGCACTCGGTTTACTGTCATCTGTCAAAATGTCATCGATGCTAATGATGCTGTTTTCCCTGTATGAATCTTGGAGGAGCCTTAAAAGGTCTCTGTCTCCACACACTTGAATTACATGCAAATTATATATTTATCTCATCAAATCGCAGCTTTTGCAGTTAAATAATCTCCCTAGGACATAACATTATTTTAAATTGTGGGCTGAATGTTTACAAAAATCAGATGGTTTTTAGTTTCAGAGCTTTTTAACGAGTACCAGTACATGAGTATCGGGACATCCCTACAACCAAGTTAAGAAAAGTCTAAAGGGGGAGAGTTTAATTTCTGCACCAATAGCATCACCAAATTTAATGATTGTTTTTTTAAATTCAAGTGGTTTTTATTGTCGTTCAACCATATACAGTTAGTACAGTATACAGTGAAACGAGACAATGTTCCTCCAGGACCATGGTGCTACATAAAACAACATATGACAAACACAGAACCACATGAGACTACACAAACTAAATAACATAGCTAAAGTGCACGTGCAAACGTGTGCAAAAAGTACGGGACAGTACAATAAATTACTACAAATTAACAGGACAATAGGCACAGTGAGAGACAGTGCAGCACCGACCAGTACACAGTAGTGCAAATAGATGACAGTTTCTAAAAATGCCAAATGTAAACACAACATACTATGAGATGAGTGTTCTATGCACATTGCAGTTATTGAGGTAGCAGCCTCAATAATATAAACCGGTTAACCAAACACTTCCAACATCATCCATTGGACGGAAAACGGAGAGTCCCACCCCAAACTAATGCCATTGATGATGTTTCTATGTCAGGTCAAAATTCTCAAACAAACAGCATTGTTTTAATTGCGCCACAGTGTTTACACTTTTTTGGGAATCAACCTACGAGTATGAATACAAACTTATACTTGTCTATGCATATTAAAGTAATAATCCGGGTTCAATACCATGTGAAGTAGTTTAAATGGTTGTTCAAATCGTTTTATTTTTAATTTTTACAGGGTTCATTCCGCTATGATATAATGGCAATGAAGTTGTAAAATTGGGGGGGGGGGGGGGACTTCATGTAGAAAAGGTTTATAAGTGATTTTATCACTCTAAACTCATGTCAACACACATGTTGTTTACATCTTGTCTTGAAACCGTGAGTATTTTGACGTTTATGGACTGGCCCCATTCACTTCCTTTGTAAGTGCCTTAATGCAACCTCGAGTCAAAATTAATTTTAGTGTTAATTAACATTATGCCTCAAATGGTCGATTGGGCATAACTTGTATTGAACCCGGAATATTCTTTTAAGCTGGGGGTAGAAGTATTTTAACATCCAATTTTTTTTTTAAATACTTCACATTTTAACTTTATTTAAATGAATTACATTGGCAAGTCATGGTTTGCTAATCATTTTTCTTGTTAATTTATCATGGTGCTTAATGCACAATCACTTCCCATCCACAATGTGAATTTTTAGTGGCAATTAACCATGTCAAATTAGAAAGACATCGTAATTTTTACTGACAACTTTCAAAAGCTATGGCCAGTTGTGCAGCCCACTGATAGCATTAGGGCATCCGACTGTATGAACGGCCATTTCGACCAACAATAAAATCACTCTTTGACCTCCAGTGATAAAATTACTGTACATTTATGTGTGAAAGGGCATGAGAGAGTGTGCGTGTGCGTGTGCGCGCGTGTGAGCGTGTGTGCGTGCGTGTGTGTGCGCGCATATAGCTTATAGTAGGAGGCTGTGGTGGATACATTTCACTAAGCAAGTGTTCACAAGGTGACTGTTTAGCTAATGATTTTATCAGCAGCGGCATACTGTAGGGCAACAGATCATCTCATTGACATAGTGTCAACTGAGGTTTGAAGTTTAAAGACTTGAGATGTTAGTGTTTTAACAACTGATTTTTAACCAGAGGCACAGTGTCGTTCATGTGTCTCAAAGGCAGAGAAAGACCTGTCAATGTATTTTATTATTAATATGGGATCACCTTTGGCTTCGTAACTCTTCTCTGTTCTGCACAACGTTAATGACTAATCTTCCTCCTATCAAAGAGAGAGCGAGAGAGATTGACAAACTCCCCTCCCTCGTGGTGGACTCACTGTGTTAACAGACACCCACTTGAATAGCTCCATGATTCTAAAATTACAGCAGCCCACTCATGTTCCACAGACACGCCACTCACAGCACTGAACACATCAGAAATTGGGCCAGAAATATTTTGTAACTTTTTGATGATACTCAATATATACAGTATCTTTATCAGTAAATTTCACAGAACAATGTTTTTTTCTTGAGTCAGCAGCTAAGGGGTTGTAAGTATGGGTTTTAAATGTTCTACAATTTTCTGTTACTGTCTTGCATTGTGAAAAACTGCTCCAAACTATTCAATGGGAAGTATGTATGGGAAGCGTGATGAAAATCTTGAACAGTTTCAGACTATTCTGACTGCCCATTTGAGCAATTCATTGAAAAGAACTGACTTAAATCTGGCATCCCTAGTTCTGATTCTAAATATGTGACAGATAATATTTAAAAAGATTTTAGCCAGTCAACAATTCATCTTTATGAAATGATGATAGTAACCAACATTCACTAAAAAAAGTTCCAAACAAAACAACATTCAGGGCTAGACTAAAATCATTCAGGTCTCGAGCCACTGTTTTGAATGACATGAAAGAATCCTTTAATCAGTGTTTTGAAAAAATTTATTTAAGCAAACATTTTTGACATTTTGCTACTGTTTAGACATAAACGTAGGATAATCGGGTTTAAATCAAGAGGCTATTAGACGGAGTATTTCAATACAAGCTAAATCAACTGTATTTGTGGAATAATGTTGATTACCACAAAAATGAATTTAGCCTCATCCTCCTTTTCTTTAAAAGAAAAGAAAGAAATCGAGGTTACAGTGAGGCACTTACAATGGAAGTGAATGGGGCCAATATTGGGTTTAAAGGAAGAAATGTGAAGCTTGTTGTTGAAACTTAAAAAAAAATTGAGCTGTGACGTTTTAGGGTTTACTGTGTTGCGGCGTCGAAGTTGTAAAATTGAATATAGCTTCAAACAGAAAAGATTTGTTAGTGACTAATCACACTAAAATTGTTAATACGCATATTGTTTACATCTTCTTGCTATACTTTTAAACAGTGAGTATTTTAACATTTACGAATTAGCCCCATTTACTTCTATTGTAAGTGCCTCACTGTAACCCAGATTTTTGCTTCTTCATTTTTAAAGAAAAGGAGGGAGTTGAAATATTTAATATTTCTGGTAATCAACATTATACAACAAATCCCTTTGATTGACTTAACTTCGATTGAACCCAAAAATTCCTTTAAAATATATATTTGTGCTCTCATACTCATGAGTCATGACACAAGGAGTGGGCGCAAAGCTGGCCTACAGTCATAGTCTTTAGGAAACCATATAAACGCTCATTAAAATCTTTGCATTATTAACAATGTTTACTTTATATTTTAAAAGGATAAAATATTTAACACATCATCCAGCCTTACTTGAACACATAAAAACTTTGCTTTCAGTTGAACTAGAACGCATCCTCTTCTCTGTCAGCTCATGAAGGTCACTGTCATGTTGCTATCATTAATTAGATAATATAATATCTTCACATTATAGAACCTCTCACCAAAAATCACTTGTCTGGAGCATACTAAAGTGGCAAAATGTCACACTCTCCAGGGCGTGCGACATAAAGGTCTGCCATTTCTCTGAGATACATATTTCACGAAAGATTCTCTGTCTGAAATGATGGATTAGGAATGAGATATTCACCAGTTCTCCTTTTTTAGTAATGATATTACCTGTGTGTGTGTGTGTGTGTGTGTGTGTGTGTGTGTGTGCGTGTATTTATCACTTTGTGGGGACCAAATGTCCCCATAAGGATAGTAAAACCTGAAATTTTTGACCTTGTGGGGACATTTTGTCGGTCCCCATGAGGAAAACAGCTTATAAATCATACTAAATTATGTTTTTTGAAAATGTAAAAATGCAGAAAGTTTTCTGTGAGGGTTAGGTTAGGGGTAGGGTTAGGTTTAGGGGATAGAATATAAAGTTTGTACAGTATAAAAACCATTATGTCTATGGAAAGTCCCCATAAAACATGGAAACACAACAATTGTGTGTGTGTGTGTGTGTGTGTGTGTGTGTGTGTGTGTGTGTGAACATGTTTGTGTGGGAGATGTATGCGTGTATAGGTATGGGTCTCTTTGGAGCCCAGGCCTGTTTTGTGTAACAAGCCTCAGTCAAATTAATTAAAGCTACATTTAATTTGTGAGTGATATTTCTCTTGGTTTGTTCTCTTGGCTGTATGTGTGTTTGTCAGCATGTTGGAGCATGGTCTTTTGTGCAGAGACAGGTTTACATTCTGCAAACTGTGAAAGACTGGCGGTGTCTTTTGCTCTCTTTTATATTTTTCTTTTTTCCTTTTCTTGCGTTTTTGTGCTTGTGTGGATGGGCTGCAGTGAGTCACGTTCACAGGCTGCCCACTCCAGCTGTCATGATGGTAACTGACAGGGACATCAAAGCGAGAAAGACCGATAGAGGCGAGATAAACCGAAAGAGTGGGCTGCGGTCGCTTCACACACTGATTTTTAGACATTGTAAAAGACAGTTTTATATACGTGTGGGTGTGTGCGTACATGTGTACAGTATGTACTATGCGGAAGTTAATGTATGGCCGCTGGTAATCTCTGATTGCTGGGAAAGGGCAAAGTCCAAATAGTTTATCTATTAAAGCCGGGTTGAAGGTGTTTCTGTGTATGCATGCGTGCATGCTTTTATACAGGTTTGGCTATAGTTGCAATGGCCAATTTGTTTTGAAAATGTCCTCCTATATAGTGAACAAATGACTTTCCTTGCTTGTCCTTACTAATTGAAAAACTATTGAACCCTATGGCATCCCCTTTTAGATAGCTAAGCTGTGTGTGTGTCAATGTCACATGGAGGGATATTCATGATTGGCATGTTCTCAGTTTTTACAGTTTCTTTACTCCATAAGTGCATTCCAATACTGATGTTAACTGCCCTAGAACAAAACACTCACTAATGCTCTCATCTTTCTCTCTCCATCACTGTAGATGAATATAAGATTAAGGGAGTGGAGGAGGTGAAGTACATGCATGGAGAAGAGGACAGGGTGAACGCACGTAACCAAGAGAACCTGGTGAGATATTTGCACACACACCTGAAAAACTGTCATCCAGAATTTTTCCCTGTGGCATGGTGTCCTTTGCTGTGCAAAAGCTTGTTTTTTTTTTCTTATACATTGGGAAGAAAACTGTGTGTGTGTGTGCTTGGTACACACATGTGCAGACATGTTTTGAATGTGGGAGTGAGAAATTCTGACTTATTTTCCCCTGTCTCAGACTTTTGCTTTCATTTGTAGACACTCATATTACCAGTCAACATCACATTTTCATATTATTACATTGTTATTTTTTTGTGTGCACACATTCATTCAAATGTTCTCAGATATCTGGACTTGTCTGGATTGATGCTTTACTTAAGGAAGCATTGTCAACTTTATTCTATTGGACCCCCTCTAGATTGTATAGCCTTGGTATTAAAGACACACCCACCTGCTGGCGATGCCAATCAAAAGATGGGGACACAACCCGTGTTTTTTGGTGGGGTGTTAAGAATTTTGTTTGAGGTTTCAGAGTTTTATATGTGACTTATTGGGCACTCAAATTTCCCATATTTTACACCATGGGGCGGTCATTAATAGAGGGCATAAATACATAAGAAACTGGGTTCTAGCCAGTGTTGTGATCGGCAGACAGATTATCCTTAGGGGATGGAGGTCGGCTGGAGTGCCCTCATATTGGGAGTGTTGCACTGAGATGGGCAGGGTGGCAGCATTTGTAGAAATGTCAGATAGAAGGCTAGGCAACCTGGGGCTATTTAATACGAAGTGGGGCAGTTATTTGACCTTTTAGGAAGGCTGACAGGGAGGGGCAGTGGAGAGGGATTTATTATGTATATGCTCTGTTATATCAGGGACTAAATCTTTTAGCAGAAGTATATTATACATGTTTATTCAGTGTGATTAATTATATAAAAAATAACTCAATAAAAATTAACACAATAAATAATTCCCCTGGATCGGAATAAGGAATATTCCTACCATCTGAGCAATTTAAGCTTTAAGATCCATGTTTTCAGCGGGGGGCGGTAAGGGAAACACCAGCTGTATTGGCAACACGTAGCTGTAAAGAGAACAAACCACACTTAGGTTTGTGGCCATGTCTAGAAGGCAACCGTCCGGTTACCTGAAATCTCCCGAAAGCTGCATGCAGTTTTCACACACTGTGTTTGTGTTTACTTAGAGTCGTACAGTAACCCGATACCTACCCCTAACCGTAACCCTTCTACGGATACGTTAATGACTTGGCTAAGCTATTGATTTCAAATCAATATTTCATGTCTATTTATTTATTTAGCAAGTCATCTTGTAATATGTAGGAGTCGTTTTCACAAGACAAACACCAACATGTTTATCAGAACTCGCAAAACAGAGGTGAAAATCAGTGTGCTTCAAGACCCCTCCGCTCCACTTGCTGGGTTTATTTTGTGATAATGACCAGCCAACTGTACATGATCCTTTACATAGCACAGCCTTTAGTACCTTATTGCTTAAATAATACATCAACCTCTTATTTCAAAACACCAAGGAAAGCCTCATTTTCCATGATATGTCCCCTTTAAACTGCCCAGCCTAATGAAGTTGTACAGACAGAGCAGGTGTTCCGATACCCATGTCCAGATTAGAGGGAGTTTGAGGAGAATAGAGAGATAGTTAAAGAGAGGGCAGCCCTTTTTATATCTCTCACAGTCTCTCTAAGGAGGGCAGCATTCTCATTAGCAGTGGCTAGAGAAGGTCACTCCCAGGGCCTCTGTATCACACTGTGCTCCAGCAGGGAAGCTGGTTTTGGACCAGGTCCAGGAGGTGGAGGGGCCCACGCTCAGGAGGGCCACCAGGGAAGGGCGGCGGAGGCTGAATTGGCTTTGTTATGAACAGTAGTAAGTGAAAACTTGTTCTTTCCGGGTGTGTTTCAGGAGAAAAGCTCAACACAGCACAGGACCAAACAGCACAAAGAGGTGCCTGGGCCCAACGCCAACAGGACGAAGTGAGTGGATTTATAAATGTCTTTCTGTTTACGGTATGCATGCGTTTCTGTTTGTTTTACATGCGTGTCTGTGTGGGTGAGGGCATTTAAATTCTTGCTCTGCTGAAAACGTGCCAAACGTCTGAAAATTGTGTGTGGTTTGTTTTGCCTTGTTGGCCTGCCTTATCCCCTCAGGGATCTCATTTGCATTTTCTATTTGTGTTTAATGAGCCATATGTTTCAAAACGTATTGTATGTAAACATGTGTTTGTCTTCGATTGATATTTTCAGTTTCAAAGTGCTTCATGGGCAACTGATGCTTTGCCGATACTAGAAACAATAACAGAAAAAGTGAATCAATTAATAAATAGAAAATAAAATAATTAAAATAAGAATAACAATTAATAACTTTCTTTGCTAAGTCATTAAAAGAATAGTTCACCCAGCCATCGTTTGCTTACCCTTGTGTTTCAAACCCGTTTGATTTCGAATGCATTTGTTACTTGCATGGAACACATGCGTATTCCATGCAATCAAAATGAATGAGGACTGAGGCTGTAGAGCCCCCAAAATTAAAAGCTCTATAAAATTAGTCCATGAGACTCATTTAATGCAGAGTGACACTCCAAGTCTAATGAAGCCTTAGGATGGCTTTGTGTAAGTAATGGATAGAAATGTAGATTATTTGCTGAAATTAAGGTTATCTTGATGCCCTCAAATCTCATTTATACTTCATTTGTGTTCAATTCAAACATGATGCATCAAGACGCATTGAGCCAGGTTTGACAATAATGACATCATTCATCATTGGTTCTCATCTGCAATCATGATGCATTTTAATGTTTTGATCTGAACATAAGTACAAATAAGCTTTTTTTTTTTTTAGCTGAAAACAATTTCATCACACACAGCTATTGTACAGCTTCAGAAGACTTGGAATAATGCCCACAAGTCTTCTCAAACTACATGGTATTTATTCTTTTGGAGCTTTATTTTAGTCAAGAAATAATACAGGTGGGTCAATGACAGAATTTAGATTTTTGGATGAACTGTTCCTTTAAGAACATTTTATGTAATGCTTGCCTGAGCAGTAGTTATTTTTTTATAAATTAATATGAAAGTATATTGTTTCATGACATTATGTTTCAAGATATTACTAACTATTATAAAGACATTTTCACAGGGCATTTATTAAAATACAAATTGCCACAAAGAAAAAAAAGAAATATGGTCACCAAAGCATCTGGAAATATCTATTTATTTAGCTTTGTGCCAATGTTTGCATATGCAAGTGTGTTTATGTGAATCTGGGGTTATGTTAATTAAGAGCGAACAGATCATTCTTTTTTTTTGGAGTATGATGGAGTATGATGGCGATGGAGTAACACTCAGTTAATGTGCTGTGTGTGTGTTTGTTTGGAGGCAAGAGTTTATGGTCCCTGCTGTAATGTCTCTATAAAATTATTCCTTCCCAGCCACTCTGCGTTGTGTGTGTGTGTGTGTGTGTTCTTTATGCTTGTTGTAATGGAAAATTCTAGTGTATTTGTTGCTTCTCTTCTCCTGCCCCCACTAACTTCCTCTTTTTCTCCCTCTCTTTCTCTCAGCATACATACGTCAGAGAGTCAGCAGGAGTTCTTCAGAATGCTGGATGAGAAGATTGAGAAGGTGAGCGAGGGAGTAATAGAAAGAGGCACAGAAAGTAAAGGATGCTGCAGATGGGTTAGATATTTTAAAGGGCCAGCGCACACCATGCAAACACTCCAAGAAAGGCTTATTGATATAGATTGTGACATTTAAAGGATTGTCTTGTCATTTCACCATCTGCTTTGCCTGTCTGGTACTTCCTTTAAACCTCTGGCGATAAAATAAAAATTATGTATGCATGGCTCTGCTTTGTTTTTTTTTCTGAACTTCCCTCTTTCTCTCTGCCACCCTTATCTGTATTTGTGTGTCCCTTGAGGTCTGGGATCAATTGTTCTAAATGTAATCACATTTTAGACCATCTTTTTGTTTTTGAGTTGCTTAAAATGCAAAATGGATAAATCCTACACATTGTTTGCAAAAAGCAAAAAAATCAGTTTTGAGAGGTTAGATTAACTGTTTGGTCCTGTTTCACTTGTGTTGGACAGTTTTAAAGGGATAGTTTTCCCAAAAATGGAAATTTGAGAATTTATGCCATCTCGATTTTGAAGGAGATGCATGTAAGATGATTTTATATACATACAATGCAAGTCAATGTATTCCAAACCTTTCAAGTTCGAAAAAAGACATTAGGTGACTTGATAAAGGTAATCAATGTGACTTTAGTGGTTTAATCCATGACTTCTGAAGATTTATGATCCGTTTTGGGTGAGAAACGGACCAAACTCTTTTATTATAAATGTAAACATCTGCAGTCTTCGTGGCACATGTATGAGAGATGGTTTGTTTCTCTCTCAAAACAGATCGTAATGCTTCAGGAGACATTAATTAAACCTATCAAGTCATATGGATTACCTTTATGCTACTTTTATGTCCTTTTTGGAGCTTCAATGTTTTGGACCACATTGACATGCATTGTATGGACCAAAACACCTCATATATTCTTCAAAAAGTATTTGTGTTCAGCAGAGATCAGAAAGTCATTAAAAAAATCTGAGAATTATAATTTTTTAGGTGAACTGTTCCTTTAAGAGCTTCTTTACTTTACCTGTCTCTCTTTTTCTTATTATTCCCCAGGGTCGGGACTACTGCTCGGAGGAAGAGGATGATGTGACATAGCAGAGAGGTCTCGATTCGTGACAAAGATGGAAAGAGAGTGAGAGCGAGAGAGAGAGAGAGAGAATGAACTCAAATCAGTGTCTCCTATGTCTGTAAAACTCAGTTTGAGACATAGTATGTGTGCGAGAGTGTGTGTTTGTCAGAGTAAAAGCAAGCAGGACTATTCCACATCGGCTGTTGCACCCTGGACCCCTCTCCTCTTGGGGTTGCCCTGCTTGGAGATCTAGATGGTTGGATGAAGAAGCAACAGCTTGATTGACTTATTATCGACAGACTCACTCTGACTTGATATTGGGACCCTGCCCCCTTCAATCCTTTCCTTCTCTGTGCTCCTACGGCCAGCATTGAACCGGCCTCCTTTCTCAGCTGTGACGGAGGGCCTCGTCTAGCCATTTGTGAAAGAGATATTATGTAGAGGAAAGATGAAAGGATATGGAGAGCAGAAAGACACCATGCCCCTCCCAGTCCTTTTTTAAGTGGCAGGCCAGAGAAACACTGACATGGAGGGAAGAGAGGATAGCTTACATCACATCCTCTGGAGACAGTGGGGGATGAATGTAAAGATGGAGTGTTGTGGGGGTTTTCCAGGTGGGAAGGTGGAAATGCAAAAGAGAGCTATTTTATTAGAAGCAATTATATGAACGAACATTGATATTTTGATAAGAGCGACGTGGACGAGTTTTTTGTTTTTTTTGTTTTTCAAAACTGATATGGACCTTTTTGCCTTTTTGAAGGACCTTTTTTAATTTGTGGAGGTTGGTTGTTTGTTCCATTTTGTATGTTTTTTTCCCTTTAGCATATTTCAACGCCCTCCTCAAACTAGTGCTGTAAAGGTCAGGATTGTGCGGTGACCCCATAACACACTCGCATAAACACACACAAAGACTTGCAGCTAAAATATATTACCACACCCTCTTTTCACACACACAAGTTCGCACTTTCTATTTGTATATCCTGCCATTATTTAAGTTCTCATAAATGGGCAGAAGGCAGGACAGTCTAGTTACCAACTGTTTTCTGTTGCCCACACACACACACATACATATCCTTTACAGCCAGTCATATAGGCAACAATTTACTCACAGATCCATATTGACTGTTTATGCTGCTCTGTTAATACAGGTAATGGGACTGTGATAAGTGTAGCAGAGAGCTAGGATTGTCTAACTGTTGTTTTTGTGTGTTTAACATGGCTGTGTTTGTGTTAATCTGTGTCAGAGTCAGGACTGACTGTGTTAATCTTTGTTGATGGGATGTCTGTCTCAGAAAAGGGGTTGATCATTGTTAGCCTTGTGTGAAAGGTGTTCATCATAGCCCTGTTTAGCTGCAGGGTTTCTTTTTCTTTTTTGTTTGCCATTATCCTTTCTCTGTCCATCACCCTGCTTATTTCTCTCTGTAGTATTTTAGCGTTCAGGCTGGTCTCTGACTCTGAAACAGTATGAGGTGGGGTGGGGGTCATTCCGGCGACACAGCGCTGGCCAGGCATCCGTCATCATGGTTACTGGATTGAATCCTTTTTAAATTTTATTTTCAGTGTTTTCTTTTTCTATTAAAGAAATAAGACACGTGAGCTTTTGCTTTCTATTTCTGAGTGCTATCTTACTGATTCATTGCTTGGCGCGTGTAGGTATTGCTGGCACCATTAATCCATTCCAGCGTCATATTTCCTGTTGGTGGTCTGACTCATAACGTTAAAAATACTTTAATGGTACTGAGGTAGAGTTTCAAATGCACATATGTGAAGATTACATATCTGGGTTAACATATTAAACCTAACAAATATACAACATGTTGTAGAAAAGGCTGCCCAGCGTATCCCGTTTATACCGAAATTCTACGTGGATGAGGCATTTGGAACAGCTGTTAAACTAACAACAAGAAGCAAATGCGCCTCTGTCTTATTTCAACACACTTGATGACGTTTGTCTCCATCTGCTGGTCGAAGAGCGGAACAACACCAGAAATCTCAACAGGCGCGTAACGCCTCAGAGCAACGTTACACGGCCATCTGAAATGTTTTGACCGGTCGCTCTGGAAGCGCGAGACTGCTTTGGTGGTTTTTCATGCCTGTAAGACTGACTATAGCGTGAGCCAATAGCATTCGTCTGCAGCCTGTTTAGGAGCATATCATTAGGGTCGTTCGAGATGAGCAAACTCTGAGCAGTAATGTGCTTATTTTATTATTAAAGCGATTATTTAGCAGAGATGGGCCACTTCTATTCATATGAATGGGAGAAAGAGGGAGTTCGCGCCCAACTGTCAACGGATGTAGAAAGGAAGTCCCGCCTTACGGTTAAAAGAGCCAAACACATTTTAGATGCAGACATCGCCTGTCAATCAAACTTTAAAACGCGCGTGCGCATTAGCTATACAAGCCGGGAAAATTGCGGTTGTTTTGTGTAATATGAGTAAAATAATCACAGTTAAAGATTCCAGTATTGTTAATTTTACTGCTGATTTAAAATATGTTCTTTGATCTTAATATTGATCAACCGTTTTAGAGATTTTGGTCATTTTCCATTCAAGTGGCTAGCATGACTGGAAATAGCCTCCCGACAGCGTTCCAAACATGGCCGACAGTGGAATGACTTGCTAGAGTGACTTTGGTGTTGTGTGCGACTTGTTATGATGTCATGCTTGAGTCGACGTATGCCAAAAACTCTCGCGACGTCATGGTGGCCGCAGTTGCTCTCCCCCGACAGAGGTGACTAAAGGCACGATGGGAAACGACTTGCTGACGACACAGCTTTTATTGCTTATGTTGAGCAGTGCTCAGTGATGTTTTGTTATCTTCTAAAATGTTTTATTTTTTTTTTATCTCTAAAATCATTGTTGTATGTGTATAAATTATCTGTGAATATTCCCAACACTATAACAGTAAGATATTTGAATGGGATATGTGATTTTTATCATATTTCTGTAATATCTCAAACATGTGTCTTCATTCATCTAAAAATGGATGGAAAGACACGTCTCATTGGCGAAATTAAATAACAGGTACATTAAATGTGGAGTACGTCATTTTAATCCAATACACGTTTTGTCAAATTCCATGAATATCTCTATTCTGTGTACGCTGAAAAAAAAATCCGCTGTTTGTACACAGCCCTGGCTCTGTAAATGGTAAAATAAACAAAGTGGATCAGAATGATCCACACAAGTGAATTTGGGGGCGGAGCTTCTGAAGGGAGGGGTGTGTTTGTTTAGGTGTTGAGTTCAAATATCAACCGTCTTAGGAATTGCTTACGCCACCTTTAAGTGACTTTTTCATATTTATTTTCATTTTTAAAGCAACAGATTTCAAATTACATCCACTTTATCAGCAAATGAACGTGAATCCTGTGATATCTGCCTATTATCTCAAAGGTGTCAGATCGACTACGAGATGTGAGAACTTTTCCGATTTGACATATTTCATATTTCACTCCTTCCCTGACTACAGCCGTCTACTCTTGTCTACTTTCAAGGTGAGGCGTTTGGCTTCTCAAATGAGCCTATTGGTTTCACCCGTTGAACGAATACGCCCCTTCACTGAAGTTTGAGTCTGAACGAGATAAGACGTCCCGCTTTTCCACTATCGGGCCAGTACGAGCTAGGGCCATAAACTGGTAAGCCATGGCCAAAAGCATCGGATCTCGTGCCGCGAGACCAAAATCTCTCTGCATTCCCACCATCGGGCCAAAAGCCCCATAGTTTTTTTTTTTTTTTTTTGACAGTGCCTCACCGGAGTATGTAGCTGTCATGAAGCGATGGTCCAATGTTTGTTTTGTTGATATCATTAACACTGAGTTGTGACAGCCAATAACTGCACAAGTTGAGCCTGAAGGTATTTTTTAGTCCAAATAACACTTAAATGGTTATTCTCAGTCTGAATCACTTGTTTTGGTAGTTTTAACCAGAACAACACAAAACAGGCAGTTAGGATCACCATGTCCCCGCCCAGTGGTTGCTCAGTAAAACTGGGGATAGCTTTTTCCCTAAGTGAGATCTTAACTGAAATTGCTGTGAAAACAAAGCAAATAAGATAGCATTCCAATGTTAGGATGTTCCTGTATCATGCCACCTGTATCACAAATGCTTGCATAGCAGCAAGTTATGTCAGTTATGTTGCTAGGAAATAGTCAATCGGGAGTGTTGCAGTTTTGGTTGTATAAACATCATTTTCCAAGCATATGGCAATGAAATTGCTTCATGGTTGGAGTTTAGAGAATTCAAGTAGGAATATTCCACAACCAATTTGAATGAAACACAGCATAAGTGTCTCACTGAACTCTGCCTTTGACTTTGACCATGCCTAAATCCTCACTTGGCCTTCTCTGGTAGTGGGAATTCAACTGACCTTGGCACCAGGAGCATGTCTTCATTTGGCCTGACAGTGGAAATGTGGCCATGAATAAAATGAACTGTTCATGAATGTATTGGTACAATTGATCATGAACAAAATGCACAGCATCATCATTAATAAGGATCAGCTGAACAACTAAAGGAGAGGAAGAGGCAAGTCGTTTGTTCAATTCGACAGTCTCATTCCAGAAGAAAATGGACTAGATTAATTATGAATACAATGGCGTGATAAACAAATTATTACAATTAGATTCATACTTTATTAAAGCTAATAATTATTTTTAGTTGTCTTTTTTTATTTATTTATTTTTTGTATAGCTTGATTAAAAAGTAATGCTCAGCAGTTCAAAATATGATAGAAATGCTTTGTTGTCATTTGTAGGATGCTTAAATGATGCTTAAACACTCTGCAGTACTGAAGTATCTTAGTAGAATTGAGGCACAAACTGTAATAAATTATATTAGACTTGTTTCTATCATAAAGAACTCTTGCGTTTTCCTCCTTCAAAGCTTAAAGGGTAACTAAACCCTAAACCAACTTTTTTTAGTTAATGATCTGTAAGAATGGGGCTTTATTAGTAGCCTACTGGTCATTGATTCAAGTAATTTTTTTTTGACATTTGTGTATAAAGTGTTTTAATTCTACAATATATGGTGTAAAAACGTCTGAGTGCTGCCCTCTTCAGGTTGAACGGTGGCTACTGCAGTTGAATTTTCCTATTGGCTGTTTGCGGTACTTCGTGATGTAAGCGGTGACAACTGACATAAGCAGGTTCCAGCTCACCACGCCCTTGGTACGAGCTACCACGCCCATGGCAGTATAAAAACCATCTCGTTTCGTCAAAACCACTGTAGCGAGTCAGGAGTTGGAATTGCGAGTATTGAAAATGATCAGGATAGAGTATTTTAGCATCTATTTAGCATAGCATTTATATAGTTATTTAGATTATTTCGTGTAGCCTAGGTAGTTAATTAGCATATTTGTTAGTGTAGTATTGTTAGAAGCATTGTTAGTTAGTAGCATAGTATTGCGTCAGTTAGGATAGCTTCAAGTTAGCGTAGATTATCTGTATTTAGTACAGTGGTCAGGATGGTACGTAGGTGTAATGTTGCTGGTTGCAACAGCACTGCTGGACTGTATTGCTTTCCATATAGACTTGGAAATTAGGCGCCAGGGGTTGCACGTCCTTGTTCTGGAAGACCGCGAGTTCCCGCCTAGAGCTGTAGGAGTGTGCAAACTGTATTTTACGCGGGATTGCTTCTCCAACGCAATGGAGGTGGAAATGGGCTTCTCCAAAGAGCTCGCGCTGAAAAGCGACGCAGTGCCAAACGCTGCTCCTCCTGCATGGACTCCACCACCTCAGCGGCGTCTTGAGGTGAGTGATCATATATATTTGAATCACAATTTATGGTTAGGCTAAAGTTAATCCTCTGGGGCCGACAAACGCGCGTTCGCGATGCGGGAGTGTTAAACGTATTGCACCCTTATACATTGTATTACGGTATTGACTACCTGTATAGTTTTATTTGGAGGTATATGGTTTTGTACATGATGACGTTACGCTTTACGTCACATTCTTCTAAGTTGAGAGAACAGCTAACTGATGTTATGTTCAAGTGAAGCTTGCTAAATAAAAATCCTGCTAAAAGGATAAACATCACTGAACAGCGTTTCGTTTGTTTTTCCTGCACGCGAGTGAAGGTGAATGCGCAATCGGATGCTCAACAGGGAGTTAAAACCGCAGTTTGAGCCAGCGGCTCGAATTGATATGGATCCGGCCCTGTGTCCACAGACAATTCACCCTCCTTCACTTCAGGTGAAGGTGGGGGAGAAAGGTCCTCGACTTCAAAAGACCGCTCCGTGGCAAAGCTACTTGCGTCACTCCAGTCACTCCATTTTAGAGTCTGACAGCAGCTGTCAATTAATCTGTCACTACGGGTCTCAGGTGCACGCTCATCCCCGCCCTCGGTTCGTCCCCTCTATCCCCGCTGGGGTCTGCCCACTTTTCGAGCATTTTTCAAATATTGCTTGTGGGTGGAGTCAGACTCTGAGCAGGGGTTTAGTTACCCTTTAAAAGACGGCAATTTGTTCCCATCTACTTACACAAAAGCGTAATATACAGACATGATCAGTGAACGAATCAATAAACTAATCTGAATTAATCTTTTGGTGAACAGATAAAAAAAAAAGACTTGAGTCAATGAGATGAATCAAAATACCCACCACTACTGGATAGGGTAGGCCTACTTATGACAAGTTCTCTGAGCCAATGGATTTATCCACTGATGTAAGATGAAGTTGGCTAAAATGTAACTTCACACAGATTTTCTTCTTTGTGTTAGCCCCTTCCAGGAGAGAGAGAGAGAGAGAGAGAGAGAGAGAGAGAGAGAGAGAGAGAGAGTGTGTGTGAGTGCTGGCTTTGCTTGTCATGTTGCACTGCCAACATGAGCTCACAGCTATTACCTAACTCAGCCCTCTCTCTCTCTCTTTCTGTCTTCATTCATCTGCTCATATATCTCTCACTTCTCTTTCCATCCCCCTCTCCTCCATCAATCATGCACTTCCTGCATGCCTGGCACTGCCTTCATTTCAACTAAACAGCCTCAAACCCTTGAGTCCATCTCCTGTATATATCTGACACATTGTGGTTCTTTGATTACACCCTGGTCGCCACTCACTCATCTTTTTAGAAACATTCCCACCAGAACTTCAACTAGCCACTTGTACTTCTCTCATTCATCACTCCCTTCAAGTGACAGTTTAGTCAACTTATGCCGCAGACCAGACTATCAGCCGATTTTTTCCGGGGCTTCAGCCCCGAATGTTTTGAGTGTAGCCACGAATGTATTTTGAAATGTTGACTGACAAATATGAAACCGGACAATAGCCTATGTAAACCCCCGTAATCATAAATTGCCTAATTTCATTGTGCTTTGGCTTTGCACATACTGCATACAGCCTGTAAAATAGACATAGGTCTTAAAAATAATCTAGCCTATAGAATAAGTTTCTTTGCTGTCGGTAGCCTATGGGCTACTCCGTTTCTTCCTCTCTGTTGAATATGCAGCAGGAAGGGGAGGAGTTGACATCAATTAACGTTTATTTTGGCAAGTTAACAGCAGTTAGCAGGAAAGACAGCAAAAGTGAAGCAAATGAGGCTTTGGGGATTTTTCCGAAAGAAGTCAGTGGGTAGCCAGGAACACTAGTTTTATCCCACTGCACTTGTAACGAGAGCCAGCAGGTAGATGGCTATGCAGTGTGTAAACCTCACTCACCTGACCTCAAAAGGTGTACAAATGACCGACCCAAATTGTTAGCTCCTTGTTAGCGCATACGCCTCTCACGCCGGAAACGTCAGATCGAGTCCTGTTCGTAGCGTACTTTTCTTCTTTATCATGTGTTGTTTTCTCTAAGGATAACCAATGAGCATTAACATAATGTATGTGTGACTTGATTTGTGATATTAGTTTGTAGGAAATAATACACTTTGATTTGATTAAATGGTTTTGTAGAGTGTAGCAAAGATGAGCTACAGACTGAGGAGCAGCAGCAGCAGCTGTGCCAGAATCAGGCATGGAAACTGGTAACAATAAATAAGTCACTTTACTTTACAGAAAGTTAAAAGTGAAACATTGTTTATCCCAATGCTCCTAATGATCCTAATGAAAGGATTTTGATAGATGAACATTGAGAATTATGTACAGTTCGATGCGTGTCAATAAACATAGAATAAAGTAATTCCTGTATTCCTTTAATTTAAGATCTTATACATTTATTTTTTTATATTAAAAATGTTTTTTTTACCTCACTTTACTCACTATAATATAACTCTTTTGTGATGACTTTATGGTAATGTACATGAAAATTCAAGAATCATGATAGATATTAGGGCAATCCCACTGATCTGCTCTTCCCAATACATTTTCTTCAATGGTATTGGTCTACAATTTGACATATGTAGCACTTGATGAATTAGTTGTTTGAAGCTGATTTGCAATGCATTATGTGCTGTATCTATTCTTTTGCATCACAGATGATTCGGGGAGGAGAGAGGAGGATGAGTTAGTCGAGGATAGTACTAGAGTGGAAGATTTAGGAACTGTAAACAGGCCCAGCCAGAGCAAAACTCAAAGAATACCCTCTCACCAGCTTTGGACTACAGGGAAGTGGTTTCTAGTGTGAAAATAAAATTGTCTGGGCTAAGCCCCGTATGTCCTTCAATGCTGGAAACACCTCTGCCGCAGACAGAATACAGGACCTCCTTTCCTGATATGCAACAATATTACTCGAATCTAGTGAATGCATTGTTTGGGGAACTAGACATTAACAGAATATTAACTTCTCTGCAATTTTTTCTCACAGTACCCTTTATTTGTACCTTATCTCTCATTAAATGTACATATTAGTACCTTAATGTGTAATTACTGTATGACCCAGTGAGGGTATAACAGCAGTAGTTGCACCCTATGTGATCACAAACAGACCCGACCACCTTCTTTTTCTGACAGTGATTATGTATATGGCCTTATACTGTTGCTTAACATGGTAAACTATTTAAATGCTAACTGAGGAAAAAATAAATATAAAAAAAGACATTCAAACAAAAAAGCAGTAAATATGAGATAAAAACAACACACACACACACATTTTTTTTGTAAATGATTTTAGCCAATTTCAGAGGCTTTTAAATCTTATAAATAAAACTGATCCATCACTATTATCTAAAATTGGTATAAATTAAAAATCTTTATCTGTATTGTTTCTGTAACATTTTAGCAGAGGGATTCAATTTTTGTTTTGACATACTGTAGATACAATTAAAGGTTATCTTCACCTTAAAGGATTGTAACATTGAAATGCCCTAACAGAATAAATCAGTGAGGGTCAAGAGGGTGAACATTTAGATGTGACATTTTTGTAAAATGTATTACAAAATTACCACAAATTAACCCAACCAACTCCTGATCTGTTCCAGTCTTTTGTCTGTTCCAACTGATACCGGTCTCCAGAAATATATCTCTGTTTCTGCTAACAGAAAGGGCGCGTTTACAATTTAAATGACGCGTATAGAACATTTTCCAACAATTTCACTTTTAAACACTTGAGGCCGCCATAGCATCAAATTTTATTACAACGATAACTACAGACGTCAATCCGCCCCTTGAGAAATATAGTCAGGTACTTTTTAAAACCACAGGTCCCGTCAAAATATTATCGTTTCTACAGTTATTCGTATTACAATATAATTGTAACTTTGTATTTACACCATTGAAATAAAACTAAATGACAGAAAGATTTTAGAGTAGTATCTGGGGAACTTGCACATTTAAATTAAAGGAACGCATGTGTAGGCCAACTGCAATTAACATTGCCTTTGTAATTCGCGAACGCTTGCGAGTCGAGTTAACTGCAGGGACCAGCAGGTGTCAGCTGTAGAGAACATGCGATGGCGATTACGTCATGAACACTGTAGTGTTGGACACGCGAGACTTGAGAATGGAATGAGAGTGCGTAATGGAATAAAAACGAGCAAGAAAGGAAAGAATGGGGGAAAAGCTCTGGCCAACAGTGTTTCAAAGTGGCCCCGAGAAAAAGAAGAAACAAAAAGAAAAACACACACACGAGGGGGAACCATACATTTATTATTATAACTATTAAAATAATTAATATAATTATTGATTAAGAAATAATTAACAACTTTGCATTAATGGTATGCTAAATGTTGTCTCAAGTAGTAGGCTATTAAAGGCCTTTTGGTTCCACCAAAAATTTAACTTTTCTCATAATTTACTCACCCTCATGCCATCTCAGATGTTTATGACTTACTTTCTTCTGTTGAACACAAAACGAAGATTTTTAGAAGGATATCTGCGCTCTGTTGGTCCTCACAATGCAAGTGAATGTTTAACCTCCAAAAGCACATAAAGGCAGCATAGAAGTAATCTATACAACTCCAGTGGTTAAATCCATATTTTCAGAAGTGATATGATAGGTGTGGGTGAGGAACAGATTCATATTTAAGTCCTTTTTTTGCAATCAATCTCCACCTTCACTCTCTTCTTCTTTTGTTTTTGGTGAGTCACATTATTTGTGCATATCGCCACCTACTGGGCAGTGAGGAGAATTAATAGTAAAAAAAAAAAGGACTTAAATATTGAGCTATTTCTCACCAACACCAACTGTATCACTTCTGAAGATATAGATTTAACCACTGGAGTCTTATGGATTACATTTATGCTGCCTTTATTTGCTTTTTGGAGCTTCAAAATATTGGCACCCCTTCACTTTTATTGTGAGGACCTACACAGAGCTGAGATATTCTGCAAAAAAAAAAAAAACTTTGTTTGAGTTCAGCAGGAAAAAGAAAGTTATTCACGTCCGGGATGGCATGAGGGTAAGTAAATATTTAATTATTAGTTAATTTTTAGGTGAACAGTCCCATTAGTGCGATATGCACAGTAGCTGCATTTCATGCACAATGCATTATCTTTTATACGTGATTAATGATAGCCAGGCATCTATATTGCATACACTTATCAGTGCAACCACAACAACATATTATTTATTTTATTTTTTTGCACATGGTTAAAAGCTTTTAAACTCTGGGGGATAGGCTCAGATACAGTAACATAACCTGCGTTAGAGTTTACTTAATTTTTTTTAAAAGGTATATGATTATATAACAGTGTTCATCAGTTCTCAGAAGCACACAGCACAGTTGGGTTCTCGTGCTTGTCGATGATGTGTCCAGGGAGAGGGGTGTGAAAATGGGGAGGGAACCCTCTTTCGTCAATAGGTAACCCCTCTAAAACCTCTCCACCTCTCTCGACCCATCCCTTACTTTCCCAAATCTCATTACGATCCTCCGCGCTGCTCAGGTTGTGATAGCGGTGTCCAACAGGCAGAGATGTCGGATGTGGGATTCGTGAGGGTGGTTGTGTTGTGCGCTCTGGTTGCGCAAAACTGTCGTGCGGAGCTCACGACTCCCGTGCAGGACCCGAAACTCGTGCCCGAATCCTCCTTGCTTAAGCCTAAAGTCCTGATCGCGATTCTGGCTCGGAATGCGGCGCACAGCCTGCCATACTACCTGGGCTGCATCGACAGACTGGACTACCCGAAGGATCGGATTGCGATATGGTATGTGGACAAATTTGACTGTTTATGGGGCATTGGGGCATGTTGTGGAGGAATGACGTGTGTCATGAGACGTTTGCTTTTGCAGCTTGTGTGGTGTTGATGGAGGTGGTTGCTAATTGAGAAGGTCTGGTACATAGTGGAGTTATTGTGGATGTAGCGCAGGTAAGTTTTGGTTAATGAAAACATTCTGGCAGATTGAAGAACAGAGACGCCGCTGTCTGCGTGAAGTAAACCTGTAAAGAGTTTTTACTGCACTCCGGCCATGCGTTCGTGCCCGGTTTTAATTTCATGTTAAATGGAGATTAAATGCATTTGCTGGCTAAGCAACACTATGTTCCTTCTGTTCCCCAAATTATTCTATTCTTTACTTGTCAGGTTAATTATATACTGCTTGATAATGAGCAGAAATGACAACTTTACTCTTATTTTATTTGCAATTGTGACCAGTTTTGATAAGGATGGATTGAGATGGTCAATAAAGCAAATGCAACTGTAGAAGTGTCCCAATATTTTCAGAATGTCCCAGTCTTAGATTATGCCCCCTTTCTCTTTCTGTCATGCACACACATTTCCTAAATGTTAATGATTTTATTTGTCTGCAAAGTTCTAACTCACTGAGCCTCCACATTTACATTTATGCATTTGGCAGATGCTTTTATCCAAAGCGACTTACAGAGTCCTTATTACAGGGGCAATCCCCCTGGAGCAACCTGGAGTTAAGTGCCTTGCTCAAGGACACACTGGTGGTGGCTGTGGGGCTCGAACCAGCATCCTTCTGATTACCAGTTATGGTGCTTAGACCACTACACCACCAATGGAAAGACTAGATGTCTCAGATTGGATGTAGTGAGAGCTACTGCATTTGTTTGACTTTAGCTTGTTCAGAACAACAACAACAACAACAACAACAAAAAAAGAATTCTAATCTGGGAGCTGACATGAAAGACACAGAATAGAGTCTCATTTGACAGTGTCTTGATTTAATAGCTCAGACAACAAACTATCCCCATAAAGGGATAGTTCACTCAAAATGAACATTCTCTCATAATTTACTCGCCCTCATGCCATCCCAGATGTGTATGACTTTCTTTCTTCTGCAGAACACAAATGAAGATTTCTAGAAGAATATGTCAGCACTGTAGGTTCATACAATGCAAGTGAATGGTATCCAAAGCTTTGAAGCTAAAAAAAATCACAAAGGCAGCATAAAATTAATCTATAAGACTCCAATTGTTAAATCTATATCTCCTGAATCATTATGATAGGTGTTGGTGAGAAACAGATCAATATGTATGTCTTTTTTTTTTACTATAAATCTAACTTTTGACCAGCCCTGACTAGTAGGTGGTGATATGCATGACGAATAGGAATCTGCAAAAAACAAAAGAAGAATGCTGGAGATTTATAGTAAAAAAAATGAGTCTGAATACATTTTTGTGGTAATCAACATTATGCCACAAATGCTGACCATTGAGCTTAACTGAACCTGCAATATTTCTTTAAATCTTGATTTGTTTCTCACCAACACCTATGATGTTGCCTCAGAAGACATGGATTTAACCACTGGTTAAATTGATTTTTGGAATTCAAAAAAATCTTTAGGTGATTTTGATTCAAAGTTCTGGCAACCATTTTCTTGCATTGTATGGACCTACAGTGCAGAGACATTTTCCTAAAAAGAAAGAAAGTCACACATCTGTGATGGCATAAGGGTGAGTAAATGATAAAATTGTTTTTATTTTGGGGAGCTCTATCCCTATAAGTAATACAGAAGGACATTTTAAAGAGTGCAAATCCAAAACCATGTTCCCCAGAGGCACAGTCCTGAAATTAGTCAAACTTTAAGTCACTGTTCAAATTAATTGTGCTAGTCTTACATGATAAGTTGGATTTCCACATGCCTGATCCAGATAGAGTTACAATTTATTGAACACAGACTTTCTTTATGAGAATCAAATTTTCATCTGTTGATTTTGTTTAAGGGTTAATGTGATGTGATTTTCTGGACAGCCATGCAAGCAGCTTCCACCTTGACTCAGGTGTTCATTCCAAGGATTTTGATGCTGCTGTTGTGGAATGCTGAGCATTTTGCCAAGTTTAAGTAATAAATGATGAATGGTTATTTAAGGACATACATATTTACACTTGGTAACTTCATAAGTTTTTTTACTAATCGAATAGCAATTCGACCAAGTCTAAATGTCCTCCAAGTCGCATTAGAGATGGATGATGTTTTGCGATGCATGCAAGTTGAGTTTTGGACAAGCATGAATGCATCTGGTTATTCAGGCCACATATATAAGTGTACTCCTCCCAAACATACTAAGTCAGCTTACGAAAGTGAATTAGCTCCACAATCCACATGGTAGAGAGCAATAATAAGACATGGATGGAGCAAATGCAAATACTAATTGCCATATAGGACAAAATTAAACTTTCATCAGCAAAATATAACTGTTATATTTTTGTACAGTACATTTTAATGCTGTGGAGGTGAGTGTGAGTGTATGTCTGTCTATGTGTGGCCCTGCGATGGACTGGCGACCTGTCCAGGGTGTCCCCCGCCTTTCGCCCAATGTTAGCTGGGATAGGCTCCAGCCCCCCGCGACCCTGTACACAGGATAAGCGGTTGACGATGGATGGATGGATGGACATTTTAAATGCGGGAATAGTAGATCAGATTTATATTAGTTTTACGAATGCACATTTATGTGGCCAAGGGTAAATGGAATGTAGCAATACATTCAATAAATTAGCAATACAATCAATCAAGATGCAAAAAAACCAAAAAACTGAGAATTGTAGGGTTTTGTTCTGATCGAGAGATCTGTGAATTATTATGGATTATGCGTATTTCATTACAGCTGTGTTTGAGGTTATTATAATCACAACCCTGGCAAAGCATCAGTCAAATGGGGTCTGTGGCCCAGCTTGCACCCCCACTCCTCTTCCCAGAACTTCTCTGCCACCCAGAACCAGTTCTTTCCCGAAAACAGTTGTCTCCATCCGTGATTCAGCCCATCCATCCATACTGCTTAAAGTTTACTTTATTAATCCTAGGGACCCCATCAGGCCTCAAGCAGGCAGAGGTTCAAGACTCCTAATGAACTCCTGAGTAACAGAACAGTAGTTTATTGGTGCGCAGTGGGTCAGGACTGGTGACAACGATTTGTTATATATACACACATATACACAGTGTGTAGTGTGTGTGTAAGTAATAACAGTAATTTGTAATAATAAATAATATATTTGTAAAACATGAGCTTTTTTCAGAAAAGCTCAGTTTTGGTGCTGCTTCTCCTTTAAAGGGATAGTTCACCCAAAAATGAAAATTCTCTCATTTACTCACCCTCATGCCATCCCAGATGTGTATGACTTTCTTTCTTCTGCTAAACAAAAATGAAGACATTTTCTGAGAATATGTCAGCTCTGTTGGTTAATACAATGCAAGTGAATGATGACCAGAACTTTTAAGCTCCAAAAAGCAAATAAGGCAGCATATAAGTAGTGATATAATAGGTGTGGGTTAGAAACAGATAAATAATTAAGTCCTTTTTCACAAAAAACTCTACTTTCACCTTTATGTTCTTCTTTTGTTCTTTCCAACTGGCCGTGTCTGGTCAAAGGTGGACATTTATAGTAAAACAAGTATTTAAATATTGATCTGTTTCTCATCATATCGCTTCTGAAGACATGGATTTAAACACTGGAGTCATATGGATTACTTTTATGCTGCCTTTATGTGCCTTTTGGAGCTTCAAAGTTTAGATCACCAATTGCATTGTATGGACCTACAGAGCTGACATATTCTTCTAAAAATCTTCATCCATTTAAAGCTAGTGATTGAATACTGTGGATAGCATTCTGAATAACATCTCCATTTGTGTTCCACAGAAGGAATAAAGTCATACAGGTTTGGAACAGCATGAGGGTGAGTAAATAATGATTATTAGTCTCTATCAAACTTCTCAAAGATGATTTGTCAGAGGACATCCCTTGTTATCTCTGTGATGGCTTTATTGTGCAGGTGGAGAGAGTAAAAGATGTGCGTGCATGAAGGTGTGTATAGCATGTGGTGTCCAGATGCTGTCAATAAAGACATATGGAGGAGCAAAAGAGACAAAGAGAGAGAGAGAGAGAGATAGAGATAGAGAGAGTCAGCCCCAGGCTCTTAGATAATGAGATGGAGACTTACAATAAACTTCAAAAGGCTGTTGAAAGAAAGTAGGGTTTTATAAGCAAAGTCCTACTTCTTCCAAACACAGCAGGAGTGCAAACATACATACAAATCCGGAGCTAAAGATCCTGCCACACACCCACCCTAAACACATCTAATATCCTTTATCATAAGTTCCACTAACATACTATAACATCTCTCTTGATTGACAGAACAAAATAACTTTCAGTAGTGGAGTGTGTTTAAAGGGATCGTTCACCCGAAACATCTGCAATCATTTACTCACCCTTGTGTTGTACCGAACCTGTATGAGGTTTTAGCAGAATGGAACATTCAGTTTAACAGACCAGATTATTTGCTGGTTGGATTGAGGTTTTTAGAGCTGATGAAAAGGCTCCTGTTAGAGCAAAGCCAGCAGCTTCTAAAGGCCTTTGGGTATGGAAATTTGTCAGGAGTTAATTCAGCACAAGGGAATGAGAATTGAGAGTGAAAGGTGAGGAGTGTGTGTGTGTGTCTATCCGGATATATAACTGACAGAACCTTCAAAAACCAGAAGTCTGAATCATTCAAACACTCACAGGTTCAACCTCCAGAGGTGGTTTGCTTGTCTGGTCATGACTATAACTGTGCCCCTGCGGCCAGCGCTAAACTATAGGCCCAGATAATTAAATCAGACAGACAATAACATGAGCATTTGCTACTATATGGATGAATCTCACAAATCTCAGATTTTACATAAAGAAAATAAAGCCTTTTTAGGACTGTTAAAGCAATAGTTCTCTCTAAAATTAAACTCCTTACGATTGTGGTGTTTCAAACCCATATTATTCTCTTTCTTCCATGGAAAAATAATTTAGGCAGAATATTAGGGACTGACAACCACAGTCACCATTCTTTTTCATTGTATGGAAAAAAGATGCAATGAAAGTGAATGGTGACTGAGGCTAACATTCTGCCTAACATCTCCTTTTGTGTCCCTCGGAAGAAAGTCATACGAGTTTGGAACTACACGAGGGAGACTAAATGATGGCAGAATTTAAATTTGTGGGCAAACTGTACGTTTACATTTTTTTTTTCATAGTGACTATGTTCAAGAAAGTAACTGTAGTACAGAAAAAAAAACTCTTTCTAATTTCCATAATGTGTGTATATAAATGTACAAATATGTAAATAAATATACTGTATACAATATATACAGTATATGTACAAACACAAATTATAATTACAATAAACATTGAGAATAATGAGTCTTACAAACTTAAACTCAAAACTTAAACAGCATTATAACATCATAAACACATCATTGTAATGACAGTTGGAGTGAGGGTGAGGGGGGGCTAATTGTCATGAAAATAAGGTTGCAATGCGACAATTCTTACTGGTCCTACAAATAGGCTCCATTTTCCTTATGCCATGTATGCTTTTGTGTGAAATATGACCCAGACATGTTCTCTTTGAGATTTATCCATTTATTCATAATGTACGATCAAACATAATGCAAGGACATAGTCGTAACAAGTAAAAGTCATGCAGTGTGTTTACATTTTCACATAAATATGCAGTTGCAGCTGATGTTTGTGTTATTGTGAATGTTAGTGACTGCATCATGGAGCTGCATAACCTATAATACATTGTGTGGGTCTCTCCCCCGGGGAGTCAGAGAACACGTGCAAATATAAGCCATTAGTGAGGCATTTAAAGAAAGATGCGTGTCCATCTATTCCAGATGTTTGAATCATGCAGCAGTGATACAGCATATTTATTTAATTCATACAAATGCAACAGATGAAAAATGCATTAAAAGAAATAAGCAAATACACACTTGCATTTCTACGCGTATACAAACACTCATGCATACACAATGTCCTCACTGTTTCTGTTTTGCTTCATTGTTCATTCTGATTTGAATGGATTTGTCCCAGATGTCCTGGAATAATTATTGCTGCTTGAAGGCTTTTCCTTGCAAACAACTGTGGCACACTTTTTTACTGAGATCATCAGAAAATGTTGTGTGCATGAGTGTCTGAAAGCTAGTAATCTTTTAGACACCCTGCATTGCCTGTAATTACCTGTGTATCAGGTGTTTCTAACCAGCTATAAAGAACCAAACTAGTTATCAAGCTCTGCTCTCTGTGTGTTTATACACTCTTAAAACTTGGACACTCATACTTTACACATACATATTCTTAGTGCTCATGCAAAGGACAGTTCCACATATTTGCACTTGTTGAAAGCCTATACACTCATATAGGCCTGTTTTTGTCTAAATTTGTTAGAGCTAGTCATCCAAAACTGTCATCAACTACTCACTTCCGGTCCAAACCCCTTATGTCTTTCTTTCTTATATGGAACACAAAAGGAGGTTTTAAATGTTATGTTAGCATTTTTTTAGCCAAAAAAGATGCAATGAACATGAATGGTGACTGAGGCTGTCAGTTCGCTAACATTCTGCTTTATATTTCCTTTTTGTTTTCCATGGCAGAAAGGAAGTAGTACAGTTTTGGAACATCACAAGGGCAAGTATATTATGATAGGATTTAAATCTTTGGGTGAACTAAGACCACACTAAATAATTGTGTGTCTGCGTGTTTGTTTGTGTCACAAAATGGCAGTCGTGAGGTTCAATAGCTGCTCTTGTATTTGTTATTGTAGATGAAGAGTGTATAATAACGTACATACGCTGATACACTGATATCTGTTGCCTGAAAATGTGTTGGTGGCTGTTTATTTGCAGGTTTAAATTAGTATTGTTCACTGTAGATTTTATGATGTGTGGATATTATAAAAAAAAAACCCACTTTGTTTCCCACTGCAAACGAAATGTTCTTAATGTCTTGTTATCCAATAGAAAACAAAATACCTACACCAAGATAAACCCACCTGTAAAACAACGTTGCAAACGAAATTAAGAATTTTATCTTGTGCCATTATTTCCCACTTGTTTTAAGCACAAATGTTTGTACATTTAGTAGAGCCTATGCTTAAGTGTTCCTATCTACAGTATGTACTTTTGCATGTCAACTTAATTATGATTGTGTAAAGAACACTGACATGGTTTTACTGGAAATCAAGAAAAGTTACTGAATAAGAATAGGATTTCCCCCAAAATTTTTCTTTCATTTGGCCTTTCAGTAATTGACTTCTAAGTGAGACATATTCAGTATACAGTTTGTACTGTTGCTTCCCTTAACTGCAATGCTGCTTGTACTGGGTAAATACGAGTATACACGCTAACTGGATTTTATCTCTACTTCACTGCAGAGTCCTTCTGCTGTGGAGATTTCCACTGGCACAGCCAAACAGCCCTGTATTTGTGTATTTGTGTCAGTATTTACATGTGATCTCCACAACCCACAGAGTCGTGCTGGGAAAATAACACTGTTATGTCATGGCAGATTTACCATTTTTACATTCAAAACATGGATCAGTTGTGCATAAGTGTTGTTGTCACATTGTCACATAGACATTCCTCACATTGAAAAGAAGGCACGGTACACATGGTACCTCACACACATTGTTGGCATGCTGTTGTGAAGTGCCTCACATCCTTTCAAGCCCATAACCACCCTTGAGGAATTTATCAGTCCAGCAATACAAAGCTAGTGGTTTATTAGCATCGTCCAATTCCAGTATTTTCATTTGAATGTGAATTAAAAACTCTTACGTGACTGTGTCACAAATCTAGAAGAAATGAATACTTACTCAAAACATATTGTTGAGCTGTTCCACCCTCATCTTTACATTATTTACATACATTTATGCATTTGGCAGATGCTTTTATCCAAAGCGACTTACAGTACAATTATTACAGGGACAATCCCCCCAGAACAACATGGAGTTAAGTGTCTTGCTCAAGGGCACAATGGTGGTGGCCGTGGGGTTCGAACCAACGACTTTCTGATTAACAGCCCTGTGCTTTAGCCACTACGCCACCACCACTCCATCATCTGAAGGACACAGCGCTCCTGATGTGCAGCTGTTTTTGGAGATTGCTGTGTTTATGTTAAAATAAAGTCAATTCTCTGTTGTCTTGAAGGGCTGCAACAGACCACAATGTGGATAACACCACTGCCATGCTGAGAGAATGGTTGAAGAACAGGCAGAGCAGATATCATTATGTGGAGTGGAGGCCCATGGAGGAACCAAGGTTAGTTCATTGTGTTCCAAAGCAGTTGCTTTCAAAGTCGATTAGCACTGATTTATGTGTATTTGGGACAGTCTTCTAATGTTGGATTTTTCAGATTTGGCTTCAGTCTAGTCTTAAATGAAAAAGCCTAAAGTTTCTGTCTTGTAAACAGACTTTTTACCCAAGCTCCAAATCTGATCATTTATATTTCTTAAAGGTGAAGTATGGAATTTCTGCCCCGCTAGCAACATAATGTTGTAAACATAACATGTATGCATACTGTAAACATAATGATTATTCATGCAGGATTCTCCTAAGATTCTGCCATATTTATCTTCCTTTTTTTTTTTTTTTTTTAAATCAACCTATAACTGCAGATTAAACAGAAAGGCATATTAAAGTGTGTATGTCTTTGTTCTGGTGTAAGCTCATACACAGATGAATGGGGGCCGAAGCACTGGGCCCCGTCTCGTTTCAATCATCTGATGAAGCTCAGACAGGCAGCACTGAAGGCTGCACGAGAACGCTGGGCTGATTATATACTGGTGAGGTCATTATGATTTGTTTTTTACATTATTTGTTTGATGGAAACTTTTATTTCAAGCAACTTACAGTGCATTCAAGCTTTACGTTATCTTTACATGCATTCCTTTGGAATCAAAATCATGATCTTGGCATTGTTAGCAACATGCTGTATAAATTGAGCTACAGGAACACAATACACACAGTTAATTTGAATGTTTAGACTTATTAAAGAAACCCATAAAGAAAAGTTGTCATTTACTCACCCTCAAGTTATTCTAAACCCCAATGACTTTCTTTCCTCCATGGAACACAAAATGAGATGTTTGGCAGTATGTTAGCCTTTGTCACTGTTCAATTTAATTGCATTTTTTCTATACAATGACAGTGAATGGTGATTGAAGCTTATGTTATGCCTAACATCTCATTTTCTGTTCCACAGGGGAGAACTTGGTTGAGTAAATTATGACAATAGTAATTTTTGGGTGAAAAGTCTCTTTAGATGTTTTTATTTATATTTTTACAAGATTTAAAGTAAGGCTAAAGCTGTCTCTCTCCTCTTCAACTCTCTCAGTCTGTTGACAGTGATAACCTACTAACAAACCCACGGGTGTTGGATCTATTGATGGCAGAGAATTTGACATTGGTGGCACCCATGTTGGATTCCCGATCCCTCTACTCAAACTTCTGGTGTGGTATCACTCCTCAGGTACAGCTCTACCTTTATGATTCGTCAGGTGTAATCCTAAATTTTTAGACTGAACTACCCATCTTACAGTGTCAACTCAACCAATTACAGGCTACATTACTTGTAACCCCTGAATTACCACTACCAGTAGTCAATGCTCTGACAACTGAGAATTCAACTTATTGGACATACATTCTCTTTCTTCATCTCAGGGTTATTATAAGCGTACCCCAGACTACCAGCCTATCCGTGAGTGGAAGCTCTTAGGCTGTTTTTCGGTGCCCATGGTGCATTCCACATTCCTTCTGGATCTGAGACGTAGTGGCACACGAGACCTGGCCTTCTACCCACCTCATCCTGACTACAGCTGGGCGTTTGACGATATCATGGTCTTTGCGTTCTCGGCTCGACAAGCAGGTGAGAGATCTTGACAGGGTTTCTTTATGGGTGAACTACAGGGGCAAGGTAGATCTTACTGAGACCTGATTCTTTGTTTACAAATTTCAAATATGTTCATATTTCTAGTGTATCCTATTATCAAACAAAAAAGCTTTACAAGTAATGTTGTGCGAGGAACAAGTACCAGCTTCCAAAAATGCAGAAAATGCTTATGACCAGTAGTGGTACAATATTGTGATGAGAAATTATGCACAGTTGTTTTCATAATGAACAGAAGAAGAACATATGAAGGTTTAATGTTTCTGTAACCCAGAACAGACACATATCAGAACATAACACATAATTTAAACCACCTATAACTGTCCTGCTTCAGTGCAGGATTTACTGGTGAGGAGGGTGTGTGCATCTCTGTGTTTGTGTAGCAGCTTTAATGTTGGATAATCTTGTGGCTAATATAACCAGCTCCAGCTGGCTGCTTTAATGGGCTAATTTTAATGGGTGTTTGTGGATATTCCATTGAGGAAATAAAGTGTGAGAGCATGCAGTGAAGCTGCATAAAGGCAGGGAACTCACACACAACTAATATGAAGTTGACAAATTATGTTTCTAAACACCCATGGACAGAGACCCATAAAGCTGAATGCACAAAACCACACAAACACACTTTAAAACACAGTAATAGAGTATCACTCATGTTTCCTGTTGTGTTGGGTTAGCTAAATGCAAATGTCTATAGAATAATGTCAGATATTCCATGTTTGTGTGCAGATTCGTTTGTCAAGCATATTTATTAGTAGCTTTCAATTTATGCTGTTGTTTTTGTGTATAGGTGTACAGATGTACGTGTGTAACAGAGAGCATTACGGTTTCCTGCCTGTACCTCTGAAAGCCCAGCAAAGTGTGGACGATGAGAAGGAGAGCTTCACACACACTATCACTGAAGCCTTTAGTTAGTATTAGCCCTCATACACACCTATGCACACTTTAAAGCATGCATGCACTCAGACATATCTACTTGCATAAAGAAAACTCATGTCCACTTATACACACACCCATATTGAAGCACACCCATGCACACTGCCTCTAATAAAACACCCATTTTCCAGCACTTTAAGCATCTATAAAGAACTATTTCACACTTTCTATTTTTAACCTGTCATAAATTCTGTTGTGATCCAATGTATAAATGTATGACAAATGTTAACAAATAACCTCACCCATATATCCATTTAACCCCTTTCTTTCTTTTCAGTCGATCATAATGTAAAACCCTCAGAATTCCTCTTCGCTCCACCTAAACCCCAGGACAAGATGGGCTTTGATGAGGTGAGAGAGCAGAATTTCTGGAATGTCTTGCTCGAAATGAACACTCGTGCAGATAGTTATTCCGCAGAGAAACTTCAGATGATTTAAACTTCTTTGAAGTGACATTCTCCTTCCCTTTCTTTCTGTCCTGGTTCCTAACTCTACCCAACTCTCTTAATCTCTCTCTTCCTCTCAGATCTTTCTGATTAACCTGAAGCGGAGGTTAGACCGGAGGGAGCGGATGTTGAACACCCTGGCAGTGCTGGGACTTGAGGCCTCTGTGTTTTATGCTGTAGATGGGAAGTAGGTTATCAAAAGGATGTTCATTGGTACTACCACCCAATGAATTCTAGAGTGCTGGTTTCATCACTAGGCTTCCTAGTACATTACCTATACCAGCAATATATTCTTGGTCAAGTTCAGAAAGACCAGTATGATTAACCAGCATTACGCCCTAAGTTTTGCTGGTGATCAACATGGCTATGCTGGTTGATCATCTGGAACAGCACAAACCAGCAGTAACCAGCATAAACCAACATGTTTCAGCATGTAAAGTCATGCTGTTCTTTTTCAGCAGGGCAGTAGTCAGTGCCAACTGTGATTTGCGAGTTGTGTTTTTAAAATGTAGCAGAACTAAGGTAAAGATAAAGCACTTGAAACTTTGTTGATCTGTTTTTTTTTCTCAGCAAGCCAATGGTCAGTGCAAATTGTAATTTGTGAATGTGAGAATTTTATTTGTAGCAGAACTTCAGAGAAAGCACTTCAAATAATGTTCTTTTTTATTTTCCTCTCAGGGCTCTGAACACATCTCAGCTACAAGCTCTACATATAGAGATGTTACCGGGGTATAAGGATCCATACTCCGGGAGGGTGCTGACGCGCGGAGAGATCGGCTGTTTCCTCAGCCACCACTTCATCTGGAAACAGGTACAGACACACTCACGTATAAACAAATATATACAATATGCATAGACACCCAAACACAGGCACACATTAGAGTACCAGTTCTTCTATAATGTCTAACCTCTGATGAACTCTGTCCAGCTTTTCTCTGTTTGTTAGTGTTTTACATAACCTTTACGATAAACTGACCACATGTTTACTCTAGTATAACTGCCCAGTTAATTTTAGCCAGACAAGCAACGTTCCAGTAAATATTGCCATTTACTTGTGAAGTCATTTGGTTTCCTGAAATTAGCTTTTCAAAAATATGTTTTCTGTGTAGTACTACTAGTTTAAAGGTTGTAAAAAGTGTGTCTCTGTGTGTTAGGTGGTGGAGAGGGGTCTACAGCGTGTGCTGGTGTTGGAGGATGACGTGAGGTTTGAGCCTCGGTTTAAGGGGAGGTTGCAGACCATCATGAAGGATGTTGAAAAAGCTAAGCTTGACTGGGACCTCGTGTATGTAAGAATAACACTAGCGAAAAAATGTGTACAGAATGAGACCTTTTCACTGCTCAAAAATGTATTGATGTTCTCTGTTACTGCCTCTTTCTACATCTCTCTTTCTCTGTCTGTCTCTCCGTAGATATGTGGGTCGTAAGCGAATGCAGGTGGCCAAGCCAGAGGTGTCTGTAGAGGGTGTGAATAACCTGGTAGAAGCTGATTACTCATACTGGACTCTAGGTTATGCTCTTTCACAGCAGGGGGCCAAGAAACTCCTGGCTGCTCAGCCGCTTGGCAAGATGCTCCCTGTGGATGAGTTCCTGCCAGTCATGTTCAACAAACACCCAAAGTAAGTGTGATATTGGATGGATGGGTTGTGTAGGTCTATTAATGGATGGATAAATGGATAAGTTGAGTGGATGGGTGATGGATGGGTTGTGTAGATCTATAAATGGATGGATGGATGAATGGATGGGTTGTGTAGATGTATGTATGGATGGGATGTGTTGATCTAATGATAGATGGATAAATGGAAAGATTTGATGCATGGATGGATGGATGGATTGATAAGTCATGTGGATTGGTGGGTGGGTGGATGGATGGGTTGTGTGGGTGGATGGATGGATGGATGATCTATAAATGTATATATAGATGGATTGTGTAGATCTAATAATGGTTGGATGGATGGAAAGAAGGATGGATGTATTGGTTGTGTGGATGGATGATTGTGTAGATGTGCTGTAGATATAATAAAGTATGGATGGATGGATGGATGGTGTAGCTATAGTAAAGAATGGATGGATGAAAAGATTTTTGGTCTGAAGTGTGAATGTATATATAGACAGTGAGTCATTAACATCTAACTACTGCAGTCCCAAGTCTTTTTATGCAGCAGTTGTTACACATTGATATGAGTTTTCTCACACACAGACATTCTCACTCATATACTACTGAATGGGGCAGGCATACAAAGTGCTAGATTGTTCAGAGGGGAAAAATAGTATGGTGTTCATGCCTGGTCACACAATGGCTGCCTTTCTACCTAATTTCCTCAAGTGGGAATCCTGCACAGCACTGACTATGCCCACTGTATGTTTCACCTTCATTGGCCCTTTTCTCTCTCTCCTAACACCCTCAGTACCTTGTGGTCCTCCTGCCTTGTTGTCTATTCTCTAGGTTCCCCTGTCTCTTGCTCTCTCTCTTTCTTTGAGGAATTTGGGAAGGGGCAGTTCTTCCTGTTGCCGGCATTGGAGGGACAAAATTCCCATTGATGGCTCTCTGAGTTTTGGGGGAAGGGCCACTGGTTTAAGACAGATGGATTACTGTATAAATATACTCCACTTTCTGTGTGTTTGTGTATGTGTGTTTGTGTATAGAGAGAGAGAGAGAGAGATATTGAGTGAGTGCCCTTGCAGTATTGTTGATGTCAGTTGAAATGTGTGTGTTTAAGTGTAAACTGAATAAAGAGATTGCCTTGGCAATACATGTATATGATCATGATACAGAGAGGCATCGTGTGCCCTCAGTGTGTGAATTTAGTGTTGCATTATGCTAAAATTGTGCAATATGCAAGTAGTCAAACTCATCGCAAATATGTGGCGCCATTGTACATATTTAAATAAATGTTCCATGTACAATACAAGTTAAGCTCAATCGACAGCATTGTGGCATAATTTTGATAACCACAAGAAAAATATTTTGACATCACTTGTGTGTTTATTTATTTTAAAAAGCAAAGATCGCGTATACAGCAAGGCACTTGGAGGTGAATTGGACCATTGGTGTAGGGACAAAATTATAGCCACGAGACATAAACGTTATACATGTTAACATGATTTTAGTTTCATAAAATCAAAGATGTTTCAGCATTGTGGCATTTACCAGATTACAGGGTTTACTGGTGTTATGTTGTCATGACAACAAAGTTGTAAAATAAGGATATAACTTTACACAGATTAGGTTATTAAGTGATTTTATCACACTAACACATATGAACAAATATTAAAATTCACATGGTTTCAAAAGTATAGCCACAATATGTAAACATTATATTTATGGACTGGCCCCAATCACTTCCATTGTAAGTGCCGTACTGTAAACACATTTTTACATATTTTATTTATTTTCTTTTGGTAACACTTTACAATAAGGTTCCATTCGTTAACATTAGCTAATACATTAGGTATCATGAACAAACAATTAACAATACGTTTCTTTACAGCATTATTAATCTTTGTTAATGTTAGTTAATAAATATACAATTGTTCATTGTTAGTTCATAATACATTATCTAATGTTAACAAATGTAACACTTGATTTTAAAAATGTATTAGTATATATTTAAATGAACATTAACTAAGATTAATAAATGCTGTAAAAGTATTTTTCATTGATAGTTTGTTAACTATCTAGGTTTTAACTATCACTGCTACACCAATGATATACAAATATATACAGCTTGCCAGCCACATTCTATTCACCAGACTGCCTCTTTATCCTCATGTGTCAATGAATTGAAGGGCTGGCTTAACTCCAACCTTCTCAAATTAAACTTGAGTAAAACTGAGATCATAATTATTGGTCCATCAACACTAACAAAAAATGTAATTAATGTCCCTAGCTGTGACATTGATGCTACTCTAATTTTCCCATCTGCCACAGTCAAAAACTTAGGTATCATTCGTGACCCTACATTGACCCTAGATGCCTATATTAAACTCTCTAGAGCAGCATTTTTCCAACTACATCGTATGGCCCAAATTCGTCCCTACGTTAGCCCATGCATTTATTACATCTCGCCTTGACTACTGTAACGCCCTTTTTTCTGGACTACCGGCACAGTCTATCAACCGCTTGCAATATATTTAAAATTCTGTTGCGAGAGTACTAACTTACACTAAATGATCTGCACATATTACTCCCATCCAATTTAACCTTTACTGGCTACATTTCGCATCCCGTATTGCATACAAAATTCTACTGCTTACATTTAAGTCACTACACGGTCTAGCTCCTTCTTACCTTTCTGATTTACTTTCTCCCTATATTCCTATTCGCTCACTCCAATTTTCTGGTTGCGAACCTCTTCTTGTTCCTAGAGTCAGCCTTTTGTCAATGGGTGGCAGGTCTTTTTCTGTTGTGGCACCTAAGATTTGGAACTCAATTCCCCTGGCACTCCAAACTACTACCTCTATCTCTGAATTCAAAACTCAGCTGAAAACCTATTTGCTCCCCCAATATTATCAGTCATAATGTGTATATGCTTCATGTACTGCTCATTGTATTTGTATGCTTGTACTGGATTGAAATGTCTAATTGTTTGCACGATCTGCTAACTGCAACTGCATTTGTTTTTTGTTCCAGACTGGGCAACTGTCCACTGTCCATATGATTGTCTGTATGTTTGTTATGTTACTATTCTTTATTGTGAAGCGTCCTTTATCTCTGGAAATGTGCTATATAGATTTAACATATTATTATTATTATTAACTAATGTTAACAAATGGAACCTTATTGTAAAGTGTTACCTTTTTTTTATATAAAAGAGTGATGTCTCAAAATAATTTTTGAGGTAATGACCATTATGCTACAAATCCTTTTGATTGAGCTTATCTTTTGTGCTATTACAGTAAACTGAATGTCTAACTAAATGAATGTTGAACTAACACAGTGAAACTTTAACTTACTTGCTCAGGAAGATTCTCTTTAATCTGTTGTTCTGCTACGGCAGTAAAAGAAAAAAACACTATTGTATTTATCATGTTGTTGTGTTTTTTTCTAAAATTAGCATCATTATTCAATCATTTCATCACTCTTTCCCCACTTCCTGTTTCCCCACCTCCTTTCTCTCCCAGTACGGCATACATGTCTCACTTTGATCCCAGGAATCTACGTGCTTTCTCTGTTGAGCCAATGCTGTTGTACCCAACACACTATACGGGTGAGCCGGGTTACTTCAGCGACACTGAGACATCTACTATTTGGGATGATGAAGCAGTCAGCACGGACTGGGACAGAAAGTATGCCCAAAAAACTGCCCAGCAGGGACAAATACGCCCTGTTGCCCAGAACAGTGTCACTGGAGACACACCGCCACCTGCGTCCCGAGCCTTGCGAGATGAACTCTAATAGGCGAAATCACACACCCAGAAACACACAATTTTAAACTACACAATTGACTGACTCATAGACAGCTCCCTCCTCAATGTTCACCAGTCTCCGCCTCTTTGGTGACACATCAGCCAATAGCATGAGAGATGGCTGGGAGGCTTTAACACCATTGGCTGGTTGGCTGATTTCGCACAGTCTGTGCACTAAGAGACACAAAACATTCAAGCTCCTTTTATTTCCATTTTATTTATTTCATCATGCCTTCCACAGACATTGAGAGACCAAACCGTTCCTGTTGGACATTTAAAAGCCTTGAAGGATGAGAACACCATACAATGACTGGACAGAGACAGACTCATCGGACTTACAACATTTGGGTTTACAAGAACAATACTTATGCAGAGGAATTTTTATTTAAAATGTTTTATTATTTTATATATATATATATATATATATATATATATATATATATGAACAGCTTTATCAGGCACTGATTCTTGAGATAAGGGACCAAAATGTCTTACTTACAAAAGTCATCTTTATTTAAAAAACCAATAAATTCATAACAATAAACATACTGGAAAAGTTCACTCTAAAGGAAATGTGTATACTCAGGGCATTATTTACATATATTTTAAAATAATTTCATTAGAATGTTTTAAAATGCATGCATTCATTTTTTCCATAAACTGCCTATCAACGTTGCATCAAGTTGTGTCAACTCAGTCAGATTTTAAAAAAAAAATAAAAAATTCCTGAATAAATCAGAAAATGTCCTGGTCAGCTTTAACTCTTGAGTACCCCTTTCCCACTTTCTGCTTATGGTGGATGCAACAGTAGGACACGTGGTCTGGTACGTTTGATATTTTTCATATTTTAAACAAACAATGTTTAAATCTCAGCGGTCAGCTTAGCTTGTCCACTCTGTCATTGTCTGTTATTATAATTTCTGTTAAAATTGTGGGATCAATTTTGGCATTTTAGTTTAGTTTATAGTGGCATCTTCAATGCCTCTATAACATTTTGTCAACTCAGTCAGAATTTTCAGAATAGTATGAAAACAGAAAAAAAAATATTGAATGTATTTTATCACTTAACTCCTTTACTGAACAATATTATTAGATAATTAAAGACTTTACACTTGTTGGATGAATCAAATTAAAATAGCACACTTTTTGGTGTGTCCGATAGAGTTGACACAAATGACTGTAAGATGCAAGTTATGAAGTGAATAAATGGCAATTTTTCGAAAAAGAAGTGTTTTTATAAAAACCTGTTCCCTTACATGGTTCATTAGCTGAGACCTTTGGCTACAAATATATCCATTTCAAATTAAGTTAGTATTAAAAAATAAAAACTCAGATTTTAAACATGTATTGTCCCTTATCTCAAGAATCAGTGTAGGATTTTAAAGTGTGTGTGAGCTAAGATATGCCTCTGTTATTATGAACATCCATTTTTTTCCCTAGCAGAGACATCAATAATTACTTCCAGAATATTCCAGGAGACTTGTGTATCTTTAATGAGTGTTTGGTTCTACTGTGCTGTATGTGATCTGTCATAATTTCTTATTATGTTTTCCTACAGTAGATTTCATTATGTTTTTGAGCTCTGGAGATGTCATGGTGCTGGTGGTGGGGCTGTTTTAATAAAACTGATGGTCTGTAATATAATGCATCTAATGATGTCAGATGGGCAGGGTTGTTCAATGCCAGTATAGGCAAAAAAAAACTAGCCTCTTATTTTTTATCCTGCAACCCTGATGTGCTTGAGTGGTTAACTGTCATCTTGAATAACATTTTGTTCTCGTTAGCCTCTGGCTGTCTTTGTACTAAACTCCCTGATTAAGAATCAGATTCAACCAGCCTGAAATTCTTTGCTGGTCTGTCAGTCTGATCAGGTTAGTTATAGATATGGTTTGGTCACTTTTCAGATTGTTAGGCTGGGAGACCAGATGAGAGACTAACTTCTTAGGTTGGTTTAAGCTGTTTTTGTTTGTTTGTTAGTTCGTTTTTGTAGATATGTCTTTGAAACCTACACTAGTGCAGAAAGGATATGTGTACACATTGGGTTATGGCTAAAACGGACTGGAACTAAATTTGGCACCCACAAAAATGGCACACCAAATAATACAAAATCATTCACCATAAGCTTGTGGTTTCAGAATGTGCTGCTAATTTTATGTTGATCACCAGCGAGTAAATATGAAATATTACAAAACAGCTCACATGTTTGCCTGTGCTAATCCTTAAATGTCTGAAATGATGTGCCTTAATTAATTTTGGTGCATTCAAGCATTAGTTTTTACTGAGAAATTGACATCTCATGGCACTCTTGCCAGAACAAAAAGAGCAGAAACTATATGGGGAAACAGCATTACTTGTTCTTCTAGTTTACTGTGTGTGTGTGTGTGTGTGTGTGTGTGTGTGTGTGTGTGTGTGTGTGTGTGTGTGTGTGTGTGTGTGTGTGTGTGTGTGTGTGTGTGTGAGTGTGTGTTGTGTGGTGTGGGTAGGAATTGGTCCCCACAATGATATCAAAGTTTATATCTGACAGCTGGGTTAGGCTCCAGCACTACCCCTGACCCCATCATAGGAAGAGCAGCTATAGAAAATAGATGGATGGATATATATATGACATAATAATAATAATGTGAAGACGAATAAAGATGCAGTCATTAGCATTGGAGATATGAAAAGTGATTCTTCAAATTTTGCTTGTGTGTGTCTCCCTTTATATACCCTCTCTGTCTACATTTTCATTTATGTAAATGGTAGACACTTTTATCCAAAGTGACTTACAGTGCACTTAATACAGGGACAATCCCACGGAGCAACCTGGAGTTACATGCCTTGCTCAAGGACACAATGGTGGTGGCTGTGGGGATCGAACCAGCAACCTTCAAATTAACATTTATGTGCTTTAGCCCACTACGCCACCACCACTCCTATTGTCTGTCTTTTGCAAACAGACAATAGCAAGGGCATACATATGCATGGACAATACATATGCATAACAATGGAGGTCTTTGATTTATTATTTAGGAGGTGGACTTTATTTGAATGCCATCTGTTTACTAACTGATGAAGAATTGCAGGATGGTTGTCACTCTGTGCAGTAATATTGAGAGTGACTGTCATCTGCTGGAGTATAGTGGCACTGCAGCTTGCAAGTTCCTTTAGTAAGAAACGGAGACAATCAGCTTTACTTCAATATTCAGGTAGCAATATTTACAAAACTTCAATTGTTTTTACTCTGAGCTAATGATATTTCCATATTTTTGTTCTTATATACGGTTCTTTAAATGTTTTGATTAAAAAATGACCTGTAAGGGCTTGATATTTTAAATTACTTTCAAAGGGAGGAATGGAGTGCTTTGAATCAATATTTTGCATTTAACTTAATATATTATAATAACATATTTGTTATCAACATCTGCAAATTATGTTCAGTTCTGTTTAGCTAATTGTATTGGGTTTTCAGAGCCAAAAAGTGGACAGTGTTGGGTAAATACCCTTTGATGTCATTCAGATGAAAAATGTCTGTCTGAAAATAAGGTGTGACCGCCTGAATCCAGATGGCATTTTTCAGCTCCTTCTTGTTGGGAACACCAGAAGAGTAATCTCACTCTTGAGTTGTAGTCTGTTTAAAGGTGGGCAACTGATTTTCAGTGGGGACACCTGACTAAAAACTGTACAGAGCCAGACATTCATGGCAAACAAGTCTGGGAGGATGCCCCTTCACTTACTTGTAAAATGTTACATATTTAGGTGTAAGTTTAGCCCAAGTTTAGCATATGATTGATGATGGATCATTCAATGTATTATCATTGGAAATAAATTGATACAATTGCTAATTTAGTAGTCATAGCGAAAAATAAAATAAAAAAAAATATATACAGTATATGAAAAAGAGAACAATTTCCCCTTACTTGGGACAAGAAGCCCCCCAGGCTAAACTTGTCCCAGCTGTCATCTGATTTTAACAGAATGTATTAAATACAACTGATATAATTATTCACAATGTAATTGTGTCATGTAATATCTAACATACTAAATCATATATTCTGTGTAGTTATGTATGTTCACAATTTAGTTGAATAATTTAATAACCAAATACTGACAAACAAACGAGATCAGAAATCAAGAACAAGATATGCTGTAACATGATCTGACAAGACATAACTTATTAAGAGAGAACAAAACAGAACACTCTCAAAACCAAGTAAATCTAACAAGCAAAATGTAAAAATGTTTATGTAGATGTTGTAAGATGAAAGGCGAGAGTTTTAAACATGCACGCACACTCATTAAAATGTAGGCTGTTTATAAAAACACATACATTTATAACTCATAAGCAGCCATTATTCCTATTACTCACCCCACTGTATCATCATCATCATCATCACTTGGCAATCACTGCAAAAATGTATAATAGGTTAATTGATTACAATACTGTAATGTTATTACTTCTTTAAAAAATAAAGTACCAAATCAAATCATGCTAATAGGGATTGTTATCATTTGCATAGTGATGGTCTGTCTGTCTATTCACTGCACTCTCACAATAGCCCTGTTAATGAATCTCTTCATACCCATTTTTTGACCTAAAACCTTTAAACCTCCTTCTACTTTTCATTAAAACACTGTTGCAACTACCACAAGAGTGATCACAGTCCCAACCAAAGGCTTGACCGGACTTTTCATGTCCAGACATCTGGTAAGAAGACATGCCAGAAGTTTTGACCTTTTGATTTACCTCACCAGGTTTGGCCAATTGCCACATTTTAGTTTCTCCCATTCTGACCATTTGATTAAACACACCAAACATTGTCAGTCGCCACATCTTAGTTTCTCCCATTCTTACCCTTATCACATTCTGTCGTTACAGATACAGTGTTTGTTGCAATCTTGTTGACTGGACACTGTTTTGTAGTGGGAGATGGATAGGTTTTAACTGACCATCAGTGAACTCACCTGATTGGACACAGTACAATACATTACAGGCATCACTAATGGCAGCAAGATGTTGGCTGAATTGACGTGGACAGCGGTATTGGCCATTTGCAAGACTGCTGCCAGACTGGCAGCTAAAGAAACCCCCAAACTTGCACAGAAGTTCTGGTTCCTTCCTCATAATAATTGCTCAGACAAACCATCACGTAATTTGATAAAAATAAATTGTGCAAAGTAATTTGGAGGGCAACCATAAGATTTGGTTGGGTTTTGTAAAGTCGGTCCAAATAGACCTCCGAAGAGGTATCCAGAGTATTCAGGAGCTTGCTGATTTGTGGAAAACCAGTAGGTGTCAATGTTTGCAAATTGGACATAGTAAACATTTTCACATGCAGGTACCTTATCGAAACAAAATGAAGAATGACAGGAATAATCACCAGAGACTGGATTTTTCTGTGCTAGTTCTTCACAGATGTCATTGTCACCATCTATTAGTATTCCAAGGAAGTTATATTTTTTATGGAGTGCATAAATCATATTCGGTAAATCCATAGATTGAATTCTCTTAACTTCATGATCGTCAGGTGTGCTGCCCTAACATGCTTTCTCTTCTTTTCATGTCTTATGAAAAGTAGTCATTTGATGGCGTGCCCTTGGTTTTAGTCACTGTCACATTCTTATTCTTGATTTTGAATAGTTAAACTAGAAATCTAGTTAAAATCTATAAATTATGTCAGGAATCCACACCCTTTTAAACCACAAAAAGTATGGGGAATAATGCAGAGAGCATTTCTGTTGATACTGGTTCTAAATTTGGTCCAGGAAAAGTCTTTAAAAAGATGTTATTGTGAAAAATGTTTGGTCATGAGAAAGGTAAGAGGTTAGTTAGTTTGGTCTGATGTGCCTTGCTGTCAGGGTTGTATGTGTTTTATGAGCTATCAGTTCTGTCGTGTCATTGGTTATCATTGTCATGTTTCGCCCTTTTCCATGTATTTAAGCCTAATGTTTGCCATCGACCATTCTCAGGTATTGTTTGTGTAACGTCGTGTTGTTGTTTATGCCAAGTTCATAGTCAAGTCATGTCCAAGTCAAGATCATGTTTTCATCATCGTTTCTTTGCCTTTGTTACACTTGCAGAGTTTGGGTATTTTAATTTGTATTTGTAAGCTATACTTCTGTCCTTGTTGATGTGGCTGAGCACCCTCAACTGATAACTGTTATGAATCTGAATATGCCATTTAACCTGAATGTTCCAGTTCTACTACTACACTTCAAGCTTCCTGCTATGAGAACACACAGAATGATCGACAGGCAGAAATTGTATCCAAGTCTTCTAAAATTGCTTATCAAATAATTGTTTACAGTCTAATGCTATTACAGTTACTTGTGAGACATCTCAGGGCATTTATTTCAGTGATATCAAGTGATTTCAAGAACAGCAATGCTATAGGCATAATGTAGGCTATATACATATAAAAACACAATACTGTTTACCATTATTCACAGAAGTCATAAATGTATTGATAAGTGTCTACATAATTATGACTCAAACCCTTATACCCATCATCTATATCATTGCATTACCCATTACCATAACTAATCATTGTGTACTTTATAACTGTTCAACTGATTACAAAACAACCAGGATGTTACCTCCAAAAATGATTAGTAAATCTTACATGAACTTTAAAAAAAATCATGTACTACAAATCATGCTAGTAGAGCTTGAGAGGGGTTTTCATTTGACTTCTCAAGTTCTCTCTGACTATCTACTACAGTACTCTCAAGTTGGCCATCACAATTAATCTCTTCATACCTGCTGCTTGCCCTGAAGCCTGAAAACCTCCTTCTCCATTTTATTAAGAAGACTGTTTCTGCCACTACAACAGCAATTGAAGTGATCACATCAACAGTTACACCAGCCTTTTCACCTCCAGACATCTGAAGAAGAGCTGTCAAACATTCTGACCATCTGATTTTCTCTCTAATTTTTAGTTCTCCCATTCTTACCCAGGCCTGATCCTCTTCTGTCACATACAGTGTTTGTTGCTATCATGTTGAATAGAGATGGTGTTGTTAATGGTGGGAGATGGATAGGTTTTTGATCAGACCCGATTGGACACAGTACAATACCTGACAGGCATCAAGGTGTTAGCTGAATTGAGGAGGACAGTGGCACTAGCCATTTGTAAGATCGTTGCCAGACTCCTGCTCTGGCCCCGGCATCAACACTAGTGATGACATGAGTACCATAATCAAGTATGAGTTTCTCTGACAGATAAGCAGCTTGACAGGTTTGATTGTTCTCAGTAGCATCTGCCATTACTTCTGCTTGGTGAGCAAACCGAGAGTCCAGGGTGAAATCAGGATATGTTCCTGTGCCAATGGAGGAAAATGTAACAGTAATGGAAGACTCTTGCTCTACTGTCTGTGCTGGGGGCATTTGTGTGTGCCTGACAACATTGATTGGCTGGATCACAAAAGCTCAACTTCAAGCTCCATTAAGGTAGATGCATCCTTTTTTTCTGTGGTCAATGGAAAATTCTCAGAAGAAAACCAACCTGTGAAAATCTGTTATATAAAGATGCAAGAAAATGTATGGAAGAAGAGGTATGGTATGGATAAATATAAATGTACTAAGCTGTGTATTGCACAGGGCAGTTTTAACTGTTCATGAGATGTATAGCCTGAGGGAAAAAACTGTGCCAATGGAGGAAAATGTAGCAGTAATGGAAGACTGAGCTCCTGCTTCAAACTCTACTGTCTGTGCTGGGGGCATTTGTATGTGCCTGACCACATTGATTGGCCGGTGGGTGTTTCTGTTAGTGGGGGGCTGTGATTGTTGGGCCCCTCGGGTTGTTTGGTTGGCATGAGAAGGGGTGTTAGAGATGGGTAGTACTGGGCTGTTAAGTACTGGGCTTTGTGCCCGTCTGCAGTTATCCTGCCTGACATTAGATGACCATGAGATGCCTATAACAGGCACTAATGTCACACCTGCTGACCCCCCATGCACTGACAGAGAAGGGGCTGAGGGTGAGATGAGGCCACTGTGCCGCCAGCCTCTGCAGGCCAGTCTGAGTGTGTGGACATTGAGGGAGATAGAGCTGGAAGAAGAGAAGGTCCAGCTGGATTCAGGGATGTTGCTGCAGGAAGCCCAGGAGAACTACGGCACAAAGGTGTGTGGGTTCATCACATGGTGTGTAACTGCTGTACAGCAGGACAGAATTAATGGAGTCACACTGTTCCAAAACAGAGAACAGATACCTATAACATACATGCAAACAAAGCGATGATTTCAAAGGATACACGTTTACCAAGCATGAGGACTCTACATGAGGACTTTCCACGGTTTTATATTGTTCATAAATGTATTATAATAACTGTAAACTAATCCTAAATGTAATACACTCTAACATTAAAAACATCTCTTGCTACTTTTAAAAGTTAAGACATTGTGGCTTATTCATTAAACTCGAGCAGAACGCACTTTTGTGTAAACCGTTTGTAAAATCATTATTATGCCTATTTTTCCATTAAATTCAGTGGGAATATTTACATGAGAATGGATTAATTAAACAAATTACATGCAAATTCTGTTCTGATCATGTTTCAGAAATAAGGCCCACATTTAGTCTCTTAATAAAAAAAAATTCGTTTTGAAGACATCTCCAATGTAGTGTATTTATAATTTTAGCTACCTTTTTGCTAAATGTTTTTGAGCTATTTGGTCCCCATGAAGTCTGTATGTCAGAATCATACACTTGTCCACATATATAAAATGCATATATTCTGTTTAAATGTCACACTGTAAGCTTGCACTAACACAAAACACACATTTACAGAATACATCTTGTTTCATTATATTGACACTAAGACAAATTACACTCAAATGATCATTACTCTCAATAATTTTCTCTCAACTGATCTTTTCCTGTGTAATAGCTGCCACCAACCCCTTTGTTCCAAACAACATTTCTTCTAGACGGAGGTCCATGCTGGAGCAGCCACAGGCTCTCCCTCTCTAAACCAGGTTGCCATCTTGGCTCCAGAGCTCATAGCTTATCATCAGTTTCTGAGGTCCAGATGGTCCAACAGGCAAACCAAATGGATGGATGTTAGATAGATGGATAGATAGAGAGAGAGAGGTATATATATTTATTTTATTTTTTTTTTTTTGCTTAAAGCTTGGTCTTATCTTGAAAAAGAAAAGCTATTCCTGTCTTAGTCACAATGTGTGGTCTGTATGCCAGCAAACAATTATCTTCCTCTATCTGCTATTTAGATAAGCTGTCTTCTACATCTGATATCTGATTAAGAATGCCTCAGTGTGGCTGTCCATGACACGAAAGGGTCAGTTAGTGTTGGTGTCAAGATTTGCCTTACACCATGGAGATGATTTGTGGGTTCTTGAAGTTGGAATTTGTATATTGTTCCTCTAATGTCCACTAGGTGGTGGTAGAAGGCAGCAGGGGAGCATTTGGGCATGTTTTGTCTTGAAAAGACCCAGGATGACCCAAGAGGTATGCTACGAACAAATCATACATTTTAAGCCTCAACATTTCACACCGTAATTTTATTTTTAGGAGTCCTGGCACACACTTACTTGGAATTTCTTACAGTTATACATTCATTAGTCCTAGTGAACTTGATCATTAGAGAGTTCAACTCTGCCATTTACAAGAGTGTTACATGTCCAGTTTGTTCTGCCTGGATGCCCTTATCAGCACTTTTTGCTGAGAAATGGCAGCCATGCCAAACATTGTTGCTCAAGATATTTCCATAGATGCTTTACACGCAGTAAACATGAGTTGAGTAGTGTTAGTATTGTTGGAATCTTCCAGTACTTAACATAATCTGTTTTATGTTGCCAAACACAGTAATAAGGCCATGTCTGAAATAAGGAAAGGAATTGGGTGATATAACTTACACATGTGTGAGTGTGCGTGTACAGGCCGAAAAATTGTGCCAACTGTGTAAACTTCACCAGACCACACTGAAGCTATGTCAGCAAACTGTAGAGATCAAAATGTACCAGCGGAGTGTCTATGAAGGGAAGCAGAGAAACAGAAATTTCAAAACATTTCAGATGGGTGTTTGGCTCTACTATGGGGACAGAATAAGCTGGAATGAACGTGGAGAGAAAACAAGGAGGGAGGAGCAAAAGAGAGGGAAAGAGAGGAATCCACAAGGTTAAAGAGGGAGATTCAGATCCCCCATTCTGTGGGTCACAAAAAAAATCATATTAAATATTCAACAATAGATGCTGAGATATAGGAGCCTGAGGATGAAAAAAAAAAAACACAAAACAATAGCTCTTGATTTAATTGGGTTATTTATTCTTAGATCTCCATATTTGTATGGGAGCATGTGTGAGCAAAAGTGTATATAATGCAAATGGCATAAATATCCACACTCAATCGACAGTTATTGATAGAATAGAGCACTCCATGGTTAGGTTGTTCAGAGTTCAATATACGTTAAAGGGATATTTCTCTAAAAATGTAAATCTGTCAACATTTACTCATCCCCATGCTATTGTAACCCCATATTAATTCTTTCTTCTGAAGAAACTTAAAAGGAGATGTAAGACAGAATGTTAAGGGCTGCCAGCCTCAGTCACCATTCACACAAAAATCATGTTTACAGTAATATACTAACAGTCTGAGAGAAAATGGAATAAAAACAGAAATAAGCATAAAAATACACAATGTTCTGAAAGTATAGCCACAGGACTTAAAGTGTTAGTCCACCCAAATTTACTCAACCTCATGCCATTACAGATGTGTATGACTTTCTTTCATCTAAACACAAAAGATTTTTAAAAGAATATCTCAGCTCTGTAGGTCCATACAATGCAAGTGAATGGGTGGCAACATTTTGAAGCTCCAAAATCCACAAAATGGTAACATAAAAATACTCCATATGACTCTGGTGCTTAAATACATATCTTCTGAAGTGATATGGTATGTGTGAGTGAGAAAAAGATCAATATTTAAGTACTTTCACTTTCTCCTTCTGTTTTTGGTGATTAACATTCTTCATGCATATCGCCCCCTACTGGGTAGAGAGGAGAATTTATGACAAAACATTACTTAAATATTGATCTGATTATCACCCACACCAATCATATTGTATCTGAACACATGGAATTATCCACTGAAGACATATGGATTATGTTTATGCTCCATTTATGTAGATTTTGGAGCTTCAACATTTTGGCACCCATTCACTTGCATTGTATGGACCTACAGAGCTGAGATATGTTTCCAAAAATCTTTGTTTGTGTTCTGCTGAAGAAAGAAAGTCTTACACATCTGGGATGCCAGGAGGGTGAGTAAATGATGAGAGAATTTTCATTTTTGGGTGAACTATACCTTAAAGCCCTGTTCAGACCAAATCTGAAACAAATCTACGAGACGAACTACAGACGAAAACATTACATGTGATATGATGAAACTAATGTGATAAAATCTCTAACTAGCTTTGTCTGTGCACAATTACAGTATATGCAATATATCAGCTCCTGTCATGACTATGAAATCACTCACATAACTCATTGTTAACATTTTTGTGTGCAAGAATTATTATAAGCGCTTCTGCCATAATGTGTGCCATAATGTCTTCCCCAATTGACTTAAATATTATTTGTGGTAACTGACAGCATGCCACAATTGCTTTCAATACAGCTTCAGCTGTATTTAACCTAGAACATTCTTAAGGCAAGATCACTGTAAATTTATGTGAGTGTGTGTGCGTTCTGTGAAATGTTCTAAACTTGTTCTGGATTTTACTGTTTCTTTTTATATTTCATGTTAGCTACTGATTTACATATTCACTGGAGGCATTTTTGCAAGGGTCAGATGTCAAAACTTCTAAACTCTGTGTTATATTAACAGTCCCAACTATACTTTGACATGCTTGTGTTAGTACAGTATGTTTGTATATCCGTAAGCTATCTCTGTTTCTTAAGAATTCCTGACGGCAATGCTTTTTGTTCACACATGGCTGATCAGTCGTTCCTTCTTAGCACATACACAGCCTGTTGTACAGGGGCATAACCAGCATTGAACAGGCCCTTCCAATATTTAGGATAGCGGTCGATCAATATGTATTTTAAAATGACCAATTATAAAACTTTACAATTGGTCCGCACCGTCTTCAATATTTGGTTACATTTTTTATGTTGCACACACCTGTCGATTGAACCTTGTCTTTGGTTTTGGTATCAAAGGCCACACTGCTGAATTATTGGTTAACAGGAAGGTTCCATTACTAACAGATACTGCATAACTATGACTGTGGATGACTCAATCAGGCCCTCCTTCAACACTTAACGACTCCCTGCGGTTCTACTGCTTTACCGGGACCAGCGTCTCAGACAAGCTTTTTGGAATATATATTTGTACTCAACTGCTTGTTACAGATGTAACATTTTCATTTGACAATTCAAACAAAAAAAGCATAGAGCTTTAATGCAGAATTTTGCTAAAACGGTTCTCTTTTGTTTAAACCTATAATGCTCTCTGTTTGCCTCCTTTAACATTGAATCCCCTTTAACCCCACTTTTCTATCTTTATCCTGTCTTTCTCTCCACCTTTCTGCTCCTCGACGATACTAATGCAGGGGCAGGGCTTATCACTCACCCCTCCTCCTCCTTTCAGAAAGACGAAGAGAGAGAGAGAGAAAAACAATAGACTTTAATCACTCATGTGGCCACAACAGAGAGGCTGCCAACTTTCTCTCGCATTAGACTGAGCAACATTAAGAGAGACGTTTATATTTGTTTGGAAACAGTGATTGTGGACTTAAAAACAGAGCTCTTTCAGACTGTTTTACATCACAAAAGGGGGCAAAGGATCATGCAAGAAAGCAGTAACCTTGGACTGCAATTGTGAATGCCTTCCTGAGACCGACAGGCACATAAATACAAACGGCTCCAGCAATCCCATCTCACAGACCTGTGAGTGCATGGTCACAAGGGGAAGATCTTCATCACCATCATCATCATTCATCACAGGGGCACTGGGTCTCTCTAGCCCTGCCATACTAACTCGAACATGTATTGGCAACTTGCACAGGCATCATGATCTCTCACTACCCTTTGGCGTCGTTCCTTCCCTGGCCACCCATCCCACACTACCTGGAGGCAGATGGGGATGGAGGGGTTGCCCTGCAGAGGTACCAACCACGGTCCCCAGAGAGCAGTCCACGACACTGGGTCAGTCACCTAAATGTGTGTTCTTGTCTTTGTCAGGCTGCTTTAATGGTTTTTAATTGTCACTAGTGCTTTATTGGTGGATTGCCTTTACTAGCAATGATGTGTAAATGGAATTTACAATAACCATCTGGTTTGGGCTTGCATTTGTATGTTTGCTTGGGATCATTTGGAGATTTGGGATGAAAAGAAGAATCTATTCTGTTTACAATGACTGTTTCTAATAAATATGCTAATTCGCCTTTTATTTGACTTTTGATCACAGAAAGTCACAAGTCTGCAGTAGTAATGATTTGTATTTGTTGAGATATAAAGTAGCATCTGTGGAGAACAGACATGCAGACAGATACTTGCAGCAATCTGAAAGTTGCTCAAATTTCACACTGCTATCACATATAAAAGCCAAGAACGGTTCTCCATGACTAAATCACACCAATTTCAGACATAGACTTGTAATTGTTGTGTACTTTAATTGTGCCCATAAATACACCAAACCCTATTTAAAATGATTTATTCAAGCTAAACAGGTTTATACTGTAAATGGGCCAGGTATTGTCTTAAAATTTGTCTGTAAGGGGTGATATAAGGGATGAAGTTAAGATGTAGTTTCATAATTAACTTAAGGGGTAAATAAGGGGTGAGTCAGTCCACTCAGAAAATATGTATTACCTTTATGGGGAGTAAAAGAACTGTATGGGGAGTTTTTCTCTTAAAAGCCAATAGATTTGTTTGGCCACATATACATTGACTGGTTTGTTAAGAGGATAAGGTGTGTATGTGTGTTTTTGTGAATGCTTGGCAGCGGTGGGGAATTGTGGTGATGCAGAGCGGGAAAAGCTCTCTCTGTCAGCACTTTTTCAATAGTGGAGCTGACTGCTGGTGACTCCGTCTGTCTGACCACCCTCTGACCAGCACTGCAATGTTTCAATTCAGGGAAACAGCATCATTGTGTTTCACAGAAAAGTGTGTGTGTGGGGGGGGTTTGCAGCATTAGCAAATACTGTATGTCAATGCAGTGCTCGGAAAAACACATATAACCATCATAAAAGTAATCCATACGACTCCAGTGGATTAATTAATGTCTAATGAAGCGAAACACTAGGTGTGTGTAAGGCTTGTACGTTGACAAGAGTGGAGTTCCAACTGCCTTTTGCATGATGTAAGCACGTAAGCCTCCTCTACGTAGATATTAATACATAGACCCCTTATTAACAGCTGTTTCTATGGACCCCAATTCTGTTTCCACACAAAGGCAGATTGTGCAGCGGTCTAAGCAAGGAGCTTGGTCTGAGGCATCTCCTCCACTTACATTCAATCAGATTCAAACAGCGTTGCTTGTTGACTGTTCCATCATGGTGCCGCAGTTGACATATCCAAACCAGAACTACAATTTTTGTAAAAAATTTTTTTAAATATTGATCTATTTCTTACACACTCCCAGTGTTTCGCTTCAGACAACATTAATTCATTAATTCATTAAGTTGTATGGATTACCTTCAAGATGGCTATGTGTGCTTCAAAAGGTGGACACCCACTCGTAGTTTCTGGACCTACAGAGCTGAAATATTCTTTTGTTAAGCTTATATCTAGAATGGCATGAACTAATGGTGGGTGAACAAATCTTTTAAGCTCAATTGAAAGCATTTGTGTCATAATACTGATTATATATAAAAAAAATGGTTTGTTCCTCTTTTTCTTAAAAAAAAAAAAAAGCACAAATATGGGCTACAATAGGGCAAATCAATTGGAAGTGAATTGGGCCACACCATAAACATTACAATACTCACTGTTTCAAAAGTATAGTCCCAATACTTAAACAATATGCGTGTTAACATGATTTTAATGTGATAAAATCACTTATGAAACTTTTCAGTGTAAAATTCTATCCAACTTTAGAACTTTGTTGCAATGATGATATAAACGACATACCCTAAAACAATTGTAAGAATGAAGATTGAATGTACAAAGAAGATATAATGTAAGAGCTTTTATAAAATGATCCACTTCACAATTCTTCACTTCTATTGTAAGTGCCTCACTGTAACCTTGAGTTCTTTTTGCTATTTTTTTAAAAGAAATAGGAGGGACATTGATTTATTTTTGTATTTTTCTTTAAGAATTTTTTTTTTGTTGTAGTAATCAACATTAAACATTTACATTTTTATAAAAAAAATGTTTTTTGTTTTTTTGGAAACGGAATGGAAACTCCAATACTGGTTAAGCATCTCAGGTGAATGGTGAACAATGGCTCTTTGAAGTAACTAAAAGCAAGCTAAGTTTTAAATCTAATATTTTGATTTATTTATTACAAATTTTCACATTACTTCCAGTTTTGATAACTTTACTGTTATAATTTTTCTAAATGTGAAAAATAGTAATGATAAAGAATGAGTTGGTGTACCCAAACTTTTGACATGGTTGTTTAACCTATTTGTCAGCACATTTAAAATGGGCAGAGAGAAGAAATAGAGAGGGAGAAGATCCATTCTTCTTATCCAACATCCTGGCTCAAGTCTCTTCCTCTCACACTGGAGGGTTTCCGAGTATTGTTCCTCTGACAACGTATTGTTCCTATGACTTTGAGGCCATAGAAAGCCCCCCGTGCCACTCTGCCCCACACTCACCCACAGATTCCACTAGCATATTTAACATAGTTGACAAACACACACACACTCTCACATCCATTCAAACACATTCGATTATGGACCAAGCACACAAATATGCACAAAACTGCAAGTGTACGCACATACATAGTTGATACAAAATGACTTTGTCCCACAAACCTCCCACAGTGCTGAAACCCTCAATTTGTCAATTGTGGCATGTGGGACCCTGGTTCACCTTTCACCTCAGCTATGACATTCTCACTCTCTTCCATAGTCCCCCTCTTCTCTCTTTTTCTCTCTGTCCCCTTTCCCAAGTTATTCAGTAACTTACATTTCAGGCACTTTATTATTTATCCTGTATACCAGTCCCTTCCTTCCATAACTGCTTAAGACTGGAAACCACTTAATCTGCTTACTTAGAGACAAAAGTGTTGCATAACACTCCTGCTTTCCCATTTGTTTTTATAACTTCACTGTACGCACATATCCTTAACCACTGATTTAACTAACTTTCACTCGTAGTTACAAAATCCACTTGTTAAAGTGTGATAGGGCCTTAATCGTCAATAATGGCTTTGTTTTTGTGGCCTTAATGATGAAGAGAGTGTGCAAAGTTCAAGTAAGATGGGTCAAGTAAGACACTGCACACATTCTACCAGCCATAAATGCTGATATAACTGTGGATTTTCTGCTTGACGCAGCAAAGACTCAGTACAAAGGAGAAAAACCTATGTAGTCAAGTGACCAGGGTCAATGCCCTCACATTTTCAGGCTATATGGCACAGTTGTGCCGCCCACATTAATTAATAGAAAGTCAAAAGTGGTCGTGCCATTGCACATTAAGGAAGCTTTGCGCAGACCGCAAGCGCGTGTCTGGAATTATGCTGAATATAGGAATAGCACACTAAGTGTTCTCTATTTTTGCATCACTTCTCTTTTTGCCATCAGCCTATAGCAACTGTGGCAGATGTTTTTTGAAAGTGGCACTGATTGCTGTTGCTAGCCAGTGTCTCCTTGCATACTCTCAGTGAGTCACGTGTAACCTTGGAGAATTAATTTCAATAGTTCAGAATTTCATGTCAATTTTGAAATTCTTATGAACTGGTAGGACACAAGGCATGTCAGATCTTGCACAAGAACATTAGTAATGAATAATCAATTAAGCACTGTAAAAGTGAATGAAGAAGCGCAAAAGCAGGCTGAGTCATGGCTTAGTAGTTAGCAAGCATGATAAATTCATGTTGAGCTGTGGCGCTCATGTGGAAGAGGCTGGTTTAAATCTGGGACCAGATTCACAAAAATTGTCTTAAGAACAAAATTAAGAAAGTTCTTACAAGTAGTGTGGTCAAGGGCATATGCAGGCACATGCCGTGTGCCCACCTGTCTTTCTTAGGATTTTGTGTATGCCCACCTGAAATAAGTGATGATACGTTTGGCCGCTAATCTTTTTCAATCTACTAACGCAATGCTGCAGCACCGTTGTATTAATTTTGTTTATTAATTGTTATTATTGTTATTATTTAAGTGTACAGAGAGGGGGCCTGGGTAGCTCAGTGAGTAAAGACACTGACTATCACACCTGGAGTCGTGAGATTGAATCCAGGGCGTGCTGAGTGACTCCAGCCAGGTCTCCTAAGCAACCAAATTGTCCCGGATGCTAGGCAGGGTAGAGTCACATGGGATAACCTCCTTGTGATCGCTATATTTTGGTTCGCTCTCAGTGGGCGTGTGGTGAGTTGTGCATGGATGCTGTGGAGAATAGCGTGAAGCCTCCACACGCTCTATGTCTCCACGGTAATGCGCTCAACAAGCCACGTGATAAGATGCTTGGGTTGACATCTCAGATGCGGAGGCTGAGATGGCTGAGGGAACTGAGATTCGTCCTCCACCAACCGGATTGAGGTGAGTCACTACGCCACCATGAAGACTTGAATTGGGCATTCCAAATTGGGGAGAAATATTTTTTAGGGATTTTTGTAGGGCTCTCTCAATGTGTACAGAGATGTGGAAGGTGGAAGCGCAACTGATGGCACAAGCAATGACAGTCCGACTAGCTGATCCAACAATTAGAACGTTCATTTCAGATGAGAATTGGATATTTGCTAACCAATCATATTTTCCATTGCAGTAAGGGGTGGGAAATTTCCAGTGTCTAATGCTGATGCACAAGCATTACCGGAATAACCATAATTTTCACTGTAAATGTATTTCCCTGCTAAACATAAATATATGTAGATACATTTAAATGTAATTTAAACTATTGCAGTTTGTGAAAATACTGCTTGTTATTGCACCTGTGCTAGTTTTTGATGCTCTCCGCAGATGCTGGACAACTCTGTCCTGTAATTAGCCTATATCAAATTTAATTATTTTATTTTTTTTAACTTTTACTGCTGTGGTGCCTTTTTGTCGTGATATCAAATCATTTCCATTCATATTTCTAAGTAGGAAAACAATTTCACTTTTCACAGCAAAGCACAATATAGTACACAAATAAAACACATTCATTATGTAGGCTGCATATGGTAATACAAGATAACGCGTTCACGTCAACATCACTACACTCATATTAGCTATACAATGCTAAACAGTTTATTGTGTATTATGTATGTATTAGTTTATTAATTAGAGTTATAATAAAGTATTAACAATTTTCATAGTAGCCAAATGAAACGAACATTAATGATGCCTATTCATTTATAAACATATTTAACATCAAGTTCTTGGTAGTGTTCACTACACTACTCTTTTCAGGAATAATATATATATATATATATATATATATATATATATATATATATAAATTACTTTATCAGTTAGTAGTTATTAATAAAAAAAATTGTAGTAAAGAAGATAATGTTACAGGTTTAAAACAAATTAAGCTCAATTAACAGCATTCGAGGAGTCGCACCTGGTTAAGAAAACAAAATTTAGTAAAAATCTCGGAATAAATTAAGACACGTACAATGGAAGTGAATGGGGCAAATTATTAAAAGAATTTAGCTAAAAACTAAATTATGTTTCTCGTGGTTATAAAATTATTTTGATCTAAAGACTAACATGTATGCTTGAAGGAACATTTTGGGTTCATTACAAGTTAAGCTTACTCAGCATTTGTGGCATAATATTGATTACCACAAAAAAAAAATAAAAAATTATAAAAAAATAAAAGCACAAATCTGGGACACAATGTTGCAATTACAATGGAAGTGAATGAGACCAATCTGTAAACCTAAAACTTATTGTTTCAAAAATATAGCCATAAAATGTAAACATTATGTGTTAACATGCTCAGCGAACCAGGACTAAGTGTATCATTTTCTTTTTTGGTCCGGACCAAGAACCAAGAGAACCGAACTACAAGTGTGAACACGCCCTAACAGAGCAATCGTACCAGAGATTGTTTTAATCGTACCAAAGCTGAACACACCCTTATCTCCGGTAGATGACAGGTGTGTGTGTTTGTGGGCGGGTTTGTGTGGTTTCCAAGGTTGATTGTTTTGAGGTTACAAACTGGTAATTACAAGGGTATTATTATGCTTTAAATGTAGTTTATGAGGACATTTATTGTCCCCATAATTCAAATCACTTGAATATGTATTTTAAATAAAAAATATAAGTAACTGTATTCCACTACAATTACAGTTTAAATCATTGGTATTTAGAATACAGTTACATTCAAAAAGTATTTTGATTACCGTAGAGATTTTATTGTAATTTTTTTCATTTAATATTTAGTCCTTTCATATGGAAAACATTTATACATAAAAATGATGCAATATAAAGTGCATTTGAACAGCGGTGAAACACTTTCTTATGATGTGTTACATTCATACAAGCAGAGAGAGAAGTAAATTTGGAGCAGAAGAAATAGAAATAAACCTTGTGTAAATTGTCAGCTTTACGCTAAGCTAAAATTCTATTTCTAGCCGTTTTACAGACACATGTTACCAGACACGATCATATGTTTTTATCAATAAAATTAATTCATTGATCATAATTTTTTTTTTTTACTAAGACCTTTGATATGCTCTTAATAATAATTTTGGTATTTTTTTCCTGTAAAAATATCTAAAAATCCTTAAAACAAGATCAGTTTGATTAATATTGTTTTAGAAACAACATAGCATAAGATATTTAGATTTTTCAGAGAATGTATTTTTAACATATGTATTTTGTTTTACTGTACTGGCAGAGTTTTTATAGCCAAAACAAGTGAAAAAAATCTACCAGCACTGAAGAAGTAATCCATAGTATTTAGAATACTTTCCTGACCTGGAGTAATCTAACGAAGTACGTTACAAATTACATTTTACAGCATGTATTCTGTAATCTGTAGTGGAATACATTTCAAAAGTAACCCTCCCAACATGTGTGTGTGTGTGTGCGTGTTTGTGTGTGTGTGGTCACTGCAGCAGTTACAGAAACAAACAAACAGAGACCTCTTTAGCCCCACACAGCTATAAAACAACAACTCCCCCCACTTCCCTACAGCCCCCTATTCTTTCTTTCTCTCTCCGTGACTGGCCTGATCCCAGTCATGTGGCCTGGTTTAATGCCCCCTCTGTCAGAGTGGCAGGAGAGGAAAAAGGGGGATGAGGAAAGAGGCAAGGAAGGCCTGAGACTCAAAATAGACCAGATCCAGTCCAGTGATGTCCACTGAGTAAGTTATTTTACTGTCTGATCAGCAAACACTCTACTGTACAGTACTGGAAAAGTACTGTATTATTTTTCCTATCTATCTATCTATCTATCTATCTATCTATCTATCTATCTATCTATCTATCTATCTATCTATCTATCTATCTATCTATCTATCTATCTGTCTGTCTGTCTGTCTGTCTGTCTGTCTGTCTGTCTGTCTGTCTGTCTGTCTGTCTGTCTGTCTGTCTGTCTGTCTGTCTGTCTATCTATCTATCTATCTATCTATCTGTGTATCTGTCTGTCTGTCTGTCTGCAGATGGTTTGGCTAAAGTCCAAACCAGTCTAACCACACAGGCTAATTAAAGTTTATTAGTTCCGGGTCAAAGTGCCAGATTAACAACACCAACCGACTCACACGAACAACTGGTTGCCATATTAGTCATCAAATAATGTAGTCCAGGATTATCCCTGTTTTTGGCCAATTGCCCGAGCATATTGAAACTAGACTTTAATGATTACAATAATCTGTCAGATTCTGCCATTACAAGTCTTTAAACACAGTACAGGCAAAGGAATGAAAAAAAAAAACAGAGCAACAGATTTTTTGTATTTTTATTTTGAGGGACTCCTCGCCAGCTGAGCCTGGTTAAGGTGTTGTCTATGCACAATATGCAGTGCTATATTTTTTATTGGCTGCTAAATAGTTACCACTGTCCAGGTGACACATTTTTGTTGTAAAATTAGGAGGGATAGATGGAAAACACTGTTGGTAATGAGGAACATTGCTACTGAATAAGAGAGACAGACAACTAGCAAGAGGGAGGAGGGTGTTGTTGTATCAAACACGTGACTTTTTTCTTCAATACAGTGTAAAACATTCAAACTGGCTCCAGAGCAGATCATAACTTTTAGCAATAAAACTCTTCGCAGTGAAATTACTGTTTATCCTTCTCTGTCTTGAAGTTGCTAATGCTAACTCTGAGCAGTTCATTTCACGTAGACTGCCCTCTACTGGACATAGAAAATAAAACTATTGAGTATGAGGACATAAACACACTCATACTCTAACACACTTACTCTGCTTCTCTCCTGCTCCCACACATGCATCAGTGCGGAATGACGTTTGAGTTTCTGAGAAGTGTGTCTGTGAAAGTCCTTCACAGTTCCAGCCATTAGAGGATGCTAACAGATGTTTTTACGCATATTTCACAATGACAGATTTTCCACTGAGACATATATTTAGTCTGTGCTTCTGATGGGGCTCAGCGGGAAAGCTGTTGCTTAAGTTTTCTTTGTTTTGTTTCAGTTTTCTTTCATCTAAAAACCCCTGAAGCTGTTCAAGGACGTTCAGTTCTTCATTCATCTCTGTGTAGTGATTACAAAAAGGTTATTGTGATATTAAATTGTGTTGATTATATTTGGTGGAAAAGAAAACAGCTCAATCACAGACGTTCAAACAGAACACTATGAATAGAATACATACTGCAGACTGCAGAGTATACAGAGAACATTTCCTACTGTCAATAGTACTGTTTGTGAATATACTGTGGAAAAGTATGCGTCAGGTAACAATAAAGGCTAAGATCAAAATAGAATACTACCCTAATGCTCCTACTTTTCTGCTGTATCTAGCCTATATACTGCAGAAAGTAGTATGCTATATTGAACTTAGCGAAACATTTAAAACAGTATAGTATGCAGGGCCTGAGTAACTCTGCAAGTAAAGACTCTGACTACCACACCTGGAGTCGCAAGTTAGAATACAGGGTGTGCTGACTGAATCCAGTCAAGCTTCCTAAGCAACCAATTGGCCCGGCTGCTTGGGTTGGTAGAGTCAGGTTGGGTTAACCTCCTTATAGTGGTCACTATAATGTGTTTCTTGTTCTCGGTGGGGCTCGTGGTGAGTTGTGCATGGATGCCGCAGAGAATAGCGTGAGCCTCCACACATGCTAGGTCTCTGCAGTAACATGCTCAACAAGCCACATGATAAGATACTCCCTCAGACACTGAGATTCTTCCTCTGCCACCCAGATTGAGGTGAGTCACTATGCCACCACAAGGATCTAGAGTGCACTGAGAATTGGGCATGCCAAAAATTGGGGAGAAAAGGGGAGAAAATATATATTTTTTAAATGTATAGTATGCTAAATTGTCATGTGATCTCTTTATTTTGCATGTTTAATTCAGCAAGTGGCATGCAGATATCTCAGAAATATATAAAAAAACATTGGTTTTGCATATTTAGACTCATTTTATGTTATTATTAGTGCAGGAACTGCCTTGTTGGACCCTTTCACTCATGGATTAAATTAATCATCATTGCTAACTGCCCATAGTGAATTTCTACAATGGCATGAGTAACTGAAAACTGTTGTGTTTGAGGGGTGCTATATCCACACCTCTAGTCGTCAGAATAAGTCCAAGATGACATTTAATAAACAAGATGTCATATAATATGACTTCCTGTTCATTCTTCACATTGAAAACTGATGGTCATGTAGTACAAATACTGCAGACTACAGAAATTGTATGACTAGTATGCCATCCTTTACTATGCTATACCAAGCAAAGCCAGTGTATGATGTTGTGTTAGACTGCATTGATTTTTTTAGAAGATAATTTAAAAGAAAGCAAACAGCAAATTGAAAATGCATGCGTTAAAGCAAATATTATCTTCACTGTGTTATTGCTGTGGTGTTATGGCAACACTGGATCACAGATTCCTGAGAATTGTGAATCACAGATTCTAGCTTATCTCAAACCTTCAATCAGACAGTGCCACCACAATTAGCAACCTCAAAGAAGAACATGCGTTTCCCATAGTTTCTATGCCTGCCTGATATGTCATACCACAGACAGATACACCACCACTGAAGGTCTCCTCCCAGCATCCACTAGCTCCAGTACTCTGATCCAGCTCACTCTGCCAGCGTCAGCTCTGCCTATAAATCTCTTAGTGACGAGAGCAACACAACAGTCCAAAATCTGACCGTGTATACTCCTGTACATGCAGTGATGGGCTAGTCCAAGATTTTATTTAACCAGCATGTTTTTGCGACTGTGATTGACAGTGTGGACATGATAACTGACTCTTTGGTCAGGTACAATGACGACAGGCACATTAGAGTTGGGAGGTAGCAGGCAGGAAGTGGGAGATTTCCTGGAATGTGTGTTTTTTCCCCCACATTGGTGCCATAATACTGCTCTCGTTGCTCATGATGTTCCATAGCTTCACAGGCCCTGTGTGTATGTGTGTTTATGTGTGTGTTTATGGGTGTTTGTGTGTGTTAGTTGACCACAGGAAGAGAGACTGACTGGAGGCTATAAGGTTGCACTCTGGGGATGCTTAGACTCAGTGTGTCTCTGTTGGTGAATTTACTTCGTGTCGACAGAATAGATATCTTAAACCCCCCATTAGGGTTGTATACATGCCCTCCTGGACTCCCCCTATAAGCTTGTTTCCTAAGCCCAGCCCCATGCCTCTTTATCCCCTCTTTATATCTTTATCAAAGTTAACAGTCTGTAAGGTTGTTTCCGTGTCAGGAGATCGGTCAATTTTTAGGTTACATCGCAAAATTGCAAACCAGGCAAATAGGCATTATTAATTAATTTTAGGGACCTAATCTGGGGCATATCCAGAACAGATATTGAGGTAGACACCCTATTTCATATTAGTGGTCAAATATTTGTATTATTACCATTGATTTTGCAATTGTGATACATTATTATTAAAATAATTTATATAAAAATTCTCATGTAAGTAATGTTTATGTAGACTACACACATGAAGAACTGTGTTCATGTATTACTTTTTCCAAGACATTGCCTAAACGGCCAACTTCACATTGGCCCTTTTAGTGGCTTAGAAGTAAATTATACTCAAAGTGGCCTACGTTAATACATCTATTAATTGATGATGAATTGTTGCAAGAAAGCACGTAAATAGATATTTTACTGCAATAGGAGAATACCATACTGGAATGCTGCAATTGACACTTTCACAATTAAACATTTGTGGTAGCTGAAATTGTTATCTAAATCATTTATTTGATTAATTGTGCTACCCTATTTGTTCATCCCTGCTGAAAAGACCAGTTTGAATGAGCATGCTAGTCAATGCTTGTTAGAACTGGTTTGGTCCTAATCATAGCAATGCAGTTAACCAGCAAAATGCATTTGTTTTTCAACTGCATTGAACTGTTGAAAGATCCTGTTGATGCTGGTTCACCAAGAAAGTGTTGCTGGATAGAAATGTGACTTGTACCACACCATTTGTAGTACTGAAATGAATGATACCTCAAATTGTTCAGTTTGTTGATGTGGGCCATTATTACTTTTCTAAAAGATCAGACCTACACATTTTACAGAAGTTGGGAATTTCAAATGGTGAACATAAAAACAAAGACTTACATTAAACAAGGATCCCGAGGCATAACCATATAGTTGTGTGAATTTGGGACAACAACATCTAAAACACAACGGTATGTTTTGATTTTTCAACAGGGATGTGTTTCCTTTAGAGATTGGCATCACTTCTCTGATGCAGTGGCGTGAGGCTCTTATCACACATACACTCTCTCTATCTAATTCCTGGGGCTCTGGCTGTATGTGAGATCAGAGTTGCATGTGTGCGTCAGCCGTGTCCAGTCTGCTATTTGTTAGGCCTTGTTGTTGTGCACTGTGATGACATCACTCCCTTTTGAGGGCAAACAGCTGTCCCTTGAGGGGGGCCGAGAGGTCACGGCCTCTCCCAGTGGCTCTCCACAATTTCCAGATCCCCTGAAGATGAGCCGAGCAGAGGACACCCAGTCAAACCAGCCTGGGAACTGGAGCAGATCCAGGAAAATTAGGGTTTCCCCCTGGAGCCCCGCTGCCCTCGCTGACCTAAGACCAGGCAACTACTCTGCCCATGGGAGGGGGTCTCTGCTTAAGCACACTTCATTATATTGAATTTGTTGTGACTGTTGTTGGCTAATGGTGCATGGCGTTGAGGGTTATGTAGTGTGGTTTGAGGGAGTCATGTGATACTGTAGGTTGGTAGACTACTCTTGTGCACACAAACATATGCACTTTCATGAATACAATCTTGGTTCTGGTTTCCAGAACATTAACCACAGCCCAGGATATTAACCACAGGGATTAACCACACTGCTTGACTAAATTCCATGGTCAAAAATCTTTTGCATCCTTGGACCAGACCTAACAGTAAATATTTTAAATAGTCTCTTACATAGTAAGCAAAAAGTGAACAATTCCTGATACTGATGGCCTCCTCAGAATAGCCTTTTGTCTTATAGAGGGAAATTTAGGCTATATCAAAACTAATACATTTTTGTTTGAAAACTAATTTCAGTTTTCTAATGTCATAGTTTTACAAAGTATGTCGTAAAGGAGTTTTTATTTTTTATTTTAAAATGCATATTTTTTCAGTGAGGAAGCAACCATTCTAGTGTGGATGAGCAGCATAAATGTAGCTAAATCAATGTGTTTTAAAATGAAAATGTAGTAGTATGGATGTGGCCTTATTACTCGAATATTTAATTAACTTAAATTTAAATCAGAAAACATTGGACAGTCAAACTGCATTGAGCAACAACAGCTTTGTGGCAAACATTAACATCAAACTGAACTTTTTTAATTATAAAAGTTTTGTAAATTTATTTAATGTGTCTGTAAAGAGTGATGCACTAAATTAGGTATGTGTTTAATCCAACAAAACATACAGTACCCTAATTGGGCTGGGAAAGTCCCCAGGGCAAAAGAGTAAAAATCCACGATCCCGGATCCGGGATTTAAAATTACGTCAGTAATAATATACTTCCAATTTTAAATGTATGCGGAGGAGTTATGAGCTCATATCTGGTACCATTTGAAAGCTTAGAATGTCTACTTTCTTGAGATATGCATCACTTTGGCATTTGTTTTACACTAAGTAACTTATTTACAATAAATTACATAGTTCCACCCATCAAAAGTCGTGTCATAATTATGTGCGTTTTTGAATACGCATATTTCTCATATCGCTCAAATATGACGCACATGTACAAACCATGTATCAAATGAAAGCTCTCATTGCCAGTAAGAAGTTCCAATAAGTCTTTTTATTGAGGTATAATCACATATCTAATTCACTTCGAATGAATCATGAAGTATACAATCAACATTTGTAAACATACAAGTGAAATTATTGAATATTTGCCGTGCTACTCGCACTAGACAGCACAGTTAGCCACAAATGCTACATAATCCTTTACCTTAGATTATTCTCTGCAAAATGAGCCGTTTTTCAGTGTTTTCTGTGGTTGTGTGCCCAAGTAATCCCTCGATATGTCACGCGAGTGCAGAAACACCACAAAGTAATGTTATATGATATTCAACAATCCAGGAAAATATATAAACATCCCATCCGGATAAAGCATATATTGCCGTAAAGCTGAGACCCTCCGCTTTCCGGCAATGTCTCTCAAGATCAAATAGACCAATCAGGGGCTGTGATATTGCATCCTGACTGTGAAGTGATCACTAGGTAGATTACGTGCGCAAAACACACAGACGCATCTCACCAGACACCTGAGCACATATTTACCACTTTCAACAGTGTTTTATGTAATGACAAAGGGTTTTCTGTAAAATTACACTGGGATTTTGCATTTATAGCACTGTATATGGGTATGGGGAGACTTTAGATTTGGGTAGGTGGAAAGTACACCAAAAAAAGGTAATATTCCTCCCTTCAAATAAATTGAAATAGATATTAAATAAAACATGATACAGACAAAATTCCTTTTCAGGTATTTGCTGACATCTAGTGGAAACAGCCAAAACTGTGTGCTTGCTGCTAGGGTTTACAGGGCTTGAGTTATACACTTTCAAAAATGAATTTATATTAAAAAAATCAAAAAGCGCCTCTTTTTTTAGGAGGATTATTACTGTTTAGACAACATATATTTAATTTTTTTTTATTTTTAGCAGTGTTTTATGCAACTTCAAAGGGTTTCCTGTAAAATGACACCAAAACTGTGTATTTAGGCCAAAGTATGTGGGAATGGGAAGCTTTTTAATTTGGGTAGGCCAAATCCAGGTGGAAATCCCCAAAAATGGCAAGGATCTTAAGAGGTTAAATCCCCTATTCAAAGCACAATGGTGAGAGGTTACCTCTATAAGGATTCAAACCCATGACCTTTGTGTTACCAGTTCAGATCATTTTCCACAACAGTACCGCCACCCTTTCCTGCACTAATCTTCGAGTTCTGATCTTCTTTCTGCTGAATGGCTACAATGACAGAAACAGCAGTCTTTTTAAAACCACAACAAAGGATATAAGGCATTATTATTTTAAACTTCAATTGTTTGTGATTGAGCAACATTGCCTGTAAAATGTATTTTTGTACAAGGAAGTACTCCTTAAAGCTGGCCCGAAGGGTTGTGATCTCAACGCTGGCCTTGTTAAGATAGAACTGAAGGGCTGAGAATATTGAACCACTTTCTACTGTGCTTTTCAATGTGATTGCATGAATGATCACACTGAATCTGTAAGGCATCTTAATTGCTCTTTAGGTAGCTTACGTGGAAGTAAGAGAACCAAACCCAAGAGTGTGTACGACACATCACACCTGCTAAAGTTTACTTTGTTTCCACTGGGTTCCTGGATTAAAACAAATGAAAAAACAGATGTCCTGCACAAGGGGCAAAAGGAGAACCTCTTTGATCAAACAATCAGCTCTAGCGTCAACCTTCCTCATATTGTCTATGAGTTCAGACATGTAGTCCCATCAGAAGCCCCTGTTCTCCCACTTTGAGGTCTCATGGTTGTATTTGAACTCTGTGACACATTAAAGCATCTTTCACATTTCAATTGCATGACGATAATAATAATAATTGTTATTAATATTATTATTATTATTGTAACTACAGTCATGATTGTCAGTTTTTAAAGGGATAGATCATTTTAAGCAGGCGCAGAGCAAGCTTATATCTTATATTATATAGAGCAAGGCTGTGTAAAGAAGCCCATTGACAACTTTTATGGTACTTGATGGTATGGCTACTATTTTTTGTAGTATCTATCAAACACCTATCTGCAATGTGTATGGAAAATAATGAAAATATGACCATAAAAAATTATTACATGTTAAATTATGATAATAATGAAAAATACGAATAAGTGGATAATGAATAGGTATATGTGATACATTTTTCTAACTAAGTGAAAAATGTGATTAAAAAAAGCCTACAAATATCCATTAAATAAAATTCTGCTCTCATCATTTACTCACTCTCATGTCATCCCAGATGTGTGTGACTTTCTTTCTTCTGCAGAACACAAACAAAGAGTTTTAGAAGAACATCTTCGCTCTTCTGGTCCTCAAAATGCAAGTGAATATGATCAGAACTCAGAAGATCCACAAAAGGACATAAAGGCATCAAAGTAATCCATATGACTCAGTTGTTCAATCCATGACTTCTGAAGTGATTTGATAGGTGAGGGTGAGAAACAGATCAATAGTTCCCTTTCTAGACCCTTTAAGGGATCTTTTTGAGATCCCCTTCAATTTGCTTATCGAGCAAACAGGTCTGTGGATGATGCAGTCAACATGGGATTGCATCATATCCTGCAACATCTGGACTGAGGGACATATGCAAGGATCCTTTTTATGGACTTCAGTTCAGCTTTCTACACCATAATCCCAGCTATTCTCCAGACTAAATTACACCAACTCTCCGTTTCCATGTCTATCTGTCAGTGGATCACCAGCTTTTTGATAGACAGGCAGCAGTTATTGAGACTGGGGAAATTCACTTCCAGCACATGTACAATCAGCACTGGATGTGTGCTCTCCCCACTACTCTTCTCCCTGTATACAAATGACTGCACCACTAAGGACCCCTCTGTCAAGCTCCTGAAGTTTGCAGATGAGAGACGACACTATTGTCATCAGCCTCATCCAAGATAACGATGAGCCTGTATATACAGAAGGGAGGTTTAACAGCTGTTTCACTGTTGTAGTCAAAACAGCCTGGAGCTCAACAAGCTCAGAATGGTCCCAACATTCTGTACAGCACTGTGACAGCAGTGGAGCCATTCAGGTTTCTGGGCACCATCTCACAGAACCTGAAGTGGGAGACCTATATTGTCTCAATTGCGAAAAAGGCCCAGCAGAGGTTGTACTTCCTTCACCAGTTGAGGAAGTTCAACCTGCCACAGGCGCTGCTGATACAGTTCTACACAGCAGTCACTGAGTCTGTCCTCTGCACTTCAATAACTTTCTGGTTTGGTGCAGCTACGAAATCAGACATCAGAAGACTACAGAGGACAGTTTGGACTGCTGAGAGGATTATTACTGGTTGCCCACTGCCCTCCCTTCAAGAACTGTACACTTCCTGAGTGAGGGAAAAGGCTGGAAAAATCACTCTGGACCCCACTCACCCTGCCCAATACCTTTTTGAACTGTTGCATTCTGGCAGGTGTTACAGAGCACTGAGCACCACAACCGTCAGGCACAGGAACATTTTTTTTTTCCCTCAGGCTATTCATCTCATGAACAGTTAAAACTGCCCCATTGAGCAATAATTAATGTGCAATTTGCAGCTTAGTCTATTTATATTTATACAACATACCACACCTCTTCTGCCATTACAAATACCTTGCTTCTGTATATAATAGATTTGTATTTGTATGTTGTACATATATATATATATTGTTCACTTGCATTGTGAGGACCAACAGCTGAGATATTCTTCTGAATTTTCAGTTTTGAGTGAACTGTCCCTTTAATGAGTCCTTGGATAATTGCGCAAAAAAACTCTGTGCAACGTTCTGTGAAGGTTCGTTTTGGTTATTCACAATAAATAAATTAACGTTCCTAGAACATAATGACTATAAAAAAAATAAACCTGAAAATATGTTCTTATTAGGTTGTCACGCAAAAAACACTCCGCAGCGTGCTAAGAAGGTTAGTTTATGGTTATTAAAATGTACACAAAAAAAGAACATTCCTAGATCATAAATAAATAAATACAGTATACTACTGTTAACGTTAATGGACGCGAGGAATTGGGCGTTTTTAAAGTTTATTGACCACATCATTTACCCTCATGTTAGTTAACCAAAGCATAGGCCTAAATGATCTATGGCATACATAATTTATTTAGGGCGACAAAAATATTTCATAGAGAACATCTTAGCGTTGCGTAATAATTTTACATTCAGTAATAAAAGAAGTGAAATGGAACTAGAGGCAAAGAGAGTGCAGAAGGCGGAGTTGTGTCATTCACTAGTAGTGAGGCGGAGGAGAGAAGCGGGGGTGGAGAGAGAGAGAGAGAGAACGAGCTTCCTAGACTCCAGAGAGATCTCGGGCGGACCGTGTGTGTGTGCTGGAGGACAATTCGGGTTCAGTCGGCCGATACAATTGAAAACATTTTGCCTTTCTCGCTGGACTTGTTCTAATGCCGCTACCAGACGATGAGAGAGGCCCTCACCATGAAATTCGCTTGGAAAGCTAAAATGGTAAGAAGTTGCGGCTCTCTTTGCATTCTGCACACTGTTGATTTTGTGGTGTTGAGCTTCAAGAGAGAAAGACTGCAGGGAGGGAGGGGGACTGAAGGATTAAGAAAGAGTTTGGGAGGGGAAGGGAGGGGGTCGTGGGGAATATAAATAATGTTTTAGTGTAATAATGTATCAGGCTCGTCTGATATCATCCACGCATGACATGACTTTGGATCAGATAGTCTCCACGTAGGCGGCAGATGATGCAGTCCCGTTAGTTAGTTCACTCTAGAAATAAGAACTTGTAGTTGTATGATGAATAGCCTTCAGGCGTGTCTGCAGACGAAAACAAAGCAGCAGATGGGCTTAAAGACACTTGTTGTTATCTGAGGGACTGTTTCTCACGGACTGGGATTTTGTTTTTGTTGTTGTATGCATGCTGCAGGGGTAAAAGACTATGATGATAGTCATGGCAGCATGATGATAAACTCTTTTTGAAGTGACCTAAACAGAATATTGAAATGTTCCACAGCTAATTTCTTATAATGCTTTTCAGGTCTTTTATTATTGCATATTACATATCCATTGCCCATTTGAAAAGAGTTTAGGAAGAGTTGTATTGTTCTAGGACAATTTATCCGCCCAGATAAAGTCTCCCAGTCCCTAAACAGCCAAAATATATACTTGACCTAGAAAGAGCTCCCATCTATTCTGATGCATCACATTTGGCTGCAGTCCTAGTACTCCACAAAAAAAAAAAAAAAAAAATAACAAAAAAAAATATATGTATATTTCAGAGAAAAACTATTTTGTTTCCTCTCATGTAGCCCCACCCTCTCTTATATCTGCCTGTGCTGCAGACACAGAGCACACTTTAAAAGCCGCTTTGGAAAACATTTCTTCCAGTAACAATGGGGCAGCACAGTGCATATACTGTGGACTCAGCAGGGTCCAGGCAGCGAGCGATCAGACCTCCTACCATTGTTTTTGAGGACTATATGACTCATCCAACTGAGTATTTATCTGAACGCACTGTACAGGAAACGGGCCGGGGAATACAGAATGATCCACTTCATTCCAGGGACAGTTGCTCTTTTAGGCCTATATAAATGCAGACATAGTCTGGATGTGTTGCAGTGGTAGAAAGACTTGATAGGAAGATGTTTTTTTAAATCAAAATGAATGACTTTGAAAGGAATATACAGATGTTTCCTTTTAAAACAGAAGAGACATGTTATACATATACTGTTAAAAAAAAAAAAAAATGGTTACATTTACGGTAAAATGTTACCTGAAATTTACCGTAATAAATACCATGACCATGTTTCAGGCTTTATGGAATGTAATTTTTATGCCTGAATTTTTTATGGTTCACTACTGTTATATAATATTAAATATTATGGACTTGATTAACCTTCTGGAAATATAAAACTCTATATAAAACTGCTTTTTAATTTAATATGTATTTTTAATCACCGCAGTATCTACAAAAGGCCACATGATAACCTAGTTCATCAGGAGTGACCCTTCCAGGAGCAGTTATTAAAGCACATGCAGAGGCAGTGCACAGTGTTACTCACGCAAACAGAAAACAGTAACATTTGTGACACTAAAATAAAGCAATAAACATGAACTAAACTACATAAAATATTACACAGAAGACCCTAATGTAGATAACTTAAAAATAAGTAGAAACAATTTCTCCCATAAAAAATAAATAATGAAATGAACAAAGGGACTGAACTTTTGTTTTACTGTAATTATAACAACAATACACCATAAAAAGTGCATGTAGTCTCATGGTAAATATAATTAAAATTTTTACTGTTAATTATGCCATTTTGTACAGAATATGTAACTTAATGTTAACCAATTTAAAAAAAAATACTGTAATTTTACATTCTTTACCATTAAAATTACTGACTAATCTTGAACATCATTGTCAATGATTATGAAAGACATGTTCTTAAATATTGTAGTTTAACCAAAACTTGAAAGCCAAATGAACCAAATGAAAAATGTTAGGAACTGTCATTGAAAAACCTGTATTGATCAGCCACTTTTCTGAATATTAGGGGGGCATGCCCCCCTTGGTGTCTATGGTGGTTATGGCCCTTCACACACCATTCTATTGATATTTAAAATATCTATACTGGCATTTAGAAATTCTTTTTGGTACCCATTAGCAAAGACAGAGCTGGATACCATTGCTGGACCTACAAAGCACGACTCTGGCTGAATTATTACAGAAATACAGGCTAATCAATCTGTCTTGTTAAAGACTTCCACAATAATCCAGTGACAGAGTGTGAAACTTAAATGTATATCTAAGAACAGGCCAATGATGGCACAGTAGATCTTGATTGTTTCTCTAGGGTTCAGGAATCTGTTTGGAAAAAGGTCTACTGACATTGTTAGTGTGCAATACAATATTAGGCAACAGCTTCTCAAGTATCTAAACATCTGAATTCATTCAAAGTATTCTCACATTCTCAATCAGCATGACCTACGAAGCAAAATATAATAAGATATGAATAATTATTTTCAAAGAGTGTACAGTATCATGAATTATAGTCTGTTTATTATTACATTTTTAAGCATAAACCTTGCTGAATTAATTATTTCTCACCAGTTTTTGCATTGTGAACTCTAAAAGTTTCTTCCATCTTTGAAAAGAGGTCCCGTGTTTTTTTTTAATTAAAGAGGAAGAGATGAAATGTTTTGAATAAGAGAGACAGCATGCAGGGTTTTATATATATATATATATATATATATGTATATATATCGCTCACTGAGACACAACTCTCTCTTTATTGTTATCGACCGAAGAGGGCAGAATGTATTGATGAAGGCATTATTCACTGTCTGACAGTTTAATGTGAACGTTAGGCTGTATACAGCCTGAAAGACTTCACTCAACCGGACACGTAATGCTGGTCATCCCATTGTGCTGTTTGTATTTGTGTGTTACAGAGAGAGAACATGTGTGTGTGGTTGAATGTGCAAGTTTATAGTCTTTTCCTTGAGAAGGTAAACTCCGAGGCTGGATGGAGAAATCTGTCTATGTTGAGAATCTGTAAAAGCTTGTAGCCACATTGTTCATGCTGTTCAAAACCCAATGCCAGATCTAATTTCTTCGCTCTTTGAGCCTCACTTTTGTCAATTTGTAAGTTTCAAAGTACTTTTTTGGCATGATTGTTTTGAATAAAGTATTCGTAAAGCATCTATAGACCTCAACAATCTGGTTCCGGAAGTTAAAATCCTATTAACTTTTTACAACCGGGGAAATTATTTTTAACAATAATTGATAAACCTTTAAAGTCAGACCTGTGAGCTTCCGAAGCTGTTCATGGTAAGGCATCAGTTTATGTTATTTCAACTTCATAAAAAAAAATCGCTTTTAATAGTGGAATTCCTTTTTAAGAACTACACTATCCATGATCCAGCAGAGAAACGTCTATCATATAGAGAATCGCGCCAGAAGAACCCAGTAGCGACCACCCTCCATGAAGAACTGAGAATGACGCAACCGAGTCTCACACAAGCTGCTTTTATATTTATATATATCTGAACATTTTGCCATATACTTTAAACACACTGGTTCTATTAAAATCCTTAAAATCAATAGTTATATATTTTTCCATCGTTTTAAATGTTAATTTCCATCATTTGCAATGCTTTGCGGGAGTTTAGTTCATTCTTTCATTAAAGACTTTAAGTGCTTGTAACTTTTTTTTTTCAAATTTTTTTTTAATGTTGTAGTTCATCTTGGAGTTGGTTGTTTTGCTTTTTGGCTTAGAACTCTTTTTATGAACAATTACATAAAATCGCTATGAAAAAAAAGAATGGAAAAACTTATGGCTGAAAAAGTGGGCGGGAACTGTTGTGTCTCTATGCACACACAAAAAAAGTGACAAAAAAAGAGAAAGAAATAACATTTAAATAATGTTAATAATGATAATAATGATCACAATATTTAATATATATATATATTTTTTAGAATAGAATAGAATTAAATAATAGAATATAGTAATCTGTCTTTTTCTTCAACCTCATCTACAGTATCTGTCTTTTTGTGCTTTAATGTTAACTTAAATGCCACGGTTCCTGATTCTGTACACCTGACACATCTTGATTGTTTTATTCCTGTTTTATATCACAGCTTTCCAAATGGTGTAACATTAATTGTGTTCCCCTTCCACAGAGCTCTGTGCAGGACTGGGGGGAGGAGGTCGAGGAAGGGGCCATATACAACGTGACGCTGAAGAGGGTCCAAATCCAGCAGGCGGCGAACAAAGGCGCAAGATGGCTGGGGGTGAGAGGAAGCCTTTGATCTGAATGTTCCTCCGTTCTTATTTAAAGAAACACTTTGGCTGCCCATGCTGGGTCGAACAGACAGTTGGGCATGTTAGGGCTGACCCTATAAAACTTTGAATGGTTTTCGGAAGTATTTTGGTTCTTACAGTGTTGCGGTCATTATATGTCTGCGTGGACTCTAGGATTATAAAATGTAAAGGAAACACTTAAAACATTATATAGAGTAGATTTTTGGTAAAAGTACAACTTGGTTAATGTTATCGCTACTTATTATTTTTTCTATATTTAGTGTCAAGAAAGCATCGAACTCAGTTCGCTGTTAAAAACATTTGCAACAAAAAATATGTTGCACGAGTTTCAAGGTTTCAACATTGTAATTGTGCTGTGAAGGCATGCTGTTATGGCTCCATTCTGAATAACAGTTGTAAATATGGTATAATCTGTCTGTTGCTTTAACCTTTCCATAACAGTTTTCTATATTGTCAACACCCTACTGAATCAACAACAGAAAACAATACACTCATGGGCTGATTTTATTTCCAACAAACTGGGGTATTAGTTTGCTGTCATACAGCTGTTTCAACACTGAATATGCGTAAAGTGAACACGTGGTCAGTTTAATATATTATCAGTTCATAAAAGTAAATTGTTGTTGTTGTGATAATGCTGCTGATTTCAAAAGCAACTAAACTTTGTAGTAACCATGCTCTAAAAGCACAGTAATTTGATTGACATTGTAATATAAAGAAAGCACGTCTTCCACCATAAGAGGCCCATTTTAGAGGTCACGGTGCTTAACGTGTGACCCAGTTTTGGCGACTGCAACGCAGTCTCTTTATTTGTAGGTCTTAAAGATGTTTGAGTTTGTACAATGCAAAAAATTATTTCTTTCTCAGTATTGTTGTCTTGTTTTCCAGTAAAATGTTTTCCAGAAAATCTGAGTAATGCATTTTTGCAATCCCAGTTTCAAAATTATTGACATCCCCTCTCCTTTTTTGTGGACACCTTTTCTTTGTGTGAACCCCACAACTGTTGTAGTGTTTTCACCTCCTAATGAAGCATTTTTAAAAAGTCTGCCGACTTTCCAGTTTGTCACGGAGAGAGAGAGAGAGCGACAGAGAGAGAGAGAGAGAGAGAAGAGGGAGGAGGAGGGTTACACTGATTAAAAACAGATTGTAGAGTTTCCTGTTGTAGCGTGCTAGCAGTACCAAGGTCTCATTCTTTTTCAGTCCCTGTTTATTTCTTCATTTCTTTTCATTTCTCTCAGTCTGAGTCCTGGAATCTTGCTTAAACCTTAAAAGCTGACATATTTTATTTAGTTTCTATGACCTCTCTCTTATTCTCCCCTATCAGGCAGAGGGTGACCGCTTGCCCCCAGGTCACACAGTCAGTCAGCTGGAGACGTGTAAGATCAGAAGTATCCGTGCGGGGACACTGGAGCGCTTAGTGGAGACACTGCTCACAGCGTTTGGTGATAATGATCTGACCTACACCAGCATCTTCCTGTCCACATACAGGGCCTTCACCACCACACAGAGTGTACTGGAGCTACTGTTGGACAGGTGTGTACACGTGTGTCTATACACATTATCATCCACATTGCTAAGATATTAAGGAAAGAGACTCTATTAAAGGTGTCAGATTAGGAAGAATTAAATATTTACTTGATCTTTTGAGATCTTGATTCACCTCATTTTCCACAACTTACTGATGTCAGACCGATGAATTTGTTACCACAAGACCATTCACATTAACACATCAAGAGTGACTATTGGAAGTTTGCGCACAGTCATTTTGAATTAATAAAGTGGTAGAAGGATATATACTATTTTTCCTAAACACAAGAGGAACCAGTGATACGCATGAAAAGCAAAACCCTTGGCAAAAGTGCCAAACCCTGTACTTGTCCTGGCATCTGCCATTCTGCTTATAATTAGCAAAATTAGAAATAAGTTTAGTTTCAGCAAGGTTCCTGGTCATTTCAAACTGATTTTAACAATTTGAACACATTTCAGTCCAGATTGTAATGTGAACCACTCAATGTAATGTATAGGCTTTGCAAAGAGATGGGGCAGTTAAACAATTTTAGATTCGTCAGCTAATCTGTGTCTTCTGTCCATTTAACATACAAAGATGACATTTAAAGGAATGCTCCAGGTTCAATACAAGTTAAACCCAATCGACAGCATTTGTGGCAAATATTAATTACCACAAAACTTTATTTAAACTTGCCCCTCCTTTTCTTTAAAAAAGCAAGTATCTGGGTTATAGTGAGGCACTTACAATGGAAGTGAATGTGGCCAATGTTTGGAGGGTTTAAACACAGAAATTGGAAGCTTATAATTTTATAAAAGCACTTACATTAACTTGTGTATTATTTGAGCTGTAAAGTTTTTTAAATCAATTTGTTTTAAGTTATTTTAGGGTTTGTTGACATTACATCGTCAAGTTGTAAAATTGGCTATAACAGAAAAGTTTAGTAAGTGATTTTATTACACTTAAATAATGTTTACACGCATATCCTTTATGTCTTGTCGCTATACTTTTGAAACAGTGAGTATTCTATTGCTCAAAAATGTACCCTTTCACTTCCATTGTAAGTGCCTCACTGTAACCCTGATTTTTGCTTTTTTTTAAAGAAAAGGAGGAATGAGTCCAAATACATTTTTGTGGTAATCAGTATTATGCCATAAACGCTGTTGACTGAGCTTAACTTGTATTAAACCCAGAATATCCTTTTAAATAGAAATCTTATAGGCACAGAAGCAAAATATGACTCTTTTAATTCTAAATGGTCAAAGAGAGGGTGGAGAATGGCCATAGAAAATGTACTGTTATCAGCTCAAAAAACATAAAAAAATTATGTGTGGAATTTATTTCATTTCTCATTTATGTGTAGAACTCAGTTTTTTTAAATAAATACTTATGAGATGTTGTATGAGTT